>NW_026542597.1:8380110-9021160 GCF_028750875.1 Macrosteles quadrilineatus
CAGAATTTCTATTTAGCAAAATAATGGGTTAAAAAACTGAGAATGATTATCAAGATAATTAATTAATTAATTAATTGATTAATGGTGATTTTAATCGTATATAAAAAAATATTACTGCTAATCATATGCAAGACTTATTTATTTCTTGATATGACACCTTTTTTTATACATCAGGTAAAAAAATAAATAAATAAATGTGTATTACGAAGAAAGAAGTAAACTAACTATCGTAATTAGTGATAAAACACAATTTTTCTGTAAACTCGATTTTTTCATTAACTGGAAGCCCAAACACCTATTAATTTTATTTTATTTTACTTTTTATTTTTTTATTTTTAAATGTTTAAATAATGTTTTCTGTGGTTCTACGATCTAACAGCAAAATCAAAGCCAAACTTTGTTCTGTCAGGTAGAATTGTGAATAGAAATTTAAACAGTCAGGTGCTTTTGACATATCTGGCAGCGTTCAACGCATTATGAAATTAATTCCCTAATATTTAATTAAACCAAATAGCAGAGCATATTTATTCTGGAAGATATTCAAAGTATTATTGCATTTATGCATTAGTTGCTATTACATAATCTGTTATGAATGGTGCCAAAGCCTGGTAGTTTATGTGCATAATACTAAGTACACCACTTTATATAGTGAAATACTCCACCACTTTATACCACTTTACCACTTGAACCACTTTATATTGTAAGAGCAGTTCCCTTGACACGATATAAATATTTAAATGGGAACATATATAACTGGCATAATCACCTTCACTTTTGACAGAGAAAACATAAAAATGCAACACAGTTATATTATGTGTTTTAGAGACAAAAAAGTTCACGTCGAGGTATTTGATACACAAGAAATCATTACGCCCAATCATTTGACGTTGTTATCTTTTGGGTATTTTATACTGAATATTTTTTATATTTTATATGTAATAAAGTGCAAAATTATTCAATCAAGTTTGAATGGTGCAAGCTGTAAGTTAGTTGACGCTGGCTATAAGTTAACTTTAATAGTAATTTCAAAGTTATTACGGTTTTGTCAAACTTTCTTCATACAATCCCAAAAAACATAGCCACTTTACAAAAATGTTTAACGACAAAGAAATATTTAATTTGTGTGGTAATTATATTTGTTTCTCTAATGTAATTTAAATTTAAAATTATGAAAGCTATGGTTAACAGTGGTAGAGTCTCCATACAGTAAATTGATAAATATGTTATATACATGATAGAAGGTCTTTTTAGCATACGAGTGATCCATGTATAATATTTTCTTAACTGCAATAAATCTTTCTTCCTACAAAGCTTCCTAGTCCCTTTCACAATATCAGTTTCTAGTACTGTATATTCACTCAACAAGCCGTAGACTAATATATCTTTCAGAGAACGTTCAGAATTGTCCCTTCCTTATTGGACATCATTGCTTCTATGACATATTTTTTCTTGGTTATGGGGTAGGTACATATGCACATTGACCAACTGTGTGAGTTGAAAACCTTATAAATTAAAAAGTTACTCAAAGAGTTTATTAAGAAATCGTCTACTTCGATCTAAATACTCCTACTTCTTTTTACGTACGATGAGTTATGTTTGCGTGATTTTATATTGGATTGAATGGTACTTCATATATTTATATTTTTATATTTGCGGTTAATGCACCCCATAAATCATCCCAAAAAGGGAAAATATACAACAGTTATTGAAAATATAAAATGATTACACAAACCTAAATGTGTTACATAAAACTGCTTGTCACAGTTAAAGTTTACCTACAATACTCGGACTAAAAATGATACATTTGTGTGATACTGTATATTGACTAGCTAAGAGTCTTTATCCCCACTCTTACAAAACTACAAAACATATCTATCAAATATAGCTTTTGCCAGCAATTTGTCGAGTCTGAATTTAAAATTTAAAAAAACATTTTCTTTTTATTAGTTACGAGTTATAAATAAAAAAATAGTAGGCCTAATTGTTTACCACGTTATAACTATTTAGACCCTGTACAAAAGTGACTTCTGTTTGCAGATGTGGCTCTTGGCCCTAAGCTTGCAATATGCACTTGACTCAAGTCATTTTATTGACACGTCATATGGACCCAATTATAAGACTCCAAATTGTCATAATTGGTCTCGTATTTCATCCTATTTTGAATGGACGGTATTTTTTTACATGAATATGTTAAAGGTTGTGGCATACGATTGAGTGTAAGTGGAATAACATAATTATGTAGGATATTGCATTAGTGTTTATAAGAAAACTACAAAAATATTTCGACCTTATAAAGGTAACACATCCCTTTCAAAGAGAACTCCAGCCAATTTTAAAGTTACTAGCCATAATTTTTGTAGTGCTCCAGAGTTACATATATTAAATATTTAATTTTTAAAATATAAATTGATAATGCGTTGAAATTTAATATATTTAATGATCATTAAACATAACTGAACAAATCGTCAAGTATTGGAAATATGGTGGAAATATTTAAAGATATAACCATACATCACGATGTGATACATCAGAGACTTGGTGGCTGACCTGAAAATTTAATCTGTCGGATTTGGCGGGAATCCAAGCGATGTCTCCGTGACAAACATCTGAGACTGCATTTTTACCCTCCAAAACGTTATTTGAACCTCTGAGACAAATGAAATGTTTAAATATTAAGCTTGGGTATGCATAATAAAGATGTGTGATAGTATGAGTATATCACATTGAGTGTTAATACGTGTGTTAACTGAACAGGGAAAAAGTATTATTGAAATTTGTATTAAATAAATATGTGATGCATTGTAGATAAGTAGGACCTCCCTAGATCTTCACTTTTAATCAATATCACTATTAGCTGTTCTAACTACTACAGTAATGACAAAAATGTTTAAAAATTTCATAACTGAGGAGCAAGATTGTTTACTAAATAGGGTTAGGAGCTGTATCATATCCCTTATTCAGAATTTATTGATTAAAAATAATGATATCTACATCGGGTAATTTAATTGAAACTGAATTATAAAACAAGATATTACTACACAACGATGTGTTTGAATATGGTGTTTTCGGTTTTTGTGGTTAGAAGGGATCCACTCAAAGTATTTTGTATGTATTTGCTTATAGATCTACTCGCTACTCATTTTAAAGCTTTGCCTTCAGTGAATTATTGATATAAATCGAGAGTACTTTGTAAATGTTTTCGATACTGTTTTTTTTGTTTTTTTTTCTATGTCCACAACAAATGTGGGTTGAATTTGCTCATTAATATAACCTTATGTATTCAAATGTATTCATTGACCCTCGTACATTGATGATTACTAAACTCTTCTTAGAGATAGCTACGCTAATATATTGGTTGTATAATTAGTCAGATATTTAATCAAATAACCTGAGAACTCCCTTTGACTAGCATTTCATTGGGTGTTTTATACTGAAATTACTATGTAATAAAGTGCAAAATTATTCAATCAAGTTTGAATGGTGCAAGCTGTAAGTTAGTTGACGCTGTTGCTATAAGTAATTTCAAAGTTATTACGGTTTTGTCAAACCCTGTCAAACTTTCTTTGTACAATCCCAAAAAACATAGCCACTTTACAAACATTTTTGATGACAAAGAAATATTTAATTTGTTTGTTAATTATATTTGTTTCTCTAATTTAATAAATTTAAATTAATTGTAATTTAAATTTAAAATTATGAAAGCTATGGTTAACAGTGGTAGAGTCTCCATACAGTCCATTGATAAATATGTTATATAAATGCTAGAAGGTCTTTTTAGCATACGAGTGATCCATGTATAATATTTTCTTAACTGTAATAAATCTTTCTTCCTACAAAGCTTCCTAGTCCCTTTCACAATATCCGTTTCTAATATATTCACTCAACAAGCCGCAGACTAATATATCTTTCAGAGAACGTCTCTTCCTTATTGGACATCATTGCTTCTATGACATAAGTTTTCTTGGTTATGGGGTAGGTATATATGCACATTGACCAACTTTTTGAGTTGGAAACGTTATAAATTAAACAGTTAGTCAAATACTTACTTTATCAAGAAATCTTCTACTTCAATCTAAATACTCCAACTTCTTTTTACGTACGGGGTGATTCTTTTTTATATTTGCGTGATTTTATACTGGACTAGCTTGCCCGACAGACGTCGTCCTGTCCTAATGTGGTTTTATGTCAAAAACTCGTTCATTTTCTAGATGAGCTCGTTCGCATGGCTCAATCACGTCCTGGTTGAAGTTCGTTCGCTACGCTCACTCACCTTTAGGTTGGAGCTCGTTCGCTGCGCTCACTTGCCTACAGCTTAGCTCGTTCGCTACGCTAACTCGCCTCCAGGTTGAAGTTCGTTCGCTACGCTCACTCACCTTTTGGTTGAAAATTAGCTGTTGTCAAAAATTAAAAAAAAAAAATAGTGCTGCACCCTGTTGGTAAACCTATTAACTTTTTAATACTATTGAACATCACAGATTGAAATTGATTAGTTGAACCAGCTGTTAAGATTCTTAAATTACTGTACATTTAAATATGAGTACTCATAAGGTTAACATGGGAAACTTCAGAGCCACTGGGGCGGAGCCCTTTTGACGGATCTGCACCAAACTTCACTCAAACCATCCTTGAATAATGCTTAAAAATGCCTGAAAGTTTCATTACAATCTGTCGAGCGGTTTCGGAGTCCATAAAGGACAAACAAACATACATACATACATACAAACAAACATATATTGGATTATATATATATAGATTAAAACATATATTGGATTTTATCTATATAGATTAAATGATACTTCATGGATTTATATTTTTATCTTTGCAGTTAATGCACCCATAACACATCCCAAATACCCCGCCACAACAAATCTGCAGACTAAGCAAATTTGCATTTACCCGGCTTGATTTCTACTAAAATATTCCCTAAACATTGTCAGATTTATTTCTTATTGAAATAACATTAATTTTAGTAAGTACTTAGGTTTGCTACTACGGGGAAGATATCGAGGGGTGTTTTTTTGTCAAAATGTTGATAGCTTAGTATGAAATAAACAAAACTGCCAAATTTGATTAAAATATATCCATAAACAAGCAAACTACAACAGTTTATTTATTTTATTCTCTATAAAAATAACATGGGAATTTCAAATTTACAATTGTTAAATTATCTCCGTAACCGTTGGACATACAGCAACGCTTCAATATACAAAATTATTTCTTTTTTTAAGCTCTAGAAAACTGTATGAAGAGAAATTGTGAAATTTTGTGTTTTTAGGGTAAAAATGGGAAAATCAATTTTTACCCCACAAAACTTCCTGTAAACCACCCTTCTCATTGCCCGATTCTGCTGAATTTGAAAGCAAAAAAAGGCATTTTCTTGATATTAGTTACGAGTTATAAATAAAAAAGTAGTGCGCCTAATAGCTGCGGTTGTCTCCTAACAGTTTCACACGGTACAAGTATTAGACCCTGTACAAAAGTGACTTCTGTTTGCAGAAGTGGCTCTTGGCCCTTTAGATTAAGCTTGCAATATACACTTGACTCAAGTGATGCTATTGACGACACGTCATGAACCCTTATACGAGTATAATATTTTCATAATATGTCCCGTGATTCCTTTTTTTTAGTCCTATTGGCATTGGCATTGGTTGTGGCATAAGATTGAGTGGAAGTGGAATTACATATGTAGGAAATGGCATAAGTGTTTATAAGAAAACTACAAAAATATTCCGAGCTTATAAAGGTAACACATCCCTTTCAAAGAGAACTCCAGCGAATTTTAAAGTTACTAGCACGATTTTCGTAGTGCTCCAGAATTACATATATTAAATATTTAATATTTAAAATATAAATTGATAATGCGTTGAAACTTAATATATTTAATGATCGTAAAACATAACTAAACAAATCGTCAAATATTGGAAATATTATGAAAATATTTAAAGATATAACCATATATCACCATATATAACCATATATCACGATGTGATACACCAGAGACATGGTGGCTGACCTGAAAATTTAATCTGTCGGATTTGGCGGGAATCCAAGCGATGTCTCCGTGACAAACATCTGAGACTGCATTTTTACCCTCCAAAACGTTATTTGAACCTCTGAGACAAATGAAATGTTAAAATTTTTAGCTTGGGTATGCATAATAAAGATGTGTGATAGTATGAGTATATCACATTGAGTGTTAATACGTGTGTTAACTGAACAGGGAAAAAGTA
This sequence comes from Macrosteles quadrilineatus, assembly GCF_028750875.1. Taxonomy (NCBI): domain Eukaryota; kingdom Metazoa; phylum Arthropoda; class Insecta; order Hemiptera; family Cicadellidae; genus Macrosteles; species Macrosteles quadrilineatus. The sequence continues at coordinate 8,386,341 of NW_026542597.1, forward strand.
TTATTGAAATTTGTATTAAATAAATATGTGATGCATTGTAGATAAGTAGGACCTCCCTAGATCTTCACTTTTAATCAATATCACTATTAGCTGTTCTAACTACTACAGTAATGACAAAAATGTTTAAAAATTTCATAACTGAGGAGCAAGATTGTTTACTAAATAGGTTTAGGAGCTGTATCATATCCCTTATTCAGAATTTATTGATTAAAAACTAGATTTACATACGGGATGTTAATTGTAGAGCAATTATAAAACAAGATATTACTACACAACGATGTGTTTGAATATGGTGTTTTCGGTTTTTGTGGTTAGAAGGGATCCACTCAAAGTATTTTGTATGTATCGCTTATAGGCCTACTCGCTATTCATTTTAAAGCTTTGCCTTCAGTGAGTTATTGATATAAATCGAGAGTACTTTGTACATGTTTTCTATACTGTTTTTTTTTCTATGTCCACAACAAATTAGGGTTGAGATAGCTACGTTAATATTTTGGTTGTATAAGAAGTAAGATATTCAATCAAATAACCTGAGAATTCCCTTTGACTAGCATTTCATTGGTAATTGTGAGAATAGGTTTAATGTTTGTTAGTGATATTTAATACGTATTTATATCTTAGAAACATTTTAGCGCATTGTTATTTTCTTTGTATACTTTATGTTATTCTTGAAACTACACTGAAATAGCTAAATCTGTGACGACATATTTATTTTTACGTCTAAATGTTATATGAGTTTTTGCATTACATTACTGACACATATCGTAACAAAAATCGTTTTTAAAGCTAAAATGACACGTTTTGAATATAAACGATATTTACCAGTGTGAAATATTAATTTTATTTTATATTCTCGGATTCTAGAATGAGTAAATATATTGTTGCCAGGCCCGGGTATTCTCCAAGGTAAAGTTCAGAATATCGAGAAGCTTTTAACGACCCCCTAAGGAGGTTGCCAGTAAGGTTGCAGTTAATACGTAAAACTACCCTCGCCTCCTGAAGTTTTAGTAAAGTTTTTTTATAAATGCTATTTTTACAAAAACAAAATGTAATTTTTAAAAATTGTATATACTATATATTATTCTGTATTCGACTATCAAATTAAAAGTGTTAATTGATTCGTGTAAGAACAAAGAACTCGCTGATGAAAATTTTATTTACTTTGGGAATTAAAATAAGTTGCTAAGCATATTACTATGCAATGCATTGATTAGACATAACCATGGTTTTGCTCATTAACTTGGCAACAATTCTGCTGATTCGCTAATTGTATTGCATTTTGAAGTGCTTATCTGAACACTGTTTAAGTAATTGAGTATCATTATTGGTTTACAATCAGACTATTGGTCCAGCCCAACCTCTTATGGAGATTATTTTGGAATAATGGAGGCTTGAATCTGTTTAGACTATCATTTCATAGATGCTATTAAATAACTGCTAAGCCAAACAAATTAGTTTCAAATTCAACAATAGCTAATTTATTATATTTAGCCACATAATATTACTATAGAAAGGTTTTAACGTTTTTTACTTAAAAATTCTTAGAAGATAGTTTCAAAAAAATATATGATCCATGTTTTAGCCCGAGAGCTGTAACTTAAAAATTATGATTTACCTTCGTCATTCAGCTCAATTGAGGAAGGTAAAGCCAACTATTTGAATCAAATTATGTGAATCCATTTTTTCTGTTGTGTTTTTAACTTGAACATAAAATAAAAACAAAATGAAAATACACCGATGTGTGTTAATAATGAATACACCGTATTTTACCACAATACGGACAAATAGTTTTGTTGAGGGACAAGTTTTCCCAGAAACCTCTTTGTATTATAATATTTGTGGTAAACGCACTGAACAGAGTATAAAACTTCACATTGCGTTAAATAAACATTATATTCTGTGTTTATTAAATGCTCATATTAAAGAGCAATGCACATTAATAATTGATTTTGTTGATTGTAACCACAGCACGGCTGACAGTCTATATTTAATTCGTTTTGTCTATGGTGTAGCCTAACAAAATATTGTGAAATTATCATACAGTACCTTTGCCTATTCAGTATCCAACAGTCAATGGTTGGTATAACTAAAAACTAAACCAGGTACCATATATTTATGATTTAATTAATTATCATTACAGTATTTGTGATTTAAGTGTTCCATTAAACAACAATACTCTTTGAATCTACTTTGGGATTTTAAAATTGTGCAAATGTGCTTATTGTCAAAAGTATTGTTATCGCAATAATGGGGTTATGTTGTTTATGTAATTTGGATGTTTGTACAAAAAACACTTCTATACATTGTTTATGACAACCCTCTAGAAAAGCTCCTTAAGTCTATCTTTTTGACATTCGAACCAAAATAGTCGTGCCAAATAAACAGTTTAATACACTTGTTTTTAAGTTGAATGGTTAGATTCTTATTCCCTTCTGTTAGTGTCATTTACTGAATAAATAAATGCCCCATACAAAATCATGTTATTATTAATCTTGTATGGCCTTTTAAAATAAACCTTATACAATAGTACTGAACTTATGATTAAAAACCATTATCATTTAGAATAGCGTCTTCATGATTGAATTATGTAAATGACTGTTGAATTATAACCTCATTCATTCCCAATCATGAAACACAATGTTGGCAGTTTGTGATTGCATCCGGGCTGAATTGGTTTATGATCCGTGAATCGTGTTAGTTGATTGATATGGTTTCATGAACGTTGTTAGAATTTCCAGAATTTGATTTTAGATTATTTGCTGAATAAACCTTGTATGTACACTAAGCATTTATTTATACATAAAAATTATTATACATAAAAAAATAGGAGCCCTTTTCATATTCATGACCCCATAAATCTGACATAGGGGTAAATTTAAAGGTATAACAAACGCAAGTACAGATAGTTATATCACAGACAATGGAATAAACATTAAAGTATTATATTGTCTGTGGTTATATTGTTTATAATGATTTAAGTAAGTTATTAAGAAGGAATGTGTTAATCAGTTAATCAGCCTGGTTAATTGGTAGCAACTTATTATCTGTGTAACTTGAAACATGATAAATTTTGATCTTGTTTAATCACATTGTTCGATGTAAGTGTAAGTTTTACCATAGATTAAACATAAGTTTAATCTATCTTTTAATCTATCTTATCTTTGGAACTATACTCTGTAAAACCATAGATTAAACATAAGTTTAATCTATGGTTTTACAGAGTATAGTTCCAAACCGTAACAACTTTGGACATACAATTAGAGACAACTTATAGCCAGCAATAACTTAACTTCACTATTCAAACTTGATTGAATCAATTTTGCTTTAACTCTGGTTTTGTTAGTGAACGTATAAATAGTTAGGCCTACTAAAGTACCTATCTAAAACCTAAAACTTAGCATCAGAATGCCATGTAAAAAAACCCGCTGTATTTGTCATTTGTAGTACCACATATATATAGTTTTACTTTAATTGTGATACATGAAATAAATATAGTTCCAAAATCATAAAACACTCAAGAGATAAGAATAAATCTTGTCCGCAACATTTCCTAGAATAGATATACTGGCTCCTTGTAGATTTAGAGGGCTCATTTAATTTTTTTCTTAGCACATTTTTGGAGTTCTAGCCAATTACTTAATAGTTTTGTAAACCGTTTAATAGTTAAGATTAATTTTAACAGTCAGATTTTAATGAATTAGTCTCAGGTTAGATATACACTACTGTGGTTTGCTTGGGCGCTATGGGAGCTCAGATTCGCAGATTACAGATGGTCCTTGTATTAGAAAATATTATGTCACTACTTATTCTCGTCAGTATAAGCTCTCATACAGTAAAAGCTACGTTAGATAATGCTCCCAGGATTATTCTTTTTGTTATAATATCCTAACTGAGATCAATGTCAATTAATTACGAGAAAATAAAAAAAATATTACATGTTTATTTATAATAATTATCAATAAGCTGTATTTCGGCAGTGGTGTTATTGAATATTGAAATCGTGCAACGTATTTTCAAAAGCTCTCCCATTAATTATTATTATTAATATTTTCTTTGTATTTCTCCTCTTATTTCTACTTCGTGATTTTGCAATCTATAGTTCCAAATTTAAAAATAAAATATAAAGTTTAACATTTTTTTATGTTTTTAAATTTAAACATGTTGAAATACTTATGTATTTATTTATAAAACATAAATTTTATTTTGAAAACAAAAATAGGATGTTGGTCTGATTGTATTGGCGAGGCTGAAACCCAGTTCCCACTCCCGGTCGCTATCCCACTACTGCTCACCACGGGGACATTTGGCTGCTGAGTTTCCCCCCTGGCCCGGTTCGCCCCTCCTTAGCCAACCTGGACACCCAGGACTCCTCCCGGGTACCCATGTTGATGGCGAGCTTAGTGCGGACGTCCAGTCGGGGACAGCTCACTTACTCTACAGATCATAGACTATACGAGCTTTTTAAATAATATTGAAGGTTCACTTGCACTACAGGCTCGTATACTATACGAGCCTATCGAAAATAAAAAGTAAATGAAGAGGGTTCACTTACTCTACAAATCATTGTGCCTATGAGCCTCGTGTATTATATTTAAAAATACAGTAGGAAGGTTCGCTTACTCTACAGATCATAGTGACTATGAGCCAAGCTTACGAATTATTTGATAATTCAGGAATCGGCTCGTATAGTATACGAGCCAAAATAATGAATAATATAAATTATAGGAATAGGCTCGTATACTATACGAGCCTATTCCTATAGAAAAATATTAGATGGCTCACTTACACTACAGATCATTGGCACAATGATCCGTAGAGTAAGTGAACCCTCTTCAAAATATTAGATGGCTCACTTACTCTACGGCTCATTTAGCTACTCGTTGCGCGGTTTGCGTTCGTGAAACTCTAGGCGCTATGCCCGGCTTCGACTGCTGCGACTGCCTACATAAGTGTATTGCATCACCTCAATTATTTATTAAAACGAAATAAATATGTATGCACAAGTAAATTTATTACATTTTTGGACTGAATACTTTAAAAATGGAGGGAGCATGACTTTTATGTTTAATTAAATTAAAAGTTATAGAATAAAACATATTTTGACTATGTGATTTGATCATGTTATATAATACACACTTGTATGATCCAGATACAGAGCAACAGACAAAACCTGTGGTCCGATTTAGATTAAATTTTGTATCTGGATTCATCCACGAGTCACTAATTTTTTAAGCACGGGTTGAGAAATAATGGCAAAAATTTATAAAAACAGTTCACCAGTTTAGAATATTTCTCAGTTACTGTGAGTTGCAAAAAAGTGTATACAGAAGCATTTGTGTTCACAGAAAATATAGAGGACTAGATGTATACAGAAGATATATTAAAATACAATACGCATACAACTATCAACGTTTACATATGTAAAATTAATGAATTTGTTGTGGTATTGAGTATTTTTAACATTATGACGAAGCCTTAACAAAATATATTTTTTTAAGGAGTTCTAGGGTGTTAAACTATATTGTATTTATCTTTTGTGGAAGATTCTGTCCACGATTTATGATTGCTAACAATTTAATACAAAGATTTAAGTATCTGTACGTGAAGACTAAAAACACGAAACAAACTTTAAAGGGATAGAAAAGATTTGATCAGGAGCTGGCGTTTGATACCTTTTGGGAATAAATATAGCCTCTACTTCAAAGGTATACATGGTGAGGTAGCCTCTGGAAGTCCATCTTCAGGTTAACAAAAATGTCAATAGGTCATCTAACCAATTTGGTTAGATGACCTATTGACGTTTTCTGAAGATGGACTTATTTTCAAGTCCGAAACTATAGTAGTGTAATACTGAAGAAGGATCACTTGACTAAGCCAGGTAACTTAAACCATTTAGCTTAAAGTTATACAAGTTGGTTTCACACCAACATTTCATGCACATATGAAATCTATATAATTAATACGCGAACACGAAGTTTGTCGGTTGAATCCTCCACCATTTCTAAACCGATTTTATCCACTGACGTCTCATTGGAAAGAGCGTGTTGCGTAGATTTGCAAACTGGCCTAAAATTTTTGAAACAGTCCCTTGGCCTCTGCCACAGTGGCTTTTTATTAAGTTCCCATGTTATCCTTACGAAGAACATAATATTGTTTACATCAGCTGTTTAATTTCATTGTGTTCTTTGTTTTTCAATTCAACGAAACGCATTGGTTACATTAACTGATTTTGTGGAAATTAAATATCTATCTATATATTAATTACGAAAGCCGATTCTTTGCGTCAAAATTGTGGGCGACTGGGTAGTCGTAGAACGACGGGAGAGGGTTCAAATTAAAGGTCTCGATCCCGGAAAAATAGTGAAATTCCCCAAATTTTAACACAAAATTAGACATAACCTTTGACTTAGTCAATGATATAACGTAAAATGTTCTCCATAAGAATAGCATTAGAAGCCATTTGTCTGTTGATTTTTGTTTACCTCAATACAGCTGATCGTGATTTATCATTAAGCCAGTAAGCAATATTACATTTGGATTTAACTAGTTTGCCAGTAAATTCTGCAATGTACTGTATACTATATAAAACCAGGGATGACGTTACATACAATTGAGACTTTTGTCGTTATGTCTTAGAATGTAGAAATTAATTTTACTGTGCAATTTGCAAATTTGTGTATTTGTATGTAAATTAGCCAAGCGCATGAAATTTAGTAGAATCGTGGGAGATGGTTAAAATCAAAGTAAATGGAAGTAGAATGGCTGAAATATTTAAGCTTTGTTTTTTTTTTAAACATATGTTCACGAAGTTTACAAAATTATTTCACTTTAATTACATTTCTTCACATTAGTAGGTTATTGCTGTGCTGAAGGAATGTTTAACATGAAATAGCCCCATTGACTAAATAATCAATGATGCAAGATTAGTTAGAAAACTTCTGTTTTGTTTTTATTTCAAAACATATATTGAAAATTTATTCAAAACTTTTGTTTTAAATTTCATAACATTTAATTTGACACGTAATTGTAGTGTTTAATCTATACTTTGTATCGAGTGGAATAACCTTAACAGTTACTCTAGAGAATAACCTGGGAATAAAATTTGAAATAGGTTTGTACAGGCAATACATATATTCCTTTCATTAATTACTATAACAAATTCCAATGGGCGGAAAAATAAAATTGTTTGGAGTAGATTTTAACCAGGTATCTACTGTCTGTTGCTCCAAGGAAAAAAGGTTAAAATAATATAGCCCAACATGCATTGTATATATATATATACAATCTATATAGATAGTGAAGAGAGAATCTATAACAGTAAACCCTGGAGGTAGTTTTCGATTCTTCATGTTTCACTAACCAAAAATATGTACCTATATTAATTGCTGATGAATTTGTTTTCTTGATTGGTTTCATTAACATGATAATGGAACCCTAACCAATGGCAAAAGAGTTAGTAATCAGTCGATGATTAGCTTTTTTAACTGTAGGCTAAATAAATAATATAAACGGTAAAATGTTTTCAAACAAAATTTACATCCATTGAATGAAAAATAATATACTATTAACATGACTATAGCTGATATGGCTTAGCTGTCGGCTATCTGTACATTGCGTCATAACAGCAGACAGCGCTATGTTATTAACTTAAAAATTATAACGGATTAGCAAATAAATACTTTACTATGGTCTTAACAAACTATGAACCCACTGAACGTTTAAATTGGCCAATTTTAAAGAGAGTATAAAGTCAACCACAGCTTTAGGAGGAATCCCACCACATAAGCTGACACAGAGAGTAGTTTATATTTTATGTTGATCAGAAACGAAACTAGGGCAGCCTTTACACTAATTCAGTTGTGTCTTTACAAAAGGAGTAGAGCTATAATATTATAAATAATAACTTGGCTAGGGTACTAATATGAGTACATGTATTATTGTAGCACTGTATCGATTCTGACACATAGATAATTTTATTCTTAGTTTGTTTAAATATTACAATAGTTTGTTTTACATTTGAGCTTTTTAGGGACTTATGTCCCTACAAGCCACTAGTTGATCAATATAAAGCCCAAAGTACACATGAACTTTTGTGAAAACTACAAGTCATAACCCCATAAACCATATACTTAAAATGTTCGTCATGACGAGAAAACTAGCGCAAAACTATCCATTATTTCATAAACTGCCCTTAAAGGTCGTAATTGCTTTCCAAGGAAACATAGGAAAGTCATAGAACGCCACCAAGTAGCAGAAATCGAGAATTTTTAAAAATATTATCGTTATCATCCTATATAAAAGAAGAACACCTACAATATGAAGATTCCCACAAACAATGAACAAGGATGTTATCGAAAGTGCTACTATTTTGTAGGAAAAACGGACTTAACTTTAGGATGATTTGCAAAGGAAACCCCTCTAATGCCGAATTAAACCGGTACGGCAAGGACATTATATATGTTTTCATAAAAGTCAAGTGATATTAAAATAACATGACTACATCCAAGAAACCTTAACAAAACTTGCATTGAAAGATTCGCATTATTCACATTCAAGGGAAACAAAACCCATCTGAACAACATTAGGGCCTTACAATTCTGCATATTTTCAGGTAAATATAACTTACGTTATAACAGTAACTAGCCAAATTAATGCCAATATATCTATCAAATATTACAATATGTATAATTTTACACTAATTTTTAATGAAACAGTATGTATTTCTTGTAATTTCAAGCAATACATAATGGTAATTTGTAGGAAATTTTATTCTCTTTCAGAATATCACGCTCCACTTTGGTCGATTTCCTCGCCATTTCAAAGTTATTTGCAAAAACGTTAAGCAACCTCCAAATGTATAGTAGTGAGAAAATACTGAATTAAAGATGTTGTTTAAAAGCTTTGTACAATTAAATCTACAGTTCTACTGAACCGATTTTATTAATTAATAGGTCATTGGATAGCATAATTTGTGAATACTGTATTTGCAAATAATTATGAAAGTACTGTTGAGGTTGCAAGCAAGATCGTTTGGATATAAATCGATGATAAAGAACTCAATTTTTTGAACAATTTGTGTTGGTCGTGATTTAGCTGTGTGCTTTAATGAAATGGGAGTGGTATTTCAATGAAGGTTCTTAGGTCAAAACAAATAGAATAACGTAGTTAGAATTAAGTAAATATATTTAAAACTAAATTCCATATCCAAGATATAATACAAGTTTATACTTTATGACTGAGCGATACAGTATCTTGAACTTAACTGATGAAAACTATCAATATCTCAAGTTAAAGCTTTTGAAGTATTTTAAGACCAAGACATATAAAATAACTTAAATAAATATAGAGTTACGTATCATTGATTGCAGATAGGTAATTATCGTTGATTCGTGATTCAGCAGTGTGCTTTAGGTAGTCCGATCTCAATAAACAATAGCTCAAATAAATCTGCGGTACGTCCTTAGTTGGCCAAAATTATGAAAATCGGTCGGGTAGAAGAGCTAACCCGACTCGGAAAAGAAAAACCAACTATTTTTATAGATGGTAATAATTGGTTTACCAGTATGTATAATCTAATCATACGAAACATCTTACTAATATTATAAATGTGAAAGTTTGTGTGTTTGTTTGTTTGTTTGAAGTTCGATCACGCTTAAACCACTGGACGGATTGGGCTGAAATTTGGCATGATGATAGCTTACATTCCCGATTAACATATAGGCATATTCTCATCTCAAAATTCTTTCGGGCTCCGCCCTAGTGGCTCTGTGATTTGCCATGTTTACCTTATGAGTATCTATAATATTAAAACGAAACAGTGTTTTTTTATTTCACGATTCTGAATCAACCACTCGACGGATTTTCATGATTTTTGTGTTGAAAGAAAGATAATTTCGAGAACTAGGGAATGTCGAAGCCATAATTTTAGTTTAGGGTCTCAGTTTTTTAGAAATTAATTTTTAATTTTTAAAAAGTCTAGCAGCCGACGCTAAGATTCTAAACTAGCTTTTGGCATAAAATAATTTGCTTAACATAACAGCTGTAAACATTCAGCTTTTGTGTCACAAATTCAGCATTTGGATAAAAATGTAAAGACATACTTAGGGTTGACTTATTTATACTATGTGTAATGCTAATCATTGATACGTTCAATTCTTCTGTAAGAGGATGACAGATAAATTAAATATACATAGTAAAATACTAGGATGTTCAAATTATTTTTTAAAGCAATCTTTGTAATCTTCGATTTGTTTTAGAGCAATATAGTTTGTTTTAACTAACGGCTGGTTATATATAAACTATGGAACTATGAGGTTATTTTATTTACTCTTATTTTGTCATTGATTATAGGAAAGAAGTAAGATTAGTAGAGATAATTAGACCACAGTTTAAACCACAGTTTTAACCTAAATTAATTAAACCACAGTACAAATCGAGACTCTGTACACGAGTCTTAATAAAAAAGGATAAATGCAAATTATTTTACTGCAACACTTTTCAAGGAAAGATTAGAAAAATAACAATGTTTACATGTTTTAATTCTTCGTGGTAGCTTTTTGTTTACAATTAATGTTTGTCTGCTTTAACTTTGCTTGGATTATGCCCGGAAATATTGATGTCATAAAAAGATGAATCAGGAATCACGATTTTAAATTACCACCACAACCTCAGCCGGGTTTTATACAAAGATAAACAGATGGATGACATAGATTGAACACAACGTCAACATTGACCTAGGATACTGCAATTAGACAAACCATCCTTTTATGAAATCGTGATCAGTTGTGGTTACGTACAAACGTGAAAATATCACTTTTATTTCAATTATGAATATATTGTAGTTTAAATTAACTAATATGGGAAATTACAATGTATATTTATTCAATGAGGGTGGGTAATTATCAAGGATAGAACTGATAACAGTACAATTACAGTACGGATAACAAACATTGACAATTACGTCATTAGCTTTACTAGCGTGTTTACTTTTTATATTCCTGCTACATGTGACCAGTTCTTTTTTTCAAATGAATGTTATTTGAACCAAACAACTGTTTCAAAACAAACTTTTATTGTTTTTACTTTTCTTTGTTTACGCTTATTTATTTAGCAATTAATGCAGTGAAATTGATATAAAGGAGGTGTGACGATTAGTTTTGATGTTAGGACACCAAAGTTAAATTATGTGTACTGTGAATTTTATTGGATATTATCGTTTTATTTTAGGTCGTTTCTATTCAGACCTACTGGACATTGTGTATAGTAGTTGTATTGTGGTGATAATAATTATGGAAGAGGCAGGTATGCTATGGAAGGTGGTATCGTTGACTAGGTCTATACACTTCTCAATTGACTATTACCGTAGGCCACTTATAATCAGTGTGCGTCTGTGCGAATCAGCTGCAAATCTCACTTCAACGCTTTTCACATCGTAAAAATTACAGAATTGCTGTTTTATTGTAAAATTATCGAATTTAAAATGCATATCGTATAGGCCTATGATGGAATAAAAACATATTTGGTCACACAACATTTGTTTACAATATGATTTTTCACATTAAAACTGCAAGAAACCATGTCTTTATATGTGTAAACTAGCTGATCTGAATTGTACACGGTTTTAGCTGACTACTGAATTCCCTTACGTAGGACGGACTAACACCTCGTTCATATTTAAAGGGAATTAAAGAATTTAGTCAGCTGTTTCAATTAAAAAAGTTGGTTCTATGATACGGAAAAGCATTAAAAAGTTATAAGATTTACCAACAGGGTGCAGCACTATATTTTTCTTTGCATTTATGAAAACAGCTAATTTTAACTAAGCAGCAAAAAAACTGTGATTCGCAATGATAACTGTCAAAGTAGGATCGTTTACAGTTATGTTTATGTTTTTCATTTCATGAATAATTTGTGATATTTTGCGAATTGTTGATAATTTATTTTTCTCTATTGTTTAGGTGAAGTGGTAGAACATTATGGCTATGGTAGATGTGTAATACTATAGAATACTGTAAATTTAAAAAAGCAAATTTTATCAAACTGTGTCCTCCCTTATTGCAAACGCAAAGCTTGAGTATAACTGCAATAAGCATTTTATACTTATATTCCAACCCCGTACGAAGGACGGGTACTCTGCTAGTGTGTTAATAATTCAACAGCTTATTGTTATCTAATTAATTTTTCTTTATAAATGTTGTTGTTAACAATTTGCATTTGTAATTAAAGTGTGTTCATTAGGTTTAGTATGTGATTCTAATGTTATGTGCTTAAACTGTACCATTAATATTAGTGAGTAAAGTGGTGTATGGATTTCATAACCATTATTTTACTAGAGACCGTTGTGTTTAACCACAACGGGTACTGTTGCTAGTTAGTATATAAATGAGTTCTTTACTCTTTATTTGTAATATAAATTACATCATTATATTATGTAATGACATTTTTAAGAGGGTTGACCCAATTCCAACTGTAAATTGTATGTGTTGTTTAAATAACTGGGGTTCTGTCATTAACTTGTACAAAACTACAGGGTCTATATTTAAACAACTTAATAATCACTTCTACATCACAAACACAACACACAACATTGGATTGAGAACAGACTGTTGCTAGTAGATCTATAAAGCAATTCCTTTGCTTCCTTCATTAGATATAAAATATGGACTAACAAGATTGGGCAACATTCGTTTTGCCCGAATTCGAATTGCGAAGCATTCGTTTTGGCTTGAAACTGTCAGATATTGTATTTGCGAAGGTTATTATGTATTCCTATACAGTAATAGTTTTTCCAGTATATCTGGAAAAGTGCACACTAAATATGGAAACCAACTCCTGTTCTGAATTTAAGAAATTTCTACTTACTCACAAGATTCCCGTACGTAGAACGGGCACCAGCTAGTAGTTAAATATACTTACTTTAATAAAGCCACTCGGTCATTATAGAATATCTACTGTGAAATAGGGATGTGATTCCTAATTCCAAATCAACTAATTATTATTTATTATCTAATTATCGTCTTCAAATTAAGTGATGGTTGCTTTTAAAATAATAAATTTAACATAAGCAAATCCATATCTATCTGCAGCAAACCTTCAGACTAAGCGAATTTCCATTAGTAGGGGGCTTTGGTCACCCCTGGGTCCATGACTCAGCAGTTTTTAAAATTCTGAATTGCAGATTTTAAATTGCATGACTCAGCAGTTTTTAAATTGGAAAAGTTTGTGGAAGTATTGGTACTTTATTTGTTTAAGGTGTAGAAAGATTATATTATTCTTCAATAAAATGTCTATATGAACTTAACTTATCGTAAACTTAATTTTGTGGATGATGACGGAAAATAATCATTCTGGTTACCGAGAGCGCGGCGCTTGGTGGCTGTAGATCAAGTGCCACTTGCCCGTGCCTTCCCGGAACCGACATGCGATACACCGCCGCCGAGTGGTCAGCATTCTCACGGCGGTCATTCATTCACTCACGGCTCCAGCTCGTCGTCATCAATGGATTATTGATCATCAGTTGCTCGCTGTGCATCAAAGTAGAAACATTGCTCTTGTAGCTAAACGTTGTTTAACACATAACATTTCTAAACAGTTTTACAACAATTGTTAACGTTTCTTTGGGAACATTATTATGAGGTAAGACATTCTATCAATGATTATTTATATTATTGTAACACTTGATTATTAAATGCTAAGTAGTTAACGTTTTCAAATATTTCTGTTGGTGATTTTTAAATCAATCAATCGTTAGATTTACTTTTAATAATCTTCAATTATTATAAACATCGGAGTAATCAGTAAGTCTATATATGAAGATAAAGATGTGCAAATTAATCTTTGCTTTCATCTCAACCATTTTTACTCAAAGTTTTATAACAATGTTATATTCTTCAACATTATATTGCATTGAAGTAGTTTTATAATTACGTTTCATAAGCAAGCTTCTGATTGGCCAGCCGTTGACCAATCAGAAGCCGTCCCACAGGGATAAAAGACAGAGTAGCTACCACGAACTGCACACTTAACAGCATGACTTACTAAGGGCAGCATGGGGTGCTTGGGTACTAACAATCAATTTTTACATTACTACTATCCCTTAGAATCCTTGCTAATAGTCCAGAGTTACGAAGCCCCAGAGGCTGGTATGACCAGAGACTTGCAGCAAGATTCTAAGATGAAATATTTTAACAATTATTGAACTTTTAAATATTAATTATTAACTGTAAACACTTAGAAATCTTGTCAATAGTCCAGAGTTACGAAGCCCCAGAGGCGGATATGACCAGAGACTTGCAGCAAGGTTCTAAGACGAACTACTTTCAAAATTATTTAACTTTTTTTTATTAATTATTAATTATTAACTGTTAACACTTAGAAATCTTGTCAATAGTCCAGAGTTACGAAGCCCCAGAGGCGGGTATGACCAGAGACTTGCAGCAAGGTTCTAAGATGAACTATTTTAACAATTATTGAACTTTTAAATATTTATTATTAATTATTAACTGTAAACACTTAGAAATCTTGTCAATAGTCCAGAGTTACGAAGCCCTAGAGGCGGGTATGACCAGAGACTTGCAGCAAGATTCTAAGATGAACTATTTTAACAATTATTGAACTTTTAAATACTTATTATTAATTATTAACTCTAAACACTTAGAAATCTTGTCAATAGTCCAGAGTTACGAAGCCCCAGAGGCGGGTATGACCAGAGACTTGCAGCAAGGTTCTAAGATGAACTACTTTCAAAATTATTTAACTTTTTTTTACTTATTATTAATTATTAACTGTAAACACTTAGAAATCTTGTTAATAGTCCAGAGTTACGAAGCCCTAGAGGCGGGTATGACCAGAGACTTGCAGCAAGGTTCTAAGATGAACTATTTTAACAATTATTGAACTTTTAAATATTTATTATTAATTATTAACTGTAAACAATAAGAAATCTTGTCAATAGTCCAGAGTTACGAAGCCCTAGAGGCGGGTATAACCAGAGACTTGCAGCAAGATTCTAAGATGAACTATTTTAACAATTATTGAACTTTTAAATACTTATTATTAATTATTAACTGTAAACACTTAGAAATCTTGTCAATAGTCCAGAGTTACGAAGCCCCAGAGGCGGGTATGACCAGAGACTTGCAGCAAGGATCTAAGATGAACTACTTTCAAAATTATTTAACTTTTTTTTATTTATTATTAATTATTAACAGTAAACACTTAGAAATCTTGTTAATAGTCCAGAGTTACGAAGCCCTAGAGGCGGGTATGACCAGAGACTTGCAGCAAGGTTCTAAGATGAACTATTTTAACAATTATTGAACTTTTAAATATTTATTATTAATTATTAACTGTAAACACTTAGAAATCTTGTCAATAGTCCAGAGTTACGAAGCCCTAGAGGCGGGTATGACCAGAGACTTGCAGCAAGATTCTAAGATGAACTATTTTAACAATTATTGAACTTTTAAATACTTATTATTAATTATTAACTGTAATCACTTAGAAATCTTGTCAATAGTCCAGAGTTACGAAGCCCCAGAGGCGGGTATAACCAGAGACTTGCAGCAAGATTCTAAGATGAACTACTTTCAAAATTATTTAACTTTTTTTTACTTATTATTAATTATTAACTGTAAACACTTAGAAATCTTGTTAATAGTCCAGAGTTACGAAGCCCTAGAGGCGGGTATGACCAGAGACTTGCAGCAAGGTTCTAAGATGAACTATTTTAACAATTATTGAACTTTTAAATATTTATTATTAATAATTAACTGTAAACACTTAGAAATCTTGTCAATAGTCCAGAGTTACGAAGCCCTAGAGGCGGGTATGACCAGAGACTTGCAGCAAGGTTCTAAGGCGAACTACTTTCAAAATTATTTAACTTTTTTTATTTATTATTAATTATTAACTGTAAACACTTAGAAATCTTGTTAATAGTCCAGAGTTACGAAGCCTTAGAGGCGGGTATGACCAGAGACTTGCAGCAAGGTTCTAAGATGAACTATTTTAACAATTATTGAACTTTTAAATATTTATTTTTAATTATTAACTGTAAACTCTTAGAAATCTTGTTAATAGTCCAGAGTTACGAAGCCCTAGAGGCGGGTATAACCAGAGACTTGCAGCAAGGTTCAAAGATGAACTATTTTAACAATTATTGAAGTTTTAAATATTTATTATTAATTATTAACTGTTAACACTTGGAAATCTTGTCAATAGTCCAGAGTTACGAAGCCCTAGAGGCGGGTATGACCAGAGACTTGCAGCAAGGTTTAAAGATGAACTACTTTCAAAATGATTTAACTTTTTTTTATTTATTATTAATTATTAACTGTAAACACTTAGAAATCTTGTCATTAGTCCAGAGTTACCAAGCCCTAGAGGCGGGTATGACCAGAGACTTGCAGCAAGGTTCTAAGGCGAACTAATTTCAAAATTATTTAACTTTTAAATATTTATTATTAATTATTAACTGTTAACACTTAGAAATCTTGTCAATAGTCCAGAGTTACGAAGCCCTAGAGGCTTGTATGACCAGAGACTTGCAGCAAGATTCTAAGATGAACTATTTTAACAATTATTGAACTTTTAAATATTTATTATTAATTATTAACTGTAACACCTAGAAATCTTGTCAATAGTCCAGAGTTACGAAGCCCTAGAGGCGGGTATGACCAGAGACTTACAGCAAGGTTCTAAGGCGAAATACTTTCAAAATTACTTAACTTTTTTTATTTATTATTAATTATTAACTGTTAACACTTAGAAATCTTGTCAATAGTCCAGAGGAACGATGTCCTAGAGGCGGGTATGACCAGAGACTTGCAGCAAGATTCTAAGACGAAATACTTTCAAAATTATTTAACTTATTTTTGCGAGCTGCAAGATTCTAAGATGGATTACTTACAATATTATTTAACTTATTTGATTTATTATTAATTATTAACTGACAGGTTAACACTTAGAATCTTTGTCATTAGTCCAGAAGAATGATGCCCTAGAGGCGGTTATGACCAGAGACTTTTGGGAAGATTCCAAAAACAAAGTATATTCAATCTTTTTTCAATTTTCTTTTTAATTTTCATAAAATATAAGCTATTTATTAAATTACTAACACTTAAAATTCTTGCCATTGGTACTGAGGAACAATGCTGTAAAAGCGGGTATGACCAGAGACTTTTAGCAAGATTTTAAAAATAAACTATATTAAAACAATTACATTTAAAACTATTTAATCAATAACTACTAAACAAACCTTTAAACTGATTTCTCACAATTAACCAAGAGGAACAAAGCCCTAGAGGCTAGTTTAAAAATTATTTTTATTAGAATTATTTTTATGATTTACACTTACAATCTTTAAAATTATCATTTAAATTTTACACTTAAATAAATATTAATTCATTTCTAAATATAAATTTGTGTTGATAAAAATATTTAACTTCCCTTATTCCTGATTCCTATCATTCCTATTAGTGAGCTTGATCATGTCAGCTTGTATAATGTTTCATAACTTTTTTTTAAGGTGCACCTTTTTTTTATTTTATACAATGATAAGAATATTAATATTAATACTAGACATGGTCAAGCACACTGATAACCCCGAATGAGGAAGCGGTTGCTTAACGGATCCACCTCATTCGGGGTTTTATTTTTTTACCAAATGCGTGACCTTGACCTACTTTTTGGTATACATTTAAAGATTTTTATCATTAGTGATGAGCAAGCATAAAGGTAGGGAGGGGGTTAGGGTATATTAAGTGAGAGATGTTGTCTTGCAATTATTCCGTTTTTGGTTCCAGTCACAGCAAGATGGATGATCCTTGTCTAAGGAAATCAACAATGCCACGACCCGTACTAGCTCCAACTAAAAATAAAATTAAAACAAGCTTTGACAACAATAAAGGAAAAAGTCTACTAGAGAAAGATTTGCATTTAAGCGATAACGAAAACGAAACAACAACATCGGTAAATGACTTATTGGCACTTATGGTTGAGGAAGCGGTGGCAGAAACAGAATCCGAGAAGAAAACTGATGAAAACGCCGTAGAATCCACGTCTGTTAACAAACTAAATGAAACGGAGAGTGAAAAAAAACATGAAGATGGGAAGCTAGAAAAGAAGCTGGCAAAGAAACGTGTGCTAAGCAAGGAATTTATTTCCGATGATGAAGAAAACGGTGATCCTCCAAGAAAATCAATTTTAATTTCCCCGAAATCCAAAAATCAGTGTAGGTATGTTTTTGTAAAAAAACCTAGAAGAGGGGAGAGGTGTTCAAATCTGACTGACACACTTTTCTGTTCTCTTCATTTAAAAAAAGAAGACAAAAAAGAATGTCTGGAATCAAACATTAATTCGGCCCACAAGCAAAAAGAAATCAGAGATCTAAAATTGGCAAATCAAGAAATATCTACCAAATTGGACTTCCTTCTGAATAAACAACAAGAAAACGAGACTAAAATGAAGAACAAAATTCAAGAATTAGAAAAAACAATTGGAGTTTTGAAAATGACAAATCACCACACAAAGAGTCAAAAAGATGGAATCAAAATTAAGATTCACAAACTAAACAAAAGATTGGCTTACAAAGTATTGGAATTTAATGGTAAAAGAGAAATGAAATTAGAAGCAGAAAAGAAGATAATTATTTTAACATTACCAAAAGTAATGATAGTACCAGAAAATTGTACTGAAAAAACTTTGAAATTTAACAGTCTTACAAAGTGATTCGAATTCGTTTAGATTTGGATCATATACACTGTCGATTTCTTCTAACAAAAAATATATAAAATAAAAAAAAAATAAAAAAATAAAAAAAACACAAAAAAAACTGTCGTGTGAGTGGCTTTTTGAAACAGCTGATTGAACTTATACAATCATATGTTTTCTGCCTACCTCACACCTGATGAGACCCAATTAGGTCGAAACAGTTTTTTTTCATGTGTTTATCATTCATTGCAAATTATATTACCACTATGTGTTACAAAACTTTTACGAAGATATTACAGCCTGGTTGATATAATCGTTTATTTGTCATAACAACCTACTGGAATGGGGGAGGGGGGGGTTTGGGGGGGGGGTAAAAACGAGAGAGGGGTGGTTATTATAAATAGAGGTATGATGCTATGTAAGGTCACTTCGATGGAGACTATCATTCGTGAATAATGAATATCTGTCCGGAGTGTGGTATCAATTTCGATGATGAATGGCTGTTGATTGCACATATAGATTTAATGCACCCCCATAAACATGAAAATAATTTAGTACGTTCTTCCCATAATCACCATGAATTGGAAAATTCTAGTTATCTTCTTTGTAATGTATGTGGAGTATGGATTGAGGATCGTGTCCTATTTGATTTTCACAATGAGCTATATCATAGCAATGAAGATGCAAAAGAGCCAATCACAAATGATGAAGACCTAAATAGTAAGGCATGTTCGGGTATAGACAGTTATATTGGTCCAGCTCATTCGAGTTATCTTTGTAATGTATGTGGAGTGTTGATTGAGGATCGTGTCCTCTTTGATTTTCATAATGAGCTATATCATAGCAATCAAGAGGCACAAGAGCCTATGCAAATTGATAACGACCTAAATAGTAAGACATGTTCGAGTACAAACAGTTATATTGGTCCAGCCCATTCTAGTTATCTCTGTATTGTATGTGGAGAGTTATTTGAGGATTATATCCTTTTTGATAATCATAAAGAATTACATCGTAATATTGAAGAAGTACAAGAACCTATGCAAATTGATGAAGATGAGATGTCATGTTCCACTAAATACCCTAATAATGCAATGATAAACACAAACAATATATCAGCAAGTAGTTCTAATGAGAGAGAGAAGACTGGCTGTGGATTGAAAACTAAGGAAAGACAAGATATATGTATAAATCAATCAGAGCATACAAATAGGGGGGTTATTGAAACTTACGCTGAATCACTTGATGGGGTTGTTGTAAGACACTACAGAATTAGAAATGTAAACAATTACCAGATTGAAACATTCTTAACTAATAGTCAAACAGTAATAGTTAACACTTTAAAAAATGAGTTGAAACGATTGAACTGTGTAAAATTTAACATTTTATTGGATGCAACATTTACAAATATTGATGGGGAAACATCTATTAGAGGATTTATTGCAAGGAGTAGATCTATAATTAAAACTACAAATCTTGAAGATGTTGTTCAGGAGTGTTTTCAAGAACTTATAATCAAGTTAACAGAACATGAATCTAGAGGTTCAGGGTGGTCATTATCGCAAGTAAACTCAATGGATGTGAGAGTTCATAAACAAGGCTATGGAGATAGAGGAAGTAGTTACATTCCACTCCCTAAAAAGATTTCAGACACCAAATCTTGTATTAATGTTCAAAATCAAGATAATGAATGTTTCAAATACGCCGTGTTAACAAAGTTCATCCACGATCAACCAAATTTTCATCCTAAAAATATAAACAAGTTTTCCAGTTTATCCAACAAATATAATTTCAGTGGTGTTAACTATCCTGTTAGCTTGAAAGATATTGTCAAGTTTGAGAAATGCAATGTTGGGGTGTCAGTAAACGTTTTTGGATTGGATGACAGGCAAAATGTTTATCCTTTAAAAATTGTAAATACTGAGCTTAGAGATCATTCTGATTTATTATTACTTAAGGATGGAGATGTCTCTCATTATGTATACATCAAAGATTTTAACCGTCTTGTTGCTCGTCAGCTTCGTAGGAAAAATAAACACGCCTTAATTGTGTGCAAACGATGCCTCTGCTATGTAAGTAGATCAAATAATAGACTTGGAGTCAATTGGTTGTCCGAGCACATGAGAATCTGTGGTAAACATCAAGAAGTTAGAATAGATCTACCCTTACATGATAGAGCCAATTTAATGTTTAATAAAGTAAGTCATCAATATCGAATACCAATAGTTTTGTATGCTGATTTCGAAGCAACCTTAATATCGGTTGATGATGTAAATAATGCAGGGTCTCGATTTAAATACCAAAAGCATGAACCTAATAGTTATGCTTTAATGTTAAAATCCACTCTAACTGATGATCAATTGGAATACTATGATCTAACATCCAAACCCAAGATATACAGAGGTGAAAATGTAGCTAAACACTTTATCGATGAGCTTTATGATATTGCAGCAAAAGTAGAAATACTGTACAGTCATATCATTCCAATGGAAGAGTTAACAGATTATCAACAAGCGATACACGAGGCTGCAGCTCACTGTTATATTTGTGATCAAATTTTTACAGAATTAAATCCGAAGGTAAAAGATCATGACCATTTAACCGGGGAATACAGGGGCCCTGCATGTAATTCGTGTAATATTAATTATAAGCTACCAAAATTCATTCCTGTAGTGCTACATAATCTACAGAAATATGATTCCCACATGATCATTCCTGAGCTTGGAAGAGATAGCGGATCGATTGATGTCCTAGCAACAACAAATGAGAATTTTATAAGCTTCAGCAAAAAAGTTGGAAAAATGAAACTAAAATTTATCGATTCATATAAATTTATGTCCTGCAGCTTACAGAAACTTACGGAAAATCTTCAAAGAAGTAATTTGGTTGAGACCAGAAAACTAGTTCCTGAGGATAAACTTGATTTAGTAATAAGAAAAGGTGTGTTTTGTTATGATTACATTGATTCTCTTGAACGATTTAATGAAACGTCATTACCACCCATTGAAAAATTTTATAGTAAGCTTACAGAGGAGGATATTGATCCCAGTGATTATCAACATGCATGCCGTGTTTGGGAAGAAATGAAATTTAAAAATTTGGGGGAATACAATGATTTTTATGTTTCATTAGATGTGACTTTGTTATGTGACATAATGGAGGAGTTTCGGAATACATGTTTTAAGGCTTATGGTCTTGATCCACTTTATTACTGTACAGCACCTGGATTAGCATGGCAGGCCATGTTAAAACAAACCAAATGCAACCTTCAGCTCTTGACTGATATTGATATGTTATTGATGATTGAATCTGGAATTCGAGGTGGTATAACCCAAAGTATCACTAGAAGAGTAAAGGCGAATAATAAGTATTTAGCCGATTATAATCCAAATGAAGAGTCTATATTTCTAGGTTACTTTGATGCCAATAACTTATATGGATGGGCGATGTCCAAGCCACTACCATATGGTGAATTTAAATGGGTTGACCCCTGCAATATAGGTGATATTCTGCAAATACAACCTGATGGTGAGGTGGGTTACTTTTTAGAGTGTGATATTGAATACAACGAGGCCTTACATGATCATCACTATGATTTACCTTTACTACCGCGATCAGAGACACCCCCTGGGAAAAAACACAAAAAGCTTATGACTACTTTATGCAACAAAACAAAATATGTAGCGCATTACTTGATTATACAACAGGCAATACAATTAGGACTTAAGGTTTCAAAAATACATAGAGCTATTCAGTTCAAACAGTCTTGCTGGTTGAAGCCATACATTGATTCAAATACTTCAAGGAGAACAAAAGCAAACTCTACATTTGAAAAAGACTTCTATAAATTAATGAATAACGCTATATTTGGAAAGACTCTTGAAAACAAGAGGAAACATAAAAATGTTAAATTGGTGACCGATGCAAGAAAGTTAGAAAAACTTGCAGCAAAACCAAACTTTAATACATCCATCATAATCAATGAAAATTTAGTAGCAGTATGCATGGATAAAACTAGTATTAAAATGGATAGACCTTTGTATGTAGGAATGAGTATTTTGGATATATCAAAAACCCTAATGTATGATTTTCATTACAACAAAATGGTGAAATATTTCGGAAGAGATAATATAGGAATTTGCTATATGGATACAGACTCATATATTTATTGGATTAAAACAGATGACATGTACTATGATTTAAAAGTATTTCCTTACAATAATGACTTCGACTTTTCAGATTATCCCAAAACACATCTACTGTATGACAATCAAAATAAAAAGGTAATAGGAAAGTTTAAGGATGAAGCGAATGGTAATCTGCTTAAAGAAATAATTGCTTTGGCTTCAAAGATGTATGCTATTGAATTTGAAGAACTGAACTGTATCAAGAAAGCAAAAGGAATAAAAAATTCATTTGTAAAGAAAAACATTACTTTTGCAAATTACAAACATTGTTTGGAAGAACATATTACTTACACTGCAACGTTCAACAATATCCGAAGTTTCAACCATCAACTGTTTAGTGTTAGAGAAACCAAGAAATCGCTTTCTCCATATGATGATAAACGTGTTATATTACAAGATGGTATTCACACTCTGCCATATGGACACTACTCACTTCGTTAATGCAATTGATATTTCCATAGAAGAGTGATATAATTACAACGAACATTTGAGCTTGCTTACAGTATTGTTATAGTCGTCAAACAGTAAAGGAGATAACGGTAAAAAATATGAATCATACAAAACGAGCAATTGTAAATGAGCTTCACAAACCTGCAAGGAGGTATTATCCTAGACGGAATACTGTATTGAAAGGTGTAAATGATTTGTATCAAGCGGATCTCGTTGAAATGAAATCATACAGCAAAGTAAATAGGAACTATAAATACATATTAACTTTAATAAACTGTTTTACAAAGGTGGCATTAGCAGCTCCATTAAAAGATAAAAGAGGGGAAACAGTAGCAAGTGCTATGGAAAAATTAATAAAATCGAGCTGTGTCAAAATGATTCACTTACAAACTGATGATGGAAAGGAGTTCTTCAACAAAACATTTTCAAACCTCATGAATCGCTATAAGATCAACCATTATTCAACAAAAAGTGAGATGAAAGCAGCAATCGTTGAAAGATTTAATAGAACGCTAAAAACGCTAATGTTCAAACGGTTTTCTCTGAAAGGAAACTATGTATGGCACAATATTTTAGCAGACCTTATCAACACTTATAACAACAAATTTCATAGGACTATAGGAATGAAACCTATTGAAGTGAATAAGGAAAATGAAGATGTTGTCATGAAAAGAATAAAAAAAAACACTGCACCGACTCAAGAAAAGTTACCTCCAAAGAAGTTTTTACCTGGTGATAAAGTTAGAATTAGCAAATACAAAAACGTGTTTACAAAAGGATATTTGCCAAATTGGACTAATGAGGTCTTCAATATTTATAGAGTACAGCCTACAATTCCAGAGACATACATTCTTAAAGATAATAAAGGTGAAATACTTCAAGGTAGTTTCTATGGCCATGAATTGTTGAAGTCGAATATTGGGAATGTCTATCTCATAGAAAAAATATTAAAAAGAAAGAAAGATAAAGTATACGTTCGTTGGTTGGGATTCGATAAATCACATGATTCTTGGGTGTCTAAAAAGGACTTGATATGAGAGTTTAAATTATTCTTTCGCAGGTGTTCTAGGAATGTACACAGTTAAATAAAAATGAGTTTTAGAATAATGCAACATGAAAAGAAACTGAATGTTCTTAACATTGACGATTTGACAGTTGATAATTTAAAATCATCAAAATTCAGTAGACATGGATGTTTACTACCTGACTCAATTAGGTGTATAATATCAGGCCCGTCAAATTGTGGTAAAACTAATGTTGTTTTCAATCTTTTAACCCAGGCAAATGGTTTGCACTTCAACAATGTCTATATATTTTCAAAATCATTAGAGCAACCAAAATACCAGTTACTAGAAAAGATCCTAAGTGACGCTGATGGAATTGGATATTTTAGATTTAGTTCAAGTAACTCTGTTGTTGCGCCAAACAAGGCTAAACCATACTCAGTTTTTATATTTGATGATGTTTCATCTGAAAATCACAAATCAATATCAAGTTATTTCGCCATGGGAAGACATAACCACATTGACTCGATATATATTGGACAGACGTATAGTAAAATTCCCAAACAATTAATTCGAGACAATGTTAACTTGATTGTGATTTTCAAACAAGATGATATGAACCTAAAACACATTTACAATGACCATATTGGCTGTGATATGACGTTTTCCAAATTTAAGGAATGCTGTTGTCAAGCATGGAGTGAACAGTATGGTTTCCTAGTTATCAGCAAAGATCATCCACTTCAACAAGGCCGATACAGAATAGGGTTTGACCAATATATCATGGTATGAGATTGATTTGATTTCATTTACATACTAACCTTTACGGAGTTAACATGGACAATCGAGAAGACTTAGTCGAGAAAATAAAGTTTCTTAGTGATTCTATAAGGAAAAAGTCACGTGATTTGAAGTTAGGAATTCAAGAAAGAGAACGATACTTAGAAACAACTTTCAAACCGGTAATAAATCCTATTAAGGAAATTTCAAGAAAATTTGAAAGACAAATTCCGAAAAATGATGAATTGATCTCACTTCTACCAAGTGATAGCAGGCATATAAAAGAAGAAGAAAAATCAGAAACTGATTATGATGATGAAGATGATACCAATAGTAGCAATGTAACAGACAATGATATACCTGAAGAAAATAGCACCAAAAATGATGAAGATGAAGAGATAAATGGTGAAAGTGAGTCAAATGATGTAGATGAAGAAGCAACACGTGTGTTTGTGGATAATTCTATTTCAAATGTCAGTGCAATAGCTTCAGATATAGGTGAAAAAGGAGTTTTAACAAGAAAGTATATAATGAAAATGCTGGAAGGAAAGCATCCAATGAGAAAATGTCATGTATACGGTGCTAGAGTTGAAAATAACAAAATAATGATTGGTAACAGTGTAATATCTACTGGTGGTAATGACAACCTCACAATCAAAGGAAAGACTTACTCTGGCACACCAGGCCTTTTTGAGCTAATTTTTAAAACAGATCCAACAAAATACACTTCCAAGGATCTTGCAGATTTTAAAAAGATTATGAAAGCAACAAATGCTCATCGAAAAGGGTATTCTTCGCTTGCTCCAGTATACCGTAACAAATCAAAAAAATATGAAAAGATTATTGTGAAGTTATTTCCACCACGGAATACTAAGTCTGGACGCGGTATATCAATGAAAAATGCATATAATACTAATATAATTTATTATAATGATATTAATAAACTGGTTGATAGGATGCGTTTACTTCATGAAGCCAAGCAAGCAGGACACACGGGGGTTGATAATAAAATTATTGCTTTAACTCAAGAACTTAGAAATCAAGGATATATAAATTAGTACACGTTCACAGATCATTCAGTCGTGACTTGGTCTCTACTGAATACTTTATGGTAACACATATAAGGAAAGACAACATATTATAATGGTCAGTTGTAGACAGGTCACTCACAAGAAAGGAGGTGGTTTAGCTTCTACAATTATAACAGCAAGTGAATCTCTTCTCCGCAAGATCCCAATTGGAAGACTGATTAATACAGGGATTGACTCGTTACCTGTGGAGGTTCATTTACCTGGTGGATATCAGTATTGTGGTCCTGGAACTAAACTGAAAGAAAGATTGACACGAGGGGACCCCGGAATAAATAAACTAGATAAAGCCTGTAAAGACCACGATATAGCTTATTCAAAATATTCGGATTCGTTTAACAGGACTGTTGCTGACAGGATTTTGGCTGAGAAAGCCTGGGATAGAGTGAAGGCGGGGGATTCAAGTATTGGTGAGCGAGCTGCAGCTTTAGCTGTAACGACTGCCATGAAAGCAAAAACAGCAATAGGAGGTGGAAGGAAACATCGGAAAAAAAGTCGAAAGGTTACTACAAAACGTGGTGGAACTATAAAGAAAAAAAGATGCAATAAGAAAAAAAAAACATCAAAAAATACATCAGTGTGGACCATGATAAAATCTGGAAAAGGATTATACCTGAAACCTTACAATCATGCATAAGAAATAACGAAAACAAACTAGTTATACCGAATATTGCTCTGTCAAATGAAGATTTAATCATGTATGCAACATGTTTGAAAATCCCATTCTTCAGAGGTGTTTTCATGAGAGATGGACTACCGAAGAAAATATGGAAAAATGAAACGGGTATAGTTAATCTAGATGCATCAAGTGGTCCGGGGACTCACTGGGTTTGTTATAAGAAACTTAAAAATAAAGTTTACTACTTTGATAGTTTTGGAAATCTTCCTCCACCTCTAGAGCTTCAAAAATATTTTATTGGAGCGGATGAAATTTTGTATAACTATGATAGGATGCAAAACTTCAATACACTTGTCTGTGGTCATTTATGTTTAGACTTTCTAGCGACAAGTGTTAGTATGCTTTAAGATGTCATCATATACAGTGGCGATTGATGGAAAAACATCAAGTCTACGGACAACTCTATTTCCTGCTTTACATTTACAACAAGATAAAATATGGGAGGTCACCCTTCTGGACTTTACAACATACAATTCCATTCCAAACATAACGGAAGATGTAAACAATAAATTTCACTATTACAAGAAAAAGCGTTCCAGTGATGGGTCACAGTTTATGGAAACAGTTACGTTGGGCACAGGTTCTTATGAAATTGAATCCATTAATGAGGAACTACAAAAGAAAATGGGGAAAGAAAATATTGAAATTAAAGCGAATAATAGTTTACTAAGAACAGAAATTAAATCAAGATTTTACATTGATTTTAAACAACCAAAGTCTTTGGGAATGTTATTAGGATTTCCCCCATCGACTGAAATACTGGAGCCTAACAAAACTCATATCGGACCAGATACAGTAAATATAATAAAAGTGAATACAATAAATATAATGTGTAATATTGTACAAGGATCGTATAAAAACGGTGGTAACCACCATATTTTACACACATTTTACCCGACTGTTGCACCAGGATTTAAAATAATTGAAAAACCTCATAACCTCGTGTACCTGCCTTTAAATACCACTTCTATTTCAGACATTGAGGTGAGCATATTAGATCAAGACGATAACCCTGTGGACTTTAGAGGTGAAGATATATCATTGAGGCTGCACATTAGAGCCACAACGTAAAAGAAAAAAATCAATGGGGCTAAGCTTTATAAGAAGAGAGTCTCCAAAGGAAGCTCTCATTTCTTCAGCAACTAGCAACCAGTTAACGAGAGAAAACATAAATTTCTTGGAAGAAATTGGATTGATTGTAAGTGAACATGGACGTATTGAACATTCGCCAAGGACCTCTGTTCGACGAGAGCCTTTGGGAAAAAGAGTACCACACTCATCATCCTTACGCTTCATCAAAATTTGGAAATAACGATGAAATTCGTATACCAATTCAACAACAGGATGCTTACACATTACCTTGTGAAAGTTACCTATACATAGAAGGTAGGGTAACTAAAAAAGATGGAATGACAGCAGGCTCAACTGTGCCATTTATTAACAATCCAATGTCGTATCTATTCGAAGAAATCAGGTATGAATTATCAGGGATTACAGTAGACTCTACTAAGCGAGTAGGCATTTCTAGTACTTTAAAAAACCTTGTTTCTTTATCATCCAAGGAAACTAATAGTCTACATACATCTGGTTGGGTACTACCTTCTCATAACTCTTTTACACCTTCGTCCAATGGATACTTTGATTTTTGCGTGCCACTTTGGATGCTACTTGGATTTACAGAGGACTATAAAAGGATAATAATTAATATAAAACATGAGTTGGTTTTATTACGCTCATCAACAAACAATGATTTGATTGTTGCACCTGATGGAACAACCTCAGATAAATTGGAGTGGAAAGTTTTTCTAGATAAGATTGTTTGGAGAGTACCTCATCTTAAAATAGCTGATGAACATCGCTTAGCTATTCTGAAGCAGTTAAATTCGGACCGGGAAATTGTGTTACCCTTTAGGAGTTGGGAAATGCACGAATACCCATCTCTCCCAACTACACAAAGACACACATGGAGCATAAAAACCTCTACTCAACTAGAGAAACCAAGATATGTTATATTTGCATTGCAAACTGGAAAAAGAAATGAAATAACTAAACATGCAGGAAAATTTGACCATTGTAATCTTACAAATGTCAAGTTGTTTCTCAATTCTCAGTTTTTTCCATATGACAACTTAAATGTTACATTTACAAAAAACAGATTTTCTCTACTGTATGATATGTATGCAAGATTTCAATCATCCTACTATGGAAAAACAAACTCACCCCTGCTTGACCCTAAAATGTTTGCGTCCGATGCCCCAATAATTGTTATTGACTGTTCAAAACAAAATGAATCGTTAAAATCATCAACAGTTGACATTCGTTTGGAACTAGAGTTTGAAGATAATATCCCTGCAAACACTACGGCTTACTGTTTGATCTTGCATGATTCAATTGTCACATACACCCCGCTTACAGGGATTGTAAAAAAAGTGTTGTAATATGACACCTATACCCATCCTAATATCTTGAAATCGGTATAAATATGAGTGGACACACATGAAAAGGTTCAGACTTGAAAGCACATTCATCGTGGAAACATCGGTTTCAACAAAATGGAGGTTTTCGGAAATTTACACAACGAGTCGGAAAACGACAGTTATTTTCTAAAAGAAAACGATCTTGAAAATTCTAACAATGAACAATATTTGTTGACGCAAAATTTGAAAAGAAAAACCAATGAAGATAACACAGATGATACAACCATTCCCGATGAAATGATCCAAAATAACCAACAAGAGAAAATAATCATTGAAAAGAAAACATCAAACAAACGTAGGAAAAAACAAGAAGAGTGCATTCCTTTTTTCATGTTGAGTGAAATATTTTTGCGCATTGTATATCCTTTATCCGTATGCACCAACAAAAATGTTACGGTTGGATTTTGTAAATTTCTGGATTATTCACCAGGTGTTTTACTCAATCATGGAGGAAAACAAATAACATTTTTTGAAGATTCATGGAACTCTTTTAACAAATCCATACACCTAATTCATTGCTACCTCATTAACAAAGTATATGGGAAGAAAACTAATATAACTGTGGAAAGTTCTGATATTGAAGTTGGTAATATTAAAGTTCGTGGTGATTTATTTGTACGAGTTAGAAACCTTTCATCCCACGATGATAAGGTGCTTCTTAACAGAGATGAATTGGAAATATTGATTAATTCTATACCTGCTATTGAAAGATACATGCACCAACTAGAGTCATCTAAAACAACAATTAAAGATTATTTGGTGAATACGATTGAAGATGGACAGGACACTCCTTTGATCTATAGCCCGTTAGATAATTCAATATACAACAGATTGCCACAAGAGGTTTATCTGTACCGTAACTTGATATGTACACTCCCTCAAAACACAATAAATGACTTGAGTGTAATGGAAGAAGAATCAGTTAAGATAAAAAGTGAAGAAATGATTATGAAGTAGTTAATAAAACAGAGAAGCTTTTACACAATGTATTTAACAAGTGGTGGGGGAAACACATATAATTGAAGTTAACTGTGCAAAATTGCAGTTGCATACAGATATTCATGATGGATGCACAAAAGTACCGATGGAAAGAATTTTCTTGTTTATCTGAACACAACTCTTGTGTAATCGAGTTTCAAGCATTCAGAGGAAACAATGATGAATACATAGTGAAAGAATTAGTTATTTTAGATTTAAAATCTGGCGTAACAAACTACTTTCTTTTTAAAGCACCGTTTCCATTTCATAATCTTAATGAAAAGAATTCAAGAACCAACAAGTGGCTTTCGAAATTCTTCCATCATTTATCATGGCATGAAGGATTTGTGGAATACAGCGAACTTGAAAACATACTGATAAAATATTGTAGCAAGTACAAGTTTATTTTTACATCAGGTTTAGAAAAGTGTGAATTTTTATCATTGTATGTCCCTTCAAGAGCAACAGTTTATAACATTATGAGAAGAAAAGAGCAAAATTTTCCTGGAATATGCATTGGTGTTAGATGCAACAAACATAGATTTTCTAACTGTGCCATATCTAATGCTTATGGTTTAAAAGCAACACTAGAAAGTGAAATAAAGTGAGCCTTAGTGGAGGGGATAGAGTGGTGGGGGTATAGGCATAAATAGAGTTTTGGAGCCAGGAGCTCAACAGTATTATCTCAACATCCCTAATATCATCATTCAACACAAATAATGGCTGACTCAAAACTGCAGACGTTGGTGGATTTATTTAATCAACAATCAAAATCAAGCATACTACCGATTAAAAAATGCTTTGAGCTGAAGGAAAAGAAACAGTACATAATTCACTTTATGAAAAAAGTGGATACATCTGTTGGTGATGGAATCGTTGCAGCATTAAGTGAAGCGCCTTACAAGGAAGGAGACATGCCTCGATTTCAAATTTATCTTCCAAAGCGATTTGTTACATTGCTTCAAAATGAAGATGTGGAGTCGATTGAAGCTGGAAAACTATGTCTTGTCTCTCACGGTCAAACAGGAAATAACTCGACAGAATTAACACTTCAACTACTCTAGTCCTGTAAATTTGTAAATAATTAATTGTAAATTTGAAACATCTATTATTGTTAGACATTGTATTCTTAGAAAATGGTATGTGTGACAATTGTAATAAGAAAAAATAAAAAAATATAAAAAAAATAAAAAAAAAATAATAAAAAATAAAAAATAAACATATTGACCTAATTCGTTAGGTCAATATGTTTATTTTTTAAAAATTACTCTGAATGACCTTGACCTAATTTCAAGAAGTATTTATTTCTGTTACACACGTGTTGAGGATTCAGTACAAAAATGAGTGTAGACAAGTTCGGACGTCATGAAGACTATGTTCTTCGGAAAGAAAATATCAATCAATCCCAAGAGAGCTTAATCTTAACTCCTAGTGGTAATTACGACATGAAGAATCGGATATTGCAAAATGTTGGAGAACCAACATTAGATAATGATGCTATAAATCTAAGTTATTTAAAAAACCATTGTTTGATGAAGAATAAGAGTCCAAACGAACTTTTCAATCCTGGGAGCTTCGATGCTTCTAATAATCAAATACGAAATTTAGGTGATGGTGTAAACGACACTGATGCCGTAAATGTCCGAACTCTAAAACGGGAAGTAAACAAATTAATGAGGGAACAGCAGCAACAATATGAAAGATTAAGTATGCTACTTTTCCAGCATGTGCATAGTCACACAACTACCAACTCAAAATAATAATATATTACAAAAAAATAAAATAAAAATGCCATGACTAAGATTTGGATGGATAAATTAACGATGTTCCTAAAGCTTAAGACAAACTTTTCCAATTTAAAAACTGCTGAGTCATGCAATTTAAAATCTGCAATTCAGAATTTTAAAAACTGCTGAGTCATGGACCCAGGGGTGACCAAAGCCCCCTACTTCCATTTACCTGGCTTAATTAATACAAAGATTAAATATTCCCTTAAAATGGTCATTTTTCCTATTAAAATAACATTAAGTTAATTTTAATATGAGTACTTAGGTTTGCTGCTACAGGGAAGATAGGTGTGTTTTTGTTGAAATGTTGATAGCTAAGTATGATTGTTATTGGTCTGCCAATCCTGTAATACTTTACAATTGCTCGAATTCGAGCAACATGTACACTAGTACTTATTTAATACGCAAGCAGGACTTTTGTGACGATTACTCCTCCGAAACTACTGAACCGATTGACATGTTTTTGGTCTCATTGGAAAGAGCGTAACGTGAAGTTGTGCAGGAGACTTTCATTTTAGGGAATTAATTAGAGAGTGAGGCCCTGGGGCCCTTTAAAGTTTCGTATTTCTCCATAGATTAACATGGGAAACAAAAATTGTTATGAGCCTCCAGCTGTGCTGTTGTCAGAAATTAAAAGTGAGAAGAAGAACATAATGTTAATTGTAAACAGTCAATAAGTTTGCTAATTTAACAGTTTGCTACAAACATTTACTGACTTGGTTGAAATGAAATGTTTACTATTTGAATTTGGGTTGGCGTCAATATTACAATAGAAAAAAGCGAGAGAGCCTGGATAAATTGATGTCTTCAAAAGAAAACTGAATTAACACTGTGCTTCATTTCTTAGTAAGCATTGAAAGAGCTGATTTAAACTATGGAAATATAGGAAAGTCATTTATAACACCACCAAGGAGAAAAAATAGAATTTTTTTTTAGAATTTATAATTGTTATTATGGCAATCTAATGAGGCTATGAGTAAGGCTATTTGTAGAAAACACTAAAAAAAGATTAGCTTTTGACAAATGATAAGATATTTACAGAGATTATATCGATATGTTATGTAGCTACATCATGAGTATTTCCAAAATCTTTGAGTCGAATCTTTTTTACATTCGTCAGAAATTATGACTGTTATTCGTTTTAAAATAACGCCTTTAATACTTAGCATTTGCTCGAATTCGAGCAACAGGGACACTAGTTTAAAATATTGAGTCTTCTTGCAAAATTAATGTCGACATTATCTAGGGGTTGTTCGGCAAAAACTTTATTTTTAATGATCCCCCAAACAGAAAAATATAACGGTGTAAGATCGCAGGACCTTGAGGGCCAATCAATTTGCAAGAGAATTTGAAGTTTGAAACAACAATTAAAATCTATGCAAATATATAGTTACAATTGTAAAAAACCGCTTTGAAAAATGCATTGAAGTTAGTAAAATAGCGTATTTTGAAAAATTCCTTTAAGTTTACAACCTATGTGTAGTGTAAATTCAGTTTCAATATAATTATTATATAAGAGTCATCTGCAAAAATCGTCCCACTAGCATTAAAAGGCATCATGCGTGGGAACGCATATAGCTTCCGTTTCCCAGGAAATTTATAGACTTTTGAGCACTAACTTCTGTCACAGTATTATTCTTATTTCCTATCCAAAATATAAAATTTGTTTAGTCGAATTTGACGCTTTGGTAAACTAGTCAGTCAGTCTACCACTTGAGTTTGACCGTGTAAGTTGGTGTCCGCTATTGCGATTTATGTTTTTGGAATAAAGTGAATAATAAAGGCAATAAGGATTGATAGTATTAATGAAGTAAAAAAAGTTAGTTTACGATTGGTCGAAAACTTAGATGTGTGAGACATGTCAAATGCCTGAAACTTCAAAGGGAGTTTTCCTTCGTCACAACGCGTCAGTTCTTATCGTACTTCTGTTCAACAAATAACCCTCCAGCATAGTTTTGAAAAATTGGTTGTGGGGTTACTGTTAAAGCTGGAATTGCGTGACATGGGGGATGGCAGTTAGCTGTCTCAGCCTTATCATTTTCATAAAGTTGTCAATATAATCTCTCTACAGAATGTTAGGTGTAGTGGAATGTACTTGAAGTGGAGATGGCATTTATTCTTGAACTTTTAGGGACCTCCTTGTTTAAATGGTTGCGCAGCTTCATTGGCAAGAAATAATGCAAATAACATAGCAATTTAACATTTCCAAAAATAAAAATAAGTACTGTAAATTGGCTGTTACGTTAATATCGACGTTTACATGCATTGTTAATCAACGTATCTTATAAAGGATGATGTGATCTAAATTAAAAGGAATATGACCTTTACGTCACGACAGTAGCTGCTTAAATAGTACTTACTCTTTATGCTATTGTTTACAGCCAAAATGTCGTGTTATTTTCAATTTTGTTACCAACCCAGTGGGCCACGGTCCGTAATATAGGCCACTGCAAATAATTCAAGATAGGTATACCATTTTAGGCAAGGTTTCTGTGTTGAATGAATAAATCAAAGTAACCTCTCTGAAAAGTCTGCAGTAAATTGAAGTTTTCCAGCTTAATGACTTTCTAAATCATACACATATTTCTACATAAATATTGTAAAATGTTTTATCCAGTTGCTCTAAACTATTATTAATTTAACAAAATATGGACACGGCTCATATGGGCAACGTGTCCTTTTGCACTTGTATTATTGTGTATTGTATAACACAATCGAAGATTTGTCCAACGTTTGAAAACATGTATGACAATAATTTCATGAACCTATGATGATCTGTCTAGAATAATATCATTGATAGTCAAAGATAATATGATAAAATATAGACAAAAGTGGTGAAAAAGGCAGACAGCAACCCGTACAATAGATATAAGATAGTTCAATAAGAAATGATTGAAAGAGTTACTGTGATAAAAGGATTTTTAACTGATTTCGTAATGAAACGTTATATTGAAAAACATGACATGATACAGAAGAAAATTAATTTTACCTAACCCGCCATGTTAAACTTCCCTATCCCAAGCGTGATGTATACAACTTCCTTACTTCTCGAGTGATGTAAAGTATCAAAAACTCACTCGGTGATGTAATGAAACCCATTTAAATAACATTTATTGATTAACTTAAAAAATATACATCTATGGAGCCAACGACGTTCAACGCTAGAAATCAGCTGTGCTCTTGAATTTTATTGTTATGTTTTGAAGAATTTTCCTAACCTAGCTTTTGTTTGTAAATGAACGTTACTGTTAGAAGATGAGTGAAATGGATAATGATTAATATTGTTCGTAACCTCCTGTATATTGTCGGGTCAGGTAAAATCTTGTACGTTAGCGTGTTTATACATCACTTAGGTAAATTATGCAACTCGCTTCCGCTCGTTGCACAACCTTCACCTGCGTGATGTAAAAACGCTCTTACTACTCTTGTAAAGTAAATAGCTACAAGCTGCTATACCCGTGCTTTGCAACGGGAAGAAAATGTGACCTAGAGAGCTATTAAAGTGGTGCTGATGTGTGTTTTAAAATACAGCAACTCCATGATTTAGTTTGAAAATATAAACTGATTTAAAAGCGCAAACAGCGTAAACCTACTTACTTTCAAACCCCTACTTTTGATGTTAATAGATCCCTAAGAATATGGCAACATACCTTAGCATATTTTAGCAATACCCTTCATGAATAACATGTTTAACCATAATCCTTCAATTTTAGTCAAGCCTCTTGACATGTAGCTTACTCTTAAATTAAAAAATGAAACTTTGAGCAATACTTTACAAAACGTATAGCCTACAACCTCACTAACCATCCTCAATCTACATTCACAACACCAACGTCTTTTTCGAGTAAATAAACAAACACCAGTTCATTGTACAGACCAGCTGTTTCATTAACTAAATTAAATTAAATCATTTAAACATTGAAAGCATGCCAGGCGTAGCCCTTTGGAAATCAGCCTGTGGGGCAGCGCCCTCAGGGAATTCGTTCATTTCAATACTTTTTGGCAAATCTACACACTCTAAGCTTCATTTTGATGTGCCATATGCCTATATTTTCATTTGGTAAATGACCTTAACCGTTTACATAAAATTTGATTGTATCACTTTAATAATATAATAGATTACAAACAGAAAATAACATTGCAAATACTTCTTTTGGACAGTTCAGTAACTCCTAATAAATGTGTGTTGTTTAAAATACAGTTTAAAAATTAACAGCTGTTTCATTAAAAAGTATTATCCACATGACCAAAATGTAAACAAATCTGTGGAGGGATCTTTAACGGCTTCTGGGGCAGAGCCCTAAGGGAATTTACTTATTTTTTCTTTTGATAACTCATCTACAGACCAAAACCTTTATTTGGACACCTCTACCAAGTTTCTACGCCCAGCCGTTCTCTCGAATTAGTGGACACAAAGTTTCCAATTAAATATTTAGATTCCTCCATGTTAATCTTATGGGAGAAAACCTAACTTTGATGAATAATCCTGCCCAAACTAATAAAGATTTCAAAAATTTAAAAACACTTTGCAAAACTACAGATCAGGCCATTTTTTTACACTTTATTCATTAAAATCGAAATTCAATCTATGCCTGGCTTGTTCTCAGCCAGGTCTTTGCCCATGAGAACGTGACTTGAACTTGAGATCTTGCGATCATCTTTACTTTTCATTTCTATGAGGGGTCAGCGAACGTTTTGTATTGTTCATGAGTTTGTAAAGAAAATGATTTAATAATTTAAATTTTTAATTTTCATATGTTTATAAGGGCATTTAACAACTGCGCAATTAATAAGTACTGTAAACCATATTACTGTAAAAGGCCGGTCTTTATAAATTATATAGTTCTAAAAGAAATTTCTATTTGACCTCTTTGTCACAAAAACATACTTCTTTGTATAATGATTGTTATGTAAATGCAGTTGTCATCGTAATTTACAATTATTGATCTGTCTAAGTGTTATTTTTTCAATAAATGTAAATATCTTGTTTGGTAAACAAAGGATGTAATTGAATCTGTAAGTTAAGACAAGTATGCGAAAACTACAGTTTTCGATTAGCTCAAGCCTAAATTATATTGTATGTAATCTAGCTTGTTATATTTCGTTATTTTGTCACGTAAAAACATTTAAATTATGTATGATGTATAAATATAAAAAAAATTAACAACAAATCCATTTGAAAGTAAAGTTTAGACATTGGTACGGTCGACATTGGTACATTATCATTGGCGAAAATGCTCATGCACATTAACATTATTGCGGCTATGTGTTTAAGTTGTAACATGGTTTAATTTCATATAGAAATTTGAGAAAATAATTTTTATTTTATTTTTTGTTGTAATGATTTGAAATTAAAGTTTTACATTTACAATAGTCAAGAGTAGCCTGCAGTAGCAAGACTTCTTGATAAGAAAGCTCTGGAAGCTTCCTTATCACCTGGTCCAGTGCATGTGCTGGCCAGAGTAGGGGTAGAAGGTTCCAGAACTGAGATATCTTATATAAGGGAGCTGCTTCCATGTGGGGTTGTTAGTTCAAGAGTGTAGATGTACAGTGTCCAGACCTGGGGTGAATTTTCTGCAGCCTACTCAATGAGTAGTAAGTTTATTTTATTTTTTATGTTATTTTAATTCATTCACTTTTATCCCTCCCTCTCTGCTAATTATTGTAATAACAAGAAAGACCATAGATGTTTTCTTATTAAATATTAAACTTTGCTTTCAATTAGTAAAAGATGTAAATATAAAATGCACCTTTTTTATTCTTTTAGAACTTATTTAATAGAGTTAAATTTGGATCTAAAAATAATAAATGCTAATTAAAGTAAAGTTTTTAAAGTTTCTAGAAAAGTTTAGCAATTGTAAATTTTATTTCATTCAGGAAGAAATTAATGTAACCTAATTTAATTTCGAAGGATTTTAATTCAATTGTTTAGCTTTTCAATTTAAAGAAGTTTGGTACATTAAAGAAATATGTATTTGTATTGTAGACAGATAAGCTAGGAACGGGTTTGTTTGTTCACAGGGCTCAAGTGTGTACCAGTGATTAATGGTTTTAAAATGTCCCATAAAAAATATTAGCCGAATGTTTTAAATTTGTTGATTTTTATATTTAAAGAAAACTAATGGAAGTAAATAAATTTCAGTTTGATTTTGGGTTTGGTTTTGAAAGTGTTTAGAAGAAACTGTTTTATTTTAAATAAACCATGACTTTTGTAACAATGATGAATTTTTATTTTGGGTCTCCTCTTAAGGCCAATTCCACTAAATAGAAGATAATTGATCTTGGAAATAACGTTACAAAGTTGAGACACGTTTGTAGAAAACACTAAAAAGGCAATCTTCTAAACAATTTTAAAATATTTACAACTTTAATTATATAGAAATGTTCATAACACAGTAAGTAATTCCATTAGTTGCATAAGCTTTTACGTAAGTCTTTTTAATTAATTGAAAATTGAGTCTGTAATAACTCCTAAAATAGCTCCTGTAATACCGGTACTTGATAATTGCTTGATTTCTAGCAACGAGTACACAAGTTAAAAATTCAACAATGCATTAACATAACAAGCTCTCTTTCACGCCGGCAGAACTGCGGTATTGGTTTACCATACACGCCTGCAACGATGCGCTGCAAACCGCGCGACGAGTAGCTAAATGAACCGTAGAGTAAGTGAGCCTTCTAATATTTGTAGAGGGTTCACTTACTCTACAGATCATTGTGCCAATGAACTGTAGAGTAAGTGAGCCGTCTTCTATTTGTGTAATAGTTATCATGAAATAGGCTCGTATAGTATACGAGCCTACTCCTGTAATTTATTTAAATTCAGTATTTTGGCTCGTATACTATACGAGCTTATTCCTGAATTATTCAAGAATTCATACGCTTGGCTCATAGGCACTATGATCTGTAGAGTAAGTGAACCCTCTTCATTTATTTGATATTTTTGATCGGCTCGTATAGTATACGAGCCTGTAGTGCAAGTGAACCTTCAATATTATTTACGAAGCTCGTATAGACTATGATTTGTAGAGTAAGTGAGCCATGTGTTTTAAGAATTACATATTTGGAGGCTCATTGTGTCAATGATTCGTAGAGTAAGTGAACCCTAACCTACTGATGAGCTGTATTAAAAATATTAACTGCTCAGACGTACTGTTGATGAAAGATGCACTAAACTTTATGTATGTGAATGGTCAATGGTAATACCTTAGACTAAATTAAGCAAGTTATTGCAAAACGCGAAATAATAGCTCAAAATTTATATTCGTTTCGTTGGCCTATAAGATTGTACTGGAATGTCACTGTCAACCGACTTCCATTTCAAATCCTGACTTAGGCCTAATTTCTTCTATAATTAATTGTAATCAAATTACCATTGACTATTGGATACTGATATTGTTGTATTAATAGTCAAAGATATTACGATACTAAACAAAACTAACTAAATATTTTCTTCTGCCTCTTCCGCCCGATAAGATAGTCCATATCCACCATGGTCCATACTCCTGTCACTGAGTAAGTTATGCGCTGCTAACAGCTTGAGCTTACTGCAAGCAACAGCTGATTTTACACTACATAGATCAGCTGTGTTGTGTTATTTCTTAATTTATGTAGTTGTCTGTCGTGGTTCGTGGTTGGTTGTCAGTTGTCAAAGTGATCTAACCAAACCAAGTACGGTAAGTAACAAGAATAAGAAGAAATGATAAGTTTAGGGCTGGCGAGAAAATGTGAATCTTGGCTGAATTTCACTACCAATTTATTTTTAAGTTTATCATGTAGTCTCAGTAGGAAGGTGGTAATGAAATTTATTAATCATAAGACAAATTATTATTTTTAAATGTAGGCCTAGGCCTAGTATCGTTCTATTGAGAAGGTTTTGATAAGTTATGGCTGCTTTGTTAACCATAGCCTCTTCTTGTCTATGTTTGTTAAATTACTTTTTATTTAAATATCCAAACAATGAAGAGCATCCTGTGGTTTACCCCTATGTTATGTCAATTGATACAGTTTTAAGTTTTAAAATATTGACGTTTGTCTTGCAAAATAACAGTTTCATAATTCATCCTTCAAAATAGGGCTGCACTTTACTTGACGTCCTACACTCATTCGAATGAAAATATCGATCGCTATATCGATTAATCGATTGCTTCATTCGATATAGCCTATCGTTTGGTTAGTTAGGTAAGGTTAACCTAACCTAACTTTAACCAAACGATATATCGAATGAAACAATCAAATGAAAATATCGAATCGAAAAAACAATCGAATGAGTGTAGGAGGTCAAGTAAAGTGCAACCAAGTTTAGGTTTTACATTTTTTTTTATCTTTAGGCTATTTTGAAGGATGAATTCATAATAGACCAACTGGTTGATTTTTTTGAAGGCTCGTATCTTTACACGAACGATCAACATGGGTTTCGAAAGGGCAAAAACCACTCTGATGCTAAATCTAACATCGGTTATTGTTTACCCTAACATCAAAAATAAATTATGCTTTTGACAACATATACCTGATAAACCTAACTTCTATGTGACTTCAGTAAGGCGTTCGACTGTATCTCACTTGACGTCCTGCTGAGGAAAATAGAAAGATACTTACTGGATAAAGAATGATTGCAACAAATACCTTTCATGACTATTTAACATTGACGTTTAACATAGGTAGTTTACGGCTGCACTTCACTTTGGGTCCTACACTCATTCGAAGGAAAATATCGATCGATATTTTCATTCAAATGAGTGTAGGACCTAAAGTAAAGTGCAGCCTTAGTTTACCAGCCGGCACATGTCACTGACCTTTCTTGTTATTTTTTTAGAGCCTATTTTCATCATGACGACTAAAAAGGTAGTGCTTGTCACTGGTGGAAGTGGTCTTGTGGGGAAAGGAATTCAGACTATTGTTGAAAGTGAAGATAAAAGAGAAGATGAGAAATGGATATTTGTAGGATCAAAAGAAGCAGACTTAAGGTAAGGTAGAAGTAAACAAACATTACATTTTGCTAGTAAGTATATATTACAGTAGACTCCCTCTGATCCGGACACCTTTTAACCGGACATCGGTTTAACCGGACTACACTCGGCGGAATGACATCTCTTTAAGCGGACAATTTTTACCAGCCCATCGGTTTAACCGGACTAGATCGGCAGAAAGTGGGCGGTAACTTACTGAAACAACTGTTCTCCGGATAAGAGGGAGTCTACTGTAAAAACTATTTTTTTTAAAGTTTAGAAAATTATAACTTAAAGAACTATTAAAGCTATATAAATTCCTAGGCCTACTAGCCTAAAGATTTTCATACCTGTACAAGCTTTTGAACTCACTGTACAGTAAACTTAAAAGTCAGTTTAATAGGCTATATAGACCTACATTTTTAACTTATTAAGAACAATAAAAATGGCTTAACATATGTAAAATTCATTTTAGCTTATTACCGGTTCTTCATCCTTTACCCCACAAGGGATTGATGGCGTCATTAAAACATGAAACCTAATAGGACTACATCGCAGGGGCAGATCCAGGAAATCTGTTGAGGTTCTGCGCCCTCATGAACAAGTTTGTTGCTCCTAGACTGCAATTAACTTACTTATTGTTATCCAGTGGTATAGTGGTAAATTATCCAATGCGGCAACGCAGTCACCATTGTATTAAAAAATTTGGTTGTCAATCAATATAAAGGTTCTTTGGAAAAACCAGCGTGGGAATAATGCCATTCCCAAGCGTTCTTGCTCCACTGGGCATACCAGCTGCCTGTTTAAGTCGATTATCGATGTTTTACGGGTAGTCCAGGAGCTGAGGGGGTTTGAGCATGCATGAAAGTAGTACGCAATATTATTACTGATTATTGTAATATGGACTGTGGTGATAAAAACTACGGACCTATGTACCCTATTTAAAAAATGGTCGATTAGGTTGAGGGAGGGGGCAAACATGACGGGGAGCGCTATGCGTTAAAACGCTGATATCTCGAAAATGGTAAAAGATATAACATCCGTTAGAACGTCGTTGTAATCCTAAAAATGTGGACTACGATAATGGATATTAGGTCCGAGGTCGTATCTCTAATAATAAACAATTTATTGTTTAAAATATTTAAAAGTGGACTATTTGTGCAGTTTTTTTTAACCGAAAGTAGAATTAATTAGTAAGTGTCGCAAAGATGTAATATCATATCTTTGCTGATACAGTCTGATAGTTGTAATACAGACTGTGGTGATAAAAAATACGCATGTTACCTACTTTTAATGTGGTCGAGAACTTCAGGGATGGGGACAAAGATGGCGGAACACGCTATGCATTGAAACGACTATATCTCGATAAGGATACGACTTGGGACATCGGTCAAAACGTCGTTGACCGATGTCGTGAAAAAAATATGACCAAAAAAAAAAGGTTTGATACTATTTTGTACCACAAAGTAGTATCAAATTTGCATTGGTATAGAAACACATACAAACATAAAAATGATTAGCCTATCTCTTCTTTTCCAGAGATTATGATGAAACAAAAAAGATGTTTGCCAAGTACCAGCCTACACATGTAATACATCTGGCAGCTATGGTTGGTGGATTGTATTACAACATGAGCCACAATCTAGACTTCTTCGTAAGTAAGTTTTTTTCCGTTCTCATTATTATTAACTAACTTAACATATATCTGGTCTATGCTGAGTGCATGGCAACGTTGGTGGCGCTGCCTACGAATTGACAGGCAAAGCTCTCTCAAAACACTTAATGCTTTTTACCATGCGGTTGGCATTCTGGGTTATAGTAGTATGTTTTCTGTGATTTAAACCACTAGGTACCTAATTATTTAGGCCACAATTTTGGGCCTGCTCTCTTAACTAATGTGAGATACTTGATACCTGATACTTATTTGATACTTTGTCTTCTTTATCTTTGACCGTGACTACAGAAAGATATCGTCAAATTTTCAAAAATACTTTTGGCAATACAGCTGTATTTGACCCTCAGCCACAGTTATCCGTTTCACTGTGACTGACTTGAGTAATGGCAGACAGTAATAAGGAGTTAAGGAACTGTGTAGTATGCAGTGCGCTAAAACAATCAGAAAGAACATTCATTGACTGAAAGTGCCTAAAGCCTTTGCACGTTTCCAAGTACAGACTGGAGCGACAAAAGAGTTCTCTCATTGTACCTGCTACAATGATATGTGTACAATGATAGCCTACCTCATGAAAATACAGTAGAACCTTGATAACAAGACTCTCATGGGGATTATAAAATAAGACTTATTATCAAGGTTGTCTTATTATCAAGGTTTGCAATGACATGTGATTAGGAATAAAATCAATTCTAGGGGATTTAAAAATTATACTGTAACACTCTATTTCTTAGTACTTGAAAGTCTGCATAGAGGGTCAGATAGCATGGAAGGTCAGATACGCAAAAGTAGAATAATCAAGATTTAAGTTTATTATATTATGTTTTGTCATATGTGGTGTTATAATAAACCAACATGTACTTCCATGTTTAAGAAAAAAGTCATGTTATTCTATCAAGAAAACATGTACTTATGAAATTTGTAAGTTTATGGTTTTGCTTCACGGTTTTTTGTTTTAGCGAATTCACTGGAATACCAATTACTTGGTGCCCTTGGTGGCTTGCTGCATAGCAACAGCCTATTCTTCACCAGCAGCTGCAGTAGACTCTCGCTCATCCGGATCGGCCTTGTCCGAACTCCCGCTAGTCCG
Source organism: Macrosteles quadrilineatus (assembly GCF_028750875.1). Taxonomy (NCBI): domain Eukaryota; kingdom Metazoa; phylum Arthropoda; class Insecta; order Hemiptera; family Cicadellidae; genus Macrosteles; species Macrosteles quadrilineatus. The sequence goes on from NW_026542597.1 coordinate 8,430,189, forward strand.
GATCGGCAATAGTTTTTTTAGTGGCACAGTACAGTAGAAGTCCGATTATCCAAGCTAATCAGGACCGAGACTACCTTGGATAAACAAAAACTCGGATAACACGGAGGTAAAAATTATAACTGGTGGAATTGCATTTTTCCGGCTATCAATACTATGGACCTGGGACATGATTGAAAAAACGGCTATATAAAGTAGGCCTACTGTATTGGACTGGACGTCCGCCACATTAGTCCGGATGAGCGAGAGTCTACTGTACTAACAAAACTGTAGCAAAGTTAGCTCCTAATGTTCTGTTGTTTATTTTCAGAGAAATAACATGAAAATAAATGACAATGTGCTGCAAGCCAGTTTTGAAACAGGAGTGACCAAAGTCGTCTCATGTTTATCCACCTGTATCTTCCCAGATAAAACAACATATCCCATAGATGAGACAATGGTATGAATGCAACAAGATAGCATAGATGAGTAAGCAGCATGGTATTTTTTTGTTTTGGCAAGTTTTTAGGTTTTACTGATTTATATTCTGAATGGTAAATATAGTAATAGTCACATTTCAAAAAACTATTTTATGTATTCCTTAAACAACAACCAAGAAAATAACAGCATTGGCTAATTTCTGGTAAATAGCCAAGGTTTTGAGTGTTAGGCTTGTGCTTTTGAAATCTCCTACCCAAGGATTGAGTAGAGGACTGATGCTTGTTGGTGTTGAAACTGACTGTTAGTGACTTAAATATATTATTTCTTCTAGAAACTTAATTACCGGTACCATCGAATAAATTTACTCATTTTATGACACTAAATATAAATAACAAAGACAATAATCAATAATATATATTTGGATTAATTTCTTTTAGAGATCTACATGTAACTGTTCTGCTACTATTATTCAACATATTGGTTATCATAACAGATGAATTATTCTTGTTAAATTATTGTTTTTCTTTTTTACTAAAGAGCTGATAGGTAATAATCTTGTGCAGATTTTTCTTACAAAGCGCTACAAATTTTTACAATATAATGTAAAATATGAATTTTTTTTAAGCATAGCTATATTTTAGGTACACAATGGGCCACCTCACTCTTCAAACTTTGGCTACAGTTATGCCAAAAGAATGATTGATGTAGCCAATCGAGGTTATTACGAACAGCATGGCAAGACGTTTACCTCTGTTATACCTTGCAACGTGTTTGGGCCCCATGACAACTTCGATCTTCAAGCCAGTCATGTCATACCGGGGCTTGTGAGGAAACTGTACGACATAATTGATCAGGGTAAGTGTAGCGTAAGCCAACAGCAGTCAGTTAACTGCACAAAACTTTTCCTTGTCTAAAAATATTAAACTCGCTATTGTAACATACCTTATCAATGCTGTCACTGTAGTTTTATGCCTACAAAACAGATCACTTCTTACTCAAGCATTAATTTAATGTGTATAATAGAAAATATATATATATTGTATAATGGAAGCTAAGTGTACTACATAATTTACCAAACGTCAAATGTGTTACCAAAGGATTGATTAAATTACAATTCTCAAACCTTTTGACATAAAGTTAAATTGAAAACATTCCAGTTTATCTTGGCTTTGAATGGCATTGAACATTTAACGTTTGGTAGGAAAATTTCATGTTTGTGCCTGCGATCAAAATATGCACGTCTCTGTTTTGTCCTTAACATTTGATCGTCAGTGTACTACAGCATTAGACTCCTCCCACCCTATTCATCCCAAAAAGGGAATTTAATTTATCAGTCAGTTACTCATCACTGAAGGAACACCTGATCGTTATTTTGATTGAACGCTGTTTTGAATTTTCTTCTGTAGACCTGTAATAATTTAAGTCTCCTAGGACCCCTAATAATATTATTTTAGGAGCCTGAATGAATACTTTATAGCCCCAATTTTTATGAATAAGTTATTGGGGAAAGGTCCATGAGCAAATTTAGTGAAGCTTTTAAAAATATCAACATTTATATCCTATTTAATTATGCAATAAATATTTCCCTCTCTTCTCAACAATCAGATATTCATAGCGTTTTCCAATTTCTTTGCCAAACAAAGGGATCCAAATGGCACATCAGACTGATATCTGAAGTATACAGTCACTTTGATCTTCAGTTGCAGCCCCTCAGTTAACTCCCACCATACTTAACTAGTTGTTGAGTAAAGAAAAGATGATTTGATTTTTCAAATTACATGGGCTATTTGAAGGTTAGGAACATCTTGGAATAAAATAAAACTTTTGTACAAGCAACAAATTTTACCAAAAACATTTGAAATAGGTAGTAGTTTTAATACTACGTTTTTACAATCATAACTGCTAATCTAAATGAAGCACTTATCATAGCGTAAGATGAGATTTGAAATTTGTTGGCCAGAATTCCGCCGACTGCGAGCTCAGCCATCTGGTGATATGCAATTGGGGATGTCAACAAAGTGCTGTATTATAACTAGGTCTTTAATTTAGGTAAAAAATCCAAGTCACTTGGAGGAAGGTATTGACTGGTGATTAAGGGGAAATTGCCCATGTGAATGAATATAGAAGGTCATGTGTGTGGCTATTTGAGCTCAAGCCGACAAAAATTCTGGATATGTTAGTGATGTGCGTATCGATACATATCGATACAGATATCGATACAAGGACCGCAAAATATCGATATTTTGTATCGATACGTGGGAGTGTATCGATATGCATGTATCGATACACCTATAGCCAATATTGTATTGAATATCGTATTGTTTATTTAATAATATAAATCTTATTTTTATGGTAAGAAATTTGTCTTCCCATCTTCCTCCCCTCAAAAGTAGTAGTGGAAATTTGATATTTTACCCTAGCATATTCAAAAACCCCGATAAAACATGTATATTCAGCTATGTTTTGCAAAAACCTCAAAACTAGGGCACGGACGCCTTTAACTCCAGGCCGCGGCCTTTGAACTGGCAACGTCGCAAGTGGTGTTGTAACAGCTGTTTTTGTTTGGAAGTAGCTAATGGTATTTGTGTATTTACGAAAGATTGGTTACTGGACTATGACAATATTGACTCCGCTTAAAAATGTACAGATATAGATTTTAATTCATATTGTTTCGGGTTTCAATTCTGTATGTTTTATTTTCAATATTTTAATAAATTTATATTAATAAATTTAAATTTAAATCATTAAAGTGCGAATTAATGAGCTGATGTCACCTGTCTGCCATGTTATCTTATGGGACGTCTGTCACTGAACAACATACCACTTGCGATGTTGCCAATTCTACCAGGCCGCGGCCTGTAGTTAAAGGCGGCCGTGACTAGGGCCACCATTAATGGAAGTGGGGACCCTCATTATCCATATTATACTAATTAATGTGTAAGTGGCATACCCACCATCATTATTAGTACTTTTTGGTTCAATTAATTATCCCTGTGTAAAAACTAGGAAAACAATAACAAAATGTTTTCCAATTTTGAGGGTTTACCGGAATTTGGAGGTTATGTATGTATGTTTGATACAAATAAAAAGACACAGGAAGGAAACGGCTTTTCTGAGGTAAGATTACAAGCACTAACCCTCTTTTCAAGCTTGTAAGTAACATAGTATTTGTCTATGCAATTTGTATATTTGAGATATTTAAATAAAAAAAAAAAATTATAAATAAACAATACGATACGATATTTTATCCGATACAGATAAAAATCGATACATGAGGATACGATACGATACTCGTATCGATACACCACGTTCCAATACGAATCGATACGCAGTATCGATACATTGACCCGTATCGCCCATCACTAGGATATGTCAACTTTAGTTTGGCCATTTTAAAACTGAATGCACCATTTCGAGGCAGAACATTCATTTATTACTGTTGGCAACCACTGTAACGAGGTCTTAACTTGACAGGAGACGAGACTAGTGAAAATAAAAACAATATAATTAGTTAATACTACATCTGCACCGACACGGGAGAGAGGTGTAACGGTTGCTGGACTTGGACAGACTGAAGTAGTGGTTAGATACACGGGAATGGCGTGGTCCTGGCAGCCAATGGGAATTTATTAAAATCACCTGAAATGATGTCACGTATGTGGCTTGATATGGTGTGATGTACACACACACTTACATTTTATACAAATCTGGTTTCCTATAAGAAACGCTTACAAATATATTGAATACATAATATCATCAAACATACTACAATTACGTTGCTCCCTTAGACTTCACACACTTAAATAAATTTCTAGAGGTTTTAGTTGTTGGCCAACAATACCTATATTTAAGACCGAACCTCACAACTAGCGGTATTTTAAATTGCTACATAGTTTTTAGACTCTAGTATTGTGACAACAGGCAGCACAACGACACTTTTGTCATTGAGAAGGCAAACACGGCTGTACTAGAAAGTATGCAATCAGCATGTGCGGTTATCGGCATAGACCGAAACGTTCCATACGTTCTGAATAGCCCTCATCGTATGTTACTAACTTTGGTTTGCTTTAAGTCAATATTGAAATGGAAGGGTGTTTGGTATAGTGATTTGCTCATTTATCTTCACAAAGCTTATTTATTTTCTTTCAAAAGCTCATTAAAAATAGATAATATCCAAACTTTGGAAAAATTTAGCTTTTACGATAGAACAGGTTTGACAATATTGATTTTATTGTGTTTTTTTAGGGAAGAAAGAATTTGTTGTCCTGGGATCAGGAAAGCCTCTTCGCCAGTTCATATTCTCACTTGACTTGGCCCGTTTGATGATCTGGGTTCTCCGCAACTACGACTCTGTTGACCCAATAATTCTTTCAGGTATGATGTTCAACTCTTAATCAAATATTCTTTATTCAAGTTTAGACAATATGTCTAGAATAGCGTCTTAAACTAACATAAACAAAAAATTATAAACTAAGTAATATTAAATAATATAATAATAAATTATATCTAAAATGTTCTAGAAAAAGTACTACAAACAATACTACTAAACAATATATATTCCATAGATTATTTGTTTGTGTGGTCAAGATTACTAGTCTTTCTCAGCAGGCTAAGTTTAATTGATTATTACAATTATTTATAACTTTGATATGATTGTTAGTAGTAGTAATTGCTGAAATATACCTATAATGTTCCAGTTGATGAACAAGACGAAGTGTCCATAGCAAAACTTGCAGAACTTATAGCAGCAGCATTTAATTTTGATGGCAAGATTGTATTTGACTCTTCTAAGGCCGACGGTCAGTACAAGAAAACCGCTAGTAATGCCAAACTACGTTCACTGCTGCCTAATTTTAAATTTACACCTCTTGAACAAGCCATAAGAGAAACTGTAAAGTGGTTTAGTGAAAACCATTCAAATGCAAGGCTTTAGCCATAAGTGGTAATGGTACATTAAAAATATATTGTTTTGGATAAATAGCTATAGTTTTCTACTTCTACCTTGTTCAAACTTGAATTTTCTTTTAGCAAAGTTCCCATTTAGGGAATAAGCTATTACCGTTGGTGTCATTGTAAAACCTAAACCCGGGACCGATCTACTTTTTTGTTTTCGGGTCGCCAGAGCCACGGCCACCTTTAACTCCAGGCTGCGGCCTGGTAGAATTTTAGCAACGTCGCAAGTAGTGTTGTTTAGCGCCAGACATCCCATAAGATAACTTGGTAGACAGGTGACACCAGCTCATTAATTAAATTCAAATTTATGAACATAAATTTATTATAAGATTGAAAATAAATCATATAGAATTCAAAAGCAAAACAATATAAATTGAAAATCTATTTCTATACATTTATAATGGAGTCAATATTTCTATAGCCCAGTAACCTAGCTTTTGTATTTTTATTTTAAATACACAAATTACCATTAGCTGCATCCAAACAAAACAGCTGTTACAACTACAACTTTACTTGCAACGTTACTACTTCGAAGGCTGGGGCCTGGATTAAAAGGTGCCCGTGCCAGAGAAAAACACCCTCCATTCAAATTCATATATATACAAATTAATATATGAAGTGGCCAAATTCTATATTAAATAATTGTTAAGTCTAGAGAAATTAGCTGAAAACTGCTGCCTGATAAATCCAAAACAGGTATGTGTATTGTGTATTCTATGTTTTCAAAGCAGAAATTATAGAAAAATTAGTCAAGTTTAAACAGTGTTTTGATTTGAATGAATGGGTTGTAGTTCACTTGCTTTGTATATCTGAATCCGTTGCTGGTAGAGTGGCAAAATGTATTGTACGTGTCATCGGGAAAAGTGTTTACGGTACTCACATGACATTAATGCTACTCATGATACTCCCACAGTTTTGTAGCGTAAAATACTATCACAAGTTAGCTTTCCTTAAGGCCCGTTAAAATGTATCATAACTTACACTTCATTGAATACTAACTTACTAAGACTAACCAGGGAGAGACAGAATTACAGAAGGTATATAGTTACATCAGCTAGGCCTACACGATTGCCAGTTGTTATCAGCACAAGCATAGATAGATAAATGAAGGGTTTAAAAGTAAAATTACTTTCAGGTATTTTTTAATGTTCCTTTATCAATAGACACAATATTTGATAGTACATAAATTACAATAAATATTAAAAAGTATGAATGTAAAAATATTTTTGACATAACTATATATAAAAAATGAGATCATGTTACATACACGATATTAACCAAAAATCCAGTTTGGCACAAAACTGAATAGCCTACAGCGTTATGAAAATAGCAGCTTACAAAATAAACTACAGAAGGTAAATTATATTAGTTGTGATTCACAATATGAAATAGCAATAACCAAAAATAAATATTTTACATAATTTGGATTGACACAACTTTAAACACAAAGAGTTATAGCTGAGAAATTTGAAAACTATTACTTTACTTTCACTTTCAATGCTTTTCACCTTCCCTGGGAAATTTTACTGAATAATAATTTGTTTAAATTTAAAGTCACAAAGACAAATTATGATCTTTACCAGATTATAATAATCACCACACCAATTTTACAACCTTTGATTACATTGACTGACTATAAATGATTTGTGTATTGCAAAGCACTTAACGGGATCAGTGAAGTTTTCCCTTTATTTGTCTTATATCTTCATTTCAGCCAAATTTAATAAATTGTCAGGATTCTCTAGTGTTATAAAACTAATACAGATTTACTTTCCCAGAGTTTTCACACTACTTCAATATTAATGATTCAAATTCCAAATACATATTATGTAATATGTTACTTAAAATCACTAGGTACGTAGAAGGTAAATTATTTGTTTCGTTATTATAAGATTGAGGAAGAATCGCAACAAATTTTGTTATTGTTTTTAAACACCAGTTAAATTATGAAGATGGACAGCATAAAAGAACTAGACCTACTATTTATCTAACCACAAACATGTTTTGAAATCCAAATACAAGAGATACATTATGAAGATGATGAACAGTATGAAACAACTTCTAATCGTTATCCCAAATACAATCACTTTACTTTACAGATTCTTTATAAATTCCAATACAATCAACTTAAAAACTATTATTAGAGTAAATAAATTCATAAAATTAGGACATTCAAAAAGATTACTGCCAGAACAAAATCACAATTTTATGCAGTACAGTACAGTAATAAAATGCTAATGCTAAAACTACTAACTAATGTAAAACATGTAAGCACAGTAGACTCCCCATTATCCTCAAGTGGATTAACCATGATGCGGATTAACAATGATAACAACAAAATCAAAAAGAAAATTTTATGCAATTTAAATGTATGTTGTCCAGTTACGGCCAAGATAGTTTGAGGAGGCCTATAATTTCGCAGGTAGACTAAAGAATTGTCATTGTTTACTTCACCTAACATCGATGAGTCACTGATTACAACCAATGAGTTGAAGTTCTTATGTGCGTCTTTATTATCAAGGATGATAGAGAGTCCACTGTTAAGTCAAATTTAAAATAGACATTGATGACCTTCATAGAAGGGACATGAGTATTAAGGTTTGGCAAATCTAATTTGCCAGGAACTAAAAAGATTTTAAATCATTAATGATTATTTTATAATACAATAAAGGAAAACAAATGATTTGTTTCACAGGGAGTTTTAAAATAATGTATGAGGAACAAAAATTGTATGTAAAGATACAATTTAACAAAAAAGAAAGTAATAAAAATAAAATACACATTGTAGACAAAAGATAAGAGAAATATAATAAATTCAAGGCAAAAAGGCCAACAAATAAATAATTATAGTATATTTTGTAAAATAATTAATGTTAGGATACGCTCTTTATGGTTTCTGTATAAAAACCTGCAAAATTAATCCCACTACTCAGCTATTAAGAATACAAATGTCAAAAATAAATAAGAGTAGGTATATTTCTAAAACATCCTCAGGCATCAATATTATTGACTTTGAATCCCAATAGTGTGATAAGTTAATGATTTTACTATGATCAAAAAACTTTGTAAGAAGCAGGGAAAGAAAGTGGGACTACCTTTATACAAACAACTTTCTCATCAGAAACATGACACAAATGGAAACATTAAGAAAGCTCAATGATAGATTAACCGGCTACATGTCACACTCAGTATATTCCAATCCCATATGTTTTACCTAAAACTGAAATGGTTCAATGGTTCCTAATCCTTCTTCTTGGGTTTCTTCGGGTTCCTGCTTCGAGACTTTGCCTTACACAAAGGACAGATGGGAGCGTTGCGGTGAATCTGCTGATGGCAAGACAAACACGACTTCATGGGCGGCGGTTGTTGCCTAACAAGACAAAACACATACCAATAGATAAAAATCAAAACATAAATAAATTTGTAATGTGAAATTACAGTTATCTCTGGTCATTGATTAGAACACTTTCCAAAACTCCTGGGTAGCTGAGATATTACAGTACTTGCCTAGCAATCAAATGGTTGATGGTTCGATCCTGACAATTTTCAGTTACTTTTTTATGGTTCAAAAACTGTACTTGGCTGTCCTAATTTGCCTATAAGTAGGGGCCTAAATGATCCTGGCGACAGAAAATTGTTTTTTTTTTTGGATAGCTTGCTGCGTGAGTTCCCATTTTGTTAATTTATTGTTTAAAATTATTTGATACTAGAGGTATAATGTATTTTATTATAAACTATTTTATAATGCATACCTAAATAATAATAAAAATGTGAATAGTAGCTTTTAAATTAAAAAAATATTTTCTCTTATAAACTGAGGTTGGAAACTGAATTTTACTACTGTACTCAAAACAAAGGAACTTGAATTTTACTGGTAATATTAAACTCTCATCTCCAAATTTGAAACTAGATACATAAATTTTGAACACAGTTAATTTTAGCCTGCCTTCAAAGCTTATATCACCATATAGACTGGGACGGTGGTGTTGTCCTGTAAACCAGCTACTAGGAGGTCACGAATTGTGGATATTTATAGGCATGCACTGTGGATGTGATACTCCCTGGTGTGGATTAACATCACCACGAGTGAGTACTACGACTATTCGCAGTACTATCCTGATAATTAGACTAATTTGTTAATACCTAGGCAAAAATGTGGTTCGAATGCCACTATAAACTGTAGGTCCCTTAGTTGTCATTAGCCGTATGGGCTATTAATTAACAGCTCTGTCTAAGGAAAACAGCTCTGTCTAAGGAATAGGTTGGCCTTAGTCACCAACAAGACTACAAGATCGCGCCACTCATATTTGGGTTAAATAAGCACATACAGAAGAATCTCGCTAATTCAAATTTCAGAGGAAAGCCAATATATTTTGAACTATAGGAAGTTTGAAATATATAAAGTTTGAATTATAGAGGTCAGAATAAATCAAATTCGAATTATGAAAGTTCCAGTTTTAAGTGTTGGGAGTTTGAGAGAACTGAGACTAATGAACACATCGTGGGAACATCAATAAGAGCGTCAGTTTATGTTTGAACATGCATATTTTTTGTTCTAAATTTAAATTACAGAGGCTTACGGTAATGCAGTTTGAATTGTAGAGGTTGATTTCGAATTTTGGACGTAACAATTTGAATTGTAGAGGCTCAAGTAAGTGCAAAATTTGAATTGTAGAGGCTGCATTAAGCGTAAAAATCACTTTGAATTATCGGTATATTATTTTTTGAATTTTAGAGGTTTTCGAATTATTGAAGTTCGAATTAGCGAGGTTCTACTGTAATTAGTGGTGTCCCCATCTAAAATAATTAATTGATTGAATAGGTGTGAGAAAGGATAGGATAAGCAGGCTTACCTTAAAAAAAATGTAGGCATCCCACTTCATTCACTACAGAACACAGAAGAAAACACACAAAATAAACACTGGATATTTCGAGGCCACTGGCCCCTTTCTCAACATGGAGAGTCACATTAGATATTATGAGTCTTTCACTAGGATACCTAGATATTAAATTTCTTTTAATATCTAATGTGACTCTCCATGTTGAGAAAGGGGCCAGTGGCCTCGAAATATCCAGTGTTTATTTTGTGTGTTTTCTTCTGTGTTCTGTAGTGAATGAAGTGGGATGCCTACATTTTTTTAAGGTAAGCCTGCTTATCCTATCCTTTCTCACACCTATTCTCAGGCAATTAGCCCTTTCTCTCCAAACCTAATTGATTGAATAGATTGATTGAGCTTTATCCACCTCTGAGCTCTTCCTTATAGGAGGGTTTTCCCTTGTGTAAGGGATTAGGATCATATATCACATAGTTTGTTCAAAGTTTCCGTTGATTAACCATCGTCCTGGTTTAAAATGATTCAGGTTCTAGGCCTACTTAGCGACTAAGGTTGTACCTGAATGTAGGTGCAGGGCCAGGCACGGGTGGCATGGGTCGGTGGTGATCTATCTTGCTAGAGCTAGGCAGTAACTGCAGTGGAGGCTGCACGGGCGCCAGGAATGCAGAAGCTGCTGCAGCCTGGTGGGCGTGCGCGAAACTGGTGATTGTAGCGTTCTCTGGCCGCCAGTCTGTCTTGAAATGCTTCTCAAAATAACTCCGTGCAAACATCCTAAAACAGACCAGCAGTTCTCATCTTTGGTACATAGGATGGCTTGTTATATAAAAAATATCCTTTTTTGTCCTAGGACGCTAGGCACGAGCCCGGAATTGTTTTTCACATTACTTCAGGCAATGCCTGCAAGTAAAGAAAATACATTACCGGGTATGTCTTTTTTTACTATATTTAGGCTACTTAGAACTATTATTTTCTTACGTATCCAAAAACAATTTATACGTTCTAGTAAATAATGTATAACCATTCAAATAAAACATATTGAAATGTATGGTAAATGAAAGAAGCTTGAAAAACAACAGATGTCCAATCTACTTAAAACTATTTTTTATCCTCGGTTACTTAATTATTCTTCCTGCACCTCCTGAGATTTTAACTACGGTACGGTATATAACAAGTAGGCTATAATATGTAACACTTGATACAAAGATATATTTAACCACTAACCAGAGGGCTACAACAATTAGTATGCTCACCCAATAATAAATTTAATGCTTTAATGTATGTGTCCCACCATGTTCTTCTACTTGAAACAACTAACTTAAATAAATTTTGACCGATGCTAGAACATATAAACTGTAAACCAAAAATATTTTGGAAAAGTTATAGCCATCTTACTCAGGTGTAATTAATCCAGCTTCTTCTTCATGAAGTTCAGGTAATCTCTCAAGACCAAGGTAGTCTCGCCTCATCCGATCTATGTCTAGTTTTAAGGGCCTGTAGTCCTCATGCACTCGTCTTGCTCGATCAATGCACCGGCCTCGAGCTTCTTCAGCTTTCTTTATGACATTCTCCATCTAAATCATTAGGTTAATTAAAACAATTGTCGCTTTAAGAGTATAAGTAAAGTAGAACAAATGTTAATTTACATTCACCAGTCCTCTACTTAGGCTAAGCATATTACGCATTTTGACAGCAATGTTTAAATTACAATTAGTAAATCGGCTTAAATAGGCCTAGCTGCCTAAGTTTGGTGGCCTTTAAAAAAGAAACAGTAAAAATTGTTACATTTTTTTATAGCTTACTCGATTCACAAAATTTAGGTGGTTTTAGGGGAAGAAATCTATTATATCCTAATTATCCTCCACTACACCCTACCATAAAACACAGCTCAACAGCTGAAGCAACAAGTAAATATAAACAAACATTTATTCAACCTGTCAATCAGCTGCAACATAGGTACATTAAACAAAAAAAGTTGTGGTGTAACTTCCCCTTACACCACCTAAATTTTGTCAATAAGAAAAAAATCAATTGATAAATAAAACATATAGTTTACCGCATTTATGTCAGCATGGATCTGCCTGAGTTCTTCTACATGAGCCATTTTTTCCTGCATTAGAAGTTCCATCTCTTGTTTGTATTCTGAAAGACATTTTTCCTCTTGCTCAGAGGCTTCCACTTCTTGAACAATCTTTCCTTTCAGCTTTTCAAGCTGCAATGTTTTACACCTGAAAGCATTTTATTTTACAGAATATGTTCTGAAAGGAAGAGATATCTTTTTCAGGAATTTTCTGTAGCCTAGGCCTACCTATTTTCATTACAATGAATGGAGGCAACCCCAAATAAAAGGCCAGATTAACTTCAACAATTCAATCACCTAACTTAAAACAATGTTTTTATTTTAATACAGCCAAAATTAAACACAGTCCCATTATTTAAAAAAAGGAATTAAATGATTTACTGTCATCAAAATTAAGTTAACTAATAGTTCATGGCAATCGTCAAAACAAAGCAAAAACATCAAGATGGTATAGTTTTGGCTTTACAATGAGCAAGGCCAATTAAGTAAGACATATTACACTTGACTAACCAACACAAAAGACTTCACATCCCATTGTAAATTTTGAAGTTCGTTTTCCGTGTCTAGTTGATTGCAAGCATTTTTGAAATTATTATTTATTGTGTTTAAAGCCCTATTTCAAAAGTGCAAAAACAGTCATGATAGATAACATAAATCAACAACTCGATTCATTATACCTAAGTTAAACTTTAACTTCCCTATTCGGTCAAAATTCGTTACGTGCCCACAACTCTATTTTTTACCAATTACAATTGTAAAACTTATTGAAACCTTTTATATGTAATAAATAATTAAACATAGCCTACAATACTTATAAAAGGTTTTTTGATCACAGGCTAAAACCAATAGTCCACTAGATAAAACCAATAGTCCACTACCCCACCACCACCCTACTACAATAGAAAGCCAGAATAGACTCAAACAAACAGACAATCTCAAAATATTACATTTAAATATACAAAGAGGTCTCCTAAACAAAATTTACCGTCTAATGGTTGAGCTCCATACGCATACACCTGATCTCCTAATTATATCGGAGCATGGGCTGAAAGCTGATGAAATAACTGTTGTAAATATTAAAGGCTACACTTTGTGTGCTAGCTTCTGTCGAACTCAATATATGTGGGGGGGTATAGCGCTATTCAGAAAGAATAACCTGAAGACTGAAATAGAAGACATTCATTTCAGGAGTCTTCGGCCTTTTGGACCAATCACACCTTAGGTGTCTTCGTGTAGGGGACCAAAGTAAGTTAGACCTAAGTTACACAATTGCAGACGAATCTGTAACCTCAAAATTACGCCCTCGCGTCTGGTGGTAGACTGAGTCGAGGTAGGAAGGTAGCAGGAGAAACAAGTCCTGCACCCGAGCGGAGGGATCAGGAACTTGAAAATATTACGTCATCGGACCGAAGATACCACTCTAGGGTTGGTCACAACTAATGAAGCAAGGTTTATTTTAGTCAGTAACAAAGCTAAGTTAACTTGCAGAGATCAATTCGCTGCATTCTACACTCGACCTTCACTCTAATAAGGACACGTACCTAACTTAAGTGGTGTCCATTTCAATATCAGTACTTAAGTTTTAATCGATAATAGGCTAGTAGGCCCTACTCTAATATAAGTTAAATACATATTCAACAAGGTCTAGCCTAAAACAGTAGCCTACAGTAAGTTAACTTAAAATAAAGTTGAAATTCTTGCTGGCTAAACACCTGCCCAATTTTACTAGCACAAGCCTAGGCCAAAAAGAATTCTTTTTAACCTAGGCTAGCCTACTAGAAAAATAAAGGCGTAGGTGGTTGCTGAACTTTGGATTAGGCTAGCCTAGTCCTCCTTATTTTTTTAAGAAGGCCTGACAAATTGAATGGTTATTAACTTATATCTAACTTAGGCTTAAGTTATGTTTGAAGAAAAACTTAAATAGGCCTAAACTTAGCTAGTGTAATAAACCTTAACTAGGCCTAGGCCTATATTTATTTTGAAATTCCACATTTAAGTTTACTTACTTGATTTCTTTGATAGCCTCCAACTTCGCTAGAATATTTCTTTCGTTCGTTGTCGTCATTTTAAAATTTTCTTTACTTCAAAAAACTATTTTACAACTATTTGAGCTAGATCCTTATCTTAAATATATATAAAATAAAACATCATAATTAATTATACTAATCTAATAAGATTTCATATCCATTGAACACATATTTAATGAATGTATAAAGATATCACTTCTGCATCACTCAACCACAAGACAAGAGAACGCTTTTGTTTACAAATTTCATCTTATTTGACGGGAGACGGGGACGGGACAATCAAAGAGGGAGGAACCAAGCAGAGCATTCCGTTCATTTTTGACGCGCTCTAGTCCAGGTCCATTGGACCTAAACCATCACTTGTCTACTCTTATACAAAACTCAATACCATAGATTAAACATTATTACATCCCCTTTTTTCTAGGGCAAAGATTTTATGTTGAACTATAGAAATTATTTACTATCGTTTCAATCCATTTAAACAGTTGTGAGTAAAGTAACTGAGTAGGAAACATTACCATAGAGATACATTCGCCAACGATCTTATTTGTTTTATAGCTGTAAATGTAGAGTTCTAAGTCGTAACTCAGATTTACCATATAAATAGGTATACTTATCAAGCTATTATCAATTACTTAAGATGGGGACGCCACTATGATTTTATTTTAATATGAAGGAAGGATGAGTGGCGCGATCTTCGTAGTCTTGTTAGTGACAAAGGACTAAGGCCGACATGGGACATGTTCCTTAGACCACCGCCGCCTTTAACCAGGCCGCGGCCTTCGAACTGGCAACATCGCAAGTGGTGTTGTAAAAGCTGTTTTGTTTGGAAGCAGCTAATGGTATTTTATTTTTGTATTTACGAAAGATTGGTTACTGGACTATGACAATATTTACTCCGCTTAAAATGTATAGATATAGATTTTTTATTCATATTGTTTTGGTTTTCAATTCTGTACAGTATGTATTATTTAAAATATTTTAATAAATATATGATCATAAATTTAAATTTATAAAGTGCGAATTAATGAGCTGATGTCACCTGTCTGCCATGTTATCTTATGAGACGTCTGTCACTAAACAACACCACTTGCGACGTTGCCAATTCTACCAGGCCGCGGCATCGATCTCTATTATTATTATTAAAATAATAGAGATCGATGGGCCGCGGCCTGTAGTTAAAGGTAGCCGTGCTTAGACACAGCTGTTAATTAATATACATCCAATTCAATGTGAAGGACGAGTGTAGACTGCAGAGTGAAGTGAGATGGCTTGATTATCTTTAATTACTGACTAAGGCCAGGCTTCATTAGCTATAAAGCAAGAGCCCATGACTGCCAGACCTTCGTTATTTTATAAAATCTGAAAGTTTCTCAGCAAATGCTCCCAATTCAGTTAAGAATGATCGGCGACTATGAAATTTTGATCTTGGTTACTTTGGCAACAAGGTAACAAAGGTCTGAAATTTACAAAATGTTCGCTATAGTATAAAGCTTGGTTCTTTCATATTTTCTTCAGAGGAATGTTAAAAAAACATTTCCTCCATTGTCAGACACTTTGTGTGGTTTAAACCCTCTGCCAGACACCCTTAAAACTTAGGTATGACGAAGATTAATTTTCGTCATTTTATAAAAGCTGAAATTGATATATGTTACTTGGGGAGCTATCAAAAGACGTTTTCTCAAAAGCCAAACACTTTCGTTGGTTACTTCATCTAGCCAGACACTTTAAAGTTTACCGTGATAAGCTTAACTGTTACCTACCTGCAAACAGTAGATTCAGTTCCTGTTTGCCTTTGCCCTTTGCCAAATGTAAACGATGAAATTGCTACTTTCTTCCTCACCAACCATATGTTTGATGTAAACATATGTTATATTTGCATTTAATTGTTTGTTATTTATTCCTGCACTCTGCAGTGTTTTGAAGTCACTGTTTGTATAACTACTGTACCTACTACCTATATTACTACAAACTTTTAAAGTGTCTGGCAAGATAAAATAACCAACGAAAGTGTCTGGCTGTTGAGGAAACGTCTCTTCATAGCTTCCCAAAGTAATATATATCAAATTCAGCTTTTATACTATGATGTAAATTTACGCAATTACGATTGGAAATAAGTTGTGATTTCACCGGTTACATTTGGCACAGTAACCTATTCCAAACTGTAACCGAAGTCACTGTTTGTATGTAGCAGTTAAGCCCACAACCACCTATTGTATTACAGCAGACTTTTAAAGTGTTTGGCCAGACGAAATAACCAACGAAAGTGTCTGGCTGATGAGGAAATGTCTCTTCATAGCTTCCCAAGTAACATATATCAAATTCAGCTTTTATACTATGATGTAAATTAACGCAATTACGATTGGAAATAAGTTGTGATTTCACCGTTTACATTTGGCACAGAAACCTGTTCTAAAATGGAAACTGTTTGCAAGTAATGGTTAAGCTTATCACGGCAGACTTTAAAGTGTCTGGCTTGATGAAGTAACCAACGAAAGTGTCTGGCTTTTGAGAAAACGTCTTTTGATAGCTCCCCAAGTAACATATATCAATTTCAGCTTTTATAAAATGACGAAAATTAATCTTCGTCATACCTAAGTTTTAAGGGTGTCTGGCAGAGGGTTTCTTTAAACCGCACAAAGTGTCTGGCAATGGGGGAAATGATTTCTAACATTCCTCCGAAGAAAATATTAAAAAGCCAAGCTTTATACTATAACGATGGTTATTTGCAAATTTCAGACCTTCGTTACGTTATGGTTGCCAAAGTAACCAAAATCCAAATGTCATAGTCGCCGATCATTCTTAACGGAACTGGAAGCAATTGCTGAGAAACTTTCAGCTTTTATAAAATGACGAAGGTCTGGCAGTCATGGGCTCTTGGGCTACTAGCACCATTTATTTATAGCCCAATATTATTGTATGTTAATACTGTTCTGTTAATACTGTTCAATGAAATGGCGACCATACATATGCTCAAGTGTGATCTTAATCACAGGTAAATAGTTTTTACTAAAGAGCTCTAACAATAAATAATTTGCACAGTTGTGTCCCATCATAGATAAAACATACTCCTTTAGTAGATTTCTCATTCTTATGGAAATTGTAAACATTATCCATAATATGGATAAGCTGAATACAATGTTATTGTTAGTTATGTTTGGTGCACTGTAAAGGTTAATTGTGTTTTGTTTACAATTAGTTTCTTGTTATTTCAGTTATCTATTGTGTTGGTTTAGTCTATGGTCCCATTTTGTAATGGTCTCCCTCTGGATTTATAACCAAGGAGCTAAGTTCACTATTGACAGGAGAGAAAATGTATTCAATGCCTACAAGCATACCCTGACATTAAACCCAGATCCAGAACAAGACATCAAAACATTAAACTACTCTATCTAGATTGTGTGACAAGGCCATTTATAAACGGCCACAACACAAGACACAACATTATTCTATTTAGATACAGACAACACATCTATATTGATACGAACAACAACAATACAACAATTATTGTATTTAGATACGCTGGGCACACTTCTACAATGGCAATTCAAAATTATATTTTGATGTGAATTTCCCTATAGGGAAGTAGCTATTACCGTAGGTTGCACGGTTTAAGGGGGGGGCTTTAAGACCTAGGCCTGGGACAGATTTACTTTTTCATTTTGATGTCCCTAGAGGCTAAAAACACTAATCGTTCAAAATTATATATATATATAGGGTTATATATGTGTCCGTGAACGCGATAACTTGAGTAATATTTGTCCGATTTTGATGAAATTTAGCTTGAAGGTATATGTCGGGATAAACTTGAATGAGTTCGCACCAGCATGATCGGACCATGGGAACAGGGTTTAATGGGGGGAAAAAATTGGGTTTTCCCATTTTTGACCCTAAAAAACATTTCTCTCCGGACCATTTTGTAGACTTGTAGATTTGATGATTTTTTTGATGCCATGAAGGCTGCACAAAACTTAAATACTTAATAAGTCATGTACGTCTACTGAAAGGTATGTTTGTTTGACAATTATATTTTGCATGGTTTGCTGTGTGAAGATTTTTGACAGAAGTGCTGTTGTTTGGTTTGCAGTGGATTATTTTATATGTTTTATGTTTTTCAGGAAAAGACTGATATATTATTTTTAGTTTAATATTTTATGTAAGACAAAGCCTATTGTAAATTACTTAATGGCCGAAATAAATCTTGAATCTAGAGCTTCAACAACAAATAATTTAGTATATTGAAGTGTTTTTGAACAATTTAATGGTTATGGAGAAAATTCAAGAAATTGTAAATTTAAAATTCCCATGTTATTCTAAAGGAGAATAATGTGAACTATTGTAGTTTGCACGTTTATGAATATATTTTATCAAACTTAGCAAATTTATTCATGTTATACTAAGCTAATATTATTTTACTTAAAAATGTACTTTATTACCCTCCCTGTAGCAGCAAACCTAGGTACTTGTTAAACCTAAAGTTTATTTAAATAGATTTAATTGAAAATCTCATCTTAGACTAATTCGTTAATTACAAGGGAAAGTGGTTCGGATTCCAATATAAACTGTAGGTCCCTTAGCTGCAGAGCATATTTTAAGGGATTTACACTGGGCGACAGTGGTGCCAGGGGGTCGGGGGGTTTATGGAATACACCCGGTATGAAATACCCCCCAGCAAAAAGTGGTGTCTGGAGAACCCCCCGGAAAATTTTTGTATGGACTAGAGTGAAAATCACACATTAATTTCTACGTATCTTTTAATGAATTTTCCAATTATATTTGCTTGTAAATAGTCCTCCATATAATCTCACTTAATTACTTAAAACTCAAAAATATTTACACAATGTTATTTTTTAAATAGGCCTACTTTAAAAATTCCGATACATTTTAAATGTGAATCAAAAAAAAAATATGCCGGCACCACCCATAGCCACTCGGCGACAAAATCTCAGCACTGGGTGACACATGTGTCGCCCAGTTAACATGTTATTTTATGCCCTGCTTAGCTGCCATTGGATCACTCATGTTTGGGTTAAAATTTAAATACCATATAGGTTGTGTCCCAAACTCGATAATGATAATGCATGTATTGTTGAGAATGAGACAAATATTATTCAATGAGTAGCGTTTATTAATTGGTAATTTTGTACCTAAGAAAAGTTGGAACATTAAAAGAACTGTTTGTGCTAGTATTAGGATATTTATTTTTCATCTCATAGTGTAAGAAAATTCATTTGCAGTATCTATCGGCTTTCATTTTGCTTCTTCTGTCAAGTAGAGTTTCATGCAGTGATCCTGTCTTTTTGGCCTTTTTCAACTCTGATTTGTCTTCTGTGTTGATCTTCAACTTTTTATCTTGGAATTTCTGGAACTTTCTCCTGGAAATGAAGAGACAAAGTGACGTACGATGATTAATCATTGATAAAGAAAACCCCTCAATATATTTCATATAAGTTTGCCAAAAGACTGTTTATTAATCAATATATAAACAGTCATATGTTTTTCAATTGTTTTGTAAACAGAAAATAGTTTAGTATATTGTTTTGTTGAATACAATAAAGAAGATACCTAGTTTTTGTTACAATTTATTTTGTCATTTCTAATGTTTGATATTAATCGTCCGTGATATCAAAGGAATTGAATCACGTACAGTATAGTGACGATATCAATTGGCGACCGTGACAGGACTTTAAGAAGAAATGGCAAAATTAGGAGAACCACCAGCAGACCCGGTGAGTATGTTACTAGTAAAGATTTCGGCACAGTTAGATACTCAATCAAAACAATTGGATACTCATTTGGCAGGCATCAAAAATGTAATTTCATCCTCCATTAAAAAGATTTCGGAAAAACAAAACCAATCAAAATTAGAAACTAAAGTTATTACTAACACCTATGAAACAGACAAATCGGACATCAAAATTAAATACAATGAAATCAAATTCAACAACCGGGAAAATATCTTGGAGTTAGCCGAGGACTCATCGGCCATCCCGGGAGGTATAGAGATCCTACGTCAGACAGAGACGTTTGAAGACTCATCAGCTATCTTGGGAGATAGAGAAGAGATCTTTCGACGGACAGTGATGGTCGAGGACTCATCAGCCATCTTGGGAGATAGACAAGAGATCCTGCGGCCAACAGAGAGGGTCGAGGACTCAACGGTCATCACAGGAGGTGCAGAAGAGATCTTGCGACGGACAGTGATGGTCGAGGACTCATCAGCCATCTTGGGAGATAGACAAGAGATCCTGCGGCCAACAGAGAGGGTCGAGGACTCAACGGTCATCACAGGAGGTGCAGAAGAGATCTTGCGACGGACAGTGATGGTCGAAGACTCATCAGCCATCTCGGGAGATGAGGATGGGATCCTGCATTGGACCGATGCTCCTGGGGTCACGTCAACCGCAAAGGACACCGAGATACGACCTGCACTCAATGTTACGTCGTGTGAATATTTCGAGGAGGCCAAGGATACGATGAGAGGGAAGGAGCAAGAACTGAAGATCAGGCAGTGGGACAAGATGGTCCCTAAACACTGCTACAGGCAACATTGTCTGTTACAGTACCAACAAAAGGTGGAAAGGGAAAGGAAGACCAAAAAGATAGAATACCTTTACTTACAACTGAGAAATCGTCAGAAGTTGCGGCAGGTCAACCAGTCTGAGAGTTATGGTGAAGGTAGTGGAAGAGTAAGGAAAAAGAATGGTGGAAAATATGTGGAATCTGCAAGTGAAGAAGGAAGTAATGAAGAGGGATGGAGAAAGAAAGGAAGACCTTCTAAGAGAAAGACACTTAAAAAGAAAAACACCACATATTCCAAGAAAAAGAGGTTCAAGTGCAGAAATGAATCTAGATCCAAATTTAACACCTAGTTTTAAAATTTTTGAAATATATATTGAGGGTTTTGGGGGGGATGATTGACGTACGATGATTAATCATTGATAAAGAAAACCCCTCAATATATTTCATATAAGTTTGCCAAAAGACTGTTTATTAATTAATATATAAACAGTCATATGTTTTTCAATTGTTTTGTAAACAGAAAATAGTTTAGTATATTGTTTTGTTGAATACAATAAAGAAGATACCTAGTTTTTGTTACAATTTATTTTGTCATTTCTAATGTTTGTCGTTTGATATTAATCGTCCGTGATATCAAAGGAATTGAATCACGTACAGTATAGTGACGATATCAAAAGTTACCTTTTAACTACCCTAAGTAGGCTAAGTGATAATACGAGTAAAGTATCTTAACATATAAAAGGCAAAGACCTCACTGACTGACTGACTGACTCACTCACTCTCACTAATTACCATATCCTACTACCCATTTACCTAGGAGACTGAAATTTGGTACACTCCAGACTCAAGACTCCAGAGATGGATGCTACTTTGTCTAATACATTCACAACCCTATCGATGATTGAAAACATTCCATTGACAGTAGACCCGCCTTTTCCGAAACTAAACTGATTGGGGCACAAAAGTTTATGAAAGTCCTCAACCTATTTAAAAATGCCTTTTCAATCACTTTGGAAAATGTCGAAGTTGTTGAAATAGGTCTAAAATTATTTAGATCTTGAACACATCTTCTTTGCGGACTTGGCTTTACTGATAATTTTATTGCGTCTGGAAAACTTCCCGTTTGAAAGGAGTGGTTGATGATAATAACCAAAGGACCTAACAAAAATTTACAGCAGGACATCAGAAGCTTTGATGACACACTATCACAGCCTGATGATAGCTTTGTTTTCAAGGACTTGATTATTTCTACTACCTCCCCTTCTTGCTTAGAGAAAAACACCTCCTTCTGTCTAGAAAAACTAGGTTTCAGAAGAAACAGATTTCAAATCATAGGAAGAATTTCGTCAAGCATTTAAACTTCCACTGCCTACCTCCACAAAACATCTATTGAACATATTAGAAACCAATTTTGGATCAGCAATACGCGAACCCCTCTCATCCTTGATGTTTTTGAGAATATGAGAACATGGTTTAGTATACCGTAGATTATAGTAAACCAAATTTTCTCAAAATGTGTCCTCTCTCATTGCAAATGCAAAGCACGAGTATTTAACAACAATAAGCATTGTATACCAACCCCGTACGAAGGACGGGCACTCAGCTAGTGTTTTAATAAAGTTGAGAATTATTTGATATACCTAAATAAATACTCTCTTCTAACCTACCATGTCAGACTTACAGACATAACATTTCTTAACGCATACATACACATAATTCTCCTCAATCTGTGACAGGTTTCCCTTTTCTTCAATAGGCATTTCATTGCCCTCGTCAGACGCTACGACAGCTGCTGTGCGAATCTGCAGGTACTGGTCAGGTCCAGCTGTCTTGCTGAGGGCCACCAGATGTTCATCTTCTTCTCTCACTGACATGAAACAGCTGGTACAGCTGAGCAGGGCTAGCTTACCATCCTGGTCAATAATAAAAAAAACAACCAATAATTCTAATCTATTGTCAAAATCCAAATGGTTTCAAATTCTGCTACACTTGAGACCCAGTAATACAAATTAATTGGGACCAGACCCTGTTCAGATTATCCAGTGTTTCGGATTATCCGGAAATGAGATAAAATTTCATGAGAAAAACAAGGTATTTTCATTTCTGAAAATGGTTATATATTGCTCCCGCGATGACAACAACACCACGATCACAGTGACACTGATCTTTTGCGGTCACAGAAATATCCATGATCATCTCCTGTGAGTTATTCTTCTTACTAGAAAAACACATTTAAATAACAAAACTCTATTACTAAATGGATGCTTAACTATAGGCTTTTAACGGTTATTAAAAATTCCCAGTTCATACAAAATTCACATAAAATTTAAGGACTTTTTCAAATTTATGTCTGATTTCTGGTTCCCTGGTCTGCTGAACGTTGATTAGTATCTTAGAACGCATATTTTTGTTTTTAATTTAAATAAAGTAACATTTTCCCCCAACAGCTGGTTGCGATTAACTGGACATGGACTGGACAGGACATGGTTTCGATTGGCTGGATTAATGGACGGGGTTTGGGTTAGTGAGACTTCACTACTACAGAACACATTTTTAAATGTAACATGTTAAAATGGTTTGGCCTCAAAAACAATCTGCCTCCATTTCTTTCTCCACATCTTCTTTACTAACTCTCATCTTGGTCATATCTTTATGTACTTCGTCTTTCCATCCTTCTTAGGACATCAAGGAAGTCTCCTTCCTTCTGGGTTTTCACTCCACTCACTTTATCAAAGCCCCAGAAGCTCTTCTGATAACATGTCCAATCCACTTCAATCTTTGGCTTTAAGCTTCAGCTAGGAGACAGCACTTATAGATTGAGGGTTCAAACCTCACCTCGTTAAAGTCCGAGAGGTTGGTGAGAGGACTGCTAAATGGTGGATGGCTCAGGAGAATGTTAGTGTGATCAGTGGATTCTATTTGAGTTGCTCTTGAAGTCAGGATTTCTTTTACTTTTTACTTATTATTGACTGTGTATTGGTTAGGGAACTGCAATGAAGATGTCACAATAATAGAATTCAGCGCTTTTATAATATAGATTACTGTACAAAATAATAAAACAAATTGAGTACATATTGATCACGAAGTATAAATAATAATACTTGCAGGCTGGGAGGTTACAAAAGTTTTTTTAGTACTAATGTTGGGAAGAATTAATTGTATCAACTATACAGCAGATCAACTCAAATGTGTTTGCCAGGTATCCTAGAAGTATTTTACCTTTTGTTTTTCACTAGTTACTACACTTGTTACATACCTGAAAGATAGGCTCCCACTGCTCTAATGGGCCTATTGCATCTGATCTGCCAGTGACAGTGCCATCTTTATGAACACCGAGATATTTACCATAGCCAGATTTAAATGCCACTTTCGTTTCACTAACATTGATCGCAGTTAAAACTTCTTCTGGGAGAGGACCCTCACCTGTAATGTAAAAAAAACAATGTTTTGGTTAGAAAAAACTACTTTTTTTTTACCTATCCTAATACATTGTCTATGAATATTGATAAAGCTTTTTTTACTCAATAGCTAAACATTCAGGTAAGTCTGCTATCCTGTCATAAAAATCCTAAAAAGATATTTTACAAAAGTTTAGATTTTTACAATACTAAAAACATAACATGAGTGTTGAGTGAATGAGATGTAGGCCTACAGCTTTGTTACAGACCAAGCTCAGCTGTTTCTATGGCCAGGATAGTTTATTAACACGTTCAGTGCAGTCACGCGACAATCGCCACGACCGGCCTACACCAATTGATGTAGTTGCGCAACCCCCACTACATTAGTTTAGTATGAGCTCAGCCATTGCCGGGGAACGTTAAAATCGTTGCTAGTCTGTAGCTTAGAATGTGAGCTTTATTTTGGTGTAGGTTGGTACTAAAATTTCCCGTAAAATCCCGTCTGACAATGCTTTTGTCCCGGTTTCGAGGATTTTCTCTCTTTAAGCCATATTACAAAGCAACTGACTACTGATCCAGGCAGTGCTGCTACCTTTGGGTGTTTAAGGGAACTACGTCCAATCTCGGGCTAACATAGTACAATCGCCACTGCTCTTTTGTTATTCGTCAGATTGAAATATTTGAATGACAATTGCGTTCGCTGTTACAGTACCACGCCGGGGCTTCGTCCGGGTCTTGCCGCCATTGGCGAGTGCCCTTTTGGAATGCCTGCCGCACTGAACATGTTAAAATCCAATGAATAAGAATAAGAGTGTTTTTTTTTCCTTTTGACAAAGTACATGCATTTAGAATCGTCAGTTAAGCAAGGCACTGATCAAGGACATAACCAGTTTCAAACCTTAGAAGAGATTTTCACTTTTCTTAGGCTCAAACCGGCAATCAACTGATTACTAGGCTAGCTCTATCCACTCAGCTACCCAGATAGATTTAATTGTATCAATAACTAAGCTCATTAAAATCCCCAGTCATAAAATTTTAAAAAGAGAGGTTGAAAACATAAATAACTGAAATATGGTTATTACAATATTTTTTTTAATGGGGTATTGATTAAAATTAAAAGGCCTAAATTTCCACAAATAAAATAGAACTGATCTTATGACAGAAAACTGGTTTATCTGATTATTTCTTCAACTGTTCAAATAATCAGTTTATTTATCATAAACTAATGACAGCATGAATATTTCATAGCACAACGGTTTTCAACATAGTTTATAATATAAACCGCTATTAAATAAAAACAGGAAAATAAGAGTTTGGAGTGTAATATAGTGATACGAGAACAAAAATTAACTTAATTAATGATGAGTTTGGAAAAATACATACCATCCTTATGCGGTGGTCCCAAAGTGAATAGTCCATTGTCCAATGCAGTTACATAAGTTTGATTCCCAAATTCAATAGCAACAGAACCAGTAATACTTCTTACAAGATCAACTTTACTCCACCCTCCTGTAATAAAAAAATTACGATGTTCATTGTGTTTGCAAGTTGGTTGGGAATTAACATCTGTAAACTCTGGTGAATGTAGCTTTAGTATCAGGAGGTAGGAAATTAGCTCCCTATGAATCATTGAGACTATATACCACAAACAAATATCAAGAAGGATAGAAAAGTTGTTTGCTACCTATGTTATAATAGACCTATAGATCGCAAATGATATTAATTAGTCAACAGCATCATTAGTCATGCATTTATCTTTAATGCATGACTAAAGATGCAACGAGTAACTCATAGCTGTCTAAATTACCAGGTTTCTACTTTATTGCGTACAAATCTATATATTAATAGGCAAGCATGTTTCTTTAAAACCTTTTTTCTCAGTTCATGTTCATCGTAGGGAAAATCTACGCATACCGTTAGAAAACTATTTTCCTGTAGGTGTGCAGAATCCCTTCATAAATTTAAATAGGCTCAAAGATAAGCACAAAAAATGAGTTTAAAAATTTGAAAATATGAACATGGATCTTATGCGTTGCCATGCTGGTAACGAAATAACAACGAAATGTAAACAGAAAACCAAAACAAATGGAAGAAACTCAAATCACATGTTTTATTTACAGTGTGGGGTGAAAATAATTAAGTGAGTACATTATGTATTTTTGGTCGAGTTTCGACCACTGGACGACCTCTCGTTATATTTATTGGTTGTCAGTATTGTCAACCTTTACTGTGCATAACACACCACATTCCAGGAACACTGTGACCTACTTTTTGCCATCCTCACTTCAGTCTAGTGGCAGCTTTTAAATTATGTGCTGGCCAAAGAGAAGTATTATGTACCTCTCATACTGGCTAAACGTGGAATCTGACATGAAAAGTAGGATCGATAGTCCATTGTCGAGTGTTGAGAGAGGGATGTAATGTTTAGTGAGGCATGCAGGCACCTTTCTAATGAACCATTTACTGAGAGAGGCAAAAATTTAAATGATAAAGATGAATACTAACCCTTGAAAGGAATTTTATCCTCACAAGACATTAATGACTTTTAATGATGTACCGGTATAGGCTAACTGAAATACTTTTGGTGAACTATGTTTTTTCATAGTTTATTATCCCTCCGAGTGCCCATAGTTTAGGCCTTAATGTCCACCTATTTTTGGCCCCTTTGCAAGGTTTTATTAAAACGGATCTGAGAAGCTTAAAACAATGTTAATTCTAATGTTCTATATACCATTTTGTTTGGAAAATCATGGGCTTCAATATTATATATAAAACATAAGGAACATTTTTTCAAAAAAAATTTTTAGGTAAAAAAAAATATAATTTCAAAAATTTTCAAAAAAAAAAATAAGTTCGCGCTCAATGAAATTGTATAAATTATAGGCCTATAAATATTTGAAAATAGCCACTTTGTTCTAAATTTAATGAGGATTACAAATATATAATCATATAGCGAGGTAAGTTATCAAATAAATAAGTTATGAGCGAAAAACGGATTTCAGTACATAGCGTTTAGCTAAGAATGCATAGCCTAACCATAGCTAGGAATCTGGCTGATAATTTACATCAATATCACTACCTACTTCTTCAGGATCATCAACCAGCACTTCAAAACCACTTAAATCTTCTTATAATGCACCACGTATATCACTACTTTTGATTTTTAACACTAAAACAATGATAAACGTAATAAAACACATCAGTCATCGGTCCGGGGGAACCTAGCTGTTTACAAATACACGCACGTCAGCTGTCTGCTACAATATTTTCGGAACTAAAATGAATAGCGCTTAGAGACAGACCTCTGGAGAAAGCTTAGAATATTACGGAAAGAACGATACCTAACTCGATCCAGTTCAATCCTATTCAGTCAGTCATAGAGCCTTCGCCGTAAACGATGTTTGTGCGTCTAAAACTAGACGCATGACACTACACAAAGTGTGTTGTGCGTCTATTTTTTGACGCGTGACCCTCGGAGGGTTATACAATTTTTTTCATAAGTATTTGTCATTTATAGATATTTAATAAAACGGTTAAGGCAATATTGATTTATATGAGAAACGGTTTGCACAAAACAAACAATTCGAGGTGTATGATTTTATTACAACAGTCCATTTCATATTTTATTATCTTAAGCATATTCAGAAGGCTGTAAATTACATATTTTATACTTTTTTACAATTTTGGGGAATTAAAATATAATGCATACTGAAATATGGCTTTTTAATTTCACCCAGTCAAAAAGACTGTGTGTGTCAGTGCGGCCTCTGTCGGGTTTATCTGTCACTAGTGACTCCACACACTTTTAGCGAATTTCCCATATAGGGAATAAGCTATTACCGTAGTACTCATGGTAAGACCTGGACGCGGGACCGATTTTTTTTTCGTTTTGAGGTCCCTAGAGGCCAAAAACACCATCCGTTCAAATTCATATATATATATATATATATATATATATATATATATATATATGTGTCCGTCAGCACGATAACTCGAGCAAAAATGATCCGATTTTGATGAAATTTGGTACAAACGTGTAAACTTACGTTTATTCGAACGAGTTCGCGATCCAGCATGATCGGACCATGGGAACGGGGGTTTACGGGGGGTTTTATGGGGTAAAAATAGGGTTTTTCCATTTTTGACCCAAAAAACATAAAATTTAGCAATTTCTTTCCAAACCATTTTGTAGAGCTTAAAAAAACAAATAACTTAGTATATTGAAGCGTTATTATGCGCCTAATTTTTACGGAGAAAATTCCAAAAAATTTTAAATTTAAAATTCCCATGTTATTCTTATGGAGAATAAGTAAACTGTTGTAGTTTGCTTGTTTGAGAACATATTTTGATCAAATTTGGAAAATATTTTTATTTCTTACGAAACTATTCACATTAAAAAAAAAACTGTTTTACCCTCCCTGATGCAGCAAACCTAAGTACTTGTTAAACTAATTCTATTTAAATCAAGAATAAATGTTATATTTTTAAGTAGACATTTCAGTGTAAATCCAATCAGTCAAATGGAAATTCGCTTAGTCTGCAGGTTTGCTGCGGCGGGGGTATTTAGATTTAGCAGCCAAACCGCTTGCAGTGATTTAGTACAAGGCATTTTTTTACACCACATATGAACAACATCTTGGCGTTGGTGGTAAAGGCTCGAGGCACTACCAAGGGGTTAAGAATTATCTACGCTTCGACTTTGTGAACAATAACAAAAAATTCAAACCACCAGCCACACTAATTAAACACAAAACTATAATTTTTCACCAGAGGCAAGAGCTAGAAATATTATTTTAAGTTACTGTACCAGGCTTCTGTTGGTAGCCCTTGTTCTGTAGTTCTGTTCTAGATTGTGTAAGTTAGTTCTACAGTATTTTTCTCTAGCAGAATGTTCCTAATGTTTTAGTAATACAATCATTCTGCAGGAACAAAGGTTACAGAGCAAGATATTTAATTGCATTAAATGTTCCCACAAATTAAAACCAAAAGTAGGTATAAGCCCTACTAACAACACTAGGGTATTGGGATCCTAATTTAATATAATTTAACTTACCATGTTTTACTTTATCCTCATCTTCTACTGGTTCAGCATCTTTATTTCCAACTTTATCCTTATGCTTCCTTTTTCGTTTTGAACTGAAATTTAAAAAGTAGTATGAAAATATGTACAAAAATGTTTAATTGCCAAAAAAGTACCTATTTATTAAATGTAACGTTATGTCTTTCATCAAATGTCTAGAACTTAAAATAGATTTTACGACTACTAGGCCTATTGCCTGATTTTATGATTATACTAAATTTAGCTATCAATCATGAACGAGGCCTATAGTTTGATCCTATTAATTCTGAGTCATCGCCAGAATTAACCGTGTGTATACGTGCAATGTGGCCAACGAGACGATACCGGTCAGTGGCGGATCCAAGGGGGGCAAAGGGACAATTGCCCCCCCCCTGAGACTTTGGTAAATAAATCTAGTTAAATTACTAGTTTTAAATTGCAAAAAATGATTTTATTTTTGTGATTGTCTAAAAACTTGAGCTTTCAGTTTACATTTTTCAAAATTTAGACCCTCCCGCACTCCCCCCTCTCAACCGCGCCTACCCCTCTCACGCGCTTTCCCCTCTCCCGTGCACCCCCCCCCCCACCTCTTCTACGCTGCCCCTCGACATTTAGCGCTCAACACTAAGTACGTTGTCTTTTATTTATTGTTTACATATTGTTCTTTATTTACTCTCTAACTAAAGAAAGTTGTCTAAGTAAAGAAGTTGTCATGGTCATATCTTCAAAGACGGGTGGCGGATATATCCGCTGCTTTTCTACTCATCCGCGGACGGGTAGTGGATTAAGTTGTATCCGCAAAGTTAAAAATAAACAAAAATATTTTGACAGTAACTTAAGTTTATGATGTGTTCCATTGTGTTTATTATATGTATACTTGTATAACAAAGGAAAATTAATTTTTATTTTTTCCTATAATTTTTTCCCGTTTATGTTAATGTAGTACAAAACCTGTAGATAATATAGTTTGATATGAGTGGGATTGACGGTGAATTTTTATCCAATACATTTGGTGTGATTCTTGCGGACGTCCCATTGACCGTTGGACCACGCAAAGTGTTCAGAGACAAAGCAAATCGCCATGGATAAAGTAAAATCCTAATAAAGCCTTATTTAAGCCTAGGCCTACAGCAAAAGATTTAGTAAAGTACTTATAAATCAAAGTATCAGTTACTTAAACTTAGCCTACCAGTAGGCTACCTAACTTAGCGCTTTTCAAAATTTTCAAACGCCATTTTCAGTGTGAAATAAGCAAAAGTATTCAAAATATGCCAAATAGTGAGAAATTTGTTTTTCAAAATTCACTAGAAGCCCCCAAAATAGGGTAAACAAATACCATCTTGTCAAAAGTGCTGAGCCTCCTATTGGAGATAACTTTAAAGCCAACAAATGTAGGCCTAGGCCTATTTAGGCTAACTGTAAATTTAGCTTACTTAGGCCTACACCTTTAGTTTATTCGTTTTATTTTATTTTGAAAACACCTCATAGGCCTACACCGGAATGGGCACACGGAAGGGACTAAGGCTAAATGTGTAATGACGTCATATCTCTAGTGGTTATTGTCTTCTCTTGAGGCGACACGATTACCGTAACGAAACGATGTGATTTCAGCGGCGTTCGTGGCATAGTTGGTAGCGTTTCGGATTGCTGTTCAGGAGGTCCGGGGTTCGAAACCCGCTGGCAGTTTTAACTTTTTGTCAACAAATTTTTCATATCAGCAAGTTTGGTTGGTTAGGTTAGGTTATGACAGTTTAATTTTATAATACTAAATTTTAAAATTAATTTTATAATTAATTAAAAATTATAAGTAATCATTAATTAGATTTTTATCTTATATAGTTTTTATATTATCAGCAAGTCTGGTTGGTTAGGTTATGTTATGACAGTTTAATTTTAAAAATTAAAAATTTATTTTATAACTTTAAAACAATATTTTATAATTAAAAAGTTAATTTTATAACAAAAAATAAAAAATTAAAAATTAATTTAAATTTTTTCAACTTAGCAGTCCTAGCGGCGAACGCTGACACTACAAGATATGTTAGCCTTAGTCCCTCCCGTGTGCCCCACCGGGCCTACACCTACCTAGGGCCTACTTTCCAAACCTTGGCTAATGAAAATAATTAGCTTAAAATTTGATAATTTTAAGCTTAAAAGAGTTTTTTAAGCTTAAAATTATCAAATTTAATTAGAAAGACTAACCTTGATTTATCTCCTTTTAGTTTAATTTTCTTTCTAACCAATTCATATTCTGATATTGTTGACATTAAGCAGCGAGCTGTATAAATTGGGGCGGCTGTAAACAAAACAAAACACAGGTGGGTAAGCTCAAGCTAGGCTATAGGCTTAATAGGCTAGTTGTTATGTTAGTTTGATTTAAAAACAAAAACAAACAAAGAAACGAAACAGATTTTACAGATTACACTGAGACTGGATCTGGATCTGATGTGATCCGTTTCCCTATATCTCAGTCTCTGCTCTGCCTCTGATCTGGCTCCTGGGCGCTGGATCGAAAAACTGGTGATGAAATAGAAATCGTGCAGCCGGCAAATGGGGAACTTTAGAGCCCCAAAGAATTTTTGAGATGAGAATATCAATTGTGAGCTATCATCATGCCAAATTTCAGCCCAACCCTTCTAGTAGTTAATACGTGATTGAACTTCAAACAAACTTTCACATCTATATATATATATATATATATAGATGTATTATCTATATCGTGTATTATATATATATATATATATATATTTGTATGTATATGTATATATTTTATATATGTATAAAATATATATGTATATATATATTTTATGTATTTCTATATATATATATATATATATATATATATATATATATATATATATAATACGCTAAGCCAATTTTTGTGAACAAAACTCCTCCCTCATTTTTGGACCGATTTTGATTAGTAAAGTGTCAAAAAAAGTGCCCTGATCCGTAGTTTTGCAAAGTGTTTTTAGTTTTTTTATGTCTTTATTAGTTTGGGCAGGATCATCCATCAAAGTTGGGTTTTCTCCCATAAGATTAACATGGGGGAATCTAAATATTTAATTGGAAACTTTGTCTCCACTAATTTGAGAGAACGGCTTGGCGTAGAAACTTGGTAGAGGTGTCCAAAGTAAGGTCTTGGTCTGTATGATGAGTTATCAAGAGAAAAACGAAGTAAATTCGCTTAGGGCTCTGCCCCAGAAGCCTTTAAATATCCCTCCACAGATTTGTTTACATTTCGGTCATGTGGAATAGTTATTTGTGTAACTAGTGGTGAAAGTGGCACTTTGCTGCACAAGAGAGGAATGTTTACTCGCCTGCGGCTCGTGCGGAATGATCTCGAGTGCAGCAAAAGGCCTTTTTCACTCGTGTTAGGCCTACACATTATATTTTTCCTACAGTCACTATAAAGCATCTAAATAATTAGTCTTTCAAACACTATACAACACGTTTTTAGGTTCAGCTGGCTACACAAATGGTGACCTAGAGAAAATAGTACCCACGGTCCGTATCACTCCTCTATTTTTCCTCGGCAAGAAATGTGCTTCGCGTTTTGAGAATATAGTTCCGTATGTTTTTGTAATTTGAAGTGGTTTCCACGCCTAAAAAAATGCTTTAAAGGTATTTTCTTGTTTATTAAGATCGTAGGAATGTTTTAAAAACGTTTAAAAGAAAAGTCCCGAAAGTTCAGAAATACCGAAACTATAAACACGAAATGACAGGTTCAATCGTAGTTATAATAGTCAATCAGCTGCTCATAGTATTATTATCTGTGTTGCGAACCTATTTCTAAGCGTACACGGATTACGTGCATAATAGAACCACCCTGTTTTGTGTTGTTTCGTTGGAATCTTGATGTGCGCCTAGGCCTCTCGCCCACTATACGATTTCGGTCGTACGACACTGTGTCGTACGATATTCTTATCATATGGGTGGTCCTCGCCCACTTTACGACACTTTGTCGGATAAATGGCCAGTTGCTTGGTAGCCCTGGAAGAGTGAGGTGTGGGTGTGTTGCGCAATATCTTAAAACAGTGGTTCTGTATCAAATAGTAAAACAATGATTCCGTTAGTTGTTGCAATGTGGCTGCTGTGGCGTAGATTAAGCGATAGTGGCCAGTGTAGGCCTACAGCATTAAAGAAACATTTATTTTTATGCGTAAATTATTTTTTAAGTCAATGTATTTAAAGAAATTTTTAAATTATATTAGTCCATGCATTTTACAAGTTTTTAAGTTTACCATAACTATCATAGGGTTTTGGGATAGTCTGGTAAAAATTATGTATGTTAAAAATTTTTTTGATTAGTTTTTAAATATTAATGATTTAATTTTATCAATATAATCTACAAAAAATTATATTTATATAGGTTTTAGTGAAACTTTTTTACACAATATAATTAATAATTAAGATTATACAATAATAAATAATAGCCAAACTCGCATTTTTTCAATAACTATTTTAGTATATTTACCCATAAGTGATGCAGTATTTAAACATAATACCAAGAAAAATATGAACAAATTGTAAAAAATAAATAGGAAGATCAAAATTACGCAAAATAATGGTTGAAAAATAAAACCAAGTGATATATCAAACATTATAATACAAATGTATGAATGAATTGTAAAAAATATTTATTCACGATAAGAAATACGCAAAGTGATATAACAACTATAATAATGTCTAAGTATGAGTTAATTGCAAAAAGTATATATTAGGCCTCTCGCCCACTATACGATTTCGCTCGTACGACACTGTGTCGTACGATATTCTTATCATATGTGTGGTCCTCGCCCACTTTACGACACTTTGTCGGATAAATGGCCAGTTGCTCGGTAGCCCTGGAAGAGTGAGGTGTGGGTGTGTTGCGCAATATCTTAAAACAGTGGTTCTGTATCAAATAGTTAAACAATGATTCCGTTACGTGTTGTTGCAATGTGGCTGCTGTGGCGTAGATTAAGCGATAGTGGCCAATGTAGGCCTACAGCATTAAAGAAACATTTATTTTTA
The DNA here is from genome assembly GCF_028750875.1 of Macrosteles quadrilineatus. Classification (NCBI taxonomy): domain Eukaryota; kingdom Metazoa; phylum Arthropoda; class Insecta; order Hemiptera; family Cicadellidae; genus Macrosteles; species Macrosteles quadrilineatus. Next base: position 8,464,493 of record NW_026542597.1, read on the forward strand.
TGTGTAAATTATCTTTTAAGTTAATGTATTGAAAGAAATTTTCAAATTATATTAGTCCATGCATTTTACAAGTTTTTAAATTTACCATAAGTATCATAGGGTTTTGGGATAGTCTGGTAAAAAGTATGTATGTTAATTGTTTTTGGATTAGTTTTTAAATAGATTTAATTTTATCAATATAATCTACAAAAAAATATATTTATATGTTTTAGTGAAACTTTTTTACACAATTTAATTAATAATTAAGATTATACAATAATAATAGCCAAACTCGCATTTTTCAATAATTATTTTGGTATATTTACTCATAAGTGATGCAGTATTTAAACATAATATAAGGAAAAATATAAACAAATTGTAAAAAAAAATAGGAAGATCAAAATTACGCAAAATGATGGTTGAAAAATAAGACCAAGTGATATATCAAACATTATAATAAAAAAGTATGAATGAATTGTAAAAAATATTTATTCACGATAAGAAATACGAAAAGTGATATAACAACTATAATAATGACTAAGTATGAGTGAATTGCAAAAAGTATATAAAAGACTACTGGGGAGAACGCACGACATACGATAAAAATCGTATAGTGGGCGAGCGCCCATTTGATTGTGTACGCCACTGCGAGTGAAACAGTCGTACGACAGTCGTGGATCACAGTGGCAGTGGACGACTGCTTCACGACAGTTTGTCGTAGTCGTGAGATTATCGTACAGTGGGCGAGCTCTCATAAGATCCAATGGTTCACTGTGGAAATGTTGTCGTTCCGACACAGTGTCGTACGACCGAAATCGTATAGTGGGCGAGGGGCCTAAGACTACTGGGGAGAACGCACGACATACGATAAAAATCGTATAGTGGGCGAGCGCCCATTTGATTGTGTACGCCACTGCGAGTAAAACAGTCGTACGACAGTCGTGGATCACAGTGGCAGTGGACGACTGCTTCACGACAGTTTGTCGTAGTCGTGAGATTATCGTACAGTGGGCGAGCTCTCATAAGATCCAATGGTTCACTGTGGAAATGTTGTCGTTCCGACACAGTGTCGTACGACCGAAATCGTATAGTGGGCGAGGGGCCTTAGCCGTACGACAAAGTATAAACCGTACGACAGAGTATAAATATGCAGCAATTAGCAGCTTTCTGTACTATAAACAGTACAAGGAAGCCAACTTTGTCGGGTGACTAAAGGAAAAAGCCTTATCGGGAACACACTTTTTATGTAGCTTTAAATAATATAGATTATATTTTGTTAGTCTTTGTGAGAAAACAGGCATGAAAGTAAAATCTTTGCAAATGACTGGGTGATTGGTTATCAAAATTTTCCCTACATGCACCGCGAGCTGCTGAAGCAAGATGTCGCATGTATAGTCCGATGTAATTCATGTAATTTACCCTCATTTTTCCTCCTGTATTGGGGGCTCTCTCTTGTAAATACTAGTTTTAACTTACTGTGTACTATATTTTGAGCGTGTAAATTTCTTTAAAGGCATTTCGAAGGTTCGTATCAGATTGTTATCGCTAATATTCGCTCGTGAAGTTCGACGTTTTCATCGTGAAATTTTGTCTGCTGAATTCGGCTGCTGTAATTAGGGAAGTCACCCCTCTTTTGGCGCTCAACAAGATAAGGTATATAAATGGGTAAAGAAACCCCTGGAATGTTCATTTGTAGTAATCTAACACTAACACTTAATCCAAATACATCTTATTGGTGTACACAAAACATATTTTATTGCAGTGTCATTATGTAGTAAAAATGCTTTAGACGCCTAGGTTAGAATGACAAGGTCTAGAATTTAGTCTTTCATTAACTTAGTAAAGCATAGCCTAATAAATTAGGCCTTTAAACCCTTGAACATACCTTAATCAACAATGGGTCTTGAAATTTTTACCATATGATAACTTAGCTTATGTAAAATATCGCTAATGTAGGTAGGGATATCTAGCATAGGACATATGTTAGGCTACATCGACAACCATTTGATCCTTAATTGAAAATATCCCGAGCATTTTGGCTTAAATAGGCCAACCACTTTACCTCACAGGTCCGTATATGAGTGAAAATTTAAAAACGTACGTTTTCATGTCCCTGGCCTTTTACTTCGTAGATACTGGATTTGTAGTTTATTATTATGTGTTTTAATATTTTTTGGGACGGGGGCAACATGTTAAACACATTTATTTGGTTTTAAATAGGTTCTTGGTATTTTTTTCGTATTTTTAAAGTCTCGAAATTCACGACCATGACGTGTCCCTAGGGTACATTTTCCAACTTTCACGCTGTTTTTAGACTAATTATTCATGCCGAAATATATAAAGCCATATTTTTATGTCATCAATGGTTATTAAACTTACAAAAAAGGAGCATATTATAATTTTATTGTCATTGCAGACTGACTACCATGACAAAATAAGTCTGTCCCTCGATTTGGCGTCACGACCATTTGGGAAAAATTTTGAACTTTGGAGCACGACAGTGGCAAGCCTGGCGTCGATGGAGTCAGTTGGTTTTAGAGACTAGTTCGGGGTGTACGTCAGGATTGTAGTGCCGGTCGTTTTGAGTTGAAAGGAGGAATTACAAGATTAATAAAGGAAAGATTGTGTTTTTTGTAATTTTGGTGTGTCCATGACCGTACGTAGTCATTCGATGAAGTAGACATGGTGTTAATTTTTGTTTATAAGATATTTCAATTGCTAGATTAACCTAGAAGTCCACTTTGTATCCTCGAACATGAGGTGCATGGCTACCGCCAGAACAGAGCCAAATAACACGTAATTTCACGACCAAAGTTTCACGACCATCGCGGTTTTTTTTCACGACCAATCCATCTTTATGGATTATAGTGTGTTTGGTCGTGACAATAACTTTAATATAATTGTAAATTGAACAGTTTAGTTAATTTGAAACACATAGTTTTATTATAACTAACAGTATAATTGAAGGATTGTTTAGAAAGATTTAGATTATTCCAGACAATTCACGACCGCACCGCTTGTCCCTGACCATCACGTTTATGATTTCTATCATAAAAATTTCTAAAATTAAAATATCGTCATATTTCAATGTTTTATACACAAAAGAAGCACACCTCTATACAAACATAACGATTTTTCGGGTCTCAGGTAAGTTTTTTCGGAGTTATACAAACTTAAGAAGATTTTATTGGCGTTTTTATATTTTTTGAGTTTTTTTTATTTTTTTCTTGAAAGACCAAATATACCAAAAGCTCAGTGACCTTTAAAGGTCCGTTATGGTCGTGACAGGATTTTGTGGTTTTCTACTAAAGATGCTCTTTAAAAAGAAAACTACCAAAGATATTGCGTTACCATGGACATTTTATGAAACTTCAAATGTTAATGAAATAAAAAAAATAATAAAAGTTTTGAAAAAAGGGGACAAAAATTTGCAAAGTGCTTTTCCTGAAAACGTACGTTTTTAAATTTTCACTCATATGTGCTGCAAGTATCAAAGTGGTTTGCTCTTTTGGTATGTCAAGCCTTGGTCAGACGACACTGATTTGCACTCCCTGGCTAAAATCAGCAGCTAGGCCTACTGCTATCAAAATATACTAAATTACACTCGATTATCCTAGCCCCAGTTATCCAAGGTATTTTTAGGCCTAAATACATAGCGTATATATTTTTTATTTTCAGTCGTAAAACAACAAATAATTAACTTAAGTTAGCCTATTTAAAACTTTAGTTAGCCTATTTAAAACTTAGAGCATGAATTTTAACCCTCCGAGTGTTATGTGTCTTAAAAGCAACTCATAACACATCCGCTGTAGTGTTATGTGTCGCTTTTGCGACTCACAAACACTGTTTACGGCGACGGCTCTGGGACTGACTGAATCGGATTGAACTGGATCGAATTAGGTATAGTTTTTTTTTTTTTCAGCAGATTCAGAGCTTTCTCCTGATGTCTGTTTCTATACGCTTTTCATTTAAGTTTGAAAAATATTGTAGCAGACAGCTGACGTGCGTATTTGTAAACAGCTTTGTTAACCTCGCACCGATGACTGATGTGTTTTATTACGTTTATCATTGTTTTAGTGTTAAAAATCAAAAGTAGTGATATACGTGGTGCATTACATAGGTTATAAGAAGATTTAAGTGATTTTGAATGGCTGGTTGATGATCCTGAAGAAGTAGGTAGTGATATTGATGTAAATTATCAGCCAGATTCCTAGCTATGGTTAGGCTATGCATTCTTAGCTCTAAACGCTATGTGCCGAAATCTGTTTTTTGCCCATAACTTATTTATTTGCAAATCTACTTCCTTATATTATTATATTTTTGGAATCCTCATAAAATTCTGAACAAAGTGGCTATTTTAAAATATTTGTGGACCTATAAATTATAACAATTTATTGAGCGCAAACATAAATTTTTTTAATTTATTTTATAATTGTTGAGAAGTGTTAACCCCACAAAAATTGTTGAACATTTTTTTTGTAATGTTTTATATGTAAGGCCTACATTAAAGCCCATAATTTTCCAAACAATGTGATATATATAAAACAGTATACTTGACATTGTTTTTAAGTTTCTAAGATAGGCCTACATTTTAATAAAACCCTGCGATTGCGCAATAAATGGGCGAACATTAAGACCAAAACTAGAGACACTTGGAGGGTTAAAATTATAGCCTATGAAATTTTAAAAAGTAAGTTTAGGCCTATGTCCTAAAATTAGAGTGAAACATTATCAGTTTAGTTATTAGTCAACATTATCACACACTAATGTCGCTAAAATGATAGGCCTCTGATTGAGCAACAGAATGAGAAGTTTATTGCTTTGTTATAATTTGATGGTAAAACTGTGTGTTCCTAATAGCCTCAAGATAAACATTGATTTGACAATGTGCTAGTTAGGCCTTTTAGTTAACTCACAATTTAGGATCAATCTTATTTTTTGCTAACATAATAAAAAGCCTAAACTTAGTCAATTTAACTCTGAAACTTAACTTAGTCAACATAGCTCCAACCTAAAGGTGAGTGAGCGTAGCGAACAAACTTCAACCAGGACGTGATTGAGCCATGCGAACGATATAATATTGAAAATTAAGACAGTTAAACGGGGCAAAGCCCGCGGGTTACAGCTAGTAACTTAGGCTATATGTGTAACTTAACTCGAGTAATTTTTGTCCGATTTTGATGAAATTTAGCTTGAAGTGCAGGGCTAGATAAACTAGAATGAGTTCACGTCACCAGCATGATCGGACCTTGGAAACTGGGTTTTACGGGAGGTTTTATGGGGTAAAAAATGGTTTTTCTCATTTTTGACCAGGCTCAAAATACAAAATTACCTATTTCTCTCAAGACCACTTTAAAGAGCTTTAAAAAAAAAAACGAATAGGTAATTTACTATGGTTAAGGTTTTTTTGTAGACGCTTATTAATTGCAGAGAAAATGCAAAAAATTGTAAATTTAAAATTCCCATGTTATCCTTATGGAGAATATTGTAAACTGTTAAGCAGTTCGCTTGTTTTACGGGTATATTTTCATCAAACTTGGTAAATTTATTTATTTATAGGGAATAAGCTATTACCTACTGTAGTACTCATGGTGTATGACCTGGACCCGGAACCAATTTACTTTTTGGTTTTGTGGTCACTGGAGGCCAAAAACACAAACCGTTCAGATTCATGTCCATTACATGATCCGTTAGTTCATGTCATGGCATGATAACTCAAGCAAGAATGATCTGATTTTGATTAAATTTGGTATAAACGTGTAAACCTACATTTGTTCGAACAAGTTTGCAAATCAGCATGATGGGTCTATGGTAACGGGGGTTTATGGGGTAAAAATATGGGTTTCCCATTTTTCACCCTAAAATCACAACATTTCACAATTTCTTTCCCAAACCATTTTGTAGAGCTTAAAAAACAAATCATTTAGTAGAAGCGTCATTATGCACCTAATGGTTACAGAGAAAAAAAAATTAAATTTAAAATTCCCATGTTACTCTTATTGAGAATAAGTCAACTGTTGTAGTTTGCTTGTTTATGAACATATTTTGTTCAAATTTGGAAAATACATTCATTTCTTAAACTATTAACATTTTACAACAAAAAACACTTTTTAACCCTCCCTGTTGCAGCAAACCTAAGTAGGCCTACTCGGTAAACTATAATTATATTTAAATAGGGAATAAATGTGATATTTTTAAGGAGACATTGTAAATTCAATCAGGCGAATGGAAATCCGCTTAGCCTGCAGGTTTGCTGCGGCGGGGATATAATTATACTAAGCTATTAGTATTCTACTAAAAAAACACACTATTAGGCCTACCCTCCATGTAGCCAGCAAACCTAGATAGGCCAACTCGTTAAACCTAATGTTATTTAAATAGAATTAGGCCTAATTGAAAATCAAATCAGGCAAATGGAAATGCGCTTAATCTGCAGGTTTGTTGCGGCTGAGGTATTTTTTTAGTTTCAATGTCCCCAGAAGCCAAAAAAACACAATTTGTTAAACATTTTTATATTAATCTGTGTCTCTGAACGTGTCTCATGGTTTTGTTGAGATTTTAATGACATTTGGCTTGAACGTGTGGGGCAGGATGAATGAGTTTAATTATTTTATCAAATAATTGTGTTAAGTTAATGGACTCTACAAACATTTATTAGTCAAAATAAATCGTGTTTCTGGCCTCAAGAGACATGAAATTTAAATATACCGGATGGCGACTAATTCTGTCTTATGACCAATCCAATTGTTTATTTCCAATAAAGAAATTAGCTAAAAATAGTTTGAAACATAAAAGGAAATATAACCCAAATATAACTCAAATATGGCCACGGCTTTGACACTAGTGGGTAGATTGCTCTGATATACAAGCTGCAACTGTAAAGCATCACTTTGGTATTCTAATAAAATCAGTTTTACAACTGAATCTTGACAATGCTATAGAGTCAGTGACTTTCCATTGTGTTGAACAATAGGCCTAGAAGCCCTATTGTAGGCTTGCTATTCTTTTGTAAAAAGAACGTTTATTTTCAGTTACAATACCTATACGTAGTTAGCATAAATAAAGGGTAGAATTAGACTAATAGCCCACAGCACAACACATTAGATTAATGAATTTTGTTTGTGTTTTTCAATGGCTATGGGTAATAATTTAAAAATAGTTGTTCTGCCCTTGCCTTGCCATGGGAAGAGAACACAGTGAATATATGGCAATTCTTCACTGCCTTGTCCAATGAAAACTGCTGGATAATTAAGCGTGTGTTCTTAATGTAAATTAATTTGATCAATGTCTATGTCACAAGGAAAAATACCCTACTGCGTTTTTCCCAGTTTGAACACATAAATGCCCCGTCCAAACTCTATGCTTCTCGAGTCACTTAAATTGCTGTATAGGCCTATTGTCTGCAACATCAATTGCTGGGTTTTTAAAATCTTGCATATTAAAAAATATTTTTTCAAAACTTATGACAGCTAGCCTGACCATACTAGGCCTACTGGATCGAATTACAGTCGGTTGGTACCAAATGAAAGATATTTTCCTGTAGATGTGCAGAATCCCTTTTTAAAATTAAAATAGGCTAAAAAATAAGCACGAAAAATTAATTTTAAATTTCAAAAAAATTAACATGGGCCTTATGGGTTGCCATGCTGGTAACAAAATAACAACAAAGTATAAACAGAAAATCCAAACAAAATCCAATCACATACGTTTTATTTACAGTGTGGGGTGAAAATAGAGAAGTCTGTACATTACATATTTTATTATTTTTGGTTGAGTTTTGGACCACGGGGTGACCTCTAGGAACCAATATAAAAATCAACTTTTTTTGGGAGATTTAACACGGTGCTTTTTTAGCTTACAACACCCTGACCATACTACTGGCCCGATTTACACGCGGGTTGTACCAAAAAAAAAGGTTATCGGTCCTATGTGCAGGTTTTATTCGCATTTCGAGAATATTTATGTTAATTGGGTCAAAAATGGAAATGCAACTTTTCTTATGGAGATTTAACAGTGGGCTAATTATATACCTATATTAATTAGGTACTAGACAAATTTTTATATTGAAAACCTTTTTTCTCAGCTCCTGTGTATCACAGGGAAAATCTATGCATACTGTTATAAAAAGATTTGCCTGTAGATGTGCAGAATCCCTTTATAAATTAAAATAAGTTCAAAAATAAGCACAAAAATGAATTTAAAATAATAAGTAAAAAAATTAACTTGGGCCTTATAGGTTGTCATGTTTTTGACGAAATAACAACAAAATATAAACATAAATTCAAAACAATTGGAAGCAATTCAAATTACGTGTTTTATTTACAGCTTGGGGTGAAAATAGAGAATTTTGCACAAAACAAACTCTCTAGCTGTAGTATACAATACTATAGACAAATAGAATAAAAATAGACTGTTAAAGAAAGGTTCTGGAGCCCACCGCTAGGAGTGCCGTGTAGTAACGGCGCATCCCGCTGCAGGAGGCGTATGCTACCCTCAGACCCTGCAGCGGTGTGCGCCGTAACTACGCTGCACTCCTAGCGGTGAACGCCGGAACATATGCTAACCGCAGCACTGCTGCCGGTCTATATTTATTCTATTTGTCCATGATATTACTAAACTAATAAGTAAACAATCAAAACAGAACTCAATGGTTTGAACACTATCCCACATTATAAGAAAAACTTACTGTCACTTCTTTGATGCAATATTAGAAATCTGTGTTAGAATCAAAAGATTAACTCAAGGAAAAGTAAACAAACAAACTAAAGCCAAAACAAATATAACAGCTGATATAGCTTACATATTTTAAATTCAATTAAATACATCCCTTTAAAATTAGGTGTGCAGCTTATGGTTTTTCTTAGTTCAGATCCTTCTTAGCTTTATATAGGCCTATAGATGTTTTGTTTTGGTAGGTTCCCAAGACCTTTTGAAAGAAAGAAATATGAGGGGACCCGTGCACAAATTGCACATTTTAATTGGGCTCAAAACTGGTTTTCAAGGAAAAACAAAAAATGCAATACCCTTTTACTTTTTGTAAGTTGAAAAAAAATTGCTTACCGTATTTAGCATGTGAGCACCAGTGAATGAACGTTTTAAGCTTGAAGTTTCCACTTATATCCTACATTTGTAAATATGCTATTAAGCTACAAAGTGTAGAGAATAGTTGTCCGGATTCACCTCTACTTCATAAATATATTATGTTCAAACGGAGTGTTAAAAATACAATTTATTGCACTTAAATCATTGCACAACAGAATGACCGCATATTATAATATAATATAACATTTTTTAAATGTATTCACACCCCTTCTTTTCACCAAATAACCAATCAAGATTCTCACATCAAAGCTGGACACCCTTTATTTAACAATTTCAGGATCGTCAATATATAGTTTCTAGTAAATTACCACTTTTATTTCATCTAGTAAGTTTCCGTAACACTTAACCAGCGGTCAAATTCTGGTTGTAGTGTTTACAAATGAGTTATGATGGGATTTTGTGATATCAACTTTTTGGCCTCTGGGGTAAAAAAAGTATATCAGTCCCGGGTCCAGGTCTTACCATGAGTAACACGGTAATAGCTTATTCCATATACGGGAAATTCACCAAAATGATCGAATAGTTAACTGAACAGCTGCTTTTTTGCATTAGCAAAATTGAAAACAAGCTGGAAGTAGTTTTGAGAGGTTATCTTTACATGAAAGGTATTTTTGTTTTTTTAACTTAGTTCGTTAAAATTTTGCAATCTGATAAAACATCTAGTTCATCATAAGGGCAAAACGTTTTTTTTCAACCCTCGCTCATTTCTCAACTGAGGTGAATGGTAAAACTTGAGCTCAGGTTGAATAGAGTCAACTTTACTCCCTAGTGATGAAATAGGCCTACTATTTCGTTTCCTGTTGTAACAAACCCAAGTAGGTATTTGTTAAATCTAGTGGGTAGTAAAAATATGATTTGCTTACCTATGGAAATATTTTACTTAAAATCCAATCAGACAATTTGAAATGCATTTAGTCTACAGGTTTGCTGTGATGTGGGTATTTAGTCACCATTTGTCACTGTCATATCATAACTGATTTAAAAATGACACCCCAATTAAAAAAAAACCGGTTAAATAGGACGACTGGAAAAAGAACATCTTAACAGAGAATACACGTCTCTTCAGTTTAATTATTTGCTAGCCCAGGTCCGTAAAAGTTAAACTCACTGGCCTACTGGCGGTAAGTGATATTTAAGAGTGTTAGGCTAATTTATTTTCAAAATTGTATGAAAACAAGCCTGAATGTACTATTGGAGTAAATAATTTATTTTTGTAAAAAAATACAACCGACTTCAAACGCTCTAAAAAGAATGAAATAATTTCAATAAAGTAAACTTTTGTATTAGGCAAGCTCACGTATTTTAAGTCGGCGCAGCTCTATGATGATTTTTGATACACAATTGAAAGAGGGTGTCCATATTGCAGGTGACTATCTATAACTAAAGGTGTTGATCTGCATGTCTTTTTCATAGTTATGCGTTAAGTGTTATTTTATTACCGTAATTAGAGATCGGCATTATAGTGGTATTAACGAGTATCTTCAAAAAGATTATAACGCATTTAAATGTTTCTAACTTGGAAAATTAACGTTTTAATACTAAACTAGCTTCTTTTCCCTATCATAATATCAAACTAAATTATTTTCCTATTCATATAGAACATTTGTGTGTGTTATTTTCATAATGCATTTATTCTGAAGTAAACATAAAATACAAGAAAATATTTCTTTTAATATATAAACAAAACAGTTCAGTATGTTTTTTATATATATATGTTATCCAGCTACAATTTATTGATTTTCAAAATACACACACAATATTTAATTTCAATCATATTTGCAGTTTGAGCCGCGCCGACTTGAAATATGTGAGCTTGCCTAATACAAAAGTTTACTTTATTGAAATTATTTCATTCTTTTTAGAGCGTTTGAAGTCGGTTGTATTTTTTTACAAAAATAAATTATTTCATGATTTTTAGTGATTGTATTATTTTTTATGTATTAATTACTTGAGGTTTTTTGATAAGCAAAACTGTTTGAAACAATCAAAAGTACCACAGAACAATCATTATTTTAAAACTGCTTGAGTCACCTGTTCAGGTTACATAATCAATTGGTATAAAAATAAACATTTTTAGATATTCCTTGAGAGAGAAAGAGTTGTCCATTACATTAGGCCTAATGAAAAACTAATTGTCTTTTCTAGATACATTGAAATGTCAGACATCATCGTTTCCTGCAATCTGTGTACTTATACATTATAAAAAGAAATACAGTAACATCTCAAGCCTTTTGGAACAATATGAAAGTTATTCCTCAGCCACCAGCACTAAAAAATCTCTCAAAAGTGGAAAATTGGTCGTTAACACGTATAAAAATATTATATGAAAGATTGGTTCAGCTAAAAGTGGTGTAAGTCATGTAGGGGGTTTTGTTTGCTCAAGATATAGCCTAGTCGAAATTGCAAATCATTTTCCTCTAGAAATTTCCGAAGGAGGCATAATAGTATTGATATGATATAGTAACTGGGTAGAGAATATTAATAAACATTCCACATCTGCAAATGTATGTTTAGTAATTAAAATATTTAACACTTTTAAGACGATTGACGATTATGCACTATCATACTTCTTAGGTCGTGTAAGGAATAATTGCATTTAATTTATATTTAGACTTCTTTTACGAATGCTTTAGTTTTCACAATACACCTTTATTTGTCAATATCATACAGCTATTCACTGAAACATATATGTTTTTGTACATCAGAATATTCAATACTAATAAAAACAGAATTACTGTATACACAAATCAGGTCAAACGTTAAAATAGGTACATTTTTTATAGTAACCAAAACAAAATGCATTTTTCTCAATGTAATTCATTTAGGCTCCATGGCAAGAAATAGTTTATTGATCAATATGAAGCAACTGTTTTGTCTGTAGCTTCATTTAAATGGTTTCAACTAACAGCTGTAGGAATATTATTATTATTTATTGCCTTCTCTGCACAAATGTAAACAATCTGCACAAATGTAAACAAAATAAATGTTGAATATTTAAGGTTTTCAGAATTTTTCACCGAAACAAATATTATACTTAAACATAATATATAAGGTACCAAATAGAAACTCTCCTGGTTATTTTGGTGGTGGAACCACACTGATCGGTAAAAGAATCACAGAGAAATTGGTGAACATACATAGAAAAAAAAAAACATCGCCACAAACAAATTGAGAACCTCCTCCTTTTGTTGGTAGTGGGGAAGTCGGTTAAAAACAATCTGAATTGAGTTAGGAATGAGTAAAAAAGAGCATATCTATTAAACAGAAAAATGGTTAATTTATCACACACTTCTCAATTAGCCTAATAAATGTCTTCTTGACATTTTATTCTACTATTTTACTTTTTGTTGTTTCAGAGGTGCGATAAATGAAGTGGCTTGGTGAAGGAGATTCGGAAATGTTAAGTCAGAGTAACGGGCCACAACAAGTCCAGCAACAAGCATCTTCTGTAAGTAAAAAACCATCAGAAGGGTTGATCCGTTAAGTTTTAATATGTTACCAAGGTTTGTAAGGATAAAAGTATCAATTGGACCATTCATGACTGCAATGAGTCGCATTGCTTAAAGAACCTTGCTTGTCAGTCACCAACAAGACCAGAACATGGTAGGCATGAGAGTAAACATTTATTTAAGAGGAAATCCAAGTAAAATAATGTAAAATATTTAGGGGCATTCAAAAAATTAGGTTTTGGCGAGCTTCAAAACACTATGTCATATGTCATACTTGTATGATCTGGCCATCCAGGTCTTTTCTTATTCCATACGTGGAGACAAGAAATAAAATTGTAATGTGTTAACCTATCTGAAAGGTCGTCTTTTGTATTACCAATTTTATGATACAAAATTGTAAAGGTAGGTAATCCATGGCCCACACTCATACAGAGCTATTATCATTATCATTAATTTGAGACTGTGACGCATACCAAGGTGTGTATTTTAAGCTGAATATGAATGTGAAGTGAATGTAGAATGGTGATCGAGTAACATGATCTGTGTAGCTTTGATACATACCTTTATACCTTTATACCATGTATCCATCGATGACCAGTAGTGACTGGATAGATTTTGTCAAAGAAAAACCATTAAAAAACATTTAAGTTTTAATACTTTATATATTTATGCGGTTAACATGGCTGTAGATTACGAGGTCCATTCACCATTTTCCTCTGTGAAATATTCCTTCATGGAGTACAGGGGCCGCGCCTTGAGTAGCTCCTCTACTCTCTTTTTAAAACTCTTAAGAGGGAGTGACTTTATGTCCTGGTGCAGGTGGTTATAAAGTCTGATGCCAAGGACCGGATAACAGTCTTTTTGTTTACAAAGCCTGCAAATGGAACGTTTAAATCTTCTCCTTTTCTCGTATTATAACGATGTAGCTGGTTTCTGCAGCTGAGGTTATCTATATTTTCCTTGGTCTGCACCAGACAGTTATAAATGAATTGGCTGTAGATAGTCATTACTCCTAGGGCTCGGAAAAGTGGCATACAATGTTCGTGTCTTTCGCTGGACGTTATGGCTCTTATGGCAGCCTTTTGAACTATCAGAATGTTCTTAGTCTCTGAAGCGTGTCCCCAGACAATGACACCATAGCTCATTAAGCTGTGAAAGAGGCCATAATAGGCCAGCTTTAAGTATGCATCTGTGACCAGAGTTTTTAATTTTCTTAAGAGGAAAACAGTTCTGGAAAGTCTGCTTTCCAACTCATTTATATGTTTGTCCCATGTCAACCTACTATCCAGCCAAAAACCTAGTAGTTTGACAGGTTGTTGTTGCAGAGTTTGGGGTTTTAAACTGCATATAAGTTCTTGGGTTTTGTCATTGTTTATTTTAAGTTTGTTCGTTGAAAACCAGGCTTTTGCCTCGTCCAGGATTTCCTCGTCCAGGATACTGATTAAGATCAGCTATTCTTTAGCCAGGTTTGTTTATTTAAACCCCAGTGATCTGGGAGAACTGAATCAATTTTCAAACTATCAAAATGTGTTAAATAAGTCTGAACAAGAGAGGGAGTCAAACTTTTTATGCTGTGTCCAATATTTCCGATCAGTTCTTTTAGTTTTTGAGGGAGTTTGAAGTCCCCAGATGCATTTTTACTTGAGAGTCCACATTGTTTGTAACTTATTCTTAATCAAGAAGAGGTAGCCTATATAGTTTCGGTTCTATTGTTATTCAAGTCAAGAAAGACATTTAAAAATTGACATAAACCTAATACCTTATAAGATGCAAACCCCTCGTTTATTTGACAAATAATTTTGTTTAATCCATGTCTCTATACCAGCTCCATATTTCAATTACAATGACTATTGTTCTGTGTTTAGCAACAAGTAAACGCTGAATCTTCCCGCCCGCAAGTTCTGTCTCGCTCGCAGGATGATGCTATGGTAGGATACGTGTTCCAGCGTCCCCAAGCAGACCCAGACTTCCCTGTACCTCCTACATTCAAGCAACAGTCCCGCTGGCCTGTAACTGACGACACAGTAATTGACCATGTAAGTGTTACAGGGCCTATGTAAGTGTTGTAAATATTAGCCTACACTAATGGGATTACAAAGCAGTTACATTTAACGTGGTGTAAGGTTCAATAACAATGCTGACATTCTAAAACTAAACTAATCCCTCTAACCTTTTCACAACACTCATGTTCCTAACATCTTTACATCCATTATTAATAATGTAGGCCTACTAGGATTTTAAATCATGTTGGCATTAGCGTGCTACGTGGATGTAAAGAAGTTAGGAACATGAGTGTTGTGAAATAATAGTTCCGTGAACACTTTTTACATCAATCTTCTTTTCCACAGGATGACCATAAACTACACATTAAAGGAAAACCAGGTATTATGCGTAAATCTTTTGTACCAGAAAAAATCGGAATTTAGACAGTCACGTTGAAATCACGAACATATTCCCCGGTCACAGCAGTATCATCGTCTCTCACGATTGCAGCAAAACTGAAAAAAATCCCACCACAATTGTGATTGAATCATGAAATTTTTATTGTACATTTTTGCAAAAGCTTTCCACAATCGACGAAATACGTTGCTTGGCTCGATAAATATTTTCGGTCTGAACTGATTCCTCGGCCAAAATATAGGGTAACCGCAGACTACATTAATAAGATGTCTACCTAGTATGAAGGTACATTAATTGGTGATCGGACAAACCAAGTTTTACTGCAGCTAAGACCGGAAATAATGCAACTTTTTTTCTTGGAGTTCTTTGGCCACCCTTATTAGTTTTAATGAGCACTGTAATTAAAACTAGTAATGTTTCAGTAGCTGGGTGAAGGAAATTTTGTAGAGGTTTATGATTTTGTCACTTGTTCTTGCAGGTTTTACCTCGATTTTAAATCTTTGACTCATGAAATGCATCTGTATGTCAACACCTTTGTTCTGTATACACGATTCTTGCTTACAAATTAAGTTGAGTAACAATAAAAATCAGACGAAATGAGGTAGAATAAAATTTTGGTAAAAATTAGATTTCTTGGATCCAGATAAAGGTTGCTTGATGGTTGTTTAGAATTTCCCCACTGCTGTTAGAAAGTGTTCAGGGACGATCATTGTGGATCACAAAAAGTTAAATACGCAACATTCCTTTATCTAGGATTGCATGCCAAGTTTCGGCTCTTAAATTGGCGTTTTTCAAGAAGGCAATAAGTTTAACATAGATAAATCCTTACAGTCCTAAATCACCATAGCCAAGTGTGTTATGGATACTTAGTTTGGTGTCTTACTTAGGGGTATGTTCCACTGTATAGACTCAGGCTTCAAACACCCTCCAGTGTTTTTGTAAGTTATTTTAAAGTTCTGTTTTTGTTCAATTATGTTCAGCATTTTGTCTTCATTGTTGGCCTACTCTTGGTATTGTAAACCTCAATCCCAACATTTTAAACCGGAGGTGCTCAAGTTTGTTTTTGGTGGCTTTGGGTGTTTTCATTTACAAGAAATGTTTAAATATGTTGCACAAAAAACTCAATTTCTTACTTAAACTGTTACTAACTATACTGTGTGCACTTCAATTAAGAGGGATTTAAAGAAAATACACCACACGGGTCGGCTAGTTTAAACTGTATTTCTTTATTTTTAGTGAAGGCTCCCGGGCTGGAAAAGAAGCATTTTGTCCTGCTTAGCAACATACTACAAAATGATATCCTCATATCTATCTGACACAAGTTGCAGAGTAGTGAATTTTCTTCTGTCGTTATAAAAATTAATGTAAATCAAATTTATTCCAGTAATAGGCAACATTTGTACAATCTTTCAGAATCAGGAGAAGTGGAAATATCCAGTGGCAAAGATGCCCATGCCTGTCAACAATGTACCATTTGAAGTTCATCCTCTAGTGATGAAAGTAAGTAACATGTTGACAGAGTAGGGAACTACAGTACTACAGTAGTGTTTGTGTGTTTAAGATTGTTCCCAATGTAGTTTCATTTTCTTTCCTTCACTTGGATGTTACTTATCGTTATTTATGTTGGATTTGATCTTTTTATGTATATTTGTTGTAGACTATGCTGCATGTTGTAAAATCATGTTTTAGTTTTGTTTCTTTGAAATTACTTGTATACTTTTGAAGTTTAATTTATCCTTGCATGTTCCATTGTTTCCAATTAACTTCTTGCTTTTCAAATCCCATTTTTCATTTCTGCATGGCACCAAAAAAAGGAGTTTTAGAATTACTTCAGTTGGTATTTGCTACAAAATGGAAAATTTATACTTTACTTTAATACTTTATCCTGAAATGGCGACCATATAAATGTAGGTATTTTAAGACAAGTATGAATGGAGATAAGAGTAGGATGAGTGGCGCACAATGTTGTAGTCTTTTTAGTGACTTAGGCCGACATGTTCCTTAGACACAGCTGTTAATTAATAATACAGCCAATGGCAACTAAGGGACCTACAGTTTATAGAGGAATCAGAACCACATTTTTGTCTTGTAATTAACAAATTGGTCTAATAATCAATAGTACTGTGCTGTGGATAGTCGAAGTTAATCCACACCAGGGAGTATCGCATTTACATTGCATGCCTATAAATATCCACAATAATTGGAGACATAAACTTTTTGCTCAATCTTACTTTAGCAGGTTCTAGAATCTCTCTAAAATAACATTTTATACAAAATGTTAATGGACATAATTTACCAAAGTTTGATTTATATCATAAATCCTTGCACTAGGGAGGTATTACGATTGTCATAGATGTGTAAATTTATGTTTCAATGTCAATAATTAAAAATAATTTTATTGTATTCCAAGGATAAGGAACTCTGGTACAGTGCTTACCCTTATTTTATTTTGTGTGTTTCTACGCCAGTGGCATTTTTTACGTTTTGAAAAGTTAACGCTTCAAACCCTGGCCCTTGTCTTATTTTAGTTACTACTTAACGTCGACCTTTTTGTTAGATAGTATTATTCATTCATAGCCCAGTGACAAATGGCATCTGGGTATGGAAACAATCTCGCTTGGAATTGAACCAGCGACCTTCAGATTTGAATGTGAACACTATAACCACTCGGCTACCCAGACAATTAAATCATACAATGACGGTTACAGTACTGCGGTAAAGTGGTGATGAGCGAAATTAAGTTTTTAAGCTAAACGTGGTATTTATTCATAAACAAATCCTAGCTTGAAGACATTTTGGAAGTAAAATATGTATTCAATCCCTTTACAGATAATTTTCCAAAACACCACTAGTATGCTATCTCTCCTCCTAGGATGTACGTCTTTTGCGTACTGAAGTTGGTTCTCTAAATTTAGGCGGTTTGAGGGGAAGTTCCCCCAATTTTTTTTTTTGTTGTTTTATGTATGTTGCACCTGATTCACGGGGTGAATAAATGTTTTATATTTACTTGTTACCTCAGCTGTTAAGCTAATTTTTTTAAAGGTATGTTGAAGTTGATGAGATAGATTTCTTCCCCTAAAATCACCTAAATTTTGTGAACTGGGTATAATTTAATTAGCTTGAAAATTTATTGTATTATTATTTTTTGTTGCATGATGTTATTAATCTATTTGCGTGCTACATTTAATGTTGTGTATTATTAGTTTTAGTCTTTTATTTGTTGTAAAACTAATTTTATTTATTGTAAGATTTAAGATATATTGTTTATAACTCCAGAATATATTATTGTATTACAAAGACATTACATTTACAAAATTACATAACAAATTTATTTATTCGTCAAAAACCTAATAAGAATTTAAATTATTTATGCAAAGAATTGAACATTTTTGACTTTTTAAAAACTGAACACCTGGTAAAACTTGATAACAATTGATGTACTTAATGACAAGAATATGACACTGGATGGATACAATTGGTGCAAAATTTGCTCAAGTTACATGACAAATAAACAAACTGTCTGCAGAATTGCACTTTAAAATTTCATACACTAATTTATATCAGCTTTACCTAGCCTTATATTATACAGTACACTCTCGATTATCCGAGCCCCGGTTATCCAAGACCCGGGTTATCTGAGGCAATGGCGGCGATAAGAACCCGCGGGCCCCCCTCTCCCAATGATCTTTAAAAACGTTTTCCCATGTATTACCGCCTAAACATGCAATTTTGCAATAAACTTGACAAGGCATCTCCCGAGGCGTCATTATCATCTTCCATCATCGCAGCAAAATCGTAAATACTTCCCGTAGTCATAAGTCATGGAAGAAACATCATCATAGTTTACCGTGATTGCAAATGCAACCAAACCTATGACATCATTAGATAGCAGCATCATCGTCTCCCGCGTTCACGGCCCAATCTAATATCACGGCCTAATATCTCCCTGCGACCCGTCGGTGGTGACGGGTAAATCATTTTTCCGTAATCGCGGCTAATCAATCAATCAATCAATCAAAACATTCTTTATTCATTATAGTTTCACATTACATGAACTTGAATAGAGTCATAAGCTAAATTCAAAATTGCTTACTGCTAATTAAATACATAAAAAGAGTACAAAAATTACTTTACTTGAACTTTTAACAAAACCATGACTTTAAGGATAACAGTATTTGGCATTCAAATTAAGTTAGGCCTAACTGTTTTTTACTAATACTAAAGAATTCTGTTACTGAGTAGCAGGGAGTTCTTAAAAAATATTCCTTTAAGAGCTTCTTGAATTTATTAAATTTTGTTTCTTTTCGGATGTGAGCTGGTATAGACTGGAGAAATTTTAGCCCTATGTAAGATGTCTTTTTAGTGTAAAATTCGAGATTATGCCGAGGTAGGTTAATTTTTAATCTGGTGTTATATACTAATTGTTCTGTTGAGCTGGATGATAGTTGGATCTGTTTTGCATAAATTATTGTTTCATAAATATAAAGACTATAAACTGTTAATATTTGTAATTCACGAAAGATGCTCTTGACTGGCTCTTTCTTTTTAAGATTTTTCATCACCCTGATAGCTTTTTTCTGTTTAATTAGTACTTTATCTAAATTAGTTTTTGTTGTTGCCCCGTATAGAACAATTCCATATGAAATATGTGAATGTATTAATGAGAAATAAACAACTCTTAAAGTGTCTAAACTGCATACTCTGAACATCTGTCGCAGCGCATGGATACCGGAAGATACCTTTTTAACCACATAGTTCACATGGCCCTCCCAAGATAGATGTTTATCGATAATTAGACCAAGAAATTTTGTTTGCTTTACTTGGTTTATTCTTTCTGATTTTATGCAAATGTTTGGTTCAAAATTTTGTCTATGTTGTTTAGTGGAAAATGATATAAAATTGGATTTTTCTGTGTTAATAAGCAGATTTTTTCGGTCAAGGAATTCTTTTATGGATAAAAGACTCTCCTGAGAAAACGTTTCAATCTGTTGTTTTGATCTTCCGGGAAT
Source organism: Macrosteles quadrilineatus (assembly GCF_028750875.1). Lineage (NCBI taxonomy): Eukaryota > Metazoa > Arthropoda > Insecta > Hemiptera > Cicadellidae > Macrosteles > Macrosteles quadrilineatus. The sequence goes on from NW_026542597.1 coordinate 8,484,432, forward strand.
AAGCACATTACAATCATCAGCAAACAGACACATAGACCCGCCGTTACCAGGAATCGCTCCCGGCATACCTCTAATATAGCAGAGAAAAAGTAGAGGCCCCAGGATCGATCCCTGCGGCACCCCATATTTCAGCGTCTGATGCTGAGATCTACATTTTTCAACGTACTTTGTGTTTGCATGCTCCACAACATAATCCAGTTCAACAAATTGGTTTCTGTTTTCTAGATATGATGTAAACCATGCAAGCTCTTTTCCATAGATTCCCATTTCTTTTAGTGAAGTCAACAATATACTATGTGACACGCTGTCAAATGCCCTACTGAGATCCAAAAAGATTCCTACAACATTTTCTCCTCTGTCAACAGCATTTATTATAGTTTCTATGAATTCAATACCAGCTGTTATTGTTGATTTGCCCTGCCGAAAGCCATGTTGCCTAAATCCTAGATATATCTCTCGCTAAAAAAGAAACGTCATTATAGTCTTCCGCAATCGCGGTAAATTATTGAACATCTGCGGCCACGGAGACATCGATCGTCATCGTCATCCGCGGGGAAATGTTCTCGTCAATATCCGCGATCACGGCAAAAGCGTAGGCCTAATCTTTCAATTTCGTGAGCGTGATCCTCACGGATATAAAAGCTTTTACTTTTAACCCTCCGAGTGTCCCTTGTTTTGGCCTTAATGTCTGCCTATTTTTTGCTCATTTGCAAGGTTTTATTAAAACGGATCTGAGAAGCTTGAAAACAATGTTAATTATACTGTTCTATATACCATTTTGTTTGGAAAATCATGGGCTTCAATATTATACATAGAAAATAAGGAATATTTGTTTAAAAAAAAAAATTTTAGGTAAAAAAAAATGTTTTGGAAAAAAAAAAAATAAATAAGTTCGCGCTCAATGAAATTGTATAAATTATAGGCCTATAAATATTTGAAAATAGCCACTTTGTTCTAAATTTTATGAGGATTACAAATATATAATAATATAAGGAAGTAGATTTGCAAATAAATAAGTTATGGGCAAAAAACAGATTTCGTTACATAGCGTTTAGCTAAGAATGCATAGCCTAACCATAGCTAGGAATCTGGCGGATAATTTACATCAATATCACTACCTACTTCTTCAGGACCATCAACCAGCCCTTCAAAATCACTTAAATCTTCTTATAATGCACCATATATATCACTACTTTTGATTTTTAACACTAAAAGAATGATAAACGTAATAAAACACATCAGTCATCGGTCCGAGTCTAACCAAGCTGTTTACAAATACGCACGTCAGCTGTCTGCTACAACATTTTCGGAACTAAAATGAAAAGCGCTTAGAGACAGACCTCCGGAGAAAGCTCTGAATCTGTAAAATAAAACGATACCTAACTCGATCCAGTTCAATCCGATTTTGTCAGTCATAGAGCCTTTGCCGTAAACAGTGTTTGTGAGTCGCTGCAGCGACACAAAACACTACACAAAGTGTGTTATGTGTCGCTGCAGTGACAAATAACACTCGGAGGGTTAATTGTGCATTATTGTATTGAATCAGCTCGAGCTTGATTTTCTGACTTTGTGCTTGATCTCTCAAGCTTGTAGTCCAGGCTCTGCTCGGCTCGAAAATCGACATTATAGGCCTATTATAAAAATCAACCGTTTCCAAAACAACCCGATTTTGAACCGATTTGATTTGGCCTGAGGCCCTTAGTAACATTTTTAGTGCGTTCAAGATCGGGTTGCTTTGGAAACGGTTGATTTTTATAATAGGCCTATAATGTCGATTTTCGAGCCGAGCAGAGCCTGGACTACAAACTTGAGAGATCAAGCACAAAGTCAGAAAATCAAGCTCGAGCCGATTTTCTCAGTATTCAATACAATAATGCACAATTAAAAGTAAAAGCTTTTATATTCGTGAGGATCACGCTCACAAAATTGTAATATTAGGCCTACGCTTTTGCCGCGATCGCGGATATTGACGAGAATATTTCCCCGCGGGTGACGATGACAGAGGCCACATCGGTTATAAATACGGCCCTATAATTATGCAACCAATTTTGACTGCGCCTTCACACAATCCACGAGGATAGTTAATGCAACCCGCATGACTGATGACAATTCTTTTACTTAGGTTGGTAGATAATTTATATCGATCGGTCAAGTAATAGTGTTAGTTTAGTTGTTGTAAACTACTTGAACTATAGGCTTGAACAAATTTTCATCATAAAAAAACGTAGCCTATTTTAATTCTCATATAAATATTGTTATGATAGGGGACCCGTGTGGCTGAACCTGTCACACTATCGCGGGCCCGTGTGCTAGTAAAATTTACCGAAAATCCCGGTCAAGGCTCACGGGCCCCCCTAGCTCGCGGGCCCCCCCGCACCCCTGCTCACCCTGTTTGGACTTAAGTCACATGGCTGTAGTTGAACTCATTATCTCTAAATAATGTTCCAAAAAATTGGGAGTGAGGTGGGTGCGTGTGGAGTAGGGTTTTACTTGTTATAGTCTGAATTGATGTTGTTTCCTCCAAAATATCTATTCTGGCGAATTCCTTTGGGAACTGTTTCATAGAGCTATGTAGAGTCGTGTTATCAAGGTTGTCTTCTCAAAAGGACTTGTCATAAAGTTCTGAGTTGCCTCGTGATTGAGCTTAAAGGTGTCTTAGAGGTTAATCTAACATTGAGTATTATGGCTTTTTCAAGGGAATTTAAAATTGCACTTGTAATCGAGGTTGTCGTCTCATTGAGGGTTGTGTAAACAAGTTACTACTAGTAGTAGGGAAAAGCCGGTTCTGGATCAACCCCGACAGACCAGGGATTCTCATCTGTTTACTCTTCCACTCATCGAAAAGCCGTTGCTGGACCAGCCCCCAGTAGACTAGAGATTTGCCCATTTTCAAGCTTGGTTGGTAGTAGTATATATATGTGCGTCCTACTTTGGGATCCAATATGGGCTCTTATGGGAATACCTCCCCACACCCTGGCTGTCGTTAGCGAAGAGGCTAGTCCTCTTCATGCCCTTGGTTGCTTCTTCCAGTATTATAAGAGGACGTGTATCGAAAAAGCACTGCTGCTTCTCATCCCTTTTTTGTGTATGCCCAGACTCTATATAGGACAACACTCGCCCGTGAAAATGGATGATGTGTATTTGGAAGCGTGCCAGTCCATGGACAGCAATACTTCGTTTTCCAACGCCTCTTCAGAAAACGCAGTTTTCACTGCGACCCCAGAAAGCGTGGTTTTCACCGCGACACCTGAAAGCGTGGTTTTCACCGCGACCCCAGAAAGCATGGTTATCACCGTGTCACCTCTGCCTGTCGATTCGGATGACGACGTGAGATCGTTTGAGCTCACCGACGAGGAAGCCGGTTCTGACGTTTCTCCGATAGTCGGTTCTAGCTTACCCGTTGACACTAAGGTGCAGTGTCCAATCTGCGGTGTACGTGTATCGAAGCCCTACTTAGGAAGACACAAGAAAACCAAGAAATGCTCTAACGCCGCAAGCGCACAAGAGACAAGAGCTGATATGGTGGTTGTTCAAGCTACTCCTCAAGAGAAGAGTTCACGTTACAGTGTGAAGGTAGCTTGTGACCGATGTGGAGATAGTGTGTCTGTTGCAAATCTTAAACGACATCAAAAGTCAAAGAAATGTCTAGCTGCAACACAAGCTGGTGAACCAGCTTTGGTACATGACGTTGTCACAGAACCCCGACGCCTGTCTAAGATTGAGTGTGAAACTTGTGGTAAGCTTGTTACTACTGCGAACTTGGCCAGACATCAGAAATCAAAACGATGCCGTCCACCTGTGGATGTTCGCGAAAGCACTACCCCGAAAATGAAGACATGTTTGCTATGTGGAGTGTCAATGCTAACGGTTCAATGGAAGCATCATAAACTGTCGGATCGTCATATTAGCATGTTGAGACAAACTCAAAATATGGCAGGTGTGAGTTCCAGAAATGTTGTATCGATTGCTCCACCTATGGACAATCAACATGCTGTACCTTCCACGAGTGGTGAACCCGTGAAACAATATGTGTATCCTCGAGCTGGTTCAACCGATGTGGAGGTGTGTAGGATTTGTATCAAACCTGTAAAAGTTTCAGAATGGTCTCAGCATTCCAAACACCATCTTCGTCCTGAAAAGCCTCAAAAGTCTAGTTTGGATATTAGGCGGTTGGTCAAGAGATATCCAAAGGTTAAAAGGAGTGTTAATGTTCCACACCCAAGTATGGACAATGTTGATCTGAATGCTATGGTGAGAAAACCTACTAGACCGCAGAGACCTGACAAATTCCTTCGTACGACCTCTCAGAGCCCACTCCCATCAACATCAGCTGATGTTCCAAATGTTACGGAAAAAATTACACATCAAAATCTCATTGATGCATTGGATGACATTCTAAAATACACTGATTTTGTGACAGACGAACAGTTTGCAGAAGCTATTGAGGATTTTGATTTTGGAATGATTGATGAACCACACTCTGTTTTGAAGAAACCCCGTAGACCTTCTCTTAAGCTCATTATTCCTTCTCCTTCAGAGCTGAATATACCAAACAGTCCTGTTTATCGATCTCCACTCCACATTCCTGACAGCCCATCCTATAATCCACTATCACCATTTACCTTTGGGAGTAATCCTCCTGGACTAACCCTTGGGGAAACGTCTGAAAGTTCGATTGATTTGGTTGCTCCCCCACCATCTCCAATTAGCCCACTACCACCAACACCGGAAGTTGGTGTAGAGCATGATACTAATGGTGAGGCTGATCAGACACAAGAAGATAACAACGCAGGTGATGATGACAGCGGGTCATTGGAGGTAAGACAAATTGAGACAGCATTCAAGTCAAGACTCAGAACTTTTGTTATCGACAACAAGACTAATGTCAAGGATCCAACATTGTTTTTGAACATGTGCACGAATTTGGTTGAAGAAAAAATTGAAGAAATGGTCGTGGAAAGCAATATAAAAGTCAACTTTGTCTTTCATGCTGAATTTCAGAGAGTAGCTCAAGACAAGAAAATAAAACAACTAATGAATTTCAAGACTACTAATAAAATTGTGTATCCAACAACGGACATCTCTGAATATTACAATGATGCAAAGGCAAAGATACTTGCAGAGATTGAAGACTTCCAAGCAACTGGCTCTAATTGGACTTTGATGAAGGTCATTGATTTGGAAATCAGAGTAAATAAATACACACCTCTTAAGGGCTCTAGTTACATGAAACTTCCAAAGAAGATAGAATCCAAGAAAGCAGTGATAAACATAAATAATAATGATCAGAAATGTTTCCTGTGGTCTATCCTTGCAGCTTTACACCCCGCGAAGGATAATGTTAATAGAGTGAGTATGTATAGAGCTTATGAACATGAACTTGATGATGTTTTCAAAGACATTGAGTTTCCCATGAAATTAGATGACATTACAAAGTTTGAAAAACGTGCCAATATCTCTGTCAATGTTTACACTCTCCACGGTATCGAAAATTCAGTTGTTCCTCTCAGAATCACTAACGAGGAGATGGAAAGACACGTAGACCTGCTCTACTTGAAGTCTGCAGACACAAACCATTATTGTTACATAAAGAATCTATCTAGACTTGTACAATCACAGATATCAAAACATGATCATATGTTATGGTTGTGTAAACGTTGTCTGTTACACTTTGGATCAAAAGAAGGTTTGGACAGACATAGAGAGGATTGCAGCAGACATGAAAGTATAAAAATAAATCTTCCAGAAGAAGGGACGGTCATCAAATTTAATGATTTCAACAAGTCAATGCGAGTCCCGTTCGTGGTGTATGCAGACTTTGAATGTCTTCTTGAGTCCAACAGAACCATCAAAACTGAACAAACACAAAGCTACCAAAAACACTTGGCTATGAGTTTTGCATATTACATAGTTTCCAAAGATGGAGACTATAAACCTCCTGTCACATACTTTGGTGCAGATGCTGGAAGGGTCTTTGTGGAACAACTTGAGATGGAGTCTGAAAAAATAAAGCATTTGTATTCTAGTGAGGCTATCAAACCTATGGATTTAACGGTAGATGACCAGCGTATTATATCAAACTCAACAACATGCCATATTTGTGAAAAACCTTTAGAAGATGATAGGGTCCTTGATCATGACCATTTGACAGGACAATTCAGAGGAGTTGCACACAACAAATGCAACATTCTGTACAGGAAACCCAAGTTTATTCCTGTCTTCATTCACAACCTCTCTGGCTACGACACACATTTGTTTATTAAAATGCTGGGTATGAATGATGAGGAAATAGAAGTGATACCAAACAATGAAGAACGTTACATATCATACACAGTTAAAAGGCAGAACATGATCGAACTGAGGTTCTTGGATTCGTTCAAGTTTATGTCCAGTAGCCTTGATGCACTCACCAAAAACCTTCAGAAAGATCAGTTTACACATACTGCTAAATACTTCAATGAATCCGAGTTGAACCTGGTTTTGAGAAAAGGTATTTACCCATATGATTACATGGACAGTGAGGACAAATATGAGCTAACTCATCTACCTAAGCAGGAAGAATTCTACAACATACTCACTAAAACAGATGTTGACCCTAAAGATTATGAACATGCTAAAAGAGTGTGGGATTCATTTAAAATGAAGGATATGAAAGAATACACATTGATGTACAACAAATCAGATGTCCTCCTACTAGCTGATGTTATGGAGAACTTCCGAAATGTGTGTATGTCAACGTACAAACTAGATCCTGCATGGTTTTTCACAACACCTGGTCTTGCTTGGAGTGCTATGCTAAAAACCACAAACGTTGAACTGGAACTTATTTCAGATTATGATATGCTTCTTATGATTGAGAAGGGAATTAGAGGTGGTGTATCACAAAGTTCTAACCGACATGCTAAAGCCAATAACCCCTACATGAATGATTACGATTCGAGCAAACCAACTGAGTATCTGGTATACTTAGATGCAAATAACCTATATGGGTGGGCAATGGTTCAACACATGCCGTACGGAGATTTCAAATGGTGTGATACAAACATCGATGTCACCAAAATCCCTGACGATGCCGATACTGGGTATATACTTGAAGTGGATTTGGAATATCCTAAAGATACCCACGACTTGCATTCTGATCTTCCTCTTGCACCAGAGCAGAGAGTACCACCAGGAGGAAAAGAGGTTAAACTGTTGACAACACTTTACGACAAAGAGAAGTACGTGGTTCATTATAGGAATCTCAAGCTGTACCTCAAGCTTGGATTGAAACTGAAGAAGATCCATAGAGTCATTTCCTTTAAGCAATCAAACTGGATAGCTACTTATATTGACCTGAATACAAAACTGAGAACTCAGGCAAAGAACGATTTCGAAAAAGAGTTTTACAAACTGATGAATAATGGTGTGTTTGGGAAGACAATGGAGAACATACGTAACAGAGTGGATGTGCGATTGGCGACAAAGGAAAAACAAATTGTCAAATGGATCGCTCAACCTACATTCAAAGATCGTACAATATTTGCTGAAAACCTTTCTGCTGTGCACATGAAAAGGACAAAACTCCTGTTCAATAAACCCATATATGTTGGTATGAGTGTATTGGATGTTTCAAAAACTCTAATTTACGATTTTCACTATAATGTGATTAAATCAAAGTACGGTGACAAAGCACGATTGCAGTATACAGACACTGATTCCTTGAAATATGCCATTGCCACCTCTGATTTTTACCAGGATATGAAAACCATGATAGATTACTTTGATACAAGTGACTACCCTGAGAACAATCCGTATGGGATGCCTAGAGTCAACAAAAAGGTTCTTGGTAAAATGAAAGATGAACTGAGTGGGAGGATTATGCGAGAACAGATTGCTCTAAGATCTAAGATGTATGCTCATGAAGTCGAGGATGGTAGTGTATGCAAAAAGTCAAAAGGAGTCAAAAAGTCAGTCACCGAGAAGGAAATAACATTTGACGACTACAAAAAATGCTTGTTTGAAGGTTTGGAAACCACTAAAACCATAAATATGATTAGAAGTTTCAGTCACGACCTCTATACCATAGCACTCAATAAAGTAGTGTTGTCAAACCAAGATGATAAACGATACATTTTAGATGATGGAATCTATTCCCTCCCCTGGGGTCACTATTCAATAAACCATTAGAAATTACTCTTTTGCAATTCCTTTTCATAAAACGAACCCAGAATCTCTTCTCCTTCACCATCGATGATTCTGTATGTTACCGGTGCTGTAGACTGAATGTGAGAAATTGTGAAAATCTCTGTTCGCCAGTTTCGAGCGTACTTGTTGGCAAACGTATCTTTCTTTGCTACTATTCTCACTCGATCGCCAACTCTTAGTTTAGGTCGTGGACGTTTAACTGATCGAAATTGATCGAGGTACAAGCTACGAATTCCTGGTTCGACTTTCACAGTCACATCGACCGGCCTCATGCGAATGGTGGAGTGTACACTTGTGTTGTACTTACTCAACAGACCCTGCAGTATGTCTATCCAACGGAATGACCCCCTAGCTTCAAAATGCACTTTCATTCGTTCATTGAGTGTGCGATTGAACCTTTCAACTATGGAGCTCTTTTCTTCATTCTCCGTATGATACATCTTTATACCATGTTTGGTGAGAAGACATTTAAAATCCTTGTTGACGAACTCTCTACCCTTATCAGTGTGTAATAGGTTAGGTGCTTTGTGACCATTGCCCTTAGCTCTTCGTATGATGGCTTCAAACGCGTTTGTCACTTCGATACCGCTCTTCCTGAGTAATGGTTCAGACCATGCATACTTGGAAAATGTATGAATCACATTTAGCATATATTTATATCCATCGTTTTCCCGGAAGAACTTGTCCATTATAACCAAGTCAGCAGCCCACAGGTCGTCTATGTAGAGAGTGACGATTTTACGTTTTGGAAACTTTTTTGTTACTGGTCGATGAAGCTCTTGTGCCTCTTCAAATTTGACATCAGTGATTCCTGATACAGGCGCTTTTGTGAACGTGCTCTTCTTGCGTAAGCATTTAACACATCGGCCTCTTAACCGCCACTTGTTGTTAACCGTCTTAATACGTTCCACATCGGTCGAAGTGGTTTTACTTTTACACTTGGCACAATAAAATACGTATACCATTTCGAGCTTATAATAAGGGTACTTATAGTGATATAAGCACAACATGAGTGAATTGCACAGGCACACCATTCGTCTTTCTGAAGGGCAGAAACGTAAGCTTCGTATCGCCTATAAGAAACGGAGGAGTGCTATAATTGGACTGACAAGTGACGACATAGGTCGTAGTGGAACGGACCATATCCTGTTAGACAGTGTCCAGCATAAGGCTATTGAGAAAGCTAGACGAAACCAAACAGGCATTCGGCTGAACCTCAGCTACGACCAGCTATTGAAAAATAAACAGGGAGGCCTGCTGAAAGAAGTATTGGAATTTGTGGAGGGTGCCGTTCCTGGTGGAAAACGTTTCATCACACCTGTTGTCAGAAGACACCTAGCACCGATGCTGAAGGAAAGGTTTATTCCATGGTTGAAGCATTTGATTGACAATGAGTTGGACACGATAATAGACAAGGATCCTAAGGGTGCTGGTTTGAAAAGATGCATCAACAGGAAATTGGATGCTTTACTATTACAAAAAAACGCATAAGCCCCTTAACGCTTGGTGACCTCGAACGATGGGCCAAAGTGTTGGGATTGAAAGGATTTCGAGGTGTCTTCATGCGTGAAGTTTTGCCAGAATCCCCATGGGAAATGGAATGTGGTATTTTGAATCTCGGTGACTTGGACTCGAATGGTACACACTGGACCTGTTATATCAAAATGCATAATGGTAAAAAGCTGTATTTCGATTCATTTGGCAACGCTCCACCACCAATTGAACTTGTGAAGTATTTAGGCGAGCGTGATTTGCTTTATAATGATATGCGAGTACAGGAGTTTGAAGACACTCCTATTTGCGGTCATCTCTGCCTTGAAGTTCTGAAGCGATGTTCAAACGATGATACAAATTGGAACACGATCATAAACACTTTAAGAGATGACAAATACTCGTGGCAATCTTGGTGGAGCAAATTATAAGTGTACCATGCCACTATTAAAACTTAGAGGTACAAGCTCTCGCGTCACTCTCCACTTGGAACACCCAATCCATCTGGAGGAAAACGTGAAGCATCGTATGGCACTTGTTGCGTTTTTTACAGACAACAATATTTACAACGTCCGTGATGAAGCGAATATTTTCTTCTGGGATAGTGACATCCATGCAATACCGAATCCTCTCACTTTCACAAGAGGTTACTGGACGATTGAGTCTATGGAAGTTACTGCAAAGGACTACATAAAATCCTTGAATCTGAACATTGATCCTACTAAATTTAGACTGAGTAAAAATGGTGATTTTCTTTCTGTGTACTCACCATTGAAGTTCTATATGGATCAAGCATGCTGCAAGTTGTTTGGTTTTGATCCTCCAACAAAAGAAAAACAGAAGAGAGCCGACAGTAGCTCATACTATGTTGAGAATCAAACAGTGACAGGAAAAAGACCTCCAAAGTTGAGGGTAGTAGATACTATTGAGATACACTGCAATATAGTGCATAACAGTCTCGTCAACCATGACACACATGATCACAAACATGCGGAAACTGAACTGCTATACACGTTCTTCCCTCAAGTTCCACATGGGTATAAGATATCTGAACAACCGAAGGAAAGGTTATATGTTGATTTGAAACCAGGGTTGAGGACAATTCACTGCATAACAATCAACATACTTGATCAAGATAACAACCCGATACTCAATAGTAATGTTGAAAACCTGGTGTACTTGGACTTAGTATCATTATAAGAGCATCATGATGTCTATATTTAAATTCGATCGGTTCGGAGAAGAACTGGCTGACAGCAGTGCTAACCAAAATAGCATTTCAACAGATAAGTTAAATGAAAAACTTTCATCGTTGGAATTCACTTGCAGTCACGATACAGATTCAAAGATCAGTAACATGAAAAGAGAATTTATTTCTCAGGTAGATAACATGTTTGATAAGTTAAAAAAGGATCTGACCTCCATTATAAACAAACAAGTCGGGTTCGAGAAACATTATATTAGTGCCAAGAACAAAAGGATAGTGAAAGTTGCAAAAGCTATAGATAAGACTGATGTGGTTGTTAAAGAACAGCTTGAAGAAGTAAATGATAAAGTTGATGGTATTTTAAAAGGTCTCGAAGTCACAAAAGACTGTATTCAGATCAAAGGAGGTAGAAAGATCTGTGGCATCAGTCGCAGCAACAGTGCATATGACGCCATTAACGGAATTGAACTTCTAGAGCTGTCTAAACGTCTACACCGAGTAGAAACTTTGATTGGTAGGTCTAGAGCAACAACAGTCGATGTTTAAATCAACAGAGCGAGACATTAGGCTGTCAAGGAGTTTCCTATGAAACCAACCAAGTGGTATTATAAGTAAAGGCAATGGAAATAAACGTCTACTATAGAGATGGTGAAAGGGTGGAAGGTGGTGTCTTCCCAAAACCGCTTCGTTGCTTGATCGTTGGTCCATCAGGGTGTGGGAAAACGAATTTACTGCTTAATCTCATATACAACAAAGATGGTATCACTTTTAAACATCTCTACGTGTTCAGTCGATCAATAGAACAACCAGCGTACCATGATTTACAAAAACACTATGAAAGAGTGCAGAAAAACCTCGGCTGCAAAATTGCGTTCTTCTTCTCTGATTGTTCCGACTTGGTTCCATTGGATGAATGCAAACCGAATTCACTGGTTGTGTTTGATGACTGTTTACTTGATGAGCAATCAAAAATCAAAGACTATTACATCAGAGGTCGTCACAAAAATATATCATGTATATACCTGAGTCAGAGCTATGGTCGTGTCGATATGCAAGTAATCCGTAACAACCTAAATCTGCTGTGTGTGTTTCAACAAAACAAGCATTACATGACACGTATTCATGAGGATTTTGTCGGTTCCGATATGTCGTTATCTGAGTTTGAAAAGCTCTGTCGTCGGTGTTGGCAGGAACAACATGGATTTGTAACCATCAATACCACTAAAAAAGCACACTCTGGAAAATATAAATGCATGCTGAAGAAAACGATATTTACAACGTCAATGTGAAATGTCACATCTTAAGCTAGAAATGATATATAACGTTTTTTGATTGAAATGTCGTTTTTATACTAGAAACGTTATATCACGTTTTTTGAATGAAATATCGTTTTTTGATGGATATGTCGTTTTTATACTAGAAACGTTATATCACGTTTTTTGAATGAAATATCGTTTTTTGATGGATATGTCGTTTTTATACTAGAAACGTTATATCACGTTTTTTGATTGAAATGTCGTTTTTCGACGATATGTCAATTTTATACTAGAAACGATATATGTCGTTTTTTCTGACGTTGTATAATATAAGTGAACACAAGTTATGATGGATGCAAAAGCTGCTAAGCGACTTGAAGCTATCGAGAGTAACCTGATGAAAAAGTTTCATGACGCTGAATTGGAAGAGCAAAAACAACGTGAACAAAAACTTAAAGAGATATCAGTTGTATCGTCTCCAACAAAAAGTCCATCCACCACAATCATTACAAGAGATGTCCAAAAACAACCGTTGACTGTCACCAAGGCAAAGCAACTAGAAAATGTAAAAAATAGACTTCAACAACAATTTGCTAACGTACACATTTTAGAAAGAGAGGAACAACGAGAAAGGGAAAAGAAATATCAAACCATTACCGATGCAATAAAAGAGAAAAAAGAAAAAGATGATCTATTAGAACAAAAGACAAAGGAGTGGTTGAAAAAACAAAAATACAATCAAATGGTTGCTCGCTTTAGACCAAGAGTATACAGTACACCAGATCGTAAACAAATTCCCTTCGATAACGAAGATGAAGTGGAAACTGAAAACATTCAGAACAAATCAATCAGACAGTTGGTGGACTCAAATGTAATCAATTTGGGCAGTGTTGGTGCAAGATACTTACCTCGTGCAAGCGATTCACAGTTTGGTATTTATTATGATGTGACGAGTGAACGCTTGAAAATTGGATCAGAACCAATCACCTTTAATTACGATGATATAGTGATGTCAGGTAAAAGTTTTGTCGGCAGTGAAGGTCTTTGGAAACTCTTGACGAATAAAGGTTTTGTTAAGTCTGATGAGTACACATCTGACGATTGGAATTCATACAAAGAAATTCTGTTGACATCCAACTCGTTGTATCAAAAGAACGATCCCTCGACTAGACGACCGAAATCAAGTCAGGGTCAAAAGTGGAAACAGATGATCAAACCCATTTGGGATGAGATGAATAAATCCGCAACCCCAACTACATCAACACCCACAGAGACAGTTGGGTCTGGGTTGAAACGGTACGATGACAAAACACCAATCGAATATCGGTACATAAAGGATTTAAACGAATTGATCAGTCGACTCAATTTCATACACGCTGAGGAGGCTGCTGGAAACAATAACTTTCACAACGAGAAACTGTCAGTCGTGAAATTCATATACGACCGCATGCAGGAGCTAATCGAACGACCAAACGGATTGAAGTATCTCATACGCTGTCTGTCAGCGTTACCTGAACACGCTATTCAAGGTTCGGGGTTGTTGAACAACTTAATCAACAGTTTACCGTTTGAGCTGCATGCTCCACGTAGTTGGAATCTCGATACGTACAATTATTGTGGACCTGGTACGAAGCTATCTGATCGCCTGGCTCGTGGTGACAAAGGAGTTAACCCCTTAGACGAGGCGTGCAAGAAACATGACATATGGTATCGGGATCATAGACGTGCTGAAGACCGATGGGTGGCAGATAAGAAATTGCAAGACGCTGCTTGGAATAGGGTCACGTCTTCTGACGCCGATCTAAACGAACGCGCTGTCGCACTCGGTACGACTGGTGCAATGTGGATGAAGCGCAAACTCGGTCTCGGGCTAGGAACGTCTGTATGTATATAAGTGAGAGAAAGAGTACAACATGGAAAACGTATGGACAATTCTTTCTCGGGAAGCGAAAGCGCCTAAGGGCGTTCTCACAGACGAGTTCGTTATGAAGTACGCTAAGGAGCTCGACTGGGGTCTCCTATCCGAAAACTACGATTTCAGCATCGACATGTTACGCATGTATTTCCATCGCGTAAACTGGTATGCCGTACTGAAGAGGACAAAATTCGATGAGAGCTTCCTCCGGGAAATGGCTATCAACTTTAACGAGTGCTGGTATGTGGTCAGCAAATATCAAACACTGTCTGAATCATTCATACACGATTTTGCAGGCAACGTAGATTGGTACTACATCATAAAGTATCAAAACGTGTCCAAGGAATTCCTTGAAGAACACGAACGTAATCACGGATTTAATACACGGCTCTTGAGTTCGCTACTGAGCATGAGGCCTAAAGAGTAAAATCGTAATGTTACCATAGTATATTTTTTTCGACCTTTATTAAGTAACCAACACAAATGGATGCTACATACAATCAGTTTTCAAGCGGTGTGGTGAAGAGCGAATACCGCTCTGTCATGCCGGTGTCTGAACTCAATTTCAACACTCCAAATAATTACACGGTTTTTAAACTCGATCACGGTGACACGTTTTACGATTCAGGAATACAATTTCACATTTGTGGTAAAGTCGTCAAGAAATCTGACGGGGCTGCTTATGCCGATAAAACAAACATTAAACTCATCGACAATTTCGTACCGTTTCTGTTTACTCGAATCGAACTCAAAAAACACAACACCACAATCGACACTGTCGACTATCCTGGTGTCACAAGCACGGTCAAGGGCATCCTCAACTATTCCAGTTCGAACAAGAACTCTTTAGGAAACTGTGGTTTCATATCCACGTTCACTGGTGGAGGCAATTTTGAAGTAATCGGTACCCTTGCACACCTCGGTCTCGGCTTCTTCGATCATCTACGGTATCCTATGTACAAAGGCGGATTCGAAGTCGTATTCACCCGTGCTGAAGATAACGATGCACTATTCATTTGGAAAGGATCAGCCGCAACAGACACGATACCAGAGGATGGAAAAGTCGAAATCAAATCTTTCGTTCTTCGAGTTCCGTTAGTCGAGTATACAGCCACCAGCAAGATTCAATTGATCGATGGGTTGACTCGTTTGAGTGATCATAGTAAATTGGTATACAACTATTACCAGTGGCAGTGTATTGAGAAAAAAGGTGTTTTCGGGGCCTCGTTCAACTTCGATATCACAAACGTTTATAGAAATGTATACAACCCAAAATTTGTCATTGTGGGGTTGCAAACTAGCCGTTGGAATGACCAGAAGAAAATTCCCTCCCGTTTTGATAGTTGCAACATAAAAAATGTCGCAGTGAAAATCAACGGAGAACGTTATCCTCAAGAGATGCAGAACATACACATCACTGAAGGCAAATGGAGACTATTGTACGAACAGTTGGTCAGATATCGTCTGGTGAACTTTGGAGACACCAATGTGTTTGTATCTCCTTCAGAGTTCAAGAATGACTATCCACTGTTGGTGATAGACACTCATCTCCACCCAATGAGCACAGATCGCTCAAGAAGTGACATCCAGATTGAGTTAGATTTCGTAAATGCTATCGCGACCGCGCAAGCCGATGCCGGAACAACAGCATACGTAGTCGTGGTCTCTGAAACTGGATTCAGTTATGACATTTCAAGAAACATCATTAGGCAACTGTAAACAATTTCTAGGAGATCACTGTAAGAAAATAAAAAAACTTCAAAAAATATTATTTTTGTCCCAGAGTGATGAGGCAAGGGTTGAATTTGTCTCCATAAGGTCTATATTAAACCCCAGCACAGGACAAACATACATACTCCATGTGTAGGGTTGGAGGAAACAACCGGTTTTTGTGGGGAGGTATTCCCATAAGAGCCCATATTGGATCCCCCAGTAGGACGCAGATATATATACTACTGGTAAAAGTTGTAATCAGTCTTCGTTACCTCCCGATTTTGACTCCCATAAGAGCCCATATTGGATCCCGAAGTAGGACAGACATATATATACTACATGCCACCACGAGACAGCTGAACTTGAAAATGGGCAAATCTCTAGTCTACTGGAGGTTGGTGCAGAAACAACTTTTCGATGAGTGGAAGAGTAAACAGATGAGAATCCCTGGTCTGTCGGGGTTGATCCAGAACCGGCTTTTCCCTACTACTACTACTGTATGATTAAATCAAATTAATTTAAAAAGAGAACAATTTCTCATCCATTTTTTTCAATACAGTTGAACTCCAACAATCCGAATTGGTTACATAAAGAATAAAAAAGAAACTAAAACCAAAGTAATAAGAATCGTTGTTAAATAAGGCAGAAGCAGTGATGGCGGGCTAAATCGTCATTGTTTAATGTGATCGCTGCAAAATCTTATACTTCTTCTGCGGTCTTGTAGACATAATCATTGTCATATTATTTGGCCGGCAATTTTGTCCCAAAAATTTTAATAGTTGCTTAAAAAATATTGTGAAGTACTACAATTAAAACCAAAAACCCCTATTTACATACCCCTAATCATAGGATGGATTTAACTTGTTGTTTGTTAAAATTCTTAAGCAATGTTTGCTTGATTAGTGTGTTGTATTTTCAGCCCGGCTCAGAGCATTTCCTCTACCACCACATGACACAGCCTCCACCGCCAATGACTGGAGTGTTGCCTCCAGACATGCACTCTCGGAATGGACAGGTAACCACCC
The DNA here is from genome assembly GCF_028750875.1 of Macrosteles quadrilineatus. Lineage (NCBI taxonomy): Eukaryota > Metazoa > Arthropoda > Insecta > Hemiptera > Cicadellidae > Macrosteles > Macrosteles quadrilineatus. Next base: position 8,501,226 of record NW_026542597.1, read on the forward strand.
ATTTATAAAATGCATCCCTAAATTAATTAATTGCAAGATTCTCAAAGTTATGCTGGATATAGAATTAATTCCGTTCTCGGTACTGGTACTTGTCTTAAGAATCGGCAACAACGAGAATTTGCACCTGGTTTAATGATGCAAAGAATTATAAATGGTGTTGTGTGATTCCTTTGTGTTGGAGAAAATTTGCATTTCTAACCTAAACTGAATATTGGCTTTTCTTGCAGAATTCAACGTCATTCTAGAAACCTATGATAAGTAGGAGATGGAATTGTAAAAAAATTATTAATTACCAATTGAGATGTCGACACCACCTATTTATATATTTGATCAAATTTTAGCAAAAATATGAGTGGAATTAAGTGTTATGATCTATATAGCTTTCATACTGACTAAGATCAGCTGTTTCATTAGCCAGGATCATTAATTCAAAGACCAATGAATTAAGAATCAAGAATTTATTCACCATTAAATATACCTACAGTATACAATAGGTGTCGTCAAAGTATTAACACAAATCAATAGATAATGTCTTGAGTGTCACAGCTCAGGTACTCTTCAGTGGTATAAAATGCCTTAACTTTAAGCCACTTGCTAATAACATTGGTAAATTTCTTAGGTGGTAACATTTTAACGTTGGTTGGCAGTTTATTATAAACTAGTGTCCATGTTGCTCGAATTCGAGCAATTGCTAAGTAGTTATTTTAAAACGAATAACAGTCACAATTTCTTATGACTTTATAAGATTCGACTCAAAGATTATGGAAATACTGAAGATGCACATAACAGACCGATATAATCAAAATTTCTTGTAAATATCTTATCATTTTTCAAAAGCTGATCTGGTTTTTAGTGTTTTCTACAAATAGCCTTACTCATAGCCGCATTAGGTTGTCCATAATAACGATTATAAATATAAAAAAAATTATTGTTTCTTTTTCTTCTCCTTGGTGATGTTCTATTTTTTTCTTTTTTCCATAGTTTGCAAAACGGCTCTTTCAATGATTACTAAAAAATTAAAAAATGCAGCACAGTGTTCATTTAGTTTTCTTTTTCTATATCAAATTATCTTGGCTCTCTTGCTTTTTTTTCCAATGTAATATTTACGCAAACCCAAATTCAAATAGTAAATATTTCATTTCAACCAAGTCAGTAAATGTTTGTAGCAAACTGTTAAATTAGCAAACTTATTGACTGTGTACAATTAACATATGTTCTTCTTCTCACTTTTAATTTCTGACAACAGCTGGAGTTTCATAACAATTGTGGTTCCCATGTTAATCTTATGGAGAAATACAAAACTTTAAAGGGCTCCAGGGCCTCACTCTCTAATTATTTCCCTAAAAAGAAAGTTTCCTGCACAACTTCACGTTACGCTCTTTCCAATGACACCAAAAACATCTCAATCGGTTCAGTAGTTTCGGAGGAGTAATTGTCACAAAAAACCTGCTTGCGTATTAAATAAGTACTAGTGTCCCTGTTGCTCGAATTCGAGCAATTGCTAAGTATTACAGGCGTTATTTTAAAACGAATTTCAACCAAGTCAGCAAGTTTGTAGCAAACTTATTGACTGTTTACAATTAACATATGCTCTTCTTCTCACTTTTGATTTGTGACAACAGCTGGAGTTTCATAACAATCTTTGTTTCCAATGTTAATCTTATGCAGAAATACGAAACTTTAAAGGGCTCCATGGCCTCACTCTCTCATTATTTCCCTAAAAAGAAAGTTTCCTGCACAACTTCACGTTACGCTCTTTTCAATGACACCAAAAACATGATAATCGGTTCAGTAGTTTCGGAGGAGTAATTGTCACAAAAATCCTTCTTGCGTATTAAATAAGTAATAGATATATAGATTAAAATTTGATGGTAACTATGGCTCTTATAATACTTATCAAGTCTAATACTAGGTCTAACAATGTCAACTTTTTGTCTGGTGTTGTGAGAATGAATAGAAGAGGTTTTTTGAAAAATATGGGTGTTGTTTTTAACAAAGACAAGATTATAGTAAATAAATAGACTAGGTTGAGTAAATATGCTAAGTTCAGGAAATACTGTTCTGCATGAATCATTTTCATTCAGGCCACAGATGACCCTAATTGTGTTTTTTTTCCAAACAAACACTTTTTTCGCTGATGGTGAATTGCCCCACAGTCTTATACCATAAAGAAGATGGGTATGAAACAAACCAAAATAAACCATAAAAAGAACATCAGAATTAACACAAGTTTTAAGTTTTCTTAAAAGACAGGTAACACGAAGAAGTTTTTTGCCCAAGTTGTGTACATGTTCGTCCCAACAGAGTTTACTGTCCAGATACCCAGCAGTTTCACAGGCTTGAACAAGTCATTATCTAAATCTAAATCACCATGGTTCCTTAGTGTAAAAATTAAGCGCTCTGTTTCACCTTCATTCACAGCCAACATATTTGCAGAGAACCATGATGTTGACTCCATCAAGGCTATGTTAAGTTTGTTCTGAACACCCCTCAAATCTATATCAGATTGTACAACACAGAAGAAGTAGAGACATTAGAGCTAAAATCGTTAACAAAAACTAAAAACAAAAAAGGACCAAGGACAGAGCCTTGTGGTACCCCTACTGTAACATCTAGGTATTCGGAATTCATATTATTAAAGCTAACCATCTGTTTTCTGCTTTGGAGATATGTTTGAATTAACCTCAGAACAGGAACACCTGGGTCCAGTTTTGAACCTTCAAAAAGCTACTAACTTTACTTAGGATGAAACCGGCAACCTTATGATTATTAGGCGAGCACTATAACCACTCAGCTACCCTACACTCCTACATATTTCAAGTTTGTATAATTCTGTACAATACTTAAGGCTTTTGACAGTGGCGTAACAGATTTTTCACTACACTATGATGTTTTAAGCTGTTTTACATACGTTAATTGGTAGCTGAAAGTTACATTTTGCTGGCCATGGCAGCTGTCATCGTCATTTGGGGACTGAGCAGGTTTTTACAACTGCTGCAGTACTCTGAGATCCATCCAAGCCTTCCGACACTTGATTCATGAAATCAGAGACAGCTGATATTCTGTTTTTTTCTAATCTAAAGCCAAATTGATTATCCGTTTTTAAAAAAAGAGTACATTTGTTCATATGCTATTTTTTCAAAAACTTTTGATAGAGATGGTAAAATTGACACCGGACGATAGTTTTCTGGGTTTTCTACTGAACCTTTTTTGACTAGTGGTTTCAGTTCAGCATTTTTTAAATTGGTATGGAAAAATTCCTTCATCAAAACATTGATTTAAAATCAGACAAAGTGGCTCCGCTATAAAGTTCATAATATTTTTTATTATTTCAACTGAAATCCCATCCCATCCTACTGATTTTTTTTTCTATTTTTTTATCCTAGTTTTAATTTCTGATACAGATACATGTCTGAATTTGAAATTAATTCTTTGATTAATCATAAAATTATTCACTAACTTGGATGCAGTATCTAAACAAGGTATGCAATTAATGTCCTTAGAGGTGTTTGCAAACTTTACATTGAGAAAGTTGGAAATAGCCTGACCATGAGTTATCAGCTTATCTCTGACACACAATGATTTAAAACATTGTCAGAGAAATTTATTTTTTTCTACTACTCGTATATTAAGATTTTACTTTAGTAATTTGAGCATTTATACAACATGAATATTACAGAAGTTTTTTTTTTACAAATCTGATGGTTTTGGTTAAAAAAAATTTCTTTACCTTAAGATACAAGCAAGCAAATCCTTGTTTAAAGGAAGTCTGCATTTCCATCAACAAAAGCTTTTCTTTGTGTGAACAGAGAGATGATGTTTGTGTATGTCCCACACCACGCTTAAAGAGAAACTAGTGGTTTGTCATAGTGAATAAAGGTGTGCAACCAACTTCACTACTTATACAACATGCATTAGCTAGGAAAATTTAGTAACCGATTACATATTAAACTTTTAATGGTTTAATGGTTATTTCGGTGCGGGAGGGACAGCTTCGATTCTCGGCACTCCTACACAAAGTATTATATAACGGCTTGAACTGCTTTCCCAAAAAGTGTTATAGTATCACTCTCGACATCTCATTTAAAAATGCTAACAAGAAAAAAAGAAAAATAACATGAACCCAAAAAATCATCAAATTTGTGTTTTTTACATTATTTTTGTTTTAAGTTATAAACAGTACCGGGGTACCGAGCCTTGCTCGGTTGTCGTTTATTTTAGTTTGATCATTAAAACAATATTGATTTTTATTACAATCCATAGACATTTGGTTGCTGAAATAATGTCAATTCTGTAATGTAAACTTATGCAACCAAAAACAAAAATAAGATACACTTTTATGATCTTGCTTAAGTTGATCAAATCTATTTCTGCAATTTTCCGATCGAAAACTCCATAACTTAAGTCCAGTGAACTTTTAGTTACCAAATTAGTTTCCTCAGCTACATTTAACGAACGTTCCCTGCAATACTGGTCTACCAATAATATTGTAAGCTCCAAAATTATCTATTCCCAAAATTACAACCATATTCTACCCCTAATTTTTAAATACATTTTGTTCCCTTAGGGGGGGGGGGGGGGGTGTGTTAATCATTAACTTGCTCTAAAAGTTGTGTTTACTAAAGCAGAGGATTTATTTTATCCAAACCATCAATGAGTTAAACAATTTTATGTCAAATTCCAATGCAATTCATTTAGAAAGAATCATGAAAAATATGATTATTTATGTATGTAAAGAGTGTGCTTTATTTCTTGTAGGCTACTAAACTAAATATTTCTTTAGGTAAAAGTTAAACTTCAGCGTAAGCATACTCTCTAAAATACTCTCGTATGATGGATTAGCTGAGACAGATAAGTACAATTCAAGTGTATATTGTTCACTGTCAAAATTATTGAATTACAATTAGCTACAATACTAATTCAACTGAATACAGCTGTCCATATTATGTAAACTATAAAACAAGAGTGCATACAAATTGTAAACCCTACTCTTCACCATAAGAGTAAAACATTGAGTTGACGCCATTGCAACACACAAAACATAACAACACAAAATACTTCCTCTCTATCCGGGAATCATCTTAGATGCATCTGTTAACTCGAGGTTATGTAAGGTTATGTTATGTTATGTTATGATGTGCCGACTTGGGCTCAACAGCCAAAGTCTAGTTGTTTAATTTCTAAGGCCGTTCCGTAATAATCGACTGTTCTTGTTAATTAATAAAGCGATTCCTTTTCTGTACCAACACCAGGTAAACTGAGGTCTTATTTATTAGTTTAACCTGGCTGCAAAACCTGAAATCACCCCCCTAGCCATTTAGGCCCGTTACAGTTCTTAACTAAGTTTTAAATATTGTACAAAGATGAGCAGAAGTAACCTATATCAGGCACATGTAATATGATTTAAAATTCAGCCAGCAATCCTTCATCTCTAAATGTTTCAAACTCTATTGTAGTTAACTAAGTGTTAAATACAATGATGAACGTTGTAAGACTTGAGCACACTTGAAGTAACCTATATCGGTTGCTGGTTACGGTGAAGGCCATTGAGAGCAGAGTACTCTCCAGGCAAGTGTTGTATGGAGCAATTAAAGGAGTTGAGTAGATGTAAGCGGTTGCCAAGCGACCGTTGTCAAGCAAGTGTTGACATTGTGATCACCTCTCCCCCCCCCATCCCCTCTCTGTAGTTTGTTGATTTACTGAGTAATTTAACTGCCAAGTTTGTGTAATGAGCTGTACAAAAGTTAGTTTGTTTATCATGGGCATAAAACACTTAGAAGTGTTATTGTACAGTTTTTTTGATAATTAAGAAATTTTAAGTGGAATGACGTTTTTTGTTCTTTTTGTTTATTTGTTTTACTTGTTTTATACATCTTTGTCAATCGATGGTTTTTTCCTTAGTCAAATTCACTTGTGAGGTACACCCATAGCTTGACTACCTAGGTTTCTTGTACAAATATATAAAACACATTATTCAAAGTCATGCTACCTCCTCTGGACCCGCTAAAAGTCTGAAGAAAATCATCAGCTTAAGCATAGGTTGATATGCACATAAAATTATTCTTAAACTTTGTCATAGATTATGATATAAGAAAGATTCTATAACTGTATGCTATGAAAATTATGTTATTGATACATCTTAGTGTAAACAGTAGGAAAATTACAATGTAGGTCATACTTTTTTGTATAAATTTGGTGGCTTTATATTTATAAATTCAAACTACTTAGCAGGAGTAGGGGGTATAGTACATATTGCCGTTGTGAAGCACAGGTACTGCAGCTAGTAGTAGAATGCAATGCCGCGAATTTATAGCAGCCATTCAAAAGATCAAAATGGCAGATTCAAGAGATTTTTTTTTTCTTGGTTGTCCATTAGAGTTTAAATTTGCTGCATTTTACTCTACTAGTGATAGTTTTTTATTTGATTTACATATCAACCTATGCTTTAATTTAAGATTTTCTTCTGACTCATAGCAGTGGGGTATGCCCCTGTGTATCACTGAATAATGTGTAAAAATGTTAACAACCAGTCACATTGTACCAAGTTTTTTGTAGCTCTTTCTTAAATATTTTTTTTGAAATTTTTAACTGTCTCTAGGTTTTTTCCTCCCTGTATAGATTGGATCATTGGATGCCTAATAGACTCAAGTTCACTCCTATCTTGCAATGCTAATTAACACTTCAGTGTTGGATTCGACAGTCAATCAAACTTTTTGTTTAGCTTCAAAATTTTCATGATGTCACACAGTGAGGGTTCCAGGAGGGGGATATCAACAGGTCAAAATCATGCATTTTTCAGAAAAGAATCCTTCCTTACTTTTAACTTTTCAATGTCAGAAAGTATGTTATTGTTTGGACTTGTGTAGACATGGAAACCTCATATTGCAACTGATAGCGGCTGACTTAATAAACATCTTGTTAGTGTGACAGTGAGGTTTTCTAAGGTAATATATTGTGATATTTTGTTGTTAGTTGTTTGCTCTGATGTTTGGTGTTCATCCATAAAATCAAAATTCATGAAGTTACTTTTCTAAAACTATTACTGTATATAACTAATTTTTATAGTGTAGCATTTTTGAGTGGACCTGAGCAAATATTTTACTTTGAGTTGTGTGATTTTGTAAAAAATTACCAATTACCTGAAGGTTTTATTACATTACATACTTGTAGAACTTTCCGAAGGAATTAAATTTGTAAAAATTACTCTAGGTGTCCAAAATGTATACTTAATAGCAATAAAGAAAGGCGCCCTTTTATAATTTCATAGTTCATACCTAGGCTACACAACAGTCATACTTAATGCACAGTAACAGAATAGGATAAATTATTTTTACACCTCAAGTTTTCCTATACTTGTGAGCAAAATGGAATAACATTCTAGTTAATATGGAGTTTTTCAGAGTGCATTTTTAGTTGACATAAAAAAGTATAATAGCATTAACTATACACAGAATAGACATCCTGTGTAATGTAAAAATTTGAAGATACAAAATGTGGTGCAATCTGTTGAGATGGTCTACCAATAACTAATTTCCTAATGATATATATATACCCAAGAGATGGCAGTTTTCCAGTAGTGTTAATACTGCACAAATTCATGGAACAATTTTTTACCTGACATTTCTAATTTCAATATTTTTTTTTGTTATAAGAAGACATTTTGATGGTTCCATACTGTTGAGCAGTGAACCATATGGGAAGGCTGGAATGTGGTTGTTGGTAGAACCAGTTTCAAGTAGGCCTCAACTGAGATGGATGTTATACCTTACTGGAAAATATAAAATGTACTCGCCTTTGGCTCGCTGGGGGCTCCGCCTCCAGGCCCCCTTTTTTGTTTGGGGGTAAGTACAAATGAGCCACTGGGGACAGGGCGCAAGACCTACAATCGTGCCAAATATCAGATATCCAGTTAATCTAGAAATGGGTAAACGTGATTTAGACTTATGCACCTGTAAGAATAACATTAGGGGGGAGGATCTAATATTTCGAGGAGGGGGGGGGGGGGTTGTATTTGTAAAATTTATCTTTTCGTAATGGGCGCAATACCGAAAATTGTGTCAAATTTCAGATTTCTACCTAATCTAGAAAAGACTTATCGAAAATATTCATTGGTTTCAAAACAAAGTAGTAACTGTGAAAGATTTGAAGTCCATTATCCCGATGAAAGACAGTGGTTCAAGAACTGTGAGGGTGGGGAGGTTACTATTTGTTGAGGGGGGGGGTACGTATTAAAAAATTCAATATTCCTTTAATATAGGAGTTTATTAAATAGGGGGGTTTGAGTTATAGAAGTTTAAAAACACTTGTTATGTCGTTTTCAGAAGTCCGCAATTTTTTTAGGGGGGGGGGGGGTTTAATTATAAAGAATGAGACTTTTGGAAATTTTCTTAAGGTAACATTGTACTTTATTGTAGTTTGATGTATCTTGCACGTTTCTATACGATTGATATCCGCATACAAAATTCGACCGTAAGAATGGCATAGGGGGAATTCGATATTTCGGTCGGGGGGAGGGGAGGGGGATCATTGTCACTTTTCGAAAAGGGCACAAAACCAACACAACAATATTGCAAAAAAACAGATCTCCAGCTAATCTAGAAGTGGGTAAAAGTGATTTAGACCGATGAATCTGTGGTGGCTATAGGATAGATATAAGGGGGATTTGGAGGGGGGGGATTTTTAAATGGTCTTTATTATATTCATATCTTGGTGTTAGCTCTAATACAGTAAACTTTGTATAGTTTTAATAACCTTGTGCACATAGAATAGGTAAAGAGTCTATTCTTTTAAATTTTGACATTAAACTTACGTTTTGGGGGTCAAGAGTAAAGTTACAAAAAAACATGTATGAGTAAAACCGAAATTAAACTAAGGAAAATACAAAGCATTAATAATATTTGCAAAAAGGAATAATTAAGGTAAAAAAAAATCGGAAACCGGTAAAAATTACCAATTTTTGAAAGTAGGACGTTTTATAGGGGTGAAGGGGTGAAATTTTCGGAAATTACAGAAAAGGGTTTTGGAGAAAATTTAATTCCTGACCATGAAAATTCATTCATCTCTTTGCTAGCTCCTATTGCTTTTTAGTTATAGCCGTACAAAAACGTGTTTATCGTTTTTAGATGTCCGCCATTTTGGATTTTTGGGGAGGTTAAAATTTTAAAATGTGACTTTTGCAAATTTCACCCTTAACCTAGGATAGCGTACTACAATACTACCAAATTACAAGTCTCTAGCACGTTTCTAAAGGATTCAGCTGACCATAACAAAGTCATTAAATTTCAATGTTATTCTCCGTAAGAATAAAATGGGGCTCGTAAAAACTTTCAAATTTTGACATTAAAATCAAGTTTTTCGGGTCAAGGGGTAAAGTTACGAAAAAACATGTAATGAGTAAAATTAAAAGTAAAGTAAGGAGAATACAAAGCAATAATAATATTTGCAAAAATAAAAATAAATTATTTAAGTATGAACAAATAGCAAAAACCGGTAAAAATTTGAAAGAAATTTACCAAATTTTGAAAGTAGGGCGTTTTTTTTAAGTTGAAGGAGTGAGATTTTCGGAAAACGCCCACGAGGGTTTTGTAGAAAATTTAATTCCTGTTCATGAAAATTCTTTCAAATCTTTTCTAGCTCTTACCGTTTTTGAGCTATAGCCATAAAAAAAAGTGTTTTTTCGTTTTCAGAGGTCCGCCATTTAAGATTTTTGGGGAGGTTAAAATTTGAAAATGTTACTTTTGCAAATTCCACCGGTAATGTAAGATCCCATACTACAATACTACCAAGTTTCAAGTCTCTATCACGTTTCTAAGTGGTTCAGATGAGCATACTAAAGTCGGTAATAAATTTAAACTAACGATGTAGGTATAGCCTATTTATTCATTTTTAGTCAATGAACAAATACTGCTACAGTATTGCCACAAGTTGAAACAATTAACAAATTTGAAAGAAATATTTTATAATAAGCTGAGGAAGATCATCGTCATTTTGATATTGTACTCTAATTTCGTTTCACAAAGTTTTAACGCAAATTTTACAGGGAATAATGGAAAATATTCATTTAAAGACCATCACTAATTTGTTTATAATGCTTGTGGTGAGTGTTTGTAGTGGAAGATGATGTTGACGTATCAAAGGCTATTAGTCCAAGTCAATTAGACCTAACACACTACTACGGCAACTCTGACAGGCCGGACCCAGTGTAGATCAAGCCAATTTTGAGCCGACCTACCCCCCCCCCCCCTTCTACCCCTTAATGCAGGTGAATTCGTATCGACCGTCTCTGCTCAGCGTTTCCAAATTTGAACTGATTTGGTTACGAAAGTAGTTTTTTAACTGCGAAATATTGTTATTACGCTTAAAGTTAGGCATTATCATCAAAGTGAAATACGTCTAAAGAAATTTATTGACGCCAATGTTTCTTAAATTTATTTAAGGCTTTGACTTTTTACCACTGTGTGGTTTAAATGAAGCCTATGTTAAGGGGGGCTCAATTAAAATTCACTCATAGAGATCGGATTTCAACAGTAATTAAAAAAATAAGGTTATTAAAAAATTATTTAAGACGAACTAATTTGCCATTTAGCATTAGTTAAATTTTATGTCTTGGAAGAAAAGATAACAATATAATATCATTAAAATTAAAGTCCTTTAAAGACTTATACTAATGAAATGTTGTCTTATCTCTCTCTTAAGGATTACGAATTTTTTTAGCTCAAATTTATTCTTAAGAGAATGTTGAGTTTGTTACACTGTTGATGTTCGGATCGGATTTCATCAGAAATCATTGTAAAAAGTATAATATTTACATTGTATTACGTTGCATAATAAAGGTAATTGTCCTCAGAGAGAAACTGCCTTAACAATTATTCACATTATTTTGTCGCCTCATTAGCCATAAATTCAAATCTACAAGTCGTATCTTTGGTATATAATTAACTAGCCACTTTTCATTGTTGAGACGCTTGATATGTTTTGCAGCTCAACTCAAGCAAGGGCTGCGCAATAAACTATGCAAATTAAAAGCGTCATCACATTTCTTCCAAGTAGGCTAGGTTTGTAATAACTCGCTTATGAATGGATTTGCGTTCATTTTAGTTATTGGTCATGTTTATTTTAAAATATTTACCGGTTCTTTGGTAAAATTGACCTTTGTGGTTGGCTACCGCGCGTCATCCAAAGACGTATGCGGAGGTCCTTGAAATATCAAGGAGAAGGAGTACTGTATATTACACTTATCCATATTCTGTGGATTCTTACACAAACTTCGTTGCTTTTACGTGTCAATGACGCGCAAACATTTTTGTCACGCGTTTTTAAAGGGTGGGAATCGCAATAAATGTCTTATCAAAACTATCAGTATTTTAATAAAACAGTATGGTGTTAGGTTATTATTGTAATGACACTACAAACATATTGAAATGTATAATTAATTACAGTATTATTACAAATTACCTGCCAGGGCCAGGTAACTTGTCTCAGACCATGTGACAGTTTGTAGTTTGTAAGGAATGATAAGTATGATTTTATCTATAAGAATGATAAGTTTGATTTAATTTGATTTGATTTAAGTAAAGTACACTGGTGCAACCTCAATACTTCGAAATTCAGTATAGCGAACCCTTGACACATGAATAATAAAACACACTTACAGCCTCAATATAACGAATTTTCATAATTATCTCAGCGGAAAAAAATCTGCTTCAGTTTAGCTAATGCATTGTAGTTAGAACCATTATACTTACACATCGATGTATATTACTTACACCACGAGGGAGGCGCAATGGGCGCAGTAAGACTTTTTACCGCGAAGTTAATTCTACTTTACTCTATTTTTGCTCGTGCAGATGCAATTAATCCGAGCGATGGTTGATTAATCAGTAATGGAGGATCTACTGTAATATTCTTCTGGTACTGTATAAAAAACTACATCGAATAGGCCTACTGTATAGAACCTTCACGCAAACAGACAAATGCACCGCACGGCTATACAGGGTGGTAAAAAAGTCCCTGGACAGTTGAATATTTTAAAAAATAATGCAGATAGAGCTATAATACTTGGTACAAAGTTACAGGGCATAAAACTCTATTTTAACACATATTCAGTGATCCAATAACCCTTCAGGGAGACGGCACACAAGGAGTCAGAAGAAAATCTTAAACGGAAGCATAGGTCAATATGCACATCAAATTAAAGGTCTTTTTTTGTAGAATACAATGCCGCAAACCGCACTTCAAAAGGTTGATCCTGCGCAAAATGGCAGATGTTCAAATATTTCTTGAATCCGCCATTTTGAATCTTTGAACGACTGCCATTTTTTACTCAGGCATTCTTTTGAGCTTGAATTTATGGAATCGTAATCTACTAGTAAAGACCTTTAATTTGATGTGCATATCGACCTATGCTTACGTTAACAATTTTCTTCCGATTCTTAGGGCTGTGCCCCTGAGTATAATACAGTAGCAATGTAAATTAAATGAATAAACAACTGTCATTTTGCGCAGGATCAACCTTTTGAAGTGCGGTTTGCGGCATTGTATTCTACAAAAAAGACCTTTAATTTGATGTGCATATTGACCTATGCTTCCGTTTAAGATTTTCTTCTGACTCCTTGTGGGCCGTCCCCCTGAAGGGTTATTGGATCACTGAATATGTGTTAAAATAGAGTTTTATGCCCTGTAACTTTGTACCAAGTATTATAGCTCTATCTGCATTATTTTTTAAAATATTCAACTGTCCAGGAACTTTTTTACCACCCTGTATTTTAACCTGGCGATAAGGATGGGAACGGAAGTCCGAAGAGATAAAAGGTCGGTTATACCAATTACGAAATTCAGGGCGGATTTATTTATTTTTTCCAGGGTTGAGTTGGTTGATTCATATTAGTTAGTTTATTCAGTACTACAGTATATATATCACATATATATTACACAAATGAACACATTCTAGTTGATGATTGTCGCGCAATTGGCGTCAAGTCGTGCGTCGTGCGCGGTGCGCAGTGTGTGGCTGTCCGCGCCGCGAGGTCAAGAAACGGACGGCGACTGCGCGCGGAGACATTGAACTTGCCGGCTCACCTTGAAGGCTTGCAACATCGCCTCGCAAAAATTCCCACGACGACTGTAGCAAAGTTGGGAATCATTCGTCAAGAAACGTCTTATGGAGTTTCCATTCAACTAATACAGTACTTGCAAAAATACAACAAAAACGCGCATCTTAGGTCAATACAATTGTTGTGTAAAAGTGCATCTAAGATGTTGGCTTTTTCAGGATATAGAAAGACTTTTAATTTCATATTTACGTAATTTGTACTTCTAGTTTTGTCAGGGAGTTTACGTTGAATTCTCAAACTTTAACCTTGTACAAGTCTTATTTGGTAAAAAAAATATATATATATTCATGGCTATGTCGCAAATAAATGCGGTTGATGTATAATATTGACTTTGCAACATTTTCAACTCAAAGAACGGGATTTAGAAAATATCAACATTTGCTTATTATGACAGCTAGGAGTAAAACGCACGCTTGTCCTATGAACAAGTAAACCTGTGACCTCTTGCTCTTTGTACTGATACAAGAAGGATTGCTTGTGGGGAGAACTTAAGGTAATTGTTTCACCTTGAGCGAAACAATAACAACAACAACAAACAACAACAACACAACAATACAACAAACAACAACAACACACAACAAACAATAACAATTTGAATGCAAAGTTCAAATTTTATTGTCAATTTCCATTAGGTTTTTAAACACAGCGTGCTTACTAAATAGGATGAAAATGCAAATGGGGGGATTGAAGCTCACGTAATAAAAAAATACTACCGTGTCCAATTATTGCAGTTATCTAAAAAGTCGTGTTTTGCAACTCGGCATAGCTTTTTGAAAATTCCCATTGCCATGAAAAGCATCGTAAAACGAACGCAATGCATAACACTACACATACATACATAACACACACATACACATACATAAAACTATTTTATTAGATCATTTTACACCAACTAAGTTTGCCTCTTATGATATGTTTAAAGTAGTGTTTTGAAGAAAAAACTTCTTGGACATCAAAATGGCTGGTCGAAATGAATGATTGTGTTGTAAAGCTAAGTATTTAACTTACAAGTTGTTCAATAATCAACATATTTCTAGATAATCGTTTCGTTAATGCAAGTACTAAGTCCACCAGAGTACCTGGGTTTGCAGATAAGATCACACAACAGAGAACGTATACACTGATAATGGTAGTAATCGTTTACACTTTATCTAATCTCCAGTTAGTAATGTCAATACTGCTATGTAGCACTCCAATGTCGCGGCGTCCCTACAGTATTCATTTAATAGGATTTTGAGAATCGGATTGTTTTTACAGATTAGTGGTTAAAGTTAACCCCCCCCCTTTTTCTCCTATGTGCTCAAATAAATTCAATGGTAGGAATTTAAGTACGGTATATATTTTTTTTAGGGTTAGCCGGAAGAGTTATTAATTGTTGGAGATTGTTAAGTCCCAAAATGGATGAGAATTAAACAAAAGATTAATGCTGTGCTAATTCAAAATTTTACCCATTTTTGATGCAGTGTGGACGGGTTTCAATCAGCTATTCATTAGTGGTTTGTTAAGAAACCATTTTATTGAATGCAAATTGTTTATTAAATCGAGTGAACTGTATCTTTGGCTATGACTTGATCACCGTGTTTGTAGTATGTATACCTTTCTTTTCCCTCGTTAAAGTTGTTACCGGCTTTTTATTAAATAAGTTGGTTTAATAAAGCACCGTCAGGGTATGCTATAGTGTAAAGTATTGCTGTTTGTCCTATACACAGACTTTCATATGAACTGAATAACAACGTAATGACTTCTCGAAACTGTATATTTTTATTAAATTTAGAATCTTCTTTCGACACACTGTCCGTCAGAAAATGTTAGTAATAAACCCTTGTTGTATGTAAATACAGTTAAGACATTATTCTTGTTGCCCCAGCCAGGAACACAGTTGGTTGGTGAATTTTATTTATTTTGCATTGATGTAGTCCGATGTAGTCTACTGTATCCCACTCTTTGTCCGGGTTCTGTCTCTGTTTTGCGTAATCCTAATCTATAATTTACATGGGTATCTTGAAGTAGAATATTATAATATTGTATACATTTATCCCAATTTATTTAAAATGATAAGATTGTTAAATCATATCTCTCAATTAATATTTGTGTAATAAACATTACTCAAAATTCAGAATCCGATTTAATTCTAATAATTGTTTGCCTCAAAGAGTAATAGGAGTCTGATTTATTCTTTGAGGTTGGATCAAACTAAACAATTAATTATCGATTTGAAAACCGCGAAAAGAGTAGCAATGCGGCGCGTCGCGGCGACGGTTTTGGCGGGTACTGTACCGCCCCCGCCGGCGCGCTGGCGGCAAAGACTGTACCCGGGTTGCCATGACAACGCAGTTTCCCGCCAGTCGCAGCGGCGCAGACAGTCGTACCAACTGCAATCACCCCCAGTGTTGCCACCAAAGCGCCGCAATCAACTCGCTGTTGTTCCGCATATGAATGACGCTTTTGTTGATAACGCTGACACCTTACGATGCCTATAGAACAGGCGATAAAACGGCATGTGAATATTTCTTCCAAAGAAATGGTTTATTTCGACTACTGATGCGTTCATACTGGCTCGATCAACTGTTTGTATTGCAATTACTGTACGTGACATTTCAACTATGTTGTGTTGATTTGTTTTTACAACTTGGAGTTTGAAGATCTTGAAGATAACTGCTACGTTCACATTTACCTTTATGTAGGATTCTTATGAATGAAATAATGTTTTATATATAAATAATAGTTATAGGCTATACATCAGTTCATTGTATTTTTTTACTCATTAATAATATAGCAAACATTACTACTGTATATAATTTAAAATTATATAGGGCCTACTGTAGAAATAAAGTAAGTAGACAAAAATGAAAAAAAGAAATACTTTCTATCATGTTTACTGGGTAAAGAGTTAGCCTAATACAGTACTGTAAATCTGATCTCGTAAACAAAAGTCCTCAGACGAATTAAAACTCATGCAAAGTTCAAATTTTATTGTCAATTTCCATTAGGTTTTTAATATGGGATTGAAGCGGTATTGTAGAAAATTGATGTTTTATGTTGAAACGGTTGTAACGTCACATTAAAGGTTTGTGATGCAGTTGAATCTTAAAATCGGATAAAGCCAGATTTTAATCAAAACGCATTATACACGGTTATAAGATGATAACTTCTCTCTATATAATTGATCAAGTTCATATTGCATGTCTTTTATGAAGATGGCGGGATGACATGTATAATGGCTTGTTGTATTTAATTTAGTTTTAAATGTGGTGATTTTGAATTTGTTTTCATGAATGGTGTTATAAACATTCTAAAGCACAAAAATATTAGCCTATACATTATTCCCAGACAAATTTCTTACTGAATTTTGTTGTATTTCCAGGTAAGAGAACTTTGTCTGGCAGTAAAACGCATGTGAAGTACTGTAAGTGCAAATTAATTTATATTACCAATAGTTACTTTTAAATATAGGTTTCACTCAGTTATATCATACAATACTGTAGTTGAAATAATCTTCATCTATGGTTATGTGGGTTATTTAAACGATGTATTAACTTCCACCAAAGACTAACTGCATTAACAAGGCCGTGGTCTGATGCCGTATCTCTGATTGACCAATTATAGTCTACTGAAGTCAACGGGGCGAGACACAACTATAATCGTTCAACTTTGATTTCTTAGTTCCTCGTTACATCACTAAGTCTACTTTCTCACGAGATTGTACAGAGTAGTATTATTGCTAGGTTAACATTAATATCCATGCTTTGGTTCACGATCTTCCTTTAAACACTCATAGTCAGTTCCTTACCCCACAAGGACACGTTGTCAGTCAGTTGTCTTCACACAAGTAAGAAGTATTTATCTATAGTATGATATCTATACACCGTGATGTTCGTGGGAAATTTTGGGTCACGAATCACGATCTTCCTTATTAACGCTTTCGTAGTCAGTTCCTTACCCCACAAGGATACGTTTTCAGTCAGTTTTCTTCACAAAAGTAAGAAGTATTCATCTATAGTCTGATATCTGTACACCGTGATTTTCGTGGGAAATTTTGGGTCACGATCTTCCTTATTAACGCTTTCGTAGTCAGTTCCTTACCCCACAAGGATACGTTGTCAGTCAGTTGTCTTCATACATAAGTAAGAAGTATTTATCTATAGTCTGATATCTGTATACCGTGATGTTCGTGGGAAATTTTAGGTCACGATCTTCCTTTAAACACTCGTAGTCAGTTCCTTACCCCACAAGGATAGGCTACGTTTTCAGACAGTTGTCTTGACACAAGTAAGAAGTATTCATCTATAGTCTGATATCTGCAAATCGCGATGTTCGTGGGAGATTTTGGGTAACGATCCTCCTTGTTAACGCTTTCGTAGTCAGTTCCTTACCCCACAAGGATACTTTGTAATCAGTTGTCTTCACACAAGTAAGAAGTATTCATCTATAGTCTGATATCTGTATACCGTGATGTTTGTGGGAAATTTTGGGTAACGATTTTGAACTTTTTCATCGTCAATTCAATTCCTTATCCCCAAATCATTTTCTCCACAAGGATTAAGTTGTCATACAGTTAATTTTGTTGTTTTTACACAAGTGAGAAGTATTCGTCTGTAGTGTGATATCTGTACACCGTAGATACTGGGAAGTTTTTGAACATTATATTCCTCAACACTGCCATCACCAATTCCTAACCCCACAATCATTTTCTCCACAAGGATACGTTGTCAGACAGTTAATTTGTTGTTTTCACACAAGTGAGAAGTATTCGTCTATAGTCTGATATCTGAACACCGTGATGATCGTGGGGGAGAAAGTTTAGGTCGTGATCTTCCTCAACACTTCCATCGTCAGCTTCTTCCCCTCCACACTCCCTCCCCCGCTCAGCATCGGTGGCACGTCCCTTGGTTGACATCTGGAACATCTTGTAAATCTGTTACTGCCGACATAGCTTTCTGTTTAGTATTACAAGTATTACTTATGTTCACATTTATATTCCAATAAGGTTCGGTCAGGAACAATTAAAATAGATAGCTGAAAAATACTTTTTTCTACAGTCACTCGACAAAGTGGGCTTCCTTGCACAGATTAGTACAGAAAGCCTTTGGCGCACACCAGTATTCCAACCAAACAACACAAAAAACAGCGTTTTTTTTAATAATGCACGTAATCCGTGTATGCTTGAAAATAATTTTGTAACACTTAAAGACGACTACGATCAAGCTGGTGCAGCGTTTCATATTTCGTTCAATGTTTGAACGATATGTTTTATATGATTTATAGTAACTGTATGAAAAATATTTACACGAGTGCAAACTGCTTTTGCACACTAGTTACACAAAAATGACTATTGATAAATAGCAAATCTTTGTCTGTATCAGAGGAAATATTTTAAAAGTCGCTTAATTTAATGAAATCATTCGTAATGTTCGTTGGTTGTCCGATACGATTGCAGTCCCTATCTCAAGTCTTAAGTAGGCTTGGCTTAACTAAGAACTTTCTAAACTAACAATACGTTATTAGGTCCTGCCTGGTACTAAACATCGATGGTACTAAACGACGCCTGGAAACTGGAAACTAAAAATACAAACACAGTATTTGCGGCAAAAATGCAACATTACTACATTTAATTACTGAACCTATTGTTGTTGTGATCAAAAATTGTGTTGTTTGTTATTCAAAAAATATCCGTAGGCCTAGTAAGGTCCTTTAAAAATAGAGCAACTGTTGACTAATTTATTTAAATTTTTCCACGAGATAATAACTTTAAAGCCAGATTACCGGATGGTATTCAACCAAGAGTTTGTTTTATATCCCAAACATTCCTGATTCCATAGAGTTACACTGTGCAAGTTTCCAACGTCGACAACAATCATACATTACAGTATATTTGGAAAGGAAAACATCGCGTAGATGTTGGGTCGCAGCCAGATTCCTATTTCAAGTAAAGAAGCGGCCAACTAAAGTTGGACAAGTTGTTAAAACTCGAGAGTCGCACCGTAAAGCTGCACTACCTAACTGCTTTTATCAACTTGTTTATTTGAACAATTGTGAACACTGCTTTATTCAGCACCATTCCAAATTTGGTTGGCCCTTTTTGAACATTTGGCTTATAGGTATAGCATCATTTAGGTGTCACGAGCTGTACAATAGTAAATATGACCCAAAACTGAGTGCAACTGATTCTCAGGCAACCGGAGTGGGAAACCCGGACTTTCCTAGGGTATTAGCTTACTTTCTAAATGTGTTAAACAGGAAAACCAAAATTCCACTAATCAAAATAATTGTATTTTAAAGTCGGAAATGTGTTTTATGATGAATTTATGGACTGTTTTATGTAAATGGGTAGTGTAAAGAAGATGTTGAAAACTAACATTAATTTGTTCAATGCTCTTAATTGTAGCTTTAAACAAAAAATATTTTATTTGGAAAATTGTTTTAATGTATGGTACTGTCAAAGCGTAGCAAAGTTTAGTGTTTTAAGTAGGATATTTAAAAAATGTATATTGAAAAATAACTTAAAACTTTCTAAGTGGATACGTTAAATTATTGTTGAATTTGCTACACACCAATACGCACATTCAATGAAAATATCATAGGTGGTTTACAACAACATGAACTGTGTAGTTCAATTTTCAGTGATGGACTGCTATGTATACATATCAGGTCGAGTCTGAAGAACTCCTAAAACGCCATGTTATTGGGAACAGTAGCTCAAGATATTAATGATTTTTGCTATTTGGGCCTTTGACCTCGGAACCAGTACTACTACACTCAGCTCGCTACTATTTCTACAGCTCGCTCTTTGAGATCCCTACAGTAGGATGTATTACCTTAACAAGTACTAAGGTACACTTGGGGAGCGAGCTCTCAGGGGTCCCGGGTTTAAATCCCGTCGAATCACCGATGGATTTTTTCTAAGTGATAATGCCGCAACTCCTTGGTCTAGTCTGAAGTTATGTGGAAAACAATCCCGGGCTCGTGTGTAGCGTCCTAGGAAAAACACTAATGTACACTTGAATGATTGGCTTCTGTGATATCCGAGTCATAGGTTCATCTCTCATTACTGTTAATCGTATGAGAAAGGGCGCCAATTGATTTCTATTAATTCGGAGTAGGTGAGTATCGTGAAATGACAAACCTGTGTACATTATACTTTCATTACGGTAATTTAATATCGCTTAACTCAGACATAATCAGTCCCTAATTACTCTCAATTGATTATCGCCTAATGAGCTTTTAGGTTAGTTTTGGTCTGCCAAATGAGAACGCGTTTACAAATTTAGAAATAATTTATAGATTGGATACGCTTCGTATTGAAATACAGGGTTGGGCAAATGTGTGGATACCCCTAGTTAACTTTTTAACGCGTTGCAATAGGAAAACCTAACTCGACACATATTTACAACATAAGAAATTGCACTTTTTCATCAAAGTTACAACTTTGCCCCATTTCAAATGTAAACACCTATCATGTGACTCCTCATTTTAAAGGGTTTATTAAGAGAAATTGAATGGCGCAAACCAGAGGTCAATATCGCACGCCTAATCAAAATGGCAGCCATTTTAATTTAACATGAGCAATCATGATAAAGTCTGGACACCCCCAGTTAACTTTATAACGTGTGGCAGTGGGAAAACCAAACTTGGCACATGTTTACAACATAAAAAATGCACTTTTTCATTTAAGTTAGAACTTGTACCCGGCCCCCAAAATGGGGTATTTTGGGGGCAGCCCCAAATTTTTAAAAGTAAACACCTATCATGTGACCCCTCATTTTAAATGGTTTCTCAAGACAAATTAAATGGCGCAAACTAGAGGTCAATATCGCACCCCTAATCAAAATGGCAGTCATTTTGGAATATCCCCTATTAATTTTTTAACAGTTTATAGCAGGAAAACTGAACTCAGCATACCTTTATGATAAAAGAGAATTCACCTTTTGGTCAGTATTAAAATATTTAATTTTTAAAGTTAACTGGGGGTGTCTAGACTTTATCATGATTGCTCATCTTAAATAATTAAAATGGCTGCCATTTTGATTAGGCGTGGGATATTTACCGCTGGTTTGCGCCATTCAATTTCCCTTGATAAACCCTTTAAAATGATGGGTCACATGATAGGTGTTTACATTTGAAAATTTGGGGCTGCCCCCAAAATACACCATTTTGGGGGCTGGGGCAAAGTTGTAACTTTGATGAAAAAGTGCAATTTCTTATGTTGTAAATATGTGCAGAGTTTGGTTTTCCTATTGCAACTCGTTTAAAAGTTAACTAGGGGTATCCACACATTTGCCCAACCCTGTATAATGTAGATATTGTGAATTTACACGTAATAAGTGGTATCTAAGTTCATTGTAAATCGTATTTTAGATTTCATTTCAAATCTTTGTAGTACTGAGACTTGGAATGCTCGGAACAAGACGCTGATGTCTTTTTTGTTTACCGCGCTGCGTTGCTGGAGAAAAGATGAAAAACAAAACGTCTCAGTAAAAGACCAACCCTCCCTCAGCACAAGACTGCTTTTCTTATTGTTTTTCTTTGTTTTCTCGAATGCATAATGCTAACCACGGATTTTTGCTATCGCTATAAGTATAAGTGTCAAGTTGTTGCGTCGTATATATTCATGCCTGGATTTAATTACGATTTTGGATTTTGTTAAAACTACTTTAATTTTTAAATAGTGACTTCAGTGTTTAATGTGTGTTTGTAAATTCATTTGAAATTTTCTGGGTTTAGAAGCGTACTACGGTTATGTATTATTATTTCCGAATGCCTTTAACCACATTAACACTTGACGAACCCCTTCTCCCTTCAGGCACAGCTTCCATTCTACAATAAACCCCTTTATCTATAAATAACAACATTATTTCGAGTTCTCATAAAGCGACGTGTACGTATTATTGTTTGTTTGGGTATAATCTACTAAAGTCTTTAGTATTAGGCCTATAGCATAGTGTTTTATATGCAATGCCTACAGCCGCCATCGTTGTATATTACCTCCATATTCCTATAGTACTCAGAGCAAATGCCTGCTTGAGTATAAACCGCCATCTGATATCGACACCTCCATTACTGGGTCGTTATCTGTAACTGATAGTCGCCATCCACTCTCTCGTCAGTCGTCACTAACGTTGTTTTGCTTTAATTCTTTCGTTAACTTCTTTGTTTTGCTTCAAAACCTATTGATTGACGTCGGTTCTATAAGAAATTTGTTATTGGTTATGGTTTTGTATAAAATGTCCAATTTCTTGTTCCTTTCGAAAAATTTAAGCCAAAACTAATGTTAAGTCTACATGACTTGCTTGCTTCATTGCTTTCTCCGACTACTTTTCCTCCCGTGAAACGATATAGGGCTTATAGATTATGCCAATTATGTTACTTTTTTTGTTTAACGATTTTTTTAAATCACAGTATAGGTGGAATCAAAAGTTATCTTAGCGAATATCCCTATAGGAAAGACGCAATTGCCGTAGGTGGCACGGAAAGACGTGATACACGGGGCCGATTTACTTATTTTATTTTTATGTCCCCAAAAGGCGAAAAAAAACTATGCTTTTGGATTTTTATATAGAGTTTGATCGACTTGATTGAGTTTGCAAGCCAGCAAGATTGGACTATGGGAACAGGAGTTTATGGGGGGTTTTATGGGTAAAAAATTTGGGTTTCCCATTTTTGTCCCTAAAAAGAATAATTTTTTAGAAAGTTCGAGATTTCTCTCTAAACCACTTATTATAGCTTAATTTGGTATATTGAAGTGTAACTGTACGCCTAACGGTTGTAGAGAAAATAAAAAAGGTTTTCATTAAAAAATGTTATGTTATTAATACGGAGAATAAATAAACTGTTGTAGTTTGTTTCTTTATGGAAATATATTTTGACCGAATTTGGCAAATTTATTCCTTTCATATTAATCTATATACAGGGTGTCCATAAAAAACGTTTCAGGACTTTGGGAAATGAATCCTCATATTAAAAGGAAGAAAAAGTTTATGTGAAGGTATGTCCGAAAATGCATATTTACCCAGCTATCCGCTATTTTGTTTTTTATACAAAAATATTTTTATCTGTGAAGTTTTTCGTTCGATGATTATGAAATTTGGTAACCATGTTAACATACACAAGACCTATAATAGAAAAAATAATACAGTTGTTTAGATTGTAAATTTTAAAATGGCGGCTGTTTGAATTTTTCTAACTTAAATAACTCAAAAACGGCTTCTATGAAACAATGTCAGGAATACTTTTTTTTAGCATTTACAATACCCTATCAAACGATACCAAGATCAAAAAGATCGGACAAAAGATAACTGAAATATAACGTTTTTTTGTGTAAAAATAAGGCAAAGTTAGTCGGAAAACCCTTAATTTTGCCTTATTTTTACACAAAAAACGTTTATTTCAGTTATCTTTGGTCCGATCCTTTTGATATTGGTATCGGTATTGATATTGGAAATAGGCTGTCAAAGGAAGGTTCCCCGATGTGGCGCTAGAACATGCTCAGTGTTCGATCTCGCCGTATGCTATGCTACTAGAAGACGCTGCAGCTGTGTGTGCCGTAACTACACGGCACTCCTAGTGGTGGTCGCCAGAACATAAATGCTAACCGCAGCACTGGTGTTGGGCTATATTTTATTATTTTTGTCCATGATTAGATCCACATAGCATGTATTAAACAGCTGGTTTAGCTGCAGCATGAAAAAAGTTCTTTTATTGAAGTTTGAAGAAATTATTAAATCATTGTAGGCCTTCTTAAAGGTTATGGAGAAAAAAAAAACTGTACATTGAAAATTCTTCTGTTATTTTTATGAGGACAAAGAAAACTGTTGTAGTTTGTTTGTTTATGAATATATTTGATATAAAATGAGGAAAACGTTGTTATTTATTCCTGTACTATTGACATTTGATCAACAACCACCTTCTCTCTTCCCCGTAGCGGCAAACTGAAGTACTTCCTAGATAAACTTAATGTAATTTAAATATTGAATAAATATGACTCGATATTTTAGTAAAATCCAATCAGAAAAATAGAAATTCGTGTAGTCTGCACGTTTGTTGCGAAGGAGTCATTCTACCCAAAAGTGCAAGTAGTGCAAGTATCAGATGTTATTGTATTGTATTGTATTGTATTGTATGCATACCGATAACAATTAAATTAATTGTTTGTATAGCCAGCTACTTTTATTATGTTAAAACGAGTCTCCCGTTTGTCCCGTACACTTTAGTAGCCTAAATATGGAAAATAAACCGATTTTCTTTCTCTCTGTATAAGTTATACATTTGTTTTTGAATGTGTAAATATTTTAGTAAATATGAATTTCTAGGATAAATTAATATAATTCCATTTTATTTTTATGTCGTGCTTTCAACTTTCCTGGTTTCTTTCTTCATTCTTCTAGGCGAACATTATTCAATAATGAAAGTTTGTTTATAACGTAAGAATGCTACACATACAGTACTGTAGTAGTGGTGTAGATAGATAGGGACACTAACAATAACAATCCCATTATCAGTGAGATAAGATTAACCTTTGACAGCTGTGATCAAGTTTCGGAAGTGGCTATCTTAATAATCACTCAGTTTGAACTTGGCAGTGAGAGTGGAAAATCAATAGCAACGATGGGGGAAAAATGGTGCTGTTATGTTGGCAACGCGAGCGGACTCCCCTCGAGTCTGAGTGAGTGGACTCGTCCAGAACCGGCGAACAGCTTCTTTGTCTGGCGCTGCATTAACAGCACGCGTTGTGAGCGAGAGAATGTGAGTGAACAGTCGACCCGAGGCGAATCCATATATTGTAAATTGTAAATAGTGTAATTTATAATAGCGAGTGATTACAGCGGTGGAATCGATCGTCCCTGGTGTTTGTGAAGTGTTGTGGAGAAATTCATTTGTGAAGTGCATTATTGTGAATCATCATTTTTCTCAAGTCGGAAAAGGTTCCTTCTAGTTGTTGTTGAGAGACAACACAAATTTTTAACCTAGACTGTGTTTGTTCAGTGTTGATATCTTGATCTATATCGGAGGCCGTCTGAAAGAATAATTTCAGAGGCATCTACAAGGTGTTTGACAACATCTTGTATGATTCTAACGCGAGGATATCGGGAAATGAAAGATATGGGCCCTGATATGGTAAGTGTTCTGCTATCAGTATTTACTTTCTTTTGTTTGTCCGTCTAATACTGGCTATAATTATGAAATTAAATTACTGAACGCTTTTGTTTGTATTTCTTGAAAATCCGTGCTTTGTTTTTGAATTGACTGGTTTGGCAATAAACTGTAGGCCTATCTTAAACTGTAACCAGTATGCAAATGTTTTCTTTCAAATCTGGTACGGCATTTATTTAACTTGATGAAATGTTTTGTTTATTTTTAGAAAGTGTTACGGATAAGTAAGCAAGCGATTGCCATGCTTGCGGCCCAAGATGGCGGATATACTGAGCGGTGGGTTTAGTAGGCACAAACTCTCATAAGTTAATGTTCATATTTCTTGATTTATTTATCTGACGTTTCCCTATCAGTTATATGTGCACTCCGTACACTGACAAAGATCGTTGAGGCTGCATGTTTGTCGTCTGCTGGGGCCGAACAATGTTTACAAAATAATCACGCATGCTTCTGTGACTATTAAACCAATTTACTACAACTTAAGTATAACATAATATTTGGTTATGTTTAGACCTAATTCACTATAACTTAATGCATGAGTTTTGCTGTTTTGTACCCAAGTAAAGCTGATCTAAGTTTCCAACCATAAAGGCCTATTGAGGCCTAGTACCGGTAGGCCTACCTATTTTAAATGTGTTTTTTTTTTCAATGGTATTTAACTTATTTTAATGTACATTTAAAGTTTCTTGTGCATCTTTGTTCATCAACATTCGTTCTCAAGACAATTTCCCAGCTAAATTAACTTACATGGATCGGACCAATTAATTTAGGCTAAGTTAATTAACCCCTGCTTAGAATCAAGACTTTTTGAATTAAGTTCTACTTCAACAGCTTTGCAACAGTGAAGTTCAATAACAGGCTAGCCTAAGTTAAACCGCAACCTACCATAAAGCTTAAGTAAGTTAATTATAATTTAATTACAATCCCCTAACTTGCGGTACCACACTTTATTGCCCAAAACTAAGTATTGGGCTAAATGCGTTAAGTAGGCCTACCGTATATTGTAAAAAAAATTGATTTTTGTTAATTATATAGTCAAAAGCTATACTGTACTGCTTGAAATAGACGTATGCAGACAGTTTTACCACTTTGATATCTAGATTTAACCATCAGATAGCTTAACTAGGCCTACCTATATATCTATTACTAGCTGGCCCGACAGACGTCGTCCTGTCCTATTGTGGTTTTATGTCACATGCTCGTTCATTTTCATATTCAAGATGAGCTCGTTCGCATGGTTCAATCACGTCCTGGTTGAAGTTCGTTCGCTACGCTCACTCACCTTTAGGTTGGAGCTCGTTCGCTGCGCTCACTTGCCTTCAGGTTAGCTCGTTCGCTACGCTAACTCGCCTCGAGGTTGAAGTTCGTTCGCTACGCTCACTCACCTTTTGGTTGCAAATTAGCTGTTGTCATAAATTAAAAAAAATAATAGTGCTGCACCCTGTTGGTAAACCTATTAACTTTTTAATGCTATTGAACATCACAGAATCAAATTGTTTAGTTGCACCAGCTGTTAAGATTCGTTAATTCCATTTAAATATGAGTACTCATAAGGTTAACATGGGAAACTCCAGAGCCACTGGGGCGGAGCCCTATTGACGGGTCTGCACCAAACTTCACACAAACCATCCTTGAATAATGCTTAATAATGCCTGAAAGTTTCATTACAAACTGTCAAGCGGTTTTCTGTTTGCTCGTCATAAAGGACAAACATACAAATATACAAACATACAAATATACAAACATACAAACATATATTGGATTTTATATATATAGATTATTGTCAGTTAAATTATTTTGTTTATTTTTGCTTTGTTTATGGTTAAAAATTTAAGTTGTTTTTAATACATTTTGGCAGTATTGGTCTTTTAGTCCTAACATTTGAAATCACAAAGCTTTGTGTCCCAAAATATTCACTGCGGTGGTAAGTTCTCATAGCCTATACTTAATATTCTCTGAAAGCTGTTTTTCAAAATTGTAATGTTTTCTTCAGCATGTAGCCTACCGTAACAAAGGAGAGAGAAATTTATGATTCAACAAATTTGTTGCATTTTAAAATTTAGGCTCTTTTAGAATTTGTAGTGCGCTCAAATTGATCTTCTCTGGACTTGTTCAATGTTCAGTAACCCGAAAGTTTATTTTAGGATGTAAAAACCCCTTAGTAGGCCTAATATATAGCCTATTTCAACTAAGATCTGCTACGAACATACGAACAACAACAATATAAAAAAATACGGAGATATATGATTTTTATCACAAAAACGCCAGTTTGATTTTTGCTAACTTACTACTTAGAACGTTGGCGCCTATACTAAATCATATTCGGAAGTTTATGGCTGTCATAAATAATCAAGTGACATTCCGTCGTTTGTTTAAGGTAGTTTAAACCCACAGGACTTACGTTGGACCAAGCTATGGCGTCGTTGGTTGACGGGGGTTGTAGGCTATCCAGGTTTTGCCGTTATCTCGTCGTCATAGTAACCAGAGGCGTCCATACTGCACTGACCCGTGATTGATATATTGGTTGTCATTACTGACAGTTAAACTACTGTATCATGAAGATTAATTGTAGACCTAAAAAGAACCCATGACTCATTGAAGAATCGAAGTATTGAATCCATTGACTTTGATCTTTGTAACAATTAGCCTAGCCTAACTTATATTCCATGTTCCACCGGTGGCTACCAAACTATTGGTTTCAGTAAATTTGTAGAATAGAAGGCACAATCGTAAATAATTAACCACGTTTCCGATTAATATCAGTGTGAACTGAGACATTGGCCTATCTACAGATTTCAGAAAACAATTCTGGATATTGGTGTAGAGCTTGATGCGTTTATTGTAGGTATATCAGAACTTTATTAAACAACTATGGTATAGTATGTGTAATTTTACTCAATCTGATTATCTGCAGATGAAATCTAACCTGATATCCCCCCTCCCTTCTATTGAGCAGCATTGTCAGCATGAGAATGTGCAGATTTGTTGTATCCGCTTAGTGGGAAAAGTGAACAAACAATTAATATTCCTAGCAAAATTATTGTTTCACCTTTGTATACACAAAAACAATGCAGAGTCGGTTTCGCTGGTGGGAACGTAATTTGAATTTGGCCGTAGTCCAGGCTGGCCTATGCCAGCGTCCACTACAGCCGTTGCTGTACAATCGTCACAATGATGGGCGAAAATAGCACGCGTCGCCGCGTCACTCGCACTAAGCGGTCTGTCAGTGTCCGCGAAATTCTAAAAGGACTCCTGAGTCAGTCTGATTTACGAAGATATATCCAGCTGATATCTCGGTTACTGTCAATGATCCCACGAGGCTACTGTATAATTTACATGTTATTTTGCCTTATGTCCCATTAAAACTGCAAACCGAGCTTTGGTGGTAGGCCTATTTGAAATATGTATCTAGTAACGTGGGCAAAAGGTCGACAATTAGGTAGAATACATGTTATGAATTTCTGTTTGCTCAAACAGAATCTCAAATAATCAAATTGCTTGACCCACGAACCACTGTTTCCAAAATCGGTAACAGCCAAGGAGCCAAGTAAACTGTCGTTTTTCCAACCTACATGTGTTAACTTGGAACAATGTTAACAGTCGTAACCGTGGGGTGGCCTTATCATCCACCATAACTCGATTCTTAACCCAACTTTAACCTAACTACAGCCTGATTGTAATTTGACGAATTTACTTACCGAGTGTCCCATGCCAAGGCAATATGCCAAGTTGCTTCGACCTTGATGGAGTTTGGCTGTCGAAATGTCACCGCCACAGGACAAGGCAACCAATGACTTGGCCAGCGCTGTTGTCTGGCGGCGCGACTCGCGAGCTCAAGGTCGAGGATTTAACACGGCTGTCACGCTGTACGCCGCGCCGCCTCACTTCCTGTCCGGTGGATCACGCGATATTGCCATGTATCCACGAGATATTACTCCGAAGTCACCATTTGCAGAACAGTGAATGTTTACGGAGCAATCCTGCGCACCGATTTGCTCAATGCGTTGATTATTCGGATGCTGCGTATTCTCAAACTTCTATACATTTATTAGGCCTACCATACCTAGGTTTAGACACTAGGCACGTCATGACTGTCACATCGCATGGTGTTGGTAGCTGCTCTACAGTTTATTGTGACGTGACGGATACACGGACACGACACGGCTGTTGACGGGTAAATCAACAGGCATGACACCTCACATTAAACAATGTCACATGGTATAGCTTCGGTAGCTAGAGCACAACTTATCTGTTGAATCAGATTTTAAAAACAATTTTATTTAGGTTACATTGTATAGTAATTTCTTAGCGCGAAGTGGGATTAGGTGAATGGTTATTCTAATTGTTATCTAACGTTCTTCGCCTTTTCGGTTGCATTAATAGAAATCCACTGCGAAGCAAAATAAAACGCGGTTTTAGTAGTTCCCGACATTTTGTCTGTAGTTTTGTACACGCTACAGCTATAGCGTAGGAGGGCGGTGGGCGTTCAAGTTTCACCATTGTTGTCTGTTATGAGTTGTGGCGGACTGTGGTGGCAATTATATCTAGGATCACGGTCTTGTCGCGCCGCTGCACTTTCCAATGCAATCTCAGGGCAAGGGCTTGCGCTGCTGTCAATGAATCAGGATATAGTAGTAGATTCCCTGTATTGTTTTGGCGTCGCTACTTTGCTTTTGTTTGGTAACAATAGGATTTTTATCCGTTTGATTAAACAATTTTTGTTTCCAATAAATTTTATTTATTTATTGAATGGCTGTACTTTTCTTAGAAAGCTTCTCAGAAAGGTGTATACTACGCCGACACGGCCTGGTACCAGCGACCACAGTGGTTGAGTGAACGGCGAAGGCTGGATGAATGAGATGACAGTTTTGCCACTGATCAACGATCAATCACAGACAGACGCAAAGGTTTCTAACCTCTCAGGATCGAATCCGTGATATGACAAATCTGTCCCACACTACCATGTGGCACTCGAGAAGGTCCAACTTTATATCCACAGTGGATAGATGACAAGAGTTCTGAATGGCTGAAAACTTTCAGTGTCGCCAACGTCAGGAGGTGACATGATAGTGTGCGATCAATACTAATAAACGCCCGATCATAACTACTGTAACTAGGCAATTACAACATACCGTACACGATATTACACTCAAACATTCATGCTGCAGACAAATAATATCAAAACGCTAATGTTTGTTTTAGCAAGCTGCCGATACCGTATTTGAACTAATTTTGTTCAGGAACGCTTGAGATGGCTCAATATGTACTGTAGGTACTGTTTTTATCGTTTACCAGGTGATTTGTATGGTGTGTCGGAATGAGATTATGATGCTTTATTTAATTCGACTATATAGCGGATGAACAGTAGCAATATGTACATTCAGTAACATCGCGTATTCGTCTTAGCTAGCAACCGATACAGTATTTGCCATTGGGTTTTTGTTCAGAAACGTGCGAGATTGCCTATTATTTCACTGTTCTTTTCGTTGGGCCCTAGGCGATTGTTTAAATCTGTGAAGGAATGTGAATTGATTGTAGTGTTGGGATGCTAACGCACAGGCGTGGTAGACGAAGAAGGACGACACGGCGAGTCAGCTGTTGGCGTTGACGCGGATGGAGAGGCTCTATTTTTAACCCTTCTCCACGGAAGTGAAGTGGCCCAGAGTTCTCTTCTCTATTAGTCTCGTTCTCGTTGTTTATAAAGTTCACTTTTATGTGCTGTGTATGTCTGCGGAAAAAGAATGTAAGGGAAATTTGGGGTGTTATTGTTAAATTGTGTCCATTGGGTTGTTTGCTCGGCTTTCTTTCTTAGGGGCTTGCTTATTATTCAGCAATCAGACTGTGTTATCATTTATTCTACACGCATTCTTTAGTCATTTTTATTCAATATGCCACCCTGGTGTGTTGCCTTCGAATGGGTCTAATTTTATTTTCCAGTCTTCATCAACGTTCTTTTTTAAACGCCAACGCCCAATTTAGTCGGCTTACAAAATGTCGGTGCATTATCCAATAACACTAAATTTTGCAAGAATTCAAAAGTAAGAATTAGGCCTATCTAAAAAGAGTCTTCGTAAAAGAGCATGTTACTGTTACCTGTTATAAATTAATTGATTCTGGATCAGTAAACTTAGCGAGAATGTAAAAAACCAATGAACAAGTTGGCTTACAGTCGACAATAGCAGTCAGTTTTTTTACATGCAATTGAAATTGCTGGTAATTATCTAATTTAAAACGCCTAATATCTTTAAATGATGCTGGTGCGAGTGTGTGCATCGCTCAAAATGCAGCCTAGGCCTGCGTATCGATTAAACCTACCACAAGTCGGCAGTTGGGGGTCAACAACCCCCCTGCCCCCCCTCACACACACACTCGTACACCCCAAGTGGAATTGGTGCAATGCCTATCTGATAGCGGTTCTTGGAATTTGCTTTCCCCTTTTATTTTCTTCCCTTGTTTACATAATGAATTTCCCCTTGAAGCTATCAGCAGTATGTTTATATTACCAAACATCGATGATGCTATTTATTCTGTGTACTCGAATTTTACGAAGTTAATTTTACGAATTGGTAGTAAGTGGCGTTACAAGTGGTATTCCACTCATGTTTGACTTATTTTTTTATTTGTATGTAGGCTAGAGTCGTATTCTAGATGTCGTGAATGAATTTTAGAGTTAATTTGTAGAGGCTCTTAAATAAGCCCGTGCGTGGATCGTTTACAGCAAAGCAAGGAGTGAGCCGGTACAGTACAAAGGTGAACTGAAGTGATAAAATGTTATCGGCAGTGACCAGGATCCGAACCCACGACACTACTGCCTTGGGCCCGAAGTCCGCGACGCTACCGACTGAGCCACCGACTCACTAAAATTTACATTTATTAATTCTCTCTTCATTTTTACAAAATCGTTCTACTTGACAACTTTCATGAGATGACAAACCCCATATTTCAGAGCCACTCCCGCGTTGTAATATTAGAGTGGCCCGAGATAAGGGGAAGAGAACGGCCCGGAGCTACAAACGAGGTTTTATGGACCTATTCAGCGGAGTTCTCATGTATTATGACGGCGCTGCGTCGCGTCGCCCCGCGGCACAGCATGGGAACTTGCTGAAACTTGTGTGACTGTATGTCTTGTATGTACACCTGGAATAATGTCGGAGCATCTTCTCTTGAGATAGACTTTGTTGTACCGGTATTCAGAATCCACCTACTCTTTTTATGCGAGTGTTCGTTATGATTGTTGTACTGCAATAAGGAATTCTACCAAGTTTGATAATGTGCATATTTAACCCTCTGCAGGTAATATACAAGTATCGAAGTAATCTGATTAATGTGTTGTAATGTGTAGGCTATAAAAAGAAACCGCCAGCGGTCTCCTAACATATCTCAATTTCGAAATTGAAGGTGGATTTGACACAGAGTTTCTCATACCGTACAGCGAAAGTTCATTGTAAAATTGAGTTGACCAGATTTGGCCATGTTTCTTTTAAACCTTTTCTCATACGATTATGATTTTGTTCGTGATAACTTATAGTATGCAACTTTGTGGATTTTGCGTTAATTATTATTGGCTCTCTTGGGCCAAATAACGTATACATGTGGGCATCAGCGTAAAGGTATGATAATGGGAATAAGTAACAGGGTGGAAACTAGCTCGCTCTTTCTGTATTTTCAACTAAGGTTCAGATTGTAGGTAGGATTGCATTTATTTGTCAATGCGTCCCGTAACAATACACGATGCAATAAACACGCAGTACCAGTGAACCGGCCACTGCAGTAGTGTTGACGCTGCGCATGCTGGGGACTACGGTACTTGTATACAATGTACACAATGCGTAAACATATGCGTATTTAATCTGAGAGTAATCCGCATTAAACATTGTAGTGATGAATTAAACCTATTTTGTTTCTCTTTGTATTGAGGTACTTGTTATAGGCTTTATAGTGCTTTTTAAACTCATCCGTTAAATTTGTTATTCTGATGAGTAATTGGGCGTCCTCCAATGAATACACAAACTATAGTAAACTTCTTACTATACCTATAGTACGTTATACTTACTATAGTGAACTTATAATATAGTTTGTATATTCATTGCGTCCTCACACAAAAGGAAACTACTGCAACCCAATCGCCCCCCCCCCCCCCCCCACAAGCAAAAGTGTTTACTACTGTGATATCTAGGTACTTGAAGTGGGAAAATTATTTTTAAATTAAACTGTTTTACATTACCGTACTTGTTTCCTATATTGGACCATTTCCGTTAATTCTTTTATTAATTCACCACCAATAATTAGTAGGGTATATTTAGTAGGCCTATATTTAGTTAGAACTATGTTAACGAAAAACCTAACCAAACCTAATATACACAACGTATTGCGGTCCCCTATATCGGCCCAAATTAACACGTAATGAACTAGCATAGAATGGTTTGCGGTGCAAGGTAACGTATTTTGGCAGGGAAGATGTGGAAAATGAACGTATCCTTTTTTAAGGCGTTTTGTTTAGTTTTGTCTATACTCTACTTAGTCTGATCTAGCATTGGTCTTTGTTCCATTCCGTGGTGGTAGTGTAGAGTCAGGACAGGAAGGCCAGCTGGCGCCAACCTATTGATTGTCTGAGTCACGGGGCTGTGTTGTGCTATCCGTTCTCCCATCACTCATCTCCTACTCCAGAACACGATTGTTGTTTTTACGTATTCATGGAAGGCGAACACAATTTTATTATTTGGTAAAGTCCACTTTGAAGTTAGTGCTGTTATTGCTCTCGTGTTGCAATAGGCGAGTATTTTTGCTTGTCAACACGATTTACCTGCTGTACTGACCTTGGTCGCAACATCTCCATCAAGCTTGGCTGTTTTCCTTTCATTTAGACTCATCCGTGGGGTGTCGTAGATCTCTCGACTTCTAAGTAGTAGACGATTTTCAATGACTCATTACAGTTATTGTGATCTTCCGAATCCTTATTGTCATGTGATCAAAAATCCTCGACAAGCTATATCCAGATGGACGACTTTCTATCCATTATTCCGAAGCCGTCGAGTTAAATAATGATTTAACACAAACGCATGGACACATTTTAAATTGTGCTTAAGTAGATTTCAAGTGTCAAACGAAATTTTAATATGTGTATGCTCCTAGTTTGTGGCATTGAAACTAGTCTCCAAAATCAGAAAACAATTACAACTACACTCTTCATACATGCAATTACCGAGCAGTACTCATCTATTAAACATTCATTTAACATGTTATGATTTATGTGTCTCGTACGATCCAGTGTCACTTATTGACACACCTATAATGTAGCTTCTTACAAAATTGTTATTACAGTTCGATTAAAAGCTTTTTTCTTGACTACCTGTATAACATATGGTGTTAACATTTTAAACTATTTTAACAAATAAATATGAGATTTTCATCAAAAAGTAATACTGTACTGTATTCGTGTGAAATGTGGCAGAAACTTTTACAATTTTCCCCAAACGTATCAACAACAGTCAACAGGGCCCAGATGGTTTTTGGAACCTACGCTATTCAAACATGGGTCGTGGGAAGCGTCGCAGCTGTGTATTCTAAACTTGGATGAAATGATTGTTACGCCCACTGCGTCATACAGTATCACGAGGAATGTATGATATTTATTTTTGTTTCACTTTCCGAGCGTTCAAGGGCGTTGATGTGTTTATTTTGAAGCGGCCGCCAAGAATAGTGGACTGGCAGCGAGGCGACGTTATTCTCGACCACATTCATCACTCCATTATCAAGCTTTGACCCTTTTAATCTTTCCGCTCTTTTGACTTCGCTTCTACTTTTGTTTGTTGTGGCGTTCTTTCAACGAAAACTACAGGAATATCCTTAAGTTCTCTTTTTGTTAAATTGCGATTGCAAACTTCGGCGTCGATTTTCTAGGGTGTTTAAAGGTGTCATATGCTAGATCTAGTCGTAGAACTCACTAGCGCGGACGTTAATCCACACCAGAGAGCATATCCACAATTCGTGACGTACGGGACGACGCCAGCGTCCCAGTCATATCCATACATATCCAGATCAGTTTCATTATACTGTAGTAAGGATTGAGAATTAACGGATGCAAAGATAATCCTAACTGTGATTCGTCGTTTATTTGTAATGCTGAAATTGCTCTTTTACCTACAACATAAATTTAAACTAGAGAATGTTTCGCCTTTGCTGATGCTATTAATTTTTAATACAAATAATATAGTATTAGATTCGTCCCCAACACTTAGTTGTACTTAGTCGAATAGTACCTATTAAGTCTAGGCTGTTTTAATGCGGCTGGGATTAGACTTATTATTTTTTTAATACGCCAATTTGATCAACTTGTTTGGGCTAATGTATAGGCTGATGCTTTCTTCGTGAGAAAGATAAAACAAGTATCAGCAAGATGCAGTTTGCATTCCTTTTAATGTCAGTAAGGAATTGATGACAAAGCTGTCGTCAGATCCGGGCTGATTTATTCCAGGAACCCGTTGGGAATCGCAGTATGTAAAATAACACCGCGCTACAGCGGTGTGTCGGGTCAGCATAACTTAAACCCTTTGTCTGCTGAAGGCAGTAACCTAGCGTCAGCACCAGCCGTCATACGTCAGCACTCAGCTGTCAGCATTGGCTCGGGTATCAGTTTTACGATCTACACCCTCGGGCTGGCTTACTTTTGTATTGCAATGTGCTTAATTTCAAACATTGAACGCCAATTGATGTGAAGTTTCCACCTTGTATGTCGAAGTGTTCAGGGACGCACTTTTGCTATAAATATTTTCATTTGTCAGTTAAGGCTATTTTAAATACACGTGATAGAATTATGTTCAATTTACGGAGGAAGGGTGCGGATTTTAACACTTCAGGACTTATCTGCTAAATTGGTAAAACAAAGGACCAGGTTGGAGTATACCGAAGCGAATGATTGCACATGTTAACCATGTCACAGCTAATTATTGAACTGGTCAAACTCAGTAGTCAGTAACTTGTACATAGGATATGGACAAAGCAAATACATAGTGGAAAAGGAGCCGAATTGTAAATATTGTTTGGCAATCGCCGCAAAGTGACTAACTATTGTTCGTTTAGTAATAATCGAGCGCAATCAATGATAACATTTCCATCAGTGATAGGAAAAGGAGCCGAATTGTAAATATTGTTTGGCAATCGCCGCAAAGTGACTAACTATTGTTTGTTTAGTAATAATCGAGCGCAATCAATGATAACATTTCCATCAGTGATAGGAAAAGGAGCCGAATTGTAAATATTGTTTGGCAATCGCCGCAAAGTGACTAACTATTGTTTGTTTAGTAATAATCGAGCGCAATCAATGATAACATTTCCATCAGTGATAGGAAAAGGAGCCGAATTGTAAATATTGTTTGGCAATCGCCGCAAAGTGACTAACTATTGTTTGTTTAGTAATAATCGAGCGCAATCAATGATAACATTTCCATCAGTGATAGGAAAAGGAGCCGAATTGTAAATATTGTTTGGCAATCGCCGCAAAGTGACTAACTATTGTTTGTTTAGTAATAATCGAGCGCAATCAATGATAACATTTCCATCAGTGATAGGAAAAGGAGCCGAATTGTAAATATTGTTTGGCAATCGCCGCAAAGTGACTAACTATTGTTCGTTTAGTAATAATCGAGCGCAATCAATGATAACATTTCCATCAGTGATAGGAAAAGGAGCCGAATTGTAAATATTGTTTGGCAATCGCCGCAAAGTGACTAACTATTGTTCGTTTAGTAATAATCGAGCGCAATCAATGATAACATTTCCATCAGTGATAGGAAAAGGAGCCGAATTGTAAATATTGTTTGGCAATCGCCGCAAAGTGACTAACTATTGTTCGTTTAGTAATAATCGAGCGCAATCAATGATAACATTTCCATCAGTGATAGGAAAAGGAGCCGAATTGTAAATATTGTTTGGCAATCGCCGCAAAGTGACTAACTATTGTTCGTTTAGTAATAATCGAGCGCAATCAATGATAACATTTCCATCAGTGATATACACAAATCTACTCTAACGTCGTTATTTACTGAGAGTTAAATTATTATAAATTTATTGTAAAAATTGATGAATAGTGAATCAATAATAAATAATAAATTACAATAGAAACTTGTCATCAAGACTTATGGCGATTGTTAAATAAAAAAGACTAGTTATCATGGTTTACTTGTTATCGAGGTTTGCAATAGTATGTGACTAGGGGTCAAATAAATTCTAGGTGCTTTGGAAATGGTACTTTTTATCAGGGGCGACTTGTTATTGAG
Source organism: Macrosteles quadrilineatus (assembly GCF_028750875.1). Taxonomy (NCBI): domain Eukaryota; kingdom Metazoa; phylum Arthropoda; class Insecta; order Hemiptera; family Cicadellidae; genus Macrosteles; species Macrosteles quadrilineatus. Next base: position 8,538,760 of record NW_026542597.1, read on the forward strand.
GGTCTTGTTATCGAGGTTCCACTATAATAAATTAATTATATATATATATATATATGTCTAACAAATATTATGTATTATACATTTTATAATCTGCTAAGGTTTGTCAATAAAGATTTTGTTTAGAAACACGATAATCTGTAAACCTTTTGTAGCCTAAACATGTATATTTAAACCGTGAGATGTGAAGAAAGTAAGTCCGAGTTGTAACGTCTAAGAATCTTGAGAAATAATAAGTGAAAAAATATTAATAAATTTGTTTTATTCACTCAGTTTACTCTCATGGCCCATTAGTTACTGTTATCAAACAAAATTTATCCTTCTATTATCTTTCTTAATAAATATATATATAATATGCAGTTTTCTCAAGTTCACAATTGTGCAGCACAATATAAACAAATCGTATTTAAGTATACAAAAGTCAATATAAATATTTAATAATAAACTTCTGTTGTTGAAAGTCCCAGTCGTAGTGCTGCACTCGCGGCTATGCTCGCATTGGCGTTCGAAGAAACGTTGATAGCTAAACATTATCAAACCTTGAACAAAACATACGTCCAATGGTTTCTATTGTCTTATCTAAAACCGATTTCAGGCCTTTCGGAGAGATACTTAGCCCGATAATCTTGAATATTCTCTAAACCGTCTATACGTTGGACGATAAGTTTATGGCAAACATTCCTAAACGTTACGACTGAATGTTTTGGTTGAAAATAAGCAGGAAATTCACAACACGTGGACCAGTGAGAAGTGACGGCCGACGGCTTGTAGAGCTACAAACCCCGCATTGGCCAGCGGGGGCGGCGTCTTGGCAGCCTGCTCTAAACATGCCAATTACATTTGGTCGGAGAATGTTTTCTTTGAAATAGGCTTTTCACTTTTCTCTGAATTGAAATGTTCTTATTACATTACACATGCTTGGCGGATTTCCCGTTGAGCATAAACAATGTTGCGCTCCACTACTACAGTAGTCTGTGTACTTTATGTACACTGTTGTTATTCAGAGAATTTAATATTACATTCGGAGAATGCTTCTTCGAAGGCTTTTAATTTTACTCTGAACGAAAATATTCTTATTACAGTTCCTTGCTTGCCGGATTTCTCGTCGAGCTTTAACAATTTGTGTCCCTATCTAAAAACGCTGTGTTTCACTACTGTAGTATTCGTTATACTTAATTTTTTATGTGAATTGAACTAGCTATCTGTTCTCTAAAGTGGCAGAAATTCGTATTTGCATATGTGCAGCATATTATAGAGAAACTGTTTATTGTCATATTGTCCCTTTAGCCTTGCTTGTATTTTGATAAAGCCACGATTAAGATACTGTATACACGTTGTATACAAGTACAAATAGAATTGATTAGAACCACAGAATTTTCCGTATATGCAGAATTCTATAGGATATGCAGTCAACTTTTACGGTCAAAGGTTAAAACGCCGACCGCTGGGCTACACTAGGAAATAACGCGGAGACAGTTCTTTAGCAAGAGAACCTTTCGCAGAAGAGCATGAAATCAGCTCTCGAAGGAGGATTTTAATCATGTTTATGTCCTTAATCCTAAATTATGGAGGAAGTGATGCTTTTAGATATCGGCGTAAAATAAAGCTCTGCCAACGAGCGTGGAATTCGCCAATTAGCTCGCGTAAAGCTGTTCGCCACAAAGGTTATGTATGCTTTGAGTGTTGAATCGTTCACTTTGCTTTGTGGTCCATACCTCGGTCTGAGGTTACGGCGGTCTCCGCCTTGTGCTGACTATCGCATACACCACACGCCGACAATCATTACAGTACCTTTGGAGCTTATACGCAATGACTTTTCTAGACTGGGGTTAGTGTCAAACAACGAAATGTTCTTACTGTATCCGATAAGGGAAGGTTTCATATATTAAACTGAAGGATAAAGTTGAACTTTGATCGTTATTGTTAATGTTTAACATGTTAGATGATCGAATACGGTGGTTGCTTAGTTAGTTACCAGTTCGATCCTGAAGCCAGAAGTTTTTTGATTGTTCAGAATTTAACCCTGCACTTGATCAGTTTGCTTGTAATAAATGGTTCTAGGCAGAAACTCAAGTGGTCTTCACTATCTTCTCTCAACGCTCACTCATCTCCGCTTTAAATACACACATACCATTGTTTGTCAGCGCCGTATACATACATCCAACCAATCTAAACATAAAGATGGATTTAGACGTATGGATTATCTGAATAGTGTTGCGTTTGACTGTTTTAACTTCACATTTATTCTTAGAGATACACAATTAGGTGCGGTATTTTATAAATTTTACCGCGGGACAGAGTGTGTCTGAACTGTACAGTATACATACGTAGGCTTACGTTGATTGGTTCAGGTAGTAGTGTTACGACACTGCGTGTGGGACGGATGTATGTTCGATGTATTGATCGTCACCGACACACCTACGTGGAGTCTGTGTCATGGAAGAGTTTTTGATTGTCTTTGGACCGCTATTGAAGTCTACTTTGGTCCAGTTGCATTACCCATGTCGTAGCGTAAAAGAAAAATCATGTTCGACCACATTGAATGAAGTAAAAGCCTAGATTAACATGTGCTTTTGCCGGTTCAATGTATTGTTTAGTGTATTTAGATCACGCGTTGTGAAAATGTCTATGTATAAACTAACTTTTTTAAATAGTGCTCGTGAACATCAAAACCACAATATTCCCGTAGATAAATACTATTTAACTGTAAGCATTCCATTTTGTCAATGATCCATCGGTCCAGTAACTAGTTTTGGACTTTTTTGTACACAAATGAGTTGTGGTTGTGGACAATTTTTGGGTTTTCAGCATGTCCTGCTCCAGTGTCTAGATGCTATGTACTGGTAGGCGGTACGCAAGGCGGGGTTTAGGACAGGTGTCGGCATGTTTAACATACAACCTACCAGTTTCCGGCCCGTAACGCGCTGTTTCCTGCTCTGCCCCTGCACTCTGATTCATCCCGTCCAATTGTCACCGATGATCCCATGCATCGTATCCGGTCTACTTGGTCACACAATCAGCCTCGGCCACAGACATAGACAGTCTCCGATCCGTTCCCTTCAGCTCCGTTCAGTCTCCGACTGGGTCCGACGCCTTCCGCACTTGTGGATGTACTGTACGCCGCGCCGTGAATGTGACGTATAGCGACGTTAAGTACAGTATGCTAAATAACATTCACCGTAAGGCCTACGTGAATACGTGGGAAATGCAATGAGATAGATGAAAAATAATCTCCCAATGTTCATTGATAATAACCAACCCCAGTCTTGAGCGTAATATTTTATGGACACTATTTCAGTAGGTATTCTTTAAAAAACAATAACCATTGTTATGTCACATTTAGGATATCCTGTTAAAGTTTCACCTACTCCCATGTTGGAACAATTTATTCAAAGTTTTTGCGCGAAGTTATTAGGGAACAAAAGGAAAAAAGAGGTCTAACTTCTGACTGTCATCTTCCAAGTAGGCCCTATGATATATTAATTTAGGAGAAATATGCTTATTTAAGTAATTAATTTGTTTATTTCTGGCCACAATAATTTTTAAACTTTAGAAATGAATGGTATCTCAATGTGATTTTCCAAAAAAAAGGTAAATGCTAAAATTATAATTCCTCTCCCTATTTGATACACATACACCTAAATGTTCATTAAATTTGTCTAGCGAGTAGCGACACATAAACATTTCTCATATTGAGTTTCAGGCTAATCAAAAATGTATATTTCATTACTAGTGTTGTGCTGAATTTAGGATTTTAAACGTTGGCCTGATAATTTTCCAAATCAAATTTTCTATTCAAATTTAGTTTTTATTTAGAAATCCATAGAGGTTGTTTAACTAAGTTAGTCGATGTTGGGTTTCTCCTGTACGAAAATATACTTATGTAATTAAATTGTCATTAATTAGTTCTGGCCTCAATAACTATGGAATTTTAATCCTACATAATAGATGAATGATTGTTTATCTTTCTTTTGTCTTTGAATTGTCAATACAAAAATTTGAATGCTCTTCTTTTGGTACATTAATTTGTTTATCATTCATCGTCTAGTGACCCACTATTTTCATATTTTTTATTTATACTAGTCATTGGGCCTAAGTAAAACAAAAGCAAATGAAAACATACAACTTGTGGCGAACGGGACTTTGGTTGTTACGAGGTTGGCAATTGACCGACAGGTGGATGTTGGGCCTCACCTGCTTATAATCTGTGGTTGTGGCTTTGCCAACGCCAGCCCTGCCGCCTGACAACACAAGTATTATTCCACCCAAACCACGAACTTATTGTAAATCTGCGTGTTTACTGTGGTTACGCAAGATTAGGACATTTATAATTCTCTATCCACAAAACAGAGATGTATTACAAAGTAACTATACAACTAATCAGAGAGAAAAAAATGTAGGTGTACGTTTAAATCAAATTATTTCACGTAGGCCTATCATCGTATGTCCCAAAGATGTTTTGTTTTCCCCACAGTAGATGAAGAAGATTCTCCGAAGGTTTCTTAACAATTCACATAATACTTTTTTAGCACTTTACATTGATTTATCCAATTTATTGTACCTACATGTTTTATAATTTACACATAGTATGTCTTTATTAATAGCTATTTTTTGTTTCAGGTAAGCAATCGCAATTGGTGTTCTCGGTGGTAAGTTAAGAACCCTAGTTGAAGTAATGTGATTATTTTCAAAACATTAAAATGCCACTATTGTATCTTCCCACAAAATCAAGTATTTTGATGCACGTTAGTAATTAGGCAACTCATTAAAAGTGATTTGGAATCGGTTATATGTATTTTAGAATGTGTAGGTATATGTTTTAGATCATTGTTTTGGTAGTCTTTGTTAAACTACTGGTTTCCACTCCAATTAACGGTTATCAACAGCTTGAAGTGGTAGGAAACAAAGTTCCTCAATGTTCCTAATTCTTTCAGAGGATAATTTAATCAATCAGTTTGATTACTGAACAACTTGTTTGTTTGCTTGTTGTGTGTCTTTGTTTCTTTGGATAACTATTATTTATCTAAGGTTGCCCTTATTATTTTTACTATGTTTTGGGAAATATTGTACATTTTTGTTGATAAAATACATAGCGTAATTGTTATCAGTGGTTATCAATCTGCGTAGCTGTTGTATGTAATCTGCACTGTTTTGCCGCTTATCGTAGATTAACTTCTCCCCCCCCCCTACAACATCAGCACGCTGTCATTTATTAAATTTACTGGGAAGCCTGGCGCTGCTTCTTCTCTGTTGTGACAATTGCACCCCCTCCTCCCCCGCCCTTACCCACCGTCAATATCCCCATTGTGTTCGGTGACGTTTAAAAAGAACAATCAGACCCCTTTCCAACCCGTTTAAGATATTGAGATTTGTTTTTGTTGAACCGCCTGTCCGCTTGAATTATCTCTTTTCATTGTGTAATAATTGTTGTCAACAGTTATATTACGATTTAACGTTTTCTTTGTTAAATCCGTTGCTGTTTAAAGGTGTTTATTTAATTTATGGTTGTAATGTTTCGTGTGTTGAGATATCCATTGTTTGCCCACGTTTGTGTCATTCACCAGTTTTACAAGCTGGACATAGGGCACATGTTAATCAACTGTAGTAAGGGAACGGTCCAAACCCTGGTATTATTCAACTATGAACTTTTCTAGGATCAATTTAAATTGATTGACGACCCAAAGAGAAATGGCACCTGAAACTAAAATCGATCTCGTTTGTAATCGTTGTTCTATAAAGGGTTTGCATTCTACTTTTGTAGTGTCTAACCTTGAGTCTGACTGAAATGTCAAGGACTGTTCTCTAGTATTTAAAAAATGTAATGTTATTGATTTAGCTACGTTTTTTGGCCTTGAGATTATCCGAACGGTTGCACACTGAACTCGCCGTGTTTACGTGATCTATAATGTATAGTAAAGTTTGTGCCCTTGGACTTGGACGACTCCGGGTTTCCGACTTTGAGCACATCTGTCTCTCAATCTCCAATCCTCCTTGTTCTACATAGTCTTCTACATGCATACATACCAAACTTCATGTCATCCCGGACTTCTTGCCGTCCTTGTTGGCTTCTCAGGCATGTTTAACTTGATTGCTATCCATTCTAAGTACGTACAAATTGTGCGTTTGAACACAATTTGATGCCACTCTTGCTTTGTAACTGTTAATACAGATCTTTGAAATAGTTGCCGATTACAAAGCAATAAGTGCACAATTGATCGCCACTTTTACTACCGCTGTGTATGGTGAGAGAGTAGACGCACGCTCTGTACCCGTGTCTTGCCACTGTGTTTGGCTCCAGAAATAGCCTCACTGTAGCCTCCCCACAGTCCCACACACAGCACACAGCGGCCCCCAACAAGTCCATTCATTTCATTCCCCCAGTCAATTGAATGGATCAATTAATTTCAATGCACCCACTGCACGAAAGGGTGGTGATTCTGTTTGTACAGTATTCAATTTTGGGAGGAATGCGAATGGATTAACAGAGATGGCTTGTTTGGTAAAAAATGTTTTAGTGTACATCCCGTAGGAAAAGCATTCAACACGTTCGTTATTAACTGTGTCTAATATGGCACTCTCCATCTATTACTGTTTTCCGTTCTTCATTTGCCCCATTTCTCAGGCTCCATTTTGCTGAACTTTCCCATACTTTACTCAAAATTGTAAGGTAATATTTTCTTAGTTTTCCTTTATCAATTTGTTTTTCAACGTCATCGGTTGTCATTTGTCATTTTTGTTAGGTAACGATTCAATCCCTCTTCTGGTACCTACATAACCTCGAACTTTTGTTAAATACCATTATTAATTATTGATATGCCAGTAGCAGTTGGCGGTTCTGCGGTTAGAATCGATCCAACCGCAACCAATCACTTCAATCAATCAATCAATCAATCATTCGCTTGCAATCGAATCAGCGATTTTCATATTTGAAGACTAACACCATAAGCTCTTTGCTACCAAAATGGTGTCCAAGTCTCGGGTCCATAGATGGTGTACAACCATGAATATTATCATGTTAGCACGCTTGTCCGCCACAATCACTCGGTCGTTTAACGATAATTGAAAATTGTGTCACTGTATTTACAAGCCGTCAATATTTAATTGATTGTAAATAGCTTGATTGTTGATAAATACTGTACGTACACGGTGCACACTAATTGCTCAAGTGTTTGACTAGGACTGCTTACTGCTTACTGAGCAGTGTTCAAAGTGTAATTGGAAGTTCTTGGTGGGTAACGGCATTGCGTGGCATTGTGTGGACACAATATTGTGCGTGGCTCGCCGCACAATGGGAGCAATCACACAATTGCCTTGATCAAACTATAAAAGCGCCCCTCCCACTTCGTCAACGCCGAGCCGATACAGTCGATTTTTTAGTTCTCGCAACGTATTCAACCACCTCGGTGGCTTATGCTTATGCTTAGCGGTGTTTTAGCCGGATTAGACTATAACTTCGTGTTAAACTCGGGATTCCAGGCTACACCGCTATAAATATAGATGTTTGAAGATAGATAATAGTTTAAAACTGAAGGGGATTGCCCATTTAATTTGACAATTTTAGAACGGAAAATCATTCGGTTTCTTTAGGTTTTGTAACGTTTTATGAGTGGCTAGTTTATCCGGTAACATTGTCAGTTGGAGGCAACATGGCCCTTAAGTGTTCAAAGTTGAGGAATACATACAAATTGAAGGGAATTCAAGTAATGTAGTTTGTAATAGAGTTGAAGCAATTCCGTTGTGATGTTACACGATAAAACAGTCTATCAATATTCCATAGCAAACACACTTAAGCACTTTATTGTTTATGTGTTCTTCCGCTTAACTTTTCTCTCTGAATAATAACGTTTCTTTACAAAATCCCAAATTGGACAAGGCTAATGGAGGTAATGGAACAAAACCTGTATTGACGAGGCTTTTAATGAGTTGGCCAATCTTGTCTACCGCCAGGGCCTCGGGATGGGAATTAATTATCTTTGGGTAATTATTTGCTTATGTCCTTGAACATTTGAACACGTTGTGCGATTTCGTTTAAGAATAACACACCTGTGTTTTCCAATCGAACTCCTTGAAAAATACCCCCCAAACAAATTTAATTTTACGAACTGATATACTGCAATTGTTTTCTTAATGTATAATCCCTTAAAAGTTCAAATTCTATTCAACTATCTAGGTTTAAGTAACGAAATGTGTCCTTTTGTTTCAGTAAGTTATTTGGATTGTCGTTTGTTAAGTTTGTATTATATCCAAGGAACAATTGCAACACACTGAAATTGTGCTTTACAGTACCAAAGGCATTGCAATTATCGTAATGCACAAATAGCATGTATATCCTTTGACCTTTTTAGAATAAAAATCCTTTTTTGGATTACGAAAGATTTGTATCATAATTTATCATATTTCAATGTTGTAAACATGTTTGCATCGTTGTATTCGTTTAAGTGAAAGCTGCTGTATACTATACGTTGTCGTATCTGGAGTTGGGTAAACAACATCAATAGTGTTAACCTTGGCTAGTCTGCCTACACTACACAGACAAACTCCTACACGGCTGATTCGATGACTCACTCAGTTCTATCCATACAGAATCGCTAAGTAAATAGAGGGCTTACGAACTCAGCACAGTAATTGGACGAAGCACATACATTACTGAATTCGAGGAGCATTTGCATTAGTTCTCAATTATATTGTATCATTAATACACGCCTCTTGTTCTTTTAACACGCCTTAAATCAAGGTTCCATACTCAATTCCATGTTTACCGTGCATAACTTGGACGATTGTAGTCGTGCTATCAACATTGGTGTAAACATTGTACTGTAGATTGTAGTTTCTCGTCATGCGGGTGAGCAAACTGTTCTTGCGACCCTTGCGAAGTCGTTGACAGTTAATTTATTCATTGACTTATCTTACATTTATGCCTTTTTACTAAGTTAGATTGATATTTTTAATTTTATTTGGATTTTAACCATGGTGTAGGAGTCAGTAGAAATTAGCATGAGAAAATATAAAAAATTAAAAACGTGTGTAACAGGTCCTGATGATTTTGGATGGCTATTATTCGTGAAACTGCTGTTTGATCCTTAGTATTGTGCGGTGAACGTGAAATAATTGTGTATGGTCATATGCTGAGGAGGAAAGTAACGGATAGACCTAAGTAATCGAGTTCGTAATTGATTATTATAAGTTTTATTATTTAAATTAGAATTATTAGATATATTATTTTATTATAATAATCGAGTAGCACATCTATAATAGCTGCAAACGTTAGTTATAGGTCTACAACGCTTTTACCACGAATATTGTTGGAGTTCTTTGACAGACTTGTAGAAGAATCTTACTGCAGGAGTGGAGTACTCTACCCGCTGTGGGGTAACTTGTTCTCGTTTCCACCGTGTATGAAGTGATGAGTGGAGGTGCGCATGCGCGGTGCACGACGACGGCGCAGTGTCGTAGGCGTGGCCAGTCAAGGTGAACCACGCACACAGCTGTAGACGCAACACGCAGCACGCAATGTAACCGATCCGATATCACCTGTCTAGTGTCTACCGTGAATGATCAAAAATTATCCAACACTACACTCATGAGAAAATCTATGGAAAGACTAATTAGACGTCAAGTTGTCTTAAGACAAAACTGTTCTGTTTATATAAAGATTTTTTATTTATTTCAGTTTAACTAGACTGCGCGTATGCTTGCACAGATTATTTATCGTTATCTGCACAAATCGTGTTAACCATAATAATGATACTGTGGGTTTATCGATTCAAAACATTTACAGAAGATTACCGTAAGGAGCGCGCTATACTGACAACATTTGCAGTGTTTACACTGGATAATATGATAGCGCTCGCAACAGGTGTCAGTAAGTGGTTTCCTCAGTAAGTGAGTTTCCTTATTGAAAATTAAGCATTCATGACCACTTTGAACAGTAGATTGGCGATATCTTCACTCAGTTTATACTTTTACTTAGTCTTCAACATTTTTGGAACAAAATGTGGACATTTTCCCTTTTTGGAGCTGATCAAAAAAGAGTTCGTTTTAGGAATAATTTTTGATTTTTAAAAATCAAATAAATATTGAGTAGTGTTAACTTAGAAGAAGTCTGTGTAGGGTCGATATGAGCCGTGTCGAGAGCTGAAAGCTGAATGATTTATTGCTGGACGTTACTCAATCATTTAATACTTCCCTCCGTGGAATACCGCACGTGCAAGATTGTTTCAATGTTCCTTTCATAAACATTTTCAATATAGACTGTTTAGTCTTCTGCATATGTTAGTATAAGCATTGACTGTATAAGCTAATTTTCTGGCCAAGTCTCAATCATTGGAACTAAGAAATAAATCAGAATACCTCTTAAACATTTTGAAGTCTCGTTTACACGTAGTAAAAAAGACAATTAATTAATTTTTTTGTTGATAACAAACGCGTCTGATATGTTAGTGCTTCTAACGTTAGTAACATTTTGTGTCATTAACAAAACTTCTATGTTTCTTTAAAGGCAACCAACCATAACTCATCGCTCGTTGACTGTAGTGTAGTTAGAATTCCTCGAATCAGTAACCATTTCCAGAAGTCAGTCGTAAGTCTTAACGCAAGAACGCAAGGTCTTTGGTGGGCTAAAGCCTCGTCCACACACGGCGATTTGTCTGCGGAAACATTGTCTGCCGACTGTCTCAGGCGTGTTGCCGTTTGTCTCCAGTATGTCTGCCGACTGTCAGATATAATGCAAAACATGAAATGATACAGACGAAAATCAATTTTAAAATCAGAAAATAGCATTGCAAATACTTTTTTTGGGCAATTCAGTAACTTCCAATAAAATGTGTGTTGTTTAAATTACAATTTAAAAATGAACAGCTGTTTCAAAGTATTATCCACATGGCCAAAATGTAAACAAATCTGCGGAGGGATTTTTAAAGGCTTCTGGAGCGGAGCCCTAAGGGAATTTATTTCGTTTTTCTTTCGATAAATTTAATGATCTACATACCTTTCTTTTGACACCTCTACCAAGTTTCTACGCCCAGCCGTTCTCTCAAATTAGTGGAGACAAAGTTTCCAATTAAATATTAAGATTCCCCATGTTAATCTCATGGGAGAAATCCCAACTTTGATGGAAGATCCTGCCCAAACTAATAAAGATTTCAAAAATCCAAAAACACTTTGCAAAACTACAGATCAGGGCCATTTTTTTGACACTTTAATCATCAAAATCGGACCAAAAATGTGGGAGGAGTTTTGTTCACAAAAATCGGCTTAGCGTATTATATATATAGATAGACTAGCTGTACCCGCGGGCTTTGCCCCGTTTAACTTCTTAATTTTCAAGATGAGCTCGTTCGCATGGCTCAATTACGTCCTGGTTGAAGTTCGTTCGCTACGCTCAATCACCTTTAGGTTGGAGCTAGTTCGCTGCGCTCACTTGCCTTCAGGTTAGCTCGTTCGCTACGCTAACTCGCCTCCAGGTTGAAGTTCGTTCGCTACGCTCACTCACCTTTTGGTTGCAAATTAGGTGTTGTCATAAATTAAAAAAAAAATAATAGTGCTGCACCCTGTTGGTAATCCTTGTAACTTTAATGCTATTGAACATCATAGAACAGAACCAACTTGTTTAATTGAAACAGCTGATAAGATTCATTAATTCCTTTTAAATATGAAAAATCATAAGGTTAACATGGGAAACTCCAGAGCCACTGGGGCGGAGCCCGAGGGTCCGATCAGAATAAAAACAACTTAGTTTTCCTATTTAATACCTAAAGAATCGGTGTGCCAAATTTCAGCCTCCTAGGTAAATGGGAAGTGGGAGTATTAGTGATGAGTGAGTGAGTGAGTGTGTCAGTGAGGGCTTTGCCTTTTATAAGTATAGATTAATTGAAACAGCTGATAAGATGCATTAATTCCTTTTAAATATGAAAAATCATAAGGTTAACATGGGAAACTCCAGAGCCACTGGGGCGGAGCCCGAGGGTCCGATCAGAATAAAAACAACTTAGTTTTCCTATTTAATACCTAAAGAATCGGTGTGCCAAATTTCAGCCTCCTAGGTAAATGGGAAGTGGGAGTATTAGTGATGAGTGAGTGAGTGAGTGTGTCAGTGAGGGCTTTGCCTTTTATAAGTATAGATAATAAACGCCAATACAATATAGACAAACACTTAATTTTTCGAATACAAATCAAGGTACATATTCAATTTCCTCATTAGGCTCTTATACGTTCGTGAAGTTTTCTGCTTTCTGCACTCAATGAAACGACATTTAATTTCCCTCCGTCGTGTGATCCACTTTCATAGGTTGTGATGTGTTCTCAAGGAAGATTTCATCTTCATTTCATACGTGTCTTCGTGTGTCTGTTAATAAATGGAAGATTATTTAGTATAAATTGTAGTTTTTGCCATTCACTTAAAATCACGATATCATCCTAAATTCTGGCTCATAACTGTACAAGGTGTTTGGCTAACTGAAATTAAATATTACAAATTTAACAAATCTGGAGGGGAGAAACTTTATGAGTATGCCGAATTCGATAATTTGAATACTATTTTGATTTGACATATTAAAAAAAATACATATAAATGTACAGAATCTGTCAGAAGTTTCAATCATAACGGGTGTTACTAAAGCGTATTCCTACTCGTGCTATATGTTCCCTTAGTATGCATTTAATCTCTTCACTAGTAAACATTTTGTTGGACATTTCGATTGATTCAAATGTATGTGAGGTGTTTTGTAAATGGCATTCTGTCGGAAAATGATGTGACACGGTTAAGGTTATAACTGCAGACTGGTACTGTAAATTTATATCAATGCTTTTTTTAAATTAAAGTTTTTCCTTTATTAATAACATTTATTTAGGGGTTAAATGTGATATTATTTATACCTAACCTTGTAACAAAAATTGAAGTTTAGGATGAAACTCACCTAAGATTCGTGTTAGAAATGTTATTTTCCATTTCGTATATTCTTCTTCCAATTTCCAGCGCTATTCGTGTTTAAGTATCCATCTTTATAATCTCTCGCATAGACGACCACATACATGAAACCAAACAAAAGTATTTAGATGAAGTAAAATTCAGAAAATATTTGTTTTTATCGATATATACCATCTTCTGGCTATGTTAAGTCCCCTACAATGTGTGGGGAGATCGTTAAAGTAAACCCCCGTTTCTATGTTAAGATTCAATAATTCCATTTCTCATAAGGTTAACATGGGAAACTCCAGAGCCACTGGGGCGGAGCCCGAAAGGATTTTTGAAATAAGAATATGCCTATATGTTAATCGGGAATGTGAGCTATCATCATGCCAAATTTCAGCCCAATCCGACCAGTATTTTTCGAGTTTACTTTTCCCATAGGCCTACACACATACACACATACAGCAACCACCTCTTTTTTATAATAGTATAGATAGATATATAGACGTTAAAGATAACACAGCCAAATAATTTTTTGAGACAGTACATTTAAGGGTAATGAGTTCTTAAAATGGCCACTTGAGCACTACCCACAAGCCATCTGTTGGTAAACTCGTAAACCATCAGGTAAAGAAACAATATTTTTCATTGCGAGAACTCTGTTTGATCAATTTTAACTAATTTTAATCATAATATTACTATATTTTATGATGGTTTTAAGTTACTGACACTGTTCAGAATAATTTAACAAATTCATATAGGATTTTTTACAAATTACAGATGTATAAACTTGAAATTGTAAATTTGACTCTCGTACGATTGTAAATGAATTCAAACATCCAAATAGGAAATTAAAAATTCAACTTTTAAATTTGAACTTGAAAACTTGAACTTTCTCTGAAAAGCTGTGACTTGATCTTGCCCGAGATCGAGGAGCGGCTTAAATAAACTTCCTTCAATTAGGCTATCCGTGGTTCAATCCACAATAAAGGTGAAACTAATGATCGGTAAACACCTTCATTTAATGTAGGGATGTGGACGTAGCCCAATAAGTTAAACATTGGATAATTTCTAACAAGAAATTGATTGTTTTTGTATTGCCGAATATAACTGATCAGATGGTTACTTTATGGTTTAAACAACCCTTAAAATAGATTTAGTATTAAATACATTACTACTATTATTACATTACGTTACCTACTGTAACGTAGTACCTAATATTTACGTAGCGTGCAATCATCTGGAGAGGACAGGGTTTCTGCGGTGTTCTCGGTATCCCAAGTATCATGTTTCGATTCTATGTCTTCAAATTCCTTTTCTTCCTGGTCGAGCAGTTTTATCAAACTTTACATTCCCTGGTTCACACCGGGTGAATACAGTTATTTCTTTTGTAAACGTTTCAAAGTTTAAATTGCTGCGTATTGAATTATATAATATATGTTTTTTTATATCCATGGAAACAGAAATAAATAGTTGAAGTATTAATCAAGCTACGACAAATGCTACAAAGATATAAAGATAAAGTTTAAACAATATATTATTTTATGAATTAGTAATGTATCAAACGTATATTTTTGTTAGTATGTGAAACCCTTGCAATACTACCTGAGATATTTAATCCTGACACTTTTAAAGACTAAAAGAATCGGACGTAAGACGAGTGTGGCCACGGGCAAACTGTTTCACGTGCGTCACACGTGAAAACGGAAAAAACAGTCTCGCTGGTTAAAAATTACAAGTGTGGCCCCGGCCTTAAAGGTTTTGTTACCCACCTCTAGAATGCTGATGAATAACAATTGTTATGTTATTGTACATTTCGGATGTAGCTGCTAACCTTTCCTTAACTGGTACTGCTTTGTTCGTGAGCTTTTTGGGAATTTGGTGACCCAACATTTCAATTAATTATTTAAAGTCGCAACTAGTCATTCGCCTGATAAGTCACCCGACAAATGATCTATACGTCATTCACTTCCACTATATCTTTATACCTTACTCAGAATCTTCTTGGTGTCCTCTGCTTCACTAAATCAAACAGACAACCGCAGCAGGAAACGATACCTGCTCACTTGCCATAAAAAGTTGATAGAATTTTTTAATGACTGGTCTAAACGCGGTTCAATTCACCTCATGAATTTTTTTTAGGATCCAATGTATTATCTACCTTTAAAATCATTGTAGTTTCGTTAGATATTAAAAAAATAGCGATCGACAAGTATGTATCGAAAATTGAAACACGATTGATATTTTAAATACTTTTTTTTTATATGAGCACAGTAGCATGTGTGAAATGGCAGGTGTAGACCCTAAATTATTGTGGAATTAGATTCACGCATAATCTTTCTATACCTATCTCACACATTCACAGGGGTAGCGGATTTCTACCCCCGGATATTTACCCCCATGAAAAAACGCCTACGTCATTTTGACGTCACGAGGGGCGGGGCTTATACACGTTCGAGAAACAGCCCGCGACTGGAAATCTACCCCCGGACATCTACCCCCAGACATCTACCCCCGGACATCTACCCCCAGACATCTACCCCCGGACATCTACCCCCGGAAATCTACCCCCCGTGGTCAGCTCTGCCGCGTATCGGCCAATATTCATTGTTGTAATTGATTTTATCAATTGCATTACCTTTTAATATCCAGTAGTAAACATGCAATATGTCGATGTTTGTTTTAACATTATCCATATTTATAATTCAATGAGTTGTAACTGTCCTTTTCAACCCGAACTACTTCACTGATTTTTACGATTGAGGTGTCTTTTAAAAGCTTAACATCTAGCGCAGCACAAAATGGTAATTAAAAGGATATTTCGATTAGGGCTTCAAAAGGTTGACCCATACGCCTTTGATTTATTCCTAGAAGGTGCTTCCAATGGTTGACCAACTTTTACACTATACAGTTACAGTTTAAAAGTGAAATGTGAGTGGTACTCATCAGATCAATTTTTAAGTTTGGTTGTGAAAACATGAATAGATCGTCTGCAACTGTAAACAGGAGATGAAAAAGTTATGAAAATAATATAATATTGCGCACTTTTCACATGGTCAAGTGTTACATCGTACTGAACCATTGTTCTTACACACATATTTCTTAAAGGATATAGTGAATAATAAACTGTGGTGAACTTCCGGTTTATTCAATGTAGGCCTAGTAGTAATAATTGTGTAGTAAACCAAAACTCAGTTGTAAACTGTTAAATTGAGAAAGAGGAAAAGAGGATCAATAAAAGTCAGGTGTATAATGGTAATTTTTTCATATCACCTAGAAGTAAAAACATTTAGTTTCAAAGATTTTAGATGCGTACTAAGAACGGATTTTAAAGTATTTTCTCTTAAAGACCTAAAATAAGACAATTATTAAAATTCAAAATAATGGCCACATTTAATTTTTTAAGCATAGCCTAGTATCATTTAATATATATATACGCCTAAATACCCCCATTGCAGCACATTCGCATATTCAGAGAATGTATAAAGTCGTATTGGAAAATCCTGCCTTAAAACAAAACTTGTCAACTTATGTCAATAAATAAGTGTTCAAAAGATTCATTCATTAGAATACCATATAGGAAGTGAATAATCAAGTTTCCTGCCAGTAAAATGTTAAAATGAGGCAATTTTTAGGTAGTATACAGAACAGAATTAGGTGAAACCCGTCGACATTGACGGTTACTTTCAAGGCTTATGCTAATTCATATAACTGCGATAAATAGATTGAAGTAATACAAATTTTGAGCATTTAGCTCTTTAGCTTTTTTGATGAGTAATAAGTGTAAAAGCAATAATGACTATTGCGTTAGTTACAAAATATGGTTGATCATTCAATCAATCAAATATTTCCCATACCGTACGTCATCAGAGTTATTATTACAATGTTAACTGGTTTCTCTTCTTTTTGAAGAACCTTTAAATAGTATTAAAATCCTATTGGTCAATCTTTTGTGATAAACACTTCCGATCCGCGCTCGTGCATGCGCCGTTACTATAGCTGTTACTGTATGTTAAAGTTGGCCAACCATTTAAATCACTGTCTGGAAATGAATCAAATGCTTAAGGGTCACACTTTTGAAGCCCTTTATCAACATATAGTTTTAAATACCATTTTGCGTTGAGCTGGATCTTAAGATTTAAAATTACACCTCAATCATAAATATCAGTGAAGTAGTTCGGGTGAAAAGGGGATGTTACAGCTTATTTTATTAGGAAGATAGATAATGTTAAACAAGGCAATGGCATATCACATGCTTAATACTAGATATTAGAGGGTAATGATTAACCGAAGAGCCGTTGATTTACATAAAGCAATTAATAAAATCAATTAGGCCCTACAACAATGAATATTGGCCGATACGTGGCAGAGCTGACCACGGGGGGTAGATGTCCGGGGGTAGATGTCTGGGGGTAGATGTCTGGGGGTAGATGTCTGGGGGTAGATGTCCGGGGGTAGATTTCCAGTCGCGGGCTGTTTCTCGAACGTGTATAAGCCCCGCCCTTCGTGACGTCAAAATGACGTAGGCGTTTTTTCATGGGGGTAAATATCCGGGGGTAGAAATCCGGCGACCCCATTCACACACCCCTTGTCCCATTGATGTAAACAAATTGAAGACACTCATGCCTACGCATACTTTCACGACTTTACTCGATTATAAACCTCAGTAAACCAATTTATTCTGAGATCCAAATTTATATTATAGCCCTTGAATGGTGTTTTAGTATACTGTACCAAGTATTCCAGTACGCGGTTCATAATTTTATCAATACAGTAAGAAAGTGAAATGCAAAGCTGTACAATATATCTCCATAACATCGTCTCAAATTGCCAATCCAATACAAATTAGCTGCAAGTACACTCCTTTATCTGTAATCTGTAGGTATGTCGTAGTCCGTATGCCGGTGTCGGGCCAGGTGATCGGCCGGTCCCGGAAGTTAGCTTGACGTTGCCTAGCAACAGCCAACAGCCTCCCCCTCCTCACCCCTCCCACCATCGGTCGTTGTCCCCTCTCACTCCTCTCCTCCATTACCCGATTCTCATTACAGATCTCTGATTTACCCGACAAATTGCTCCAGATCACCAGATATAGTCGATTTATTTGTTCAGTGCCAACGACTGTTTTATGTGACATGTTCTGGAGATACTCGCGTTGGCGGAGTTATTGCGGTCGCGTGGAAAACAAGATTATGTAACAAGATTTGTTACTTAGTGTGATTTAGTACGGATGTAACATCTATATTACGTTCTTTCGCACAAGAAAATAGTTTTTGTTATGTCCACGCAAGTAGTCTGTGTTGTTACACCATAAGGGTTTTTAAGGGAAATCGGTCCGAATCCCTAAAATGTTTCTGGAAATTCCGGGACCGAACCTCAACCCGGCTTTCTCCGGCTTTCTCTTACACCAAAGTCCGAGACGCTATAAAAATAATTAGACTAGGAACAATATACGTAAACTGTTTTTGGACATGATTCGAACTCTTCTGTCTCGCAATGACGTCACAGACGCTAGCTGTACGCCCGAGTTAATCGTACGGTAATTTCCCTCAATAAATCGTCAGTTAATCATGTTATTTTGTATATTTTACTTGAACATTATTTGGCATCGATTTTATATTTCATAGTTGACAAATATTCTTTTAGCTGTAGTTTCTCCTATGTAGACGATCTCTAGTAAACGTTTTATTTTTTCAAGCAAAATTTAACATCATCCAGCTTTTCTTCTCAAGTTTGTTGTTTATTACGTCTTTCAGTCACAGTTTAGTACGTATAGTTTGAGTTGTATTCCAAGTTAAGATACAGCTGATGCAGCTTTCTCGAGGGTTGGATGTTAGTGACCTCAGAAATTCCACTCCCTCGTGATCTAATTTCGGGTCAGCACCCTTCCCTCCCCCGCAACCAGGAACTGAGGTGACTTACCTGTATATTACTGCAAACTGGGGAACCCATCTTCTCGGGACCCAGAAAAACTCCGTTAGTGTGATTACACAGACTTTTATGCACTGTGAATATCTCTTATGCTCGTAAACTGTACCAACGTAAAACGTGATTCCTGATTGAGCTATACCATCCCTACCGTAAAAACCACTCAACTCACCTACTTTGCGCATATTTCGTAATACTGTGTATTATTCTAGTAAAAATAGAAATGTCGCTCATCACACTAGGTTACAAGGTGATGATCTTTACATAATTTAACGAGATTGTTATTTAAGTTTTTTATTGCTGTACTTTGGCAAATTTAAACCGAAACGCACCCCTTCTTTCATATTAATTTATTTACACGTTTCGTTCGTTATACAGTACTGTGAATTAAATTTATTAAAATATTAACTAATCCCGTTTATTATGTCTTATTCAAAGTAATAAATTAGTTTCACAACGAATAAAAGCAGAAGTGAGCGTACCAGGAGCCGCTACAGTATTATATTGTATGAGGATGAGAGAGAGAGAAGATATTTCCACTTGCCTGCGCCGGACTTGGTAACGACGCACCATCGACGGCTTTTGTTGTTTGAGAAGAGATCCTAGATTCTATTTTGCCCTCAATTGTTGCAGTTCTGGTGTTATTTTCTGTATATAAAGTAGTATCGTTACCTCGTTGTGCTGAATCGTATTAGAGATGTTTTCTTGGTGTTAAACAACACTTTTGTATGTACTACCTCGTACTGTATCAAATGTGTTAGTTTTGTAAAAACAATAACATCACTAGATTTAATTTTTTTGCTGATATGGCAATTACATACAAGTAATACCTAGAGATGAGGTGGCGAACTGAGTTGACAACCAGTGACAAGGCACTCTTATTTATTAGCTCATGATTTAGACTTTTGTTCGTAATTTAAAAACCCAAGTATTCCGCGCTATAATGCATTTCATTATAATTTATACTACTGCAAAACGATTTCATTTTTCAAGATTGTATGTTCGAAATTAATGTTACGGTGTGATTGAAAAGCGTAGTTTCTGGGTAAATGTCAATCTGAATGGAAACTGTGTTACTTCCGTTGTAAAACAACAGTTACTGCTTCTCTCAACGCAAAGCTAATCAAAGTTTGCATACGACAGACCCACAAACCATCTCAAGTTGTAGTTGACTTGACGAATCGAATTGTATTGAACTGTGTTTGTGCTGGGCATGGCAGTAGTATTGGTTTGTAGTTCTGTTGTACTGCAACAACTTTCTGATACAAAACTGCAATGTAACAATAGTGTCAGTTGTTGGTGGTGTTGTATCTCACTGTACATACCATGGGCATACAGACCGATTTATTGTGAAAATTCATGGCTTAGTCAAAATAGTATTGCTTTAAAAAGTTAAACATTTAATTGCACAGGTTGCAAATAATTTCAGGAAATGAAAAATTACTTAAAAAATCTATTTATGTAAATTTTTCAAGCAAGTTTGTCAGGTTATTTTAGTTGCATTATCGATTTCAATGTTAGTGTTCTAATGCAACTATCGCACTATTCCCAATCCGGTCCCCTCATTAAACGTCTTGGCCACCCCTCTCACTCTCGCCCTTATTGTGTAACGGTCTTACCGAGTCAGTAGCTGTTATGTGGCCCTATAAAACTCATCACCCAAATGCCAAGGTATTCACCAGGGATATTTATTTTTTAGATTTTTGTTCGTAATTATTTTACCCACATGACGTTGATGATTGTGTGGTTATTATATTTTCTGTTTTGGGTAAAAAATGTTAACGTCAGTCTTGATATGGTCATTAATATTCTGTCGTTGGAGTGTTGATTCATCAATTCGTGTAGGTTAGTTAATCTTTGATTGGTGATTGACTGATTAGTTTAGTTGTTTAGAAATAAAACTTTTATGTATAACTTTATGGATACGCATTTGTTGAGAATCATTTACATTTTATCCTTGTGAACAACATTTTAATCAATTTATTGTATTTCATACATTTAATTAACATAAAAATCCTCATAATGAAGTGATAAGTCAGTACAAATAGTTGACTTTGACTTACTTCTTTCTACTTTGAATAACACGCTAATCGAGGAAAAATATTTAATGATTTTTTTTATCCCCATCAACAATGGTTCTTGCTACGAAAATGGAAGACATTTTTCAAAAACGTATTCTGTAGTAGCATACAAATTCTTGTTAATTATTGAAGTTCCATCCATTTGACTTAACCGTTCAATCTGAAGCGAGAAGGTTAAGCCTGAGAGTAAAGCCAGGTCCACGGGGATTTGTTGGTCGCCGGAAATTACCTAATTAAATGTCTGTTTCGTCCAAGGTTTCACAATTAATCTTCTGGAACAAATTCACCAGTTTCCCCTTCAAGAATACCGTTCTGGAACTGCACAGGTTTTATTCGTTCATCGTGAATTAGTTTGTTAGGTATGTTATGTATTGACGCCCTCCTTTACGTTGGTGTCCTTAATAATCACTCATATTATTGTGGGCGTCATCCTTCACTCATTTTTGGGTTAAAATACGCACGTAGTGGCGTCCTCATCTTAAATTATTAATAATTGGTACAATACTTTCGAGTTGAGGTAATATTACCCTTTAAACAAAAAAATAAGTAAAAGTATAAGGAATCAGAAGGTCGCCGGTTTGCTTTTTATCTTGAGTAAGTTGTTTTTTAGTCGAAAATTAACTCATCAAATTTTGATTATTCGGATAAATATACTGTAATCATGATCCGGGCTAAAAACAGGTGATCTAAGTCTTTTGCAAAACTGTTGTTTTTGTAATTTCACATTATCTTGGTATCTTAGTCAGCAAAACTGTTTATTCCCTATTTCCTAGCAGGTTACCCATCCACGTTAAGAGTTTTCAATCGTGAATTTTAACACTACATTGTTTTAATAGAGTTACGAAAGGTGGTTACGATGTTTTGAGGAACTGTGGTGTAAAGAACAACGCGCTGAAGGTGCTGGTCCAAGCTAGACAGTGTGGGCGGAAGGTTTATATGACCTTGACACCAAGGTCAACGACGTGGCCTCAGCTGCCCTGGGTACACCACACAGGTCTTGTGGATTATCTCCAGCTAAATCACCAAAGGGAACCGTGCTTAACGAAATGAATCTAACTAAAATGTTTTAGGAACTCAATTTTCCCTATGAAAGCGACTCAGCAAAGATGAATTAATGCTGACAGTGTTCAAAAACATAATAGCAAACGTTCTGGTAGACAATAAACCATGTGCAGGGTTATCATCTGCGTGCTTCCTATTTTTTTACCTAAGTTCTGCCAAAATTATGTTGGTAAATCGATGTAAACTATATGACGATGAAAACTCGTGAAAACTAGAAAACGCTGCAACATCTAGAGAATGCGAAAGGCATACTATATAGTTAAAAATAATAAAATGCTTACAAGTTGTTTCTGATGTTTACTGGTATTCTTTATTTAATGTTTAAAATCCATTATTTATATGTTCCGCATTACACCGTCTTTTTATCACAAGTATATACTAAAACCAAGTTTGAGAAAGATTGTGATAGAAGAAAAGGCACAAAAGTTTCCCCAAGTACAGAAAAATGGTTTCCAGCAAAGCCCGGAGTGGAAGTGTTGTATTGTTTATTGTCCTGTGAAATCCAATCCACGTTTTGTGTGACGGAGATAGTGTTACACTGACCACAAAGACACCGTCGCTGTATAAAGCTTGTGCTTTTTGTTGACAAGAATTCGTTCTTTTTATGTTGTCTTTATGGATAAAAATCAGTTACTTTGTGTCCTTCTGTCAGTTGCAAGGCTTTTACTTAGAGTTTTTCTTTTTAAAATGAAATAAATTACAATGCTTCGTGTTAAATTGTATTTAAAAGGAGGATTTACGTGGGATATAATAATAATCTATGGTGTAAGCAAATTACATTGGGCAAATCTTACTATTTTAGTTCATTTTACTGCGTGAACTTTTACGTAGTTGTTTTGTGCAAAGTTGAAAGTTGTACACTCCATCACTTGTTCATTATTACTTTGCTTGACGCAAAGCTGATTTTCAAAAGATGGATTTGGCGAGTTATGATGTTGCTAGCTGAGTGAAGATGTGATGTTGAGTTAACTGGAGCACTGTTGGAGTTAATTAATGTCTAGACTGTGTTACTGATCATCCTATACGCACCTCCCTCGGGCCAAGCTCTTTGATTCGTCTTCTTCATCGCTAATTATTGCAAAACATCGTGAATATAGCTACGGTATTAAAACTTCTGATTCAGTTAAGTATTTCTCGTCTAAATAAAGATTTGGAACGCCGCTGATGTTAAATAATGCGATGCAGTCAATCTGTTTGCTAAGCGTGTTTCCGTTAGCTTGATTACATTTGTTATACCAACTGAATAAATAATATGAAATTTACACTCGTACCCCAAATTCAGTTTCTGCCCAGAAACTATCGCCTAAACTTGTTATTGTCATATTTTATAGCTCACAATGAAATAAATAATTTATGCCATTTCTAACATTAATATTATGATAACATTAGAGAATATGCAGGGTCCGACGTCGAATATCGCTGTGTAACCAACGAACTTAAAACAATAATTTAGTGTTTAAGTTAAATCGCTAACATTAAATTACTGTACATGTTTTTATTTTAACTTAAACTGATGGTTACAAATATTCTTGTAATAATAAATAACGTGCAAAACAGCTAAATTCTCCCTTTGAGCTACGTATGATGCAAAAGTAAGCGAAGGTAACTCAATGTAAACTACACTGAAGAGTAATTTATTGAACTCAAATGAGCATAGACTTGTTGATTATTTAAAAGGGCCACTTTTAATAACGCCACGTTGAAACTTCAGCAATAAAAGGTAATGGTGGTCATTTGGTTCGCTAGACTATTTCACTTATTAACTATTATCGATTAGCCGACTTTGTGAATCGTAAGTAACCTTGCTGACCTAGTTGTTTGCGATTTTAACATTGTAGTCAAACAAGTGACCCAGTTCGTAAGTTTGGTAGAATATCGCGGTGGTTTTATTTGTATGATTGAGATTGGCGAACGAGGTCGAGGCCGTACCCAAATGACGACGTTTTGCTCGCTTACAGATGCTATATTGTTTATTATATGACGAAATAGAATTAAAACCTTGGTAATAATACGTAAAATAGCTGAAAAATAACGAATGCCGACCGTAAAAATGTTACTTCATTCGACAAAAATAATAATTAAAAATACTAATTATATAGATAATAGTAATCGACATTCTTGATTGATTCGAACGAGGTTGTGTTGGGTTAGGTCACGTCTTTTTTACTTTTTGTACACAAACTTGCCGTCGATAAAAACATTATATAATACGATTATCAAAAGAAGATTAGGCCTAGTCATAGATTGATTTGATTATAAACTACATATCGATTTTAGTTCGATATTTTTTTTAATTTTATACACAGTGTGATATGAAAAATTCGCCAAATTATTTAGTTGGATTATCGGGTGCTTCGACAGTTGGCAATGCAACATGTTCACAATGAATGGTGACAACAACTGTACGACCAACCTCGGTGTGTTTGTATGTTTTCAGTGTTTCAATTTGTGTGCTTTAATTTTTAGTTTTACTCTTTTGTCTGGATGAAATAATTCAGTATAAATACTGTAACCTACAAACAATGCGACGTTAGTAACACGATCTACTTGAATGGGTTTTCCTGTTGCATATTTCAGGAGTTTTTTCACTCTGTCACACGTGAGTACGATGGCGCCAATATGCTGGCTTGTGTGGAAATATGTGTCGTAATTGTTGTAAACTGCCACCTGTTCATGTGTACAAACATTGCTGACACCAGCACAGCACGCACTGCTTTGTGGGATTTCAAACTGGAGGATTTTTTTGTAGTTTTCTGCGGGTACAAGTACAAGTTTGACGTCACAGGAAGCGGATGTGTGGGTCAATTTATGTTGGATTTCGTGCTATTGATAGTGTTATCGCCGCAATTTTCGTTTGATTCTTCCCTGAAAACACCAACGTTGGATACACAGTGGTTTGACGATGCATTACTTCGCCTAGTAGGTATAGGCTAATGAACATTATCTCTCAATCAGTACTTGGATTCTCCACTAAATTGATTTTAGTGTAATTGTTACCATAAGTGTATAAAAGTTCGACTTTATTTAAGATTACAAATTACAAACAAACAATTTGCAGTCATAAAGATTCCTCAAAGAAAAACAGGGCAGCTACGCACTGCTTTAATCAATGTTAATATCTGTACTAACAAGGCGTGGATCGAAAATATGATTTATGAATTTGTTTTGAGTATTTCTAGTTTTAATTGTAAAAAAATCTTTATAAATTTGTTTGGTTACAATTTTTAGGATGAACCCTGAATTTTGCAATACATGAGCGAATCTGGGTATTTTGTGTTCCATCAAAATTTTTGTTTCTGAACACTTATGATTCAAATATTAAACAAATTAAAAAGATTAGGTCTTATTTTATGTTTTTAGGAACCTGTTCTTTAAGATCTGTTTAGATCAAACATAGTAATTAATTCAGCAGCACATCAAAGTAAACTGCACAATACTTGCCATTTACTTCAGCCATAGATAAAAAACACTCCCTGTTCTGGATTCCTAATCCATATAGAACAGCTTAAGACAATTTTATTGTAAGTTCTCTCCGGTGCACTGTAGAGGTTGTTTCAGTTATTTAAAACCTCGTTATAATAAAATAATTGTTTCCTATATTTACATATTTTATATTTAAAAATTGGCGCATACAAGGTCAACAGTTATTTAATAACTGCTTAGGATATTTCTTATTGATTTTTTTTCTGTAGAAGGTGGAACGAATGCCACAGAGAGATATTAACGCGAGGTAGAGGGTCATAACCCATCAAAGGCTTTGGCTGGCCAATGCTCCAGCAGTGCAAAAACCTCCTCTCAACGGCGCGGCGTACATTTACATTCACATCCTTGAAACGTACAATATTCAATTGATCGAAACCACGGAGGGGAATATTTCGTCCAATATCAAGGTATACAGTAATTAATTGTAGTAGGCATACTGCAGTATGATAACATCAGTTCAGCTATTGTAGTGTACTGTTTCTATAATACTGTATTTTTATAACTTTTAGTTGTTGGATTTAACACGTTCTTGTGTTTCCACAAATAGATTGTATTCTTCTGATGGGATTCTTGTCAGCCTCTAGCATTTCGGGAGTACAAAGCAGTTAACACGGATATGTCGTCTACTCGGTACTAAGCACGCCGCGCCGCGCCGCCCAGCCAGGGACAATGGCCTACCAAGGCCGCCATGTTCACGTATTATCATACCTGCTTTGTTTTTGTCGGCCACTTAATCGCGGCTTCCTCCATACGACCACCTGGCCCTGGCCACAACCAATCGCGTCGCCACTGTGACATCAACTTGTATGTGGTCTTTTCATTGTTACTTTGCAAGAACGTTAAAGTGATTAAAATGTGCTTTAGTGAATTTCCCTATTGATATACAATAAAGTACACACATTTTATCCCCATCAAGTGAACTGTAGGCCTACTAAAGATAAGACGATACAGGTATACACACAATTTTTATTTCAAACATAAAATACGCAATTTGTACCTAACATTAAAAGTTCCAACATTTCTCACCTTTTGTAAAGTTCTACGATTTATACGTACATTATTGTTTTTGATTGGGGGGCATTATCCCGCCATTCTCCAATGGTTAGTTACGTGAATATTTAATAAATGTCGAGATTGTCTATAAACCTAGCGTGGAATGAAGTCTAAAACTGTCTTGGGCTATAGTCTTGCTTCTTATGTTGTGAGGGAAGGACAAGACGTGTTTTTGAAAATTGTCGAACACGTTTGGTTGAGCCGAGTTCGAATCCTGCCAATCACCAAAGATAATTTTCTGTGTGAATCCCCTGACCTAATAGTTCGGGACCAAATTCAAGTTATAGACGTCTGTTTGAGATCTACCTACACGAACTCGATCTTTGTTTAGTCCGAGGCTAGAAGTTGTAAGGCTGTAAGGCTGCGGGAGTCTACTGTCTATAGTTGTACAGTATTGAATCACAGCGGGCGTACACGTCACACTTACATAACTGTTATTACTTAACGGTTGGACGAGTGACGAGTATCTCTGTCTCTGTCAGACATACGGTAGACACATTGGCACTCTCACACACACTCACTCAGTCACTCACACAATACGACAAATCACGGGGTCACGGCTGTTTTCTCGGGTTTCCATCAAATCTGTTATGTAAGCGATCGTTAGCTGGCTGGGCGCTGGGCGGGGCTTGTACAACCTCGTTTGTTTTGTTACATTTAATTGCTAAAGTTGTATTTTGCTACATAATATTTCGAAAGGATTGCGTAAACCTTGCTGAAATAATAGTAGTGGAAGTCTCTCGAAATATGACCTGTGATCAATAAAATTGGTGTGAGTTTTGCGTGTCCTTTTATGAAACTATTTTGAGATATTTGCAGATGAGCATTATGTGTAGACTTGGGTAAAATGAATATATGTAGCAGCTTCCAAATTTATTTTTGAGATTGTAACATAGTGTTTCTTTTCAATTCTACGCTCGTTAAGTTGTTTACATTTCTGTAATAATATACTACAAAAATTGTCACATTGCCTAACTAGAAAAATTCTTTTGAATGGTATACTGTCGATGTTTATACAAAAAAATTGTTATACAACCCCTTTTCAGCAGTTCATATATTTAAACCCGGTACAGCATACTCAATCGTTGTTGCAATCTCTCGATTATTTTGAGAATTGATAGTGTTTGGTAGAGGCATAAGAATAACTCTGCTAGATGTTGCAGATTTTGTTAATTTTACATTATATGTTAGTCAGGAAAATACAATGATTATCTGTTTTGTTTCAGATCGCGCCCTCGGCCAAAAAATTGTGGGGTGTCGACGAACCTAAGGACGAACCGAAGGGGATTCTCAGTCTCAACGACCACCAGAATATGTGGCGGGACTCGACATGGAGCACTTCGGGTATGTCAAGTTTGTTTGTAACACATAGTCGTACTCGTAACCAATAACTGTTAACTGTTAACTGTTATACGAATTAAACCCATACACATCTGAGGGATGGACATTCAATCCCAGAACTATTACTTGACTCACAATCAATTAATTAACAACATTTTGGGATGAGTAGATATGAATTCACGGTTTGAGTTGCTTCATTCGACACCTAGAAGCATCGGTTCACCCAACCCCGCACAATGAGCAATTTATAGTGTCTACTATAAATTAATTGACCTTAGATTAGCTGAGGTTGGACAGTCAGTACCAACATTAAAGAGGGGTTAGGGTGGGACTGGCTGTTTGACGTTTGCTTGCGACTGATAGTCCAACAATGTTTGAATGTATTAAAGTCAACTCACATACGTCCTATTTGTTGTGATAACATGTTAAATTCATGTTGTTGCTTTTTAAGTATAGATGTATGCATGAAACATTCAGTACCAATATCCCACGTTTACCTGCTTTACTAATTGTTGGACAACCAGTCCCGGGACTGAGTGGATTATTGTGGGGACTGGTTGTCTTCCATCGTGAACACAATTTTACCAAGGCCAGTTAAACCTCGGACTGATTCTCCTAAATCCTAGTTGTAGAAATTATTATAAACTGGAACATCACATGTACTAAAATAAAAAAATATGTTTTCCAAAGTTATTTGTATTATCTAATGACTATAACTTGTGGTTTAGGAGCTATTTAACTCTGGAGTTTTGAAAGGCAACCGACTTTCCTATAATGTTTGTAATTGTGCTACTATGTCATCTATACTGCTTCTATCCACCTACAAGGATCATAAAGTAAGAGTCGTCACGGCGCCATTGTCATTGTCTAGCGTTGGCCATTACAGTGCGGAAGTGTAGACACTAGACACTAGACAGTCGATGCTGATTGTCACTACTGTACATGTTTGTAGGTTTGGCAGTTACCCCAGTTACTTGTTGGCTTGACGCTCACTTACAGTAATGGGCCTCTTTAAACGTCTTGCTCATATCTGGGAGGCACGCAATGCTGCTGATCTTTGCTCGGTTGTTTGTGTAATTTTGCCACCTCTGTAATTTCCCAAAGAGTCTCGGTGTGGACGGCGTTGCTTTGAACTCTTCTGTAATATTAGGCCGGCATGGTTGGGCAGCGCTACTCCTTTTTTGTGTCTTTTTATTACTTTCATATTATGAAATCTTAGATTTTACTAGTAAATTTTTTAATAAACAGTTGTATAAAGTATTTTTAGTACTTCCAATTCAAATTTTTCTAATATGTAGATAAAACAGCCTATAATAAAATTCGCCAAACAAAATATATGCTACTTTATTATGTATTGTTTCCCATTAATCGATCTACTGTATTTGAATAATCTTGTAGTTTTTCTTGTAGTTTATAGACTGTTACACTGCGGTTTTGACTTTGTGAACACATCGATATAAATTTTGGTCAATTTAAATAGCATGGGAAACCCGTACAATTATGGTAATTTGCGCGGAAGTTTTGAAACCTAACTTCAAGGCAATTTTCACCATTTCAATTTAAAGAAAATAACCCACGGTGATAAGGATCCGAAAAAAAATGTCATTCGTAAAGGGCGAATCTAATAAATTACGGAACGTGACCACGTGGTACCTACCACGTAGGTTGTATATTTTGTCAACTTAATGTGAATTGTAGTGAGCCACAGAGTTCTTTTTCGATGATGACGGTTGTGCTATACACACTAAACAGTATATACACGCTTCTCTGTGTATAGAATATACACTATACACAGAGTACTGCTCTGTAACACTAGGCGATGATTCATTGCCTCTCTTCCGCAGATGGTCTGCATTGTTCGTAATGACTTGCCGATTAATCGGACACTTCCGAGCCCCATCATGATTGTTTATGCTTCCGCGATGAGATCCTATTTAATTTTGCATTGGAAACTGATTACACTGATTATTTTGTGGGGTGAGTGGTTGTCAGTGAATCCCGTGATTTGACGTTTGTTTAGTGGTGACAGGCTTGCGTTTGAAATCAATTGTTGTTAAATCGTAAATGTCCCAGATTGAAATGAAAGCGAAAAAGGAAAATCTGCATGGTTGGTTACAATAGGTAGTGTTTAACCTGTTAAATTCAAATAACCCAATATACTTTCACACAAGATTTTGACAGAATAAAAGCAAGCATATCCGATCAGGTAATTAAGATGAAAGAGATATTCAGTGACTATGTTGGCGCATAATATTAAACTGATCAATGCGTGTTATTGGAACAATGTTCATGCCGTTCATTTTAAAAGCGATTCTCCGTGGTGGAATATGCTTGTTCTGGCAAATATTTGTTGAAAGTTTTAAACACTTGTAAGTGGTCAGTGGTGGAGTCATAAAAGTGTGTACTTGCTACAAACTGGTTCATATAAGTTCCGCGATGTTATCCAACACCGTGTGGCCCTACCTCACCAAATAAGTGAGTGGAGTCGCCGGCTGCATGTTAATATTAGGGGCGGGATTGGGGCGCAACAAAGCTAGCATACGAAATACTACGGACTCTTATGAAATAGGTCAATTCACGTTTGTGCGTATCGTGTTATCATCTACTTTTTGAATAGTATAATGGAATGAAACCCTATGTATGTGTCCAGATATATTACCAAGGTTACTCAGAATACCGTGAAATCCCTCGACACGGTGCAACGCCTAGGAAGGTTTTTGAATTATTTCCAGTCTTAAAATTCAGTCATAATGTTAAGCTTAAAGGAATTTGTTGGTTACTGTTTTATGCCTAATGATAGGGTGTTTGTAATCACTTTGTTTACGTTTTTCTAACGTAGGTTTTTGCATTTTATCCTTCGACCGTTCATAGACATATTTAATCCACATGTTAAATTTGTCGCCAGTTTTAAGTCAAACTAGATGTAGTTGAAACACAAAAAGAAACTCCATCATAACTCAAGTGTTTCAACCAAAACAAGATTTAAATTTAAAAATTACAATGTGGTGGAAGCAAAATATTTAACACACAATTCGGTTTATTTAAACCGTAGTTATTCATCAAATTCTTGAAAGGGGCGTGAAAATAAGTATTTATTAGTAAAACAAAGTTACTGGGTATTTTAGGTCTACCGCACGATCATCTTTCAGGAGTTTCCGTTTTAATTTAGCACCACTCAAGAAGATGAGAGATACAAAGTTGGACTAGATACTGTACATTTCCGAGTATCGCGTGGCCGTGGTCGGAGTTTGTTGTAGTTTCTATTATCTTGACATGACGCGTTCGTCTTGTATTACCTCTGACTTTGCTCTCTGAATCTCAATTGGTCGTCGTCACGATTCGACTCTAGTGCTGTTCTAATTAGTTTTACCAACTCATTTACATTTTGTAACACTTGTAGGTATACGAAGTGCAGCAGTCGCTTTGAATGGTTATTGCAAAAAAAAACTTTAAGGGCGCGCTTTACCCCTGACGCGCAACCGAATGCAAGAGTTTGCAAGATTTCTGTTTTCACCTGCTACATTGAAGATAAAATCAAAGTTAAGGTCTCATATTAAAGAGGATGAAATTTTCTATAGTTCTTTGTTTCTATATTTCAATTATTTTAAATACACACCTTATAAACTTGAGTTGTACAAGAGAAAAGGGTATTTTCAACTAGCCTTATCTTAAAAGTGTTTTGAACATTTAAAAAAACGCAGAACTATAAATTGGTATTTATACTACTATAAGCCGTTAAGAGTGCGTAGCTATCATTATTTGTTAATTCTAAAACAGTAATCTTGGAAACGTCTGCAAGCGCTTCTCGCAGCGCTGTCCAATGGTGAAACATAGCTACTGAAGCCCGACCTGAGATTTCCGAGCTGTGTTGAAGTGCACCCTTAATTTCCTTCTAATAGCTGAAATTAATTCCTGTTTAATTTTATCAAGCGATCTAATGTATTTTTGACATCTGGTTGTTTTTAGAAACCGTGGTTTTATTACTTAGGGATTAAAAACTATCGAAAGTTGTATTTTCCAATTTCTCTAATTTTAGCAAATTTCCAATATAGTGAATAAGCTAATACCGTAGTACTCATGGTAAGACCTAGCCCGGGACCAATTTACTTTTTCATTTTGAGATCCCTAGAAGCTAAAAACACCTAGAGACTGTAATGAAAATATGCATAGACAATTTCCAGAAATGAGAATTTCTTTTTTACTTCAGTAACTAATTATTAGTACCTTAGGCGTACTCGTTTATTTTGTAAAATATTTGTTATGCTATAAACCTTTTAAAGTATAGAACCTAATAATAACCATAAGTGCTTCCATTCTGTAAGCATAGACTATCGAAGGAGACTGGGGCTTGTAATAGAGAATGGGGTTTTATGATAGTGAACGTCGTAATCCTAGGGTGGAGTCTTGTTGTGAAGACACGGAATACGGATACACGACTATAGTGCTATATTATAGTGCTCACGCTCATGCTCAGTTGTACAGTTACAGTGTACATGCGGGCACTGCTGTGTAAGATGACCGCTATAGCTACGATGGGTACAAGGACACGGCGTGGCTGAGGTACTCTCTCGGTACTTTCTCTTTGCTCTTTGTTTAGATCGCCTACACCCTACACTGTATACGTCCAGTATCTCTGTAGGAGGAGTCTCGACACAGGATTCTATGTTACTAACTACTAGCATCATGGTTTATAATAAATAGATTTATACCAGGGAGCGTAGTGTGGAGATTTATTACAAGCCCATTGATAAACATAGCTCCAGTTGGGTCCAGCCTCCAATCTGTGAAAAGACACTGGCTTTTAGGATCGATCCCGGCAACCTTCAGATTTCAATTATATTAGGCAAGCTCCACAACCACTCGGCTATATCTAGCTAGAACACCCTTTAAATTAAATAACAAAGAACATTAATAGATTGTAAATTATGCTTATATACCTAACTCGGATTGCAGTACGTTAACTTCCACGAAACTCGTTAATATAGGTACATAAAATGGATAGCCCAAGTTCTTGTAGTGACTAATACTAATACTACTAATACAAGGGAAGGAAGGTGTGGCGATTTTCTTTCTCCTTGTAGCCTTTTTTCGAATTCTGCGTGAAAATGCTGGGTATTTGCTATAGTTTAGGAAGTTTGTGGGCTCAAAAAAATTTTGAAAACTTATTTTCCCATCATTTCATCAACTACGATATTATTTTAACAGAAGTTAAATAGACTGCAAAACAATATTTTTAGGTCAGATGACATTAACCAAAGAATACTCTCAGATAATACTAATAAAGTTACCCGGGCAAAGCTCGGTCCCCAGGTACTAGGTACATAAAATGGACTAACTAAAACATGTGTCGTAATAACGAGTATTGCTCTGTAACTGCGTATTCGAACATGATTAGCGTTTCTGACTATATGATGCAAATTGTGTAGAATTATCGATTAAATATTATTATTTAATCGTGCTTCCGATATAGTGTTATTCTCACGTGATACGCAACTCGCATCACTTCACGCTCTCGTCACGCCAACAAAATTATTGTGATAGTAGATCTTCATCAAAAGTAAATAGGTAGTGTTTAGATCGTACGATTGTACCCAAATATAGAAACACGTGGACTAAGACTCGTGCTAAATTTTTGTTTTCCTTACAATGGATTGATAGCGGTACAGAGACGGTACAGTATTTCTAATGTACAATAAGCATAGCGAGAGGAGTAAGAATTGGATTTTAAAAACAGTGATTTAGACTAAGACAACAAGCATTTCAGAACATTGGCTTGAGTCAGAAAAGTCCCTCATCATCAATAGTGATTCTACTAAAGTGATATACTACTAGTAGTATATTAGTTGTTATAAACATGAGATGGTGCTAAAATATACGGAGAAGGAACAAAATGCTATACACAAATCATAGTTGCGTTTAAACGTCTCATACCCACCATTCATTCATTTAGACAGAATCGCGTCTATTACATCACCCGTGACTAGACGTTCTGTATGCAGAAATAGTCTCATTGTATGTGAGTAACCATTGCATCAGCTCGACTTGTCTGATATAATACGCACATGTACGTTCACACTGTTAAAGCTTAAGCTGTTCTAACCTGGCCATCAAATTGCGATTGTAAAGAAAGAATAATAATGTCGTATGCTAAACATATTGTTCCAAACTGGGTTATTTATCTTCTCTATTTTTAACTCATCATATCCCTTCCTAGGTAGATAGTTCGCTCATGACATGCCGTTAATTATACCTTTAGCAGTTCGGGAGTGTCCCTGAACCCCAGGTAGGCTCACGCACACACACTCAGTCCTCACACACACAAGGACAGGGGATTAGGACCGGCCCCATACTGTCCCGCGCTCCGTTAATTAGTCACAAGCATGTCACAAGTGGCAATTCCTTTATCAAATGTAAAAATTGTTAACTTAAATATTAAGATTAAAACAGTTAGCAGTAATTGATTCTGCTCATCAACACGATAAAATAGATACCAAACACAATGTAGCATTTATAAAAACAATAGTAGTGGGAATACCAAGAAATACAAATGAATAAACCATATTGTCTTACTATTTATTAAGTATAAATTATTTACATGATTATAGGCACAATTATAATACCAAAATATTTACAGTTGCCAAAGTCAACTAACTATGCACATAATTTTAGTTTATAAATGGTAAATAAGGAAAGTTACAAAACCGTGTAAAACATAAATAAATAAATAATCCGTAACAGTCTGTGAAGACGATTTTATAAAACACATACATTAAAACGGACATTTACAACGATGATAAAAGTGTGAAAAGAAACAATGGAATAATTGGAGGCATTGTATTATGACTACACCCGGCTATAAATACACGAAAATTAATATTTACAAATGCAAATAAACAACTATAGTGAAAGCGTTAAAACAATAATGGAATAATATGGTAACATTGTCGTACTATGGCCGGTTAAAAAAAATAAACACTAAAACTAATATATACAAATGCAAATAAACAAATATAGTGAAAGCGTAAAAAATAATGGATTAATATGGTAACATTGTCGTACTATGGCCGGTAAAAAAAATAAACACACTAAAACTAATATATACAAATGCAAATAAACAAATATAGTGAAAGCATAAAAAATTAATGGATTACTGTAAGGTAACTTTGTCGTACTATGGCCAGTTTAAAAATATAAATACACGAAAACTAAATGCAAATAAACAAATACAGTGAAAGCGTAAAAAAATAATAGATTAATATGGTAACATTGTCGTACTATGGCCGGTTTAAAAATAAAAATACACGAAAACTATTATATACAAATGCAAATAAACAAATACAGTGAAAGCGTAAAAAATAATAGATTAATATGGTAACATTGTCGTACTATGGCCGGTTTAAAAATAAAAATACACGAAAACTAATCTATACAAATGCAAATAAACAACTATAGTGAAAGCGTAAAAAAATAATGGATTACTATGGTAACTTTGTCGTACTATGGCCAGTTTAAAAATAAAAATACACGAAAACTATTATATACAAATGCAAATAAACAAATACAGTGAAAGCGTAAAAAAATAATAGATTAATATGGTAACATTGTCGTACTATGGCCGGTTTGAAAATAAAAATACACGAAAACTAATCTATACAAATGCAAATAAACAACTATAGTGAAAGCGTAAAAAAATAATGGATTACTATGGTAACTTTGTCGTACTATGGCCAGTTTAAAAATAAAAATACACGAAAACTGTTATATACAAATGCAAAAAAACAACTACCTATAGTAAAAGCGTTAAATCAATAATGTATTAATATTTGGTAACATTGTCGTACTATGGCCGGTTTATAATATAAATGTAGGAAATTTAAATTAAAGATGCAAATAAACTAATGAAATAAAAGTGTGAAAATAAATCGTAGAATAATTAATTGTTAATATTGTGGCAAGACTATGACCGGGTTAAAAATATGCATAAATAAGAATTAGCCAAATATTTACAGATGCTTGTGTTATTAAAAATAGCTAAGCGGAATCATAGACTTACACTTACTCTAGTAAATCTACACCTAAATCATCTTCACTGCCACTGTCTTCATCACTGTCTTCATCATCTGGGAGTAAGGTGATGAGAAACTGCCGCACATCATTCTGGTCCAGACCTTCCTTCATCCAATCTCCTTCTATCACCTTCTTTACGTGTTCGACGTATTTGCTCCACTGATCTGCTCTCACCGTACTACAAGCTTCGTAGAATAGGTCCTCAACATCTGTAATTTTGAATGTGGTGTTTCGTTCCCTGACAAATCCTTTGAGGTAACTCCATACCATCTCGATGGGATTATAGTGGCAATGGTATGGTGGTAAACGAATGACTTTAAATCCCAGTTCTGCAGCCTTTTCGTCTATTACGTACGAGGGTGCTGGAGGTTTGTTCAGACGAACCAACTCGTACAATTCAGGTTTCTTAAGCTCGCCTGAAACTGCAAATCCCCGCTTTTGTAGCCACTCGATCATTACTGATTTGGTCGACGAAGAAGTCGGTGTCTTCTCTTTAATTCTCGAATGGTACGGGGCATTATCCATTACTATTGTGGCTCCACGAGGAAGAACGGGTATTAGGGTATTGAAAAACCATTTTTCAAAAACTGCACTGTTCATATCTTCGTGGTAATCCCCAGTCTTCTTAGATTGAAAAATCAACGGCGGGGCTTTGATCCATCCCTTCGAACTCCCTGCGTGGCAGATGATGAGGCGTTTCCCTTTTCCTAATGGTGCTGCTAGGGTACATTTAATTGAATCATCCGTCCATCCCTTTTCTTTGCATTCATTTTGGTTTAACCAGGTTTCGTCCAAAAAGTATGTTTTCGATAGATCTACGTCACGCATTTTTCGTAGGAAAACACACCTTAGCAATGCTACTGAGGATTTTTCAAGTAAAATCTTCCGTTTTTGAAACTTTTTGTACCTAAAACCAAGATCTTTTATAACCTTCCGTAAAGAGCCATAACTACCGTTGAACAAAGCTGCTTCTTTCAATGACTGTGATAATTTAAATAAAGTAGGTACATCTTTTCTGTCATAATAGGCCATAATGTGACGCCAAATTGCTGCCTTGTCAAAATCATCCAAACCTGTGATTCGCTTTTCTTTTGGTGTGCCCTTCTTCGGTGTACGTAGAACTACGTTGACGTTGGGTTGAATAGGTTGAAGTGGTAACTGATCTTCCGCAACGGCCACAGCTGCTCCCGTAGGGTCTTCTTTCTCGGCATCACTAAGAGTCCTAATCACTCCGCGAACTTCAGCTTTTATATTCTTGACAGTACTCATAGATATTCCACATGCGTCTGCAGTACGTTGTAAGATTTTTTTTACGTCGATCAAAGGTCCATTGTTGTTTTTCTCTCGCTCAAAATAATCAATAACACTTACTATCATATTTCTGGCTTGTGAATGAATTATTTGGCGTTTTTTGACTGACGCCATGACTACAAACAAACGCACGAGTAAAAAACACAACAACTTTATTATACACTAAAACAAACTAATTCACATACTGTCAGAACACGAACAACTGTATAAAACTTGGCAACCGTTTACTCCGGAGTCCGGTGTAGTACTGAGGAGCTTATTTGTTGGGCTAGAACCGTTAGAAGCTTATGACTCACATTGATTCTAATAATTCTATTAGTCATCAGCGTTAGTCATCAGCGGCCTGAAATATATTCCAGTTATGTTTTGTAAAGGAATATTTAAGTAAATCATGGGTTGTTTGGTATCATTTTTATTGTAATTTTCAGGGGAATTAAAATGTGTTAACCGTTTCTATTTAAAATTACAACTTTAAAAAGAGACATTTTGATTACATGTGGTATCTAAAAGAACTAATTAGCGGCCGGTCTAGGGTGGCGAGGGTCGGTCCTAATCCTCTCTGCTCGTGAGGGTGAGTGTGCGTGCGTGTGAAGGGAACTGACCTGGCGTCCAGGGACATTGGCAAAATGCTAAGACTAAATTTTGTATGTGAATAAAATAGTGATGTTTTAAGACCTTTGTGAAAATCATGTACCACAATGAGATGGCACGCAATGTGGATGTTCCACGCACTGGCAGCGACTGTATACAATGAGTGTGTGTCGGCTACAGTCGTTAGTCGGTGTCTATTTGTGAGCCAGAAGCAGAACCCCATGTGTAGTGTATCTACTGGTGTTTACTCAGTCGCGTGTTCCGGCTACACGTGTGCTACGCAAACTTACCTCCTCCTCCTCCTCCTCCACTCCTCTTTGGGCTATTTTGGTTTCTATCTTTCTGTCATCTGGTGTAGGCTGAAACATGGAGAAAGGACCATTTTAAAAGTACATCAGACACTTGGACAACTTATCTGCGCTCCTCTTCCAAACTCATTGGGGTTTCAATAAATGTTTCAAACCTTCTCTCATCAATGGTAAAGCCTAAATAATTTTTAAGATTTTAGTTCTAGCTGAGAAAGAACAATGTTCCACAGTACAGTACCACTCCATTTTCAGTACTTGGGATCAACTCCATTGTTTTAATTATCCCTGCCCCCTACGAACTCTTTGGTCCCTCCAAATAGTACGGTTACGTATATTCTCTATTAGGGGATTTCATACAGTGTTGCTTGGGACTGCAGCCAGGTTTTAATCGTTATTTTTTGTTATCGGTGGAAGTAATAGTATAAAGTTAGCGCATTCCACAGAAATACACAATTAACCTCAGCTCACTCAGTCGGTGGCATTAATATATTTCTGTGACTATCATAGGCGTGACAAACTATCGTACAAGCCCCAGTAGTGTATAACAACAGTGAGCCAGTAGCCGCAGTGTCACTGCAGGTACAGACGACAGACGTCGGGACGCTAGCTAGGGTGTAGTCATGACGACCGACACGACGCCGCGGCCCCGGCGCCTCCGACTCCCCGCCAAAATTGATTCACCTCACTCGTTATAATCGACGGCTAATATCCACCAATGTAGCTTTGTGTTGAAATATGCTTTGAAAACGCCATTGTTACTGCCGACACCAATATCGATCTGCTACCCCCCCTTTGATCCGCTTGATCTTCACTCAAGGGGATGACTGTTGTCGGGAAGGAATTTGTTATCTTGTTGTTTAAAAAGGTGTTTTAGATTTAAAAAGTATGCACTTTGCTAAACGGATATACATTATTTCAATGCTCGTGCAGATAATTGTAATACTGTAGGCTCTACTCAATGGCGTAATTCTTTGAAGAGACATAATCGCTCACATTCTTTGTTGCATCGTCAAGTTCGCAATGTATATTTTTATATCTTGTTTTCAGTTTTATCCAATTTGTAATTGGTTGTAGATATTTATTTTTGTGTTTGCGTCCAACAATAATCCTATGTTACTTGTTTTTCCATCTTTCTTTTAACCGACACAATTGACTGGTGTTGGAATAATGCCATTGGGAAGCATTTTCTTCGAGGTTTATCCCGTATACTGTATAAAAGTAGAAAACCTGTCTTTCAGAAAAGTACTATAAAAATGAATGGGTAGAATAAACATTATTTATGGACGAATGTATTGCGATCGTGTTGTTGAGGCTGTGGTTTCCTAGACGCGTAATAGATGCGCTGCGTGTGCGCATCTAAGACGCAGCACACATGTCTTATGGAGTTTCGTGTAAGCGGTTTCCAAGGCTGCGTATCTAATGCGCGCGCATCTAATACGCGCGCACCAATAGCTGCGTATTTCACTGACTGCTCTCAGAGCAGTCAAATCTGAGTTGCGCTGCGTTTTAGACATGTCTTGTGCAATGGATTCGGAAGTAAATGTTGTCCAGATGGCAAAATTCCCCAACAACAACGAAAAATCAATTGAATTTGTCTCTTGAAATGGCATATTATGGAAGTACGTTGTTCATACAATTAAAATTTTTATAGTACCTTATTACATTTCATATCATTCGTTAGGTAGTGTTAATTTCCCCATAATGTGTAATTTTAATACTGTATTTAATTCCCTTATTAAATGTTCCTTACAATTAATTTGTCCTAACATATTTGTAATTTGTAAATAAACCTAATGTTGACAAATATTCTTTTCAAGCCAGCACAACACCAACTCCCAAATATAAGAGCCCCCATAATTATTTTAAGAACCACTGAACATCTTAGTAATAATCCTATATTAATTACTAGCAGAGTACCCGTCCTACTTACCGGGTTGGCGTATAAGTATTAAATTGCAGTTATACTCGTAAATACTATTTCGTCAATTAAGTAAATCCCGAATAGGTAGGCCTAAATATAATAACAGTAAAAGCAAAGTTGGAGAGGTTAAATTGAAATTTATTGTTTACATTTTAAATTGACATGTTTGCTTTAGTACTACGGTTAAACTACCGCGAGGGTCACATACAGTTCCTAATCATGTACTTTTCACTGCTTACGCTTCTTCGAAACTTTTAATAGGCTACCAAAGTATACATTTCATTATATAAATCATCGTATAACATCATAATAGCCACTAGTAATATCTCCCGTGAACTTATGTTACGCACCAACCATGTGTATTGTACGCAGTCTAGGAAACCAATCACGGCAGTTGCGTTTTGGGACCTGGACAAAAGCCGCAGCGCATCTAAACCGCTGCGCATCTATTACGCGTCTAGGAAACCACAGCCTTAGGGTTAGGATATGGTAGTATGTAGTACTAGCAGCTGTATCAGTATCGAGCACGAGCATGGTGGAGCACATGTGCGATGTGCGGCTCAGGTCAGGCGTGCCACTCGTCACACGCTGGCGGCGCGCGACTACTTCCTACGTTGGCAACACTGCTAGGAAGCACTGACCTAGCCGACCCTCCCACTCCCTCCCATCTCACACCACATGCACTCTCATTTCTAGCTGTTGATATCTTCCGGTTGACATAATGGAATTAATACTGTGTGGAAAATAGTTTCACTTATTCTTTATTAAAATCTTTATTGAGTTTTTTTTTATTTGGTTGATTGAGACAAAACAGTTAAATACGCAAATAAATAAAAAAAAGTTACTATACAAGTTACGCCTCTAAAATTGATAGATTTATTTGTTGAGGAACATTTTTATATTGTATTTGCAAAAGTATACAAGCATACTTAAGGTTTTGTGTATATCTGTATTATATTGGTTATAGTGAGTTTTTTTTTTAGAAACATCCAGTTTATTGTAGGCTAAATGAATTTTCGGATTAATTATTGTGGAATGTCTGAAGGTGATATTTTAATGAACACACTGTGAATGAGATAAAATTGAAGCTTTTCGAAGCCGGACACGATAGGCCTACAACGAAACGCGCATTGTCCATTCATGAAACTGTGATAAACTAAAATGAATTAAAAAAATAGTAAAGTTGTAAGGAGTGAAGCCAGAGCTCGTGTCCCGTTTTAGAAAGATAAAAGCCAATATTATCAGCGGGCGGTTGAGTAATGGCCAGCATCGACGAAGGTAATGCTGGGATCGCATGCACGACGGTGGCTCTTAGTGGATTGGATCATGTTCATGCACTACAGGAACATTGACTACCGATACTCAAATACTGTAGACGACCACGTTACGTAAGTTCGTTCAAAGACAATAATACAATACTGTACTTGCAATTAGATTTATTTTATGTTTTCTAGCCGAATACAAAGAAAACTACAGTATGTCATGAAATATTATATTATCAATATCCATTTACTGGATAACAAAGCCGGGGGAACACACCTCAGATATCAGGTGTTATTTTTTAAACAAATAATCTTATCTAGTGGTGGTTCTAAAAAAATTAATAACTCATTGTCAGTGCCGAATCGGATAGCTCAGAACATGTACGTATAAATGCTATACGTAGGCAAAGATGATCAGGAAACATGTTGACACAGTAACTCATCATCAAAAATATGCATGCGGCTACAGGACTGCGTCACATCAAACATTCACTACTGCTGCTACTATACACACGGCTACTGGTCTACTGATATGATATGACATACTATACGTAGTCAGATGATACAGAAACGTGTTGACACAGTGGCTCATCATCAAATATGCATGCGGCTAATCAGGACTGCGTCACATCAAACATTCACTACTGCTGCTACTATACACACGGCTACTGGTCTACTGATATGATATGACATGCTATATATAGACAGATGATACAGAAACGTGTTGACACAGTGGCTCATCATCAAATATGCATGCGGCTAATCAGGACTGCGTCACATCAAACATTCACTACTGCTGCTACTACACACACGGCTATATAGGCATTGATGATACTGAGACGTGTTGACACAGTGGCTCATCAAATATGCATTCGGCTAATCAGGACTGCGTTGCATCAAACATTCACTACTGCTGCTACTGTACACACAGCTACTGGTAGTTGTCTACTGATATGATATGACATGCTATTCATAGGCATAGATGATACAGATAGCCGCCTACGTGTTGACACAGTGGCTCATCATCAAATATGCATGCGGCTAATCAGGACTGCGTCACATCAATCATTCACTACTGCTGCTACTACAGTATACACACGGCTACTGGTCTACTGATATGATATGACACGCTGTACATAGGCATTGATGATACTGAGACGTGTTGACACAGTGGCTCATCAAATACGCATGCGGCTAATCAGGACTGCGTCACATCAAACATTCACTACTGCTGCCCACCAACAGCTATACTGGCAAGCATATTATAGGATTCTTTCTGTTTTTATAGGATTCGTCTACTGACATCACAATTAATAAATTGCATAGAAGCAGGAATACCGTAGGCCCCTACTGTCGGGGAAATAAATATGTGCACTCGAGTTTGAGCCTAAATATCTCTGAGATGAATTATCAGATTTTGTTGAAACAAAAATTAAATGTAAGTTTGTTTAAATACATTTTACGTGGTAACAATTTAAAAATTTTCCGTTTACCAGAAAAATTTATATAGTTGAAAGATCCTAAAAAGTACCGGTTTTTAAGGAACTCTGCACTAACACTGAACTTTAAAAATTAATTGTAAACAAACCACTGAGCCAATCTTTCTGAAATTTTTATGGCTTATTGGTAGGTTTATTGTTAACATTTCCATGCATTTTAAAATTTTTACTCACAATAGTTTTTATGCTGCTGTTAATTTTTAAAACCTATGCTAACATCGTTAATAAGACGCTAAAAATTTCGTTCAAAATACCATCGTGTTTGTCGTGACACAAGAAATAACACCAATATGATAGATTTATAATGCGAACAAAGGTGTTTTTTAAACAGATTTATATTTGTAAACAAAAATTTCTCCCGCGACTGGCAGCGGGCCGCCTGGTGTGCGTACGATATTTCCCAGCCGGGCGGGAGCGCGGCGAATCTGCGACGTTGCCGATGTGTACCTGGCCAGTGGCCACCACACTGACATTGCATGGGCAGCCTATTCACTCACGGCAAACAACTTTGAAAATCAATATTTAGCTTCTGCCTTAATTTTTCGATCGTTGGAAACATTTTTTGAACGTAAAAATCATATAAGTACCTTCGTATCGCTCCCACGGTAAATTGGTCCACATTTATCCTTGTTCCGATGTTAAAACAATTGGCCACATGATCATACACGGGATAACGTTTGTCACAGCACTTTTCTTTTTCCGCATGAAAGAAACAAATCGCACTAACTATCATCTGTATTTCACCATCGAAAAAATTCCGGCGAGGAGCCATTTTCGAATAGATGTTACCGACCGGTGTAAAAATCTAAGACGAACTGGTTAGCTTGGTTAGTCATCTCTCATAGCGACCATAGTTCAAGAAAGGTGGGAGCTAATGTTTACATTCCATTACTCATCGGATATTCCAGCTGAACGCAACACTTCCCGGAAAGGGTGATGACCGCTCCGATTTCTACTCTCAGTTGTATATTTAAAAGTGGCAAATTAAAGAAACCATAAAATAAATACTGGTGGAAAATATTTACTTGGCGTTTAGCTGTTATAATTTTTTAACTAGCTCAATCAACACAAAACAGTTGGCTTGTTGCTTGTAATACAAAATTAATTTTTCATACCACCATAGTTAACTTATTATAATGTATTTGTTTCATGACTAGTTAATTAGAATATATTGTTAGTAAATTTATGTAAATTTCAAACTAAATATTGATATACACAGTTGTTTGCCGTGAGTTAATACCGATGCAATGTCAGTGTGGTGGCCACTGGCCAGGTACACATCGGCAACGTCGCAGATTCGCCGCGCCCCCGCCCGGCTGGGAAATATCGTACGCACACCAGGCGGCCCGCTGCCAGTCGCGGGAGAAATTTTTGTTTACAAATATAAATCTGTTTAAAAAACGCCTTTGTTCGCATTATAAATCTATCATATTGGTGTTATTTCTTGTGTCACGACAAACACGATGGTATTTTGAACGAAATTTTTAGCGTCTTATTAACGATGTTAGCATAGGTTTTAAAAATTAACAGCAGCATAAAAACTTTTGTGAGTAAAAATTTTAAAATGCATGGAAATGTTAACAATAAACCTACCAATAAGCCATAAAAATTTCAGAAAGATTGGCTCAGTGGTTTGTTTACAATTAATTTTTAAACTTCAGTGTTAGTGCAGAGTTCCTTAAAAACCGGTACTTTTTAGGATCTTTCAACTATATAAATTTTTCTGGT
The DNA here is from genome assembly GCF_028750875.1 of Macrosteles quadrilineatus. Lineage (NCBI taxonomy): Eukaryota > Metazoa > Arthropoda > Insecta > Hemiptera > Cicadellidae > Macrosteles > Macrosteles quadrilineatus. The sequence goes on from NW_026542597.1 coordinate 8,583,296, forward strand.
AAACGGAAAATTTTTAAATTGTTACCACGTAAAATATATTTAAACAAGCTTACATTTAATTTTTGTTTCAACAAAATCGGATAATTAATCTCAGAGATATTTAGGCTCAAACTCGAGTGCACATATTTATTTCCCCGACAGTAGTGTTCTTTCAATCTAATTCTTGAAATGTATTATTCCTATTCCACAAGCTCTTCAGGCGAGTTTAAAAATATAATTGAAGTGATTTACTTGACTAGTAACACGGACTGTAAACGAATTTTTAAATTAAATTTTGTGTATCATTTTTAAGTGCACAATTTTTACTTAAACAGGCTGTAAGTATTAGACAACTAACTAGCAAAACTCATAACGTTTTGTTTCTATAAGGCATAAACCATAAATAACTTCTAATAACATATTGCTTTTCACATTTAATAATAAATATTATTGTAACATTATATATTATTATTGTAACATTATATATTATTATTGTAACATTATATATTATTATTGTAGTATAATATTATATTACTTTGTAAAAACTAAGTTTTTAAATTCACTGAGCCCAAAACCCAATAAATTTCCAAACGAATAATTTATGTGTCAGACGCTTTACTCCTGCTTGATTTATGATATGCACGCTGACTACCCTGACGTTATGGTCTGTTGTAATTCATATACATTAGTAATTATTTATCAACCCGGTCTTTAGTGTTTCCAAGAACGCACGATGTACGATATTCTTTGTGCGTAGCGCCGAGCGGCGAGTGGTTGCTGGCTGGCCTTGGGCAGTGTCAATGTGCCCTCCCCTCCACGCCGGCGACCAGACCTACCAACGTACTAGCTTTCTCACTGCAAATTTACCTGTTTTCCCCCATTCTCCCTCCCTTTTCCCAGCAGTCACAGATAAATATATCGTGGTAGTTACTCGGAATCGATGTGTCAAGTAAACAAATAAAGAAAGTAAAACATTGAAAACGCACTACAAACAAATTTAATTTTACAAAAAAGAATCCTATAATATGCTTGCATATAGATTTAGGTGGCCCATTCACTGTGAAATAAGTGATTATATTTTCATTGCTTGATCTTTAAAGCCTACTAGTTACAAAAACCACTTGTAGCCTTCTTTGGCATTTATACGTTTTGTTTAAGAAATAATTTATTAAATACCTTGTATTCGTCAGATTTTAAAGCAAAGAATGAATGTCTCAGAAAACGGAGGAATTTCCACAGGAAACTGAGGAATGTAAACTGGAAATAGAAATGTACACAAGAAACAGAGAAATCAACACCGGAAACGGAGATACTTACACAGGAAAATGAGGAATGTAAACTGGAAATAGAAATGTACACAAGAAAAAGAGAAATCAACACTGGAAACGGAGGAACTTACACAGGAAAATGAGGAATGTAAACTGGAATTAGAAATGTACACAAGAAAAAGAGAAATCAACACCGGAAACGGAGGAACTTACACAGGAAAATGAGGAATGTAAACTGGAATTAGAAATGTACACAAGAAACAGAGAAATCAACACCGGAAACGGAGGAACTTACACAGGAAAATGAGGAATGTAAACTGGAAATAGAAATGTACACAAGAAAAAGAGAAATCAACACCGGAAACGGAGGAACTTACACAGGAAAATGAGGAATGTAAACTGGAATTAGAAATGTACACAAGACAAAGAGAAATCAACACCGGAAACGGAGGAACTTACACAGGAAAATGAGGAATGTAAACTGGAAATAGAAATGTACACAAGAACCAGAGAAATAAACACAGGAAACTGAGGAATGTACACTGGAAACAGGTAAGTACACAGGAAACTTAGGAATGAACACAGGAAACTAAGGAATGTGTACGCAGGAAACTTAAGAATGTATACAGGAAACAGTGGAACGTACCCAAAAAACTGAAAAATGTGTACACAGGAGACTGAGGAACTGTGTACACATGCAACAAAGTCATCAGTAATTGAAGTATTCATGTTTAATGTTATGGGGTATTGTTTTAGGTAAGACAAATTGAGAATACTGCACATACGACATTAACCAACACTCCAGACCTTGAATTGAACCCTTTCATTTATGAGCAGTTTTAAACTACGACTATATACATTTGTGTTTAGTAGTCTCGTCCCAATGACAGGATGGAGGGATAATCTGTGTGAACCGCGGAAATGGATTTGTCATGGCGAGCCTTGTCCGTGGCCGTGTCTGGTGTACAGTGAACCGTGCTTCCAGCCTAGCCACATACATACAACAACAGTGTAACAACAGGACAAACTCAACTACAGTACATAGTTAGATATGTCAATATTACAACACCAAGGGATGTAAGAGATTGCTGCTTGTGACTAAAATCTAAAATAACTATAGAAGGATGTTGATAATTGAATTTCGGATGCATCCCAGATCTTCAGCCTACATTGAACCGTCCCCCCCCTGATCTGATGGACAGATTTTATTCTCCCAAAAATATCATATTAAGACATTGGCAGTCAATAAACACATGCATGTCTTGACTAAACACATCATTGAAATTGTTGGGTGGACCAATTGTATTTCCAACAGGTTTTTACATTGCCTTTTTCTACTAAGACTGCAGTGTGTAGGTGGTACAGTATGTTACTTGTTGGGCTCACCATGTGTCTGTCATGCTCCCCCACAGAGTCAGTTCCATCCTGCCATATGGTCAACACAACACAGCTGTTGATCCCCCCACCACCACCCCCATGATACACAAACCAATAACCATGCTGGGTTAAAATTGAACAACATGCATGATCTTTGATCAGCCACAGAGTAAAATCACACTTCTAATCTGTGTATCAGTAATGTAGAGATACTTTTACCATGTTTAGGTTGTTAAATTATGTATTATCTTTGCTACTCTGAAAGGTAAAGACTACAAAAAACTGTGGAAGATGTATTGGAGGCACGAGGTAGGGGAGTACAATACCTAGAGCAACAGTAATACGAGGGTATTTTAGAGTGGCGCCGCTCTGATATCGGGTCTCATTTAGTTGCGTGTAAATTTGTTGAGGGTGGATATGATACGTCTGAGCGACGATCGACAGTAAACGGTACCGCTCATGGTTCCAAGTCCAAACCAATTTTTTGCAAAAATGCCGCTTGGTGCTCAGATAAGTCAAGCGGAAAATGTCATAGGAGCGTCCAGCTAAACTTAAGGACACAGAAGTAAAGTTGAGTGATTTACAAATAAAAGGTGGCACTCAGGTTGCTGCTCGAATCTTATCCGGTTAAACTAAAGTTAGTAAATAGCTATGCTATGTCATGGTGGAGAAATGTAGTGCCAACAACAAGACAAGTATTGAACTACACTTAGTGTAGGTTACGTCACTCTCCCACAGCATGAATCATCCTGCTCCACTGAATTGGACTCCACCATTTGAGTATAAAATGCAGTACCATGCTTTTCCTAAACTTAACAATATACACATTACTAAAATTCATTTCACTAGTTCTACACAACAAGTAGTAAGTGAGCGTGCAAGGAAGCATAATATTTCATAATGGATTGAATAAGATTGGTTTACTGCCAATCAATCTGGCCTTGAAATTAAATCATCTATCCATGACCTGCGCTTTGTTAGAAACTCATTACATAATTTATTATCTTACCATTTAGTAGATAAAGACTTCCTTTTATAATTCGTTAAGAGTTTCTGCTTTTTATTATTTATATTAAAAATTTTATTGTACAAATCAATGTTGGTACTGACAAGCAACAAACTTATCGCAGTATTACAAAAAGATGTAAGAAAAATCTTATCTAAGTAAAGCTATATCTTCAGTCAATCAGTAAGACAAGGCTATCAATAATAACTATTAGTAAATAAATATCCACTTTCGTAATTAGTCGACACTGGTTAGTGTTGATTCAACTGGCATGCAAAGATTACGCAACCACTAATGATTGGTAAACAAACAAGTGTTTCAACCTTGATTGGTATGCAAGAATATTTGACCTACTGCTACTGTTAGTAGGCCGGTCTATTGTACTTTGATCTGCAATCTAAAACAGGTCGGCCGAATAATGAAATACATTACATACAGAATAGTCATCAAAGTTCCTTTTGACTTGTAGCAAATAATGTGCAAGTTAGTTTCAGGGAGGTTTCTCTTAGTAATTAAGTGGGAAATTAATTTGTTGGTAAAATAATTACAAAGATGGTATTGGGAAACAGAGTAGTGTTCCTAACATAACTATTTCCAACCATGTATATGATTATTCTTTTGGAGTGATTAATAGAAGAGAATTATAGCTGTTTTTACTTGGTCTTACATTGGTGAATCAATGGTAATGTCATGGGTGGGATCTTTTGCCACCCATGATAATTTTTGGGTACAATGATACTGCTTGCCGTCTTTGGAACGATCTTCCTTTAGCTATTAAATCCCTCGATAGTCGTTCCCGGTTTGTGGCAGCGCTAAAAAATCTCTATTTTGAACGTATGGCCATGGTAGGTTTGTCGTAGGGGCCTGTGCGCATGGCGGTCGCTGACTTGTATGTATGTGTGAGTGAGTGTGTGTGTGTGTAAGTATTTTTAAAATTTACTGATTTTTGATAAAAGTTTCTGTATCTGAGTTTCTGTAGATTTCTGTTTTGTTTTATTGTATAAGCTGATTATGTTAAAATATTTATATTATGTTTTAAAGTACAGGTTAAGTGTAAGAAAGGGCCATGTGGCCCTAACTTTGCCTGTATAAATAAATGATTTTTCATTTCATTTCATTTCATAATCTTTTGTACGATTTATTCTTGTTGTGTATTGGTTCACTCCTTGCCGACCATGCTTGATTTTTTTGCGTGCTCGATATCTAACACGTTCAGGCTGCTAGAGAGTGTAAAAATCTAATTCCAATGTCAAATGAGCTAATCCTCCCACACATTTTATATGTCACAATAGGTTATAGTTTGTAGATATGTTTGTAGTGGGGTCATTAGTTAGTCACCACTAATCGTACACAGCCAACCTATAAACTTATAGTTGCTATAAGAGTTGGTTCATGTTACAGATCACGCGGTATCACAGCCCATCACGATGGTGGCGCGACGCTCGGGCAGTTTCCCTGGAAGTGAGGCAGGTAACATCCTCAGTCCACGGTCCTCGGAGACGAGTGGCCTCGGTGTCAAGATGGTGGAGTATGTCCTCGGCACCTCCCCCACCAACAAGGACCTGGAGCCTCAAATGCGACGACTTGTGCTGGTCAGTACCTAACCTTAACTGGCTGTAGGACAGTTGCATGTCGTGGTATGACATCAGTGGCGTTGGTGTAACCACTACCAAAACAGGAATTACCATGTTAATAGAAACACAAAAGTCTGAGTATTTTAAAACTCATCCAACAAATTTCAAACTCTGTAATCTTTTTGATGCCGTTTAAGAAGTAAAATTACATCTGTATGTAATAAAGATCTAATGTTAAAACTGAGGGATGTTAATAAAGTTAGTTGGATTATGAATTGAAGCTTTAAACATTCCGAGAGGAGATACAATTTTACAATTATGCATATTTTAGAGGATTATTTTTCTCTAGTATTGACCTAATGAAAAATGTTATCATTGAAATGGGTGAAGTAACCTCTGGCTGTTTTAAGAGTATGGATTAATTTGTCGGACAAAAACAGGATTGATGCTAGCTAGTGATGAATGGACTCTTGCATATCTGCATTTGATTGAGCCATGACATACAACCAGTCCATCTCCATCTGGCCTGCCTCTCTCATGTCCACCTATCTTTTAGGGAAAAATATTTTTTTAACAATATGTTAGTACTACATTATCTAAATATATAAAAGACAAAGTCCTCACTGACTCACTCACTCACTCATCACTAATTCTCCCACTTCCCATTTACCAAGGATGCTGAAATTCGGTACACCGATTCTTTGGGTATTAAATAGGAAAACTAAGTAGTTTTTATTCTGATCGGGCTTTCGGGCTCCACCCCAGTGGCTCTGGAGTTGCCCATGTTAACCTTATGATTTTTCTTATTTAAAAGGAATTAATGAATCTTAACAGCTGTTTCAATTAAACAAGTTGGTTCTGTTCTATGATATTCAATAGCAGTAAAGTTTCAAGGATTACCAACAGGGTGCAGCACTATTATTTTTTTTATTTATGACAACAGCTAATTTGCAACCAAAAGGTGAGTGAGCGTAGCGAACAAACTTCAACCTGGAGGCGACTTAGCGTAGCGAACGAGCTAACCTGAAGGCAAGTGAGCGCAGCGAACGAGCTCCAACCTAAAGGTGAGCGAGCGTAGCGAACGAACTTCAACCAGGACGTGATTGAGCCATGCGAATACTTATGAAGTTAAACGGGGCAAAGCGCGGGCACAGCTAGTCTATGTATAAATCTTAGTATTGCTTATCAAAGGGCCTAGATACATTTTGCCTAGTTTCAAAAATGTTTGGAATTACGATTGTAGATTGTAAGAATGATTTGCACTAATGTCATATTAGGAGTTTTTTTTAGGGTAAGATCTCATCTCCTTTTTACAGCTAAACTGTTTTAAGGCCCTAATCAATTGTTTGGACTGGTAATTGGTTGTGAATGTATAATGTCAATAATCTGATTAATTGGCACTGGACCTCATCCGGATTACAAATCATCCTGATTATCAAAATTACCTTTAAAAGAGCAAACTTGAACTATTAGTGTAAACACTTTTTAAAATTGTAGCTATATTTTCTTTAATAAGTTAAGGGTTTAAAATAATAATCAAAACACATTTTATGTTGAACCACTGTATCTTATTTAATTTACATCAACAAGTATACAGTTTACAGTAGAAATATCAGCCACTACTTACTTGAGCTTTTAATAAATGTGTAATTTTGGAACAGTTGTAGTTGGATTCTATTTCAGCTAAGTCCCCTTGATTGATTTGTTTTGAGACAGTAGTATGACATTTTATTTCTTGCCAGTGAAAAATCTGAATTATTGATGGTCTGTATTTTTGAGGTCCGAACTATCGACATTTTACACAAGTAGGGTTAAAACTTTCTGACTGTAGGACTTGTCCCTGCTGAAAATATCACACCAATACTATTTATTGCCTGCTCCCAATCACTTAGTTTGCTATAAGAAACACAGTCATAATTTCATCCAAATTAGAAGAAATTTTGTTCACAAATACAACCAAAATTTTTACAAAAAGAACACGTCAAACAGAAAGTTTTAACAATAATTAATGTGTAGTATCCAGCCCCCGAGAATCAATTTTGGTCTGAAATCATAACCAGTACCCATTTTGAAAGAGTAGTACCAACAGATCATTAATTTTTATTAATGTTATATTTGTTGTTCTGCATTTTTCATTTTTATTGTTGTTTTATAACAAATTTTGATTCAGTTAGTAATGAGATGAAGTTATATCTTTGTCATTTATCATCAATAGAGATACGTGCAATAAAAACTGATTTGTTAACATAACTTTGTGTTTGTTTACAGACTTCAAATGATCCAAATGACAAGAAAGAGAAGGAGAAGGCACCTTCTTCTCCTTACGACACAGCCCAAAAGAAGGAACACGAAAACGGGGTGGTTCCACAAAACGGGGTGCAGAACGGATTGGATGATGACAAAGGTTTTAAGTAAGTCCTACAAATTCTTTATATTAGATTAACTAGAGCCGAAACAAATTCCTCAACTGAACCAATTAAATTTCAGTACAAATGAGAAATTAGTGAGGTAAGTTCTAGGATGAATCAAACAATTAATTGTGTCAATTATAAAAAACCTACCGAAGGGGTTTTGACTATTGACTTGTTGGTTGTGACACATTCAAATTTGTTGAAGTGGTTCAAGCAGACAGAACCATAAGCAATATGCTGATATGGGAGTGCAAACATTGATAAAGTTATCAGGTATTCCATGAATTTTCTTCACATATATTCGCAGTTCACTTTTATAACCATTATACATGTCTGTCACTGTTCCTCTAACTCCATTACACATTTTTACTTGGACTATACAAATTTTACAATCAAACAATCATAGTCACGAGCCTAAAAATATTTGTCTTACATATCTGGATTAAGAAAAACTCTTGGCTGAGTCACAGATTTTTACCCTTAGGTGCCAAATCAATCGTTCATAAATAATGTGGTTTTTTTTGGGGGTTTCAACTGTTAGTACATTCCATAAAGCTCTAACTACTTTTAATCATGTTGGAATAATGGTTACAATAGTAGACTGTAACATAAAACCTATCAAATACTTTATTCGGATGTTATTAGTCTTGAAAATCATTAGACAAAGATTTGTTGTAATTTAATGCTGTTCTCAATATTATAAATGAATACAACTGTTGTGATTGTCAATAAAAATAAACCCAATTTATTTAAGTTTGTAATTGTTGCACAATTTCATAGAGTTGGAGAACAGATTTATACAGTGGTAGTGATTAGGCTAACCCTTGGTGACAGCTTCTTTTCTCTGGGAGATAACAAAACAAATTACCGTCACTTCCAGGCTTGCCTCAACTGAAGGCCTTTCATTTATTGCTTATTCATCCTAAAATGAAAAGAAAAAATTCTCTCCTCTCCTGGATAGTGGCCTGTCAATATCTCTCTTTTTAAAAACAACACATTTACATTGCTACAAATACTTTTTGTGGGGAAAATCTCTCGTTACTTCTATGGTTTTTGTCTACTACTCTCTTAACACATTGAGCATGGTAAAAATATTAGTGGATGCTTCCCCAGGGCCTGAAATTTTTGTTTGATAAAATCTTACCTTTTATTCGCCCAAAAGTAAGGATCCATGTCAGAAATACCGTTTTAAGCCAGTTTTTCCAATTAAAATGGCGTCCAAAATCTTCGGTCACTGGTCACCGGGCCGGCCCACGCAATGGTATTTGTTGGCATCGTGACAAAAATACTCCATTTTAGGTCTCACAAACACTTTTTTCACACTGAAAAGGTTAAATAGCACTACCGTACCACTAATATTAACAATGTATGCAGCCCCCTTCTTTCCTCCCAACCATTGTTTTCAACCTCAGTGAATCATGGAACTGCTGATCACAATTTGGTATTGGGAAGCCCATCTTTATTAAAAGTCACATAAACTAAACTAATAAACAATCAAATATATTGTTGTGTCTCATAAAAAGCTAAAACACGAAAGAAATACGTCAATAAATGTCCAAAATCATTGTACGAGTGGGAATTTAGCGGTCCTGGGGTAACCAGCACTGGTTCGCAGAAACAGTGCGCGAAACGCACCCAGTATAGGTTATGTCATGCCAAAGATGCACACGCAATAACTCCCGTCCTTTCCACAAGGTTGTGCAAAGTATTTTAAACAAGTTAATGGTTTCCCTTACGTGATCTGCCCTTAAACTTGGAAGAGATGAAAAGGTAAAATAATGCACCACTCATTCCCAGCCACAGTGCATTTACTTTACTTTACAGTGTATTTTTTCTTTCCAATCGTGGGTTCCATTTTCTTTGAATGACATTCTATTTAAATCGGATAGTTATGTTATCTAGGACTATACATCTACAAGGGTTTCTATTCCCTCCTTCTACCTACACATCTACTCTCTCTTGCTTCCGTCCAACAACACCTGACGAGATAGGCAGAACCATTCAATCATTAAAAAACTCCACATCATCAGGAATTAATGAAATTTCTTCAAAAATCCTTAAAACATGTGCAGATGAATTAATAATGCCGCTAATGAAGATTGTAAACATGTTGATGGCAGAGGGGACTTTTCCAACAAAGTTGAAAACAGCCAAGGTATTTCTTAAACACAAACAAGGGGACCGACAAAACATCTCTAAGTACAGACCTATCTCGCCGCTCTCATCTGATAAAAGTAAGAATCCATCTTAGTCAAAACCAAGCATTGACAAACAGCCAACATGGGTTCGTTCCTGGAAAATCAACCACAACTGCTCCGATAGACCTTGTTATATATTATCATTGAGAACATAGAAAATGGCAACACTATCACCAGCCTGTATCTTGACTTAAGCAAGGCTTTTGATTCCTTGGGACATGATCTTATTCTAACTAAACTTCCAAATTTTATGAATGCAGCGAACAGCTATGAAATGGTTTGCAAGTTATCTAAAAGGGCAAAGCCAAATGGCAGATATAAAACACACAACAAAAGGGTTTACAGATACTGTCAGATCTTAATTGCTACCGACTAACAGAGTTCCCCAGGGCTCTGTCCTAGGGCCAGTTCTGTTTGGACTGTTTATTAATGACTTCCCGGAACACCTTGAGGAATACAGCAAGATGGTCATGTATGCAGACGACACTGTGCTGCTTACAGCAAACAGAAACATAGATCAACTGGAAGTAAACACCTATATAGCTTTCAATATGACACAGGACTACTGTATGAAAAATGACTTAGTCCACAATGAAAGTAAGACCAAGCAAATTACTTTTGGAAATAAAAAGTCTACAGTATCTGAAATGCCCAACCTGACAGTAGCGGAAAAATCAAACATCTAGGTGTCATAATTGATGAAATCCTGGGATGGTCATGTAGCTTGTCTTTGCCAAAAACTCGGGCCAGCTCGCTTTGCGATAAAACGAATCAAAGAGACTAGTACCCCTGAGGCAACGAGGATTGCATACCATACATTGTTTGAAAGCCATGTACGCTATGGTATTACTGTCTGGGGTGGATCCACTATGGACAATCTTAACCGGGTCCTGGTTATGCAGAAAAGGGCTATCAGAATAATAGCAGGCATAAGTAAAGAACAAAGTTGTAGAGATGCCTTCAAAAACCTGAACATCCTGACGGTAACTTCCATTACATCCTAGAAACTGTTTTATTACTGTGTAACCAAAAACCTGCCTAAACAAAGAGAAATACATGAATACAACACCAGATATGCAGGAAACTATGTGCTGCCTGGCCACAGAACAGCAATGTTTGAAAAGAGACCACTGTATGCAGGAGTGAAGATGCTAAACAAGCTATTAGACCACTTGAAAATTGGAGGCCCTGTGCTGATGAAGAGGAAGCTACGGAGATGGCTGCTAGACAAAGCTTTCTACACCCTAAAGGAGTTCTTTTCATTGCAAGACCACACACAACACTGAAGAAGCTTTTCCATTTCACTTTGTATCTATTATACCAATGCTATTTATTTAAATTTGACGCTGTAACATTTCTTGATGAAATTGTAATAAAGGAATTGTAATAAAGGAATTGTCTGTCGTCTGTTGTCTATCAAGTTTTTAAATCTTAGGTTCTCAAAGGTGTCTATGACGCCCTCCTCTTCTCAGCCCTCCAACTCACTAGGGAGAGTGGTTCATTTAACGTTTTACTACATATAGTTTTAGTTACACAAGACAGAAAATAAAACTACCCTGACAAATTCTGGTGCTGGCGCTGCACTACACTAAACACATAAATTCAATTGCAAGAGAAAGTTTTCTTTAGGGTATGTTGTGCAGTCGGTTAAAAAATTTCTCATCCAAGCGTGCATTCAAATAGTTTCTATTCGAGTATTTTCTTGCCGAGAGTAACCCAAGCATAGCTAAAAGCTATTGAGAAAGGACAAATCGCCACCAACCAAATATCCATTGCAAGAGAATGTAGATTGAATACTCTTATATGGATTCAGCAGATCAGGAAAGTGTTGTGTGACGTTGTGTGTCGTTTTTCTGCATATCATGTCTTGTCGAATGTAGCTCCTGTTTGATTACACAGAAAACATTTACAAGAAACCTTCACCAGTCTGTTTCCTTTCCCGTCTATTGTAGCTATAATCTTATCCGTCTAGCTATAGTCTTTTCTATGACCAATTAAAATAGGTCACAAAAATAATTTGTTCACGCTGTAATCACCACAGTGCTGATCACTGTGCTAGGTTTCTCAAATAGCAAATCTACAATTTGACTTAATTGTTGCAGCCGCACGCCTGGTAGCCGACAGCCGTCACCATCAGACGAAGAGCTGAACAAGAACAACGGCGTAGTGGTGCTAGAGAACCCCCACTCTCACGTGGGACACCACTACCCGCACCCCTTCCCCCCACCACCACACCCTCACACTCTCGCTCACCTTGACTCGCACTTTGAGCACGTGATGGCGTTGGACCCCAACTCGTTCACAGCAGACGGCAGCCAACAGCAGGGCTACAGCACGCAGACGCCTCAACAACCTCAGCAGCACACACAGACACAGGCAATGGACTCTCCGACCGTGCTGAGCACTTCGTTTGATGTTCAGGTCAGTAGTGTTTGTTAATTGAGGGGATTTTTATGATTAAAGTGTTTGAGAAATAAACAGTTACAAGGGCAACTGAGCTGTAAAAAGGTGTTATACATGCTAGTTGGTCTTAATCAGAAGAGGGCCACCACTATTTAAACTGTGAAAAAACTCAGCTTAGGTTAGGTAAGGTTAACTTACAGCTTTACTTACATTGTTATAATCACAAAAACTCAAAAATCAGAAAAACCCTTAAGCTTTTTTTCAATTTTCAGTGAGCCAATACAAACTTATGTCTCTCCAGATTGTGTCAAACAGAGTACAGTATTGTCTTTATTATTACCGGGCCACATGAGTTCACAGAGATAGGAATTCAATAGAGATTTTTGCTGGTGCCACATTCCTTTTTGTTCCTCATTTCAGGGCCCACAATGATTCCACGGTTTGAGTGTGGGCCCCTGATTGAGGGTCCACAAAGTTTTGATAATAATTAAAAAGATAACGCCCGATGACTGAACCTGACTTTCAATATGCATAATGCAAAATCCTGAACACCCCCCGAAGTCGTATATACATCACTTACCTTCGTTTTCCTCGGTTGCGGCAAAATATTGAACATCTCAAACTTGTGGGTACATAATCCTCGACTCCAGCAATCACAGAACATTTATTGTCATTAGGAGTCTATCTGTATTATTTAGGTGATTGTGGCAAATTTCTGAATATCTCCTGCAGTAAAGGATACATCATCATTGTCTCCCGCGATTGTCTCAAAATATTGAACGTCTCCTGAGGTCATGGAAACAGTATCATCAATTGGTACTATATATATTGTCTCCTGTAGTCATGGAGATATTATCATCGACTTCTGCCATCGTTAATCGGATAATCCCACCTTTTCACTGTGTCGACCACGGTCCCGGTCCTGTATGGGACTAATTAGCTGGGTTGAACTGTAAACCCTTTTTAACTATCTATTGCTGTCAAAAGAAGATTTTGTTGGTTTATAAATTGTCCTACTGTCTTAGTTGGCTTCATTACATGATGAATATAACAAATAGGTCCTCCCATGCACCCCTGCCAATTTTTTGTATGTAAATAGGTGAAAGTGGATGACGGTAGGAGGCTACATACACCCTCCTGACATAAATTTGGGTATTTATAATAATTATTTAGGCCAGTGAGCTTTTGTGTGCCTTTGTTTTTGGGATAGTTGGGTTGTGTTTTTGGTGATCAAAATTAAATTCAAGCTCCTTAAGAATCGAGTCAGGTCAAAAATACTATTCAGTAGACCCCCTCTTATCCGGAATCTTTGGGACTGTGGCCAGTCCGGATAATGGAGTATACTTTATATTGTTAACTACAGCATTGAGTTAAAAAGTATGATGCTTTCAAGTCCATGGGTGGTAAGGAAGTTGATTGAAACAAGTTTATAGTTAATTTATTATCCAGCAGTATCCATACAGTTTTCTATGAAGTGGGGGTAGATTTATCGTCCGTATACAAATAGTAATGTGAGTTTGTCACCCTTGAGGAACATCTCAAGCAATGCTCTCTGAAGTAGATCTAATGTCGCCTACTGCCAACAATCTGACATTCCAATGAACTCAGTTAAAAATAAAATCTACCAACCTAAGTTTAAGGAGGAAAAGTGGATGATATAGGCAGTTACCTTTAATTGTTGATAATGGTAGTTTCTAAGTCCCAAAACTATCTACCTACCCATAAGAAAAGCTTAAAATACTAAGTAAACAGCTAATTCAGAACATCTAGTTCCGAATTAAGTGTTTGAATTTGTGCTTTCATGTTGAGTACTTTTATCCACGGATGTAGGCTAACATCTGTTCACAGTACTAAGTAACAGAATTCACTGTTCTTTCAATTGACCGTCTTCCCTGTGTTGTGTGTGAGCAGTTGTTTTGTTATTTCACAGTACGTTTAGTTTCACAGCACCGGCTTGTTTGGTTTCATCAAAATATTACCTCAGCACAATCTTCTTCTGTTGCCCATCAGAAGATTACCTGTTGAGTGTTATTCAAGTGATTGCGTCATGGGCCAAAGAAGAGCACCGCAAACGCTGAATTGATACTCCCCTTTTGGGTCAGCAAGCTTACTTTGTTTAGGCCTTCAAAAAAGGTTGCCTCTGACCTCTTGAGACTAGACAGGCGAAGAATCAAATTAATTGTAGAACTGATAACTGGTCACGGGCGATTCAGGAAACATTTACAACGGATGGGCTTATTTGATGGTGAACCGATCTCTAGGCACTGTGATAGGTCAGAGGAGACAGCCGATCACCCTGCTCTTTAATTGTGACTAGCTCTCTGATGCTGGTTTGATAACTCTTGGCAATGTGGCTATAGGAAGATATCTTCCCTAATTGGGAAGCTACATGCTTTTCTCGAACGCCTGAACTTGTAAGGTCATCGAGAAAACAAATTTTATTTTGCGTTTCTAGTGTAAAACTTACTTCCGTAAAAGTATGTGCACGGGTAGTCTGATTCACCTTGTATTGACAAGGATATTTTTTCTACTGAGTAAAAAACCAGATATTAATTATTACAATCTTTCCCCAAGGGGTTGAGATTCTATAGACAGAGAAGTGCTAAGGACAGCAACAGAGAACTTAGAGCCCATAATCACTCATATTGTGAACTATGTTGTAATCCATAGACAAATCCATCTACCTAAAATGTTAGACCATCAGATTAATTTATACAACTCTGTAATAACTGTTGATAGAGCATTTGCTTGTATTAAATTTATTTCAAAGTACCACCTCAAATTAGACAATTAGTCTTTTCACAGTTCCCTAAAACTATGTGAAAGAAAATAACTGCTCCCAAGTATGTGTCATATATTGTGGTTTGTCTAAGATGTCTACCACTATTCCAGTCCAATGTCAGTTGACAGATATGTTAATAAGATAATCTTTTATGTTAGCCTCCGGATTATATTGAGTACATGAATTAGTGGGAATAACTGCTTTGTTGCAATTGAAAATGTTGCTAATGCTGCAAACCGTTTTGACTTTTAACTTTTAAGTCTCAGTCATCTTCAGGCGTCGAGGGATGTCATGATCACTTCATTAGGAGGTCGTCAATTCATCTACTACATAGACACACGAACACGAATATCGAAAAGGGAAAATGGTACATTTAAAACCAGTTAAAATTGGTAATTCAGTAGAACCCCTAATCTTCGGCGTCGGAATTTCCGGTCCTCAGTTTATGGTCACTTCCTAGAATCGATACCAAAAATATTTCCCTAGGCTATAATCATCTCCATGATTTGTGCGTTCTCACGGTTTGTCTGTTTCCTGTTCATATACATTTTTAGCGAGTTCACTACTCAGCTACTTAACTGTAGTGGATTGGTGAATGATACGTCTCTACCAAATGGATGTAGAGTCAAGACTGCCGGTCAACGTGGTCGCTTAATGCGGTGACGTCACTCCTTTAGTCAGCTGTAAAATCCATCCTTAAAAATCCCTCTTGAGTACTTTAATAGCCATGTCATAGGTATAATTTGGTTGGAAGGAAAACTTGTGAAACAAGTCTACTCCTTTCCTGTACTTCACCTTGAAATTGTATGTAAAACGTATCATGGCCCTCCCTCGTAGTCTTTCAGCTACTGCTAAACAAGGATAGTCACGTTTACTTCCAAACATTGCAGCTAATGGCTCATAATCAGTTTGCAAGATCACATTTTGTCTGATGAATTTGTGAAATTTCTTAGTGCTTAAGCCTCTTTGTTCAGGTGAGTAATTTTCTCGTGAAGATCATAAAAGATTTGGACGCAAATGCTATTGGTCTCTTTTCACTGTTAATGTGCGAGAGCACCGCTCCAACTCCAGGAGGGCTCACATCACAGGTTTAAACAAGTGGTTTGCTGGGATCATAGTGAACCAACACATTCGAACTCTGTACCCAGATTTACTTCGCTGGAAAGTGAGAGGACATGTTTTTGACCACTCCCAGGCTATATCTTTTCTCATAAGGTCATGAAAACAAACTAACATGCTAGGTAAATTTGGGATGAATTTACCATAACAATTTATCAATCCTTACATAGGCTTAAAGTTTATCCATATTAACACAGTTCAGATGCATTCCTAAGCTTTTAGTTTTAGGAGACCTTCTTGTGGTCCAATACCCTCAGCACTACCCTTGATAAAATTTTTGACTGACATTTTCAAAACTACATTTACTTTCATCGGCTTTGACACTATGTTCCTGAAGATGTTTCAGTTTCAAAACTTTCTTCCTATAATATGCTTCCTGCTCAGATACTCCTATAATGATGATGTCATCTAGGTAGGCCACTGTCCTCTCCAGTTCTTGGACTATTTTGTCGATCGCAGCTCGAAATTATACTGGCGCTGAGGCCAACCCGTACAGAACATGTCACAACCTTACAAAAAAATGGGCTCCTAGTGTTCTTTCTTGTGACGCCTGGGCAATTGGCAGTTGCTATATGCAGCTTCTAAATCAATCATGCAAAAATGTCGTCCGGTTGGGGAGGTGGGTAATGCTCAGTCTGTATGGCATGATATAGGGTTACTTTGGAATCTCTGCAAAGACGAACACCTTTAGACTTTTTCTCTACAACTATGAAGACCGTAGCCCAATTAGAACTAGTCACTGGGTATGCTATACCTTCCACTTTCATGTCGACCATATCATCTTCAACTGGTTTGTGTAGAGGGCAAAGGGAACCTGCCTGAATTTTCAAAACTTAGGAGAAGCATTTTTACTTGAAACAAAATGAGCATTTACATTTTTTATCCCCGCAGTACAACCATTAAATACAGTAGGGTACTTTCTTATTAATTCCTCAACAGCAAGGGCAGAAGAATATTTGGACTAGGACAGAAACGGTACCACTGATAAAACTGTCTTAGGCATACATTCATCTTTGGTAACATTGTTTGAAAATGATGCTCTGAACAAGAAAATATGGATTTCCAATTTAATTGGATGCATTGTAACCAATTCCTGCCTAAAAGCATAGGCTCGCCTTTGCGTGGAATTGTACAACAATCAATGCCAAGAAAAATTTCAGCCCTTGATATTTGACATTTAACATAGGTTCTCCAAGTACATCAACCCCCCAGATTATGTTAGTAGCCTAACATCAGTATTGTCGAACTTCAAAAATGTAATGAGAAAATTGTTTTATGTGCACTTCTTGTGGGAAAATTGTGACCCCAGAACCTGTTACCAGTTCCATACATGTTATGTATCTTGCCATAACCATTAATTACACATTGGGAAATGGGAGCTTGAAATAAGAGATGTCCAGTCATTGGAGGCTAACATTAAAGATACTTTATTAACTATGCAAGGACAAATAGGCTATTCATCACATAGAGTATAATAGTGACACAATACAAATGTGAATATATAACAATACTAAGGGTAACGACTTCTACATTTAGCTTTATCTTGTAGCTAGAGTTGTTGTTTTGAAAACCCATAATATACAAATTCAGAATTCCCACAGTCTCACTCAGATTTTCACTAGGTCTAGGACTCCATCACGCTTTGATTCTATTTCCCCACCATCATCACCGGCTTTGATCAACTTTGTGACTTAAATCTTGGCTCTCAATGCTTCATTTAGAAAATTACCAAATTTACAGATACCTGCTAAATGTTTGATTGCCACTATAAATTCCGAGATTTTTTGTGTTGGTTTTTGAACACGACTGTTGAACAAGTATCCTCCGCCACCACTAGTCGTTTGGGTGCAAGCAAAATGTTTCTCTTTAATTTCTATAAGTAGGTCTCAATTATTTTTGTCAACTATTCCCAGTGTAAAATGTCTGTGAGCACTGAAATAGTTGTAGGACCTATCACTGTTATTATTAATATTGACACTTTAACTAATCCTTCACCTTGTTGGCCCTAAAAATAATGTTTAAGCCAGAGCAGGTACAAATAAAATGTCTTCCTTGAAAGGATTAAATTCTGACCTACATTCCACTGATTTTAGGCTTAGTACTTTATTATTTTCATATTCCAAATTGATAGAGGACACACTCGGATTTGGCAAACTCGCGACACACTTCAAAACAAAAGGATTTCAACTTTATACGCAACTGCGCCATTTGTAACATGTAGAACTAAGCTAACTTAGATGCTGAGACCGAGAGTTGGGCAGTGGCACCTGACTCGCATGTTGGGAGTGTTGCACGAGGTCCAAATGCTACGACGTCCAATGATATAAGTCAGTTTCACGACGTCCAAAATACAATTTTTGAGCTGTTTCACAATGTCCAAATATCAACATATCCAAAAGTACAGTAACTGCAAAAACATTTTCTTTCTATAAGCTTTGGGCGTCATGCGATTGGTCGTCGTGTAACACCGCATTTTATACTCTAAAAAGCTTGTTGCAAAGCTGCTGCCAGTTGCACCACGTCCAATAACTCAGCGCTGTTGCGACGTCCAGAGCTACTGCATACAGAGCAAGGTTATATTAGGTTAGGTTAGTTTGTACAAGACGGTAAAGCAATTCAATTCAATTCAATTCAATTCAATATTTCTTTATTCATTGAAGCACAAAGTACATGAATAGTGTCATTCTCTTAAATGTTTTTATATTACAATGTTATATTCTATGGATACAAAGTTCTTAAAATCTAACATAAGTTTATACAAATTACAAATGAATGCTCCTTCTAAAAAATTTAAAGTTCATCAAGGGATTACAATACCTTGTTGATGAGAAATGTTTTAAGACCCCTCTTAAATTCGACCATGCTTTTTGCCGATTTAATTTCATTTGGAATTTTGTTGTAAAATTTGGAGCCGGTATAACTTGGTTTTTTACTGTAAAGTTCTAATCTGTGGCGGTTTAGAGCAATGTTGGTTTTGTTTCTGGTATTGTAGTGGTGGTGTTCACCAGTTAACGCCAATTGAGAAAATCTGTTTTTAACATATAGAACTGTTTCATAGATGTACAATCCATATACTGTCATTATTTTTAATGATCTAAAATGCTCTTTTGAAGTTCTCGAGTCGAGGTCCAAAATAATTCTTATAGCTCGTTTTTGTAATTTTAGGATTGTTTCTAAGTTATTGATAGATGTAGCGCCATACAGAGATATTCCAAAAGAAATAACAGAATGTATGTACGAAAAGTATATTGATTTTAATGTTACTTGATCAAGAAGATTTTTTAATCTAGTTAATGCAAATAGACCAGATACAGTTTTTTTTATTACTTTGTTTGTGTGAGAATTCCAAGTTAAATTTTTGTCAATTTCAAATCCTAAGAATCTAATATTTTCTAATTCTTCAATAGGTTTCTGATTAATTTCTAGTGAAGGATTAATTGAAAGTCTTGTCTGACGGGTCTCAAAATTTATGAACTTTGTTTTATCTGGATTCAAAAGTAACTGATTGTTTTAGAAAAAAATTGAAAGTATATCTAGATTAGCATTAGCTGTCTTTTCAATTTCCTCTTCAGAATTAGCGGTAACTGTAAGATTTACATCGTCTGCATAAAGGTAAAGTTTGCTAGATTTAGTCAGCCCTGGTAGGTTTGTAACATAGCAAATGAATAGAAGGGGACCCAAGATGGATCCCTGTGGTACATAATGTTTAATAGTTCTAATTTTTGACTTGTGAGTAATTTTCATTTGATTATTGAATTGGATAGTTTCTACAAATTGTTTTCTATTACAAATGTATGATTCTAGCCATTGAAGAGATTTATTTTTTACTCCGATGCTTGACAATTTATTTAAAAGTAGATTGTGGTTTATAGAGTCAAATGCCTTGGTTAAATCCATGAAAATGCCAAGAGCCTTTTGTTTTGCATCTAAACAATCAATAACTGACTCTAAAAACTCTGTAGCAGCTGTCACAACTGATCTACCACTTCGAAATCCATGTTGACAGTCCTCAAAAAGGTGATTACTTTCCAGGAAGCTATATAAACGGTTGTACATGGCTTTCTCAAATATTTTGGACATGGCCGGAAGCAGAGCAATTGGACGGTAGTTCCTCTCAGTGTGCAGACGCTGCTACTTTTTAAGAGTGTAAAGTGCGCTGTTTCACGACGACCAATCCCATGACGTCCAAAACTTGTAGAAAGACTATGTTATTTGCAGTTGCTGCACTTTTCGACATAATGAAATTTGGACGTCCTGCAACAGTCAAATGTTTCAAATTGGATGTCGTGAAATAGCTCAATCAAAAGAGACCTTTTCACTTAGGTATAAACTATTTGAGGGAATATACCTATTTCTATATTCTGTCATCCTATCTTTTGTCACCCTATTCTGTCATGACCGGATATTAGTGGCTCTACAATTTTATGAACCTCAAACTACGCCCGTTAATTCCATTTTAACAGGTCAAACTTGGTAGGAAGTCAAAAGGTAGTACGAAATTGTCAAAATTCACAATTTGTGAATTATCTCGCCTTGAGGAACTGTACAGGAAGACGAATAATATACTGTGGTTCATCACAGGGTCTTTAAGTGTATTTTTGATCCTTGTTCATTTGCCTATGAAGCTAGTTTTGAAAAGAGTCACTTCAGGCCCTAGTTATGAAGTGTACCAATATTATGTCGTACCATTAACCTTCCTTTCTCTGGTTGTATTTAGGCATCATCTAAATTATGTGTAAAGAGCTCCGGCCAATGTTAGACTCGAAATAACATTTTCAATGTGTCTCAAATCTAATGCCTAGGAGATGCTTTGAATAAACTTCAGGAAAGGTAAGTTTTTGTTTTTGCTATATTTTCAATGTAAGTTTTGAGCCACATTGAAAGTGATGATTTTATCTAAAACTACTTGCTAAAACTTTGAATCCTTTGAAGAAAAAAAAATTATGCTACAACTCTTTGTTTAATCAAGTGTATTTAAAATGCCACTACCGTTTTTTTACATCATTATCCATACCTACTGAAATTGCCGCAGCAGATTCCTCAGGTAAGGGGGGTTAGTTTGGCAACATTTAGGGAAAATTAGAATGAGAAAATCCCTTATTGCCCAATTTTCATCTTACATCATCTTAAACTTAAATCATCATCTTACAGTGATAATTTTGAAACACACATAACACATTTCTAATTACTTGCTCTAGATCTCGCTAATTTAAATTTATATTAAGCACCACTAGTTAAAGTACTGTACAGTAATTAGGTTTACCAATGAATAAAGCAATAATTTATTCTGAAGGGATAATTGTGTAGTGGTTTTGTAAATATTTTTAGTAAACAAAAGATTGAACATAAACTATTTTCTGCAAGAACACAAACCTGTATTAGAAGCAAGGGCATATTTCAATAAGTTTTGTGGGCATTTAAATATTGTAGATGTATTACACCTTGTAAGCCTTAAAATATATTTTAAAAATCACACAGATATAACATTTGTGTTTAACAACTCGTTGATAATGAATACAAATCGATATAACTTATGATTCAAAGTTTTAGACTGGAATAATTTAAGCCATATTACATACTGAAATTTAATATAAATACAATTGATGTTTCAAAAAGGAAAAGTAATGGAAATTATAAGTTTCTGTTTCTCCCTGTCTACCTGGCTGAGACACTGTGGCGATTTTAGGCACAAGTAATTGCTCTTCAAAAAGCAAGTAATATATTGTGATATGTTAAATTAAATACTTGAAATAATCATTACAAGCATTATTTGAACATCCGAAATAACCTGGAATACCCCCACCACAGCATACCTGCTGACTAAAAAATTTTTCATTTGCCTGATTGTTGAAGACATTTGTTTTTCTCTATTGTATAAACATATTTTACAAGTATTTGATTTCCATTAAAAGTTGATTTGGTACAGTAAAAATCCTAACCTTAATGTTTTCCAAGAGATTCTTTTCTTAATAACCTTGGTTAATTGTGAGTTTACTGTAATTGGGGTTTTTCCATTCGCTTTAATGTTAGTTATTAACAAAGCTTTGTCTTTGATGACATATTGTTTGCGATATTCACATACTGAGATTAAAGGTAGAAATATATATTTTTTTATAAAAAGCCTTTCATTATTTTTCAACATATTTTTTAGATGTTTCCATTGGAGGATCATATTTTTATTATTGCTTAAAATGTTTAGCTTACTATATGATCCTCTACTAGTTGTTTTCTTTTGAAGAGTTTTTTTTGGATTTGTTAATTAGTAATTTTAGATATTGATCAATGATTGAATAAGAGGAAAGGGGGTCATCAAGAGGATAATTGGTTTTCAAATAATACCATCACAATATAAACAATCGTGTTAAGGTTGAATGGAAGAGATAACAATGCAGATTATATCACTGATTGTTTCGGTATTCTATTGATCCTGTTGTAACATAGGTATCTCCGTTGCGTCATTGGTTGCCATAGCAACGCTGGCAGTAGTTTGCATGGTTACCGCTGTGTCGCAGCACCATCGCCGTCTCCATGTCAAGAGCCGTCGTAGTTCGGGCGGTCGCCGCTAGAATGCGCGAGGTCCTCTATAATCTAAACTGGGCTGAGATGGATCAAACACATACTATTTATTATTACCATTGAGTATACTCGTGTGTACTAAATGTTATTAGGGATAAATATCTACAAAAAAATCTACACCTACCTAGTTATTTATTTTTTTTTTTTTTTTGTAGCGTTTAGCTTGTAATTAACTAGTATACTTTGTAAATCCATTCGATTTCGTAAAATCTTAAAACATTGTATTAGATTATTTTTTAAACATTTTACAGTGATGTGACTTTTATTTGGCGTGTGTTAGTCTAGGAATGTTCGACATCCAAAAGTAATTAGTTTTGGCGTGAATCATAATTTTATTGATAACATGTTTTGCATATTTGTTTGTAAATTAACAAATTTTATAATCTATTAAAAATAATAATCTCGTAACTACAGTAGGCCTATTTTGTTTTGTAATAGCCTATATATTTTTCATTAGCCTCAGTTTTACAATCAAAGGTTTGATTCAATTCGGTTTGTTATGGTTTTTATTCCTCTAGAAATTATTTGCTCATTTGTGCATTATAATGCTTCTAATTTCCTTTTCCTTGGTTGATTTCCCAATTTCGGTTAGACCTTTACAGCAGCACTAGATGCATCCAATAACACTTATATACACAAATTGAGTTCTCAATTGAGTTTTGTAGTTACTCGGTAAATATTTTTATTTTTTAAAGACTGAACTATGACCAAGTTTAAACAATTTTAACATTGAATATAAGAAAAGGTAGCCTACCGGTGTTAGAAGAATTCGAGACCGTTACCTCGCACGGGCTAGTATGTGAAAGGTAAACTGACCTGTAAAAGTGATGCGCCAAGATTTGATTAATTTAGTCGTCGGTGTGTGTCAGGTAGATGTACAAAGGTGGCGGCGGAGGTTACAAATGTGTCAACGTGGCCAGTTTTGTCTCCGGTCTATTTTCGCCGGCGCGGCCGCGTGAGTCACCGGTTGCAACCCACCTGCTTCTCGCCAAATACCGAATAACTCCACACACAATGTCGCTGCAATACCTACATTGTGTCATCAGGGAACTGTTGAAACTGTTGAATGAGATTTTGTAGTTCACACAAACCTTTTTGAGTAAAAGCAATTAATGGTAGTTCAGTTCAATATTGGTTTAACAACGATTACATGGTAATAATTACGTCATTTTTTTTCTGTTTCAGCTATTTTGTAATAACAATGTAGTGAGAAACAATCATGTCGATTTAAACAAATTCAGAAACGTTTATTCCCAACAAATTCAGAAACGTATTCTTTAAAACTAAAACCGCAAAATAATTGGAACGATGCTCTAAAGTGAGTTTTGTAAAAAACGTGAGATTTTCGTAGATGAATTTTGTTATCTACACAAATCTGTTTGGTTTTAATTGGCTTAATTTGCTCCACTTGTTTAGTTGAGGCATGAGCACGCAAAAAATACCGAATCATTGTATATTTCAGTGCCATATTAGTAGTGTCGGCGTGTTTGACTCGAATGTTTTGTGGTAAAAAGATACTTAACTGAGTCTGTTAGCGTGTTGGAATCCGAAGGTCATCCGTGATGCAAAAGCCACTGTAAGTTTAATAAGTGTTTACGCGGAAGCAATGCTTCGCTTTAAAAACTGTTTCACTCTCAAGGCGAAACTTGGCTAGTGAAAAGAGTCATTGATCGTTAGTAGATAAGGAAAGCTATTAGAGGATGTAGGAGACAGGATACATTGAACTTTCATCGTTATGATTTATTGAAGAAAGATAAAATATGTATTAATTTGTATTAGAAGACCTGATTGTATAGTTATTGTTTTAAAGTTGTGAACACGGCAGGACTATTTTATTCCATCTACGACTTTTATGAAACTATTATAAAAAAAGAATGAATAGTTTGAACTTGTGAAGCTTTATAATGCAGTATCCATACATAATAGTGTAAAATCACTGCACGTTTACACCACTGTGCCACAGTGTTCGGAGATGAGCTCGAGGTGTGATTGTTTTGCCTCGCGGCGCCGGATGACTCACATTCTTGTGTCAATCACGCCATTCCTCTCCTCTCTCCTCTCTCCCACTATCTACGTAGAATGGTTCACAGTTGTTACACGGAGTAATCATTTACATTTTGTTTACGTTTAATGAGTTATATCGGTGAGTGACAGTGATAGTGGTGAAAAGAGATGTTTTAGGGATTGAAATGCATATGAAATCAATTTGCAAATACAGTATTGGCGATATTATGCTGCATCTTCAATTACCATCATTACTGGTCGCAGAGAAGACAATCTGTAATTTTCTCTATGTATATCGCCATAAAAATCCTCCCATTCGCAAGTCGTTAAACTGGATTTAAAAAATAAGTCGACCGTAAATCACCGCAGATTAAAATTCCTAGGGTGACTGGCGTTGTTTATTTCAGTATAAATATAAAAGCTGGACCGCGTCCAAGCAGCGTCACTCTATTTTCCAATGAAGTTCGTCGCAGGTTTATATTGGAGCGGTGTTTGGTATAATAAATCTCTGCGAGGTGAGATTGTTACTTGGGATTAGTCTGTTAAGCAGGTCAGTGGTCAGTGATTAGCGCAGCAAGTATGCTTTGACGCAGGTATTTGGTGCGCAGAGGTTGGCAACGCTGTGTAATTGTGTTTGTCGAGCGTGGGTGTCACTCCGCGCTCAGCTGTTCAGTGTGCAATAAGTGCTCTAAACTGATTTGTGAACAATTTCTGGAAATACAAAATTACTAACTTTATTCTCCTAAAATTTCGTAATACGTAATTCATTTGTAATCCATTTGTTAACAGGCATAGCACCTGCCAAAGCCCTACGCAACGCCTAGTAAAAGAACAGTCCCATTTGCGCTTATCGCCCACAGAAACTTAACGAAACGTAACGTGATTAACTTGATTAATCATGGGTGGTGACTGTGTGATTGAAATAATAAGGCGCGGTCGATATAATATGATACTCGCTGGGTTAATCACTTCTTGTAAATGTTTGGTGCATTGATAATAAGATGT
The DNA here is from genome assembly GCF_028750875.1 of Macrosteles quadrilineatus. NCBI lineage: Eukaryota > Metazoa > Arthropoda > Insecta > Hemiptera > Cicadellidae > Macrosteles > Macrosteles quadrilineatus. The sequence goes on from NW_026542597.1 coordinate 8,608,998, forward strand.
AACAGTCAGTAGTACAGTAGTAGTTTTCAGATAATATATCGGAGACAAATTGCACCTGTCAGGTTAGAAACATCAGTGGGTAGTTAAGGTCTTAAGACATTGATTCAAAACTTGTACAGAAGCAGAAGGAATAGACAACTACGATACCTACAACATCTTTGAAAACTGTAACATTCTTGATAACAGGATTCACAATAATACAGTAACAAATAGTCTAGTACAACAAGCGAGTAATAACAAAGGACATATTTTAACGATCCTAAAAATGTTCAACTAAACAAATCAAGATTTGAGTTTTTGTTTGACAGCATAAATAGTAACGGACCGTTAAAAAAACAAATGAGTTCAGCAAATACAATGCAGAAAAATCACAATACAAATTGTTGAACGCAAGAAAAGAGCGTCCTACTTTCCAGCCTAGTAAAACCGCGGCTCTTAAAAAACCTTCGATCAGATAAGCAGCATGACACTATGCGGAAGTTGGTGTAATAAAAGTATTTAACTGTGACCACTGTGGTGGTGGCACGACGTAAAGCTACGGAAATCAGGTTATGTCGGGCAGTAAAGCGACCGCACTTATAAGTGGGCAATGGGCTGTGTAGAACCTTTCGTCAACTGAGGCTGTACACGCAACGCACACAACTACAACCATAGAATGGGAAGTTAATCGTGGCTAAAAAGTGTTAACATCTTACGTTCTTTTGCCTGAAAGTAATTAGTGCAAGTTTTTTTTGTCGAACCAAACAATTCTCTATCCCCAACATAAATCAACACCGGCTCAAGAAGGTTATTACTGGGCCGTCATGTGTGTGAGATTACGACGTTGTCCAATCAGCTGTTCTGGGTGTGGAGGGCGGTTTACGAGGTAAACACTGGAGATATTACTTTACTTATCTCACACCTTATGACGTAAACACTTGGCGACATCGGTGGTGTAGTGTGGTCGTATTATAGTGTAATAAGTAATGAAACGAAAATTGATATGACGAGAAGAACAAATTAATAAAAAAATGACGTATGGATTTTCATTAAATGGTGTAATCCTTTTTTTGACGGTAGAACATTCCTCAAAATACTCCCATAAGGTGATGATATTTTCCTCGGAACACTCGTAACTATTTTCGGATGTGTCTGTAGTCTGACCACACGTCGTCATCGGCTGAACACTCTGTATCCATATTGCCTCGCGGGGTTTTCGGGCGTTGCCTACTGACTGAGCGACATCGCCGAGTCAGTTGAACTAAATACTACCAACTCCCTCTTTGATTTGAATCGAATTATTGTTTGCTTTTGTTGTTGGTCGGTTCAATACGATTCAAAGTTTGACATAGAATAAAAAAACAGTTGAATAACTGTATACAACTGTTTCGTTGTAAAATATCGAGTGATCCCGGTGTCGAGTTATATACTCATATTATGAGTAACCGGCGTTGGTAAGAGTGTATACTTTACAATATTCTGGACAGCTCCTAAATTATTGATATGGGTTGCATCATAAATTTAAAATACTTAAGTACACACTCCATCTATATGAACCGGCAGTAGTTGAATATTACTTAAATATATTGAGCCTGTAGTTGATTGAGCATTTCATAGAGTTTTTATCAATTAAAGTTATCGTTTGTGCTCAGTTATTGCACTAAGGAGTATATAAAAAGATGTAGTTTTACAAAAATCTGTTCATTGAGAAAACTGTATCTTTCAGCAACACAATCTGTCAGTAGCTCAATATATCCCTTTTTTTAATGGCTAATATATTACCATTAAAACGTTTACTGAACAGGATCGCATCAATAGTCAGTTTGAGGTTTGTCTTTGTGCATTTTTAAAGTTTATTTCGAACCGGATTCAAGTTAACTGTTAATATAAGACGGTCAGTTTTTGTACCAGGTCCCGTGGGAGATGTAACTGTTTCAGCGCTGCTAGGGCAGTTTTTCACCTCGTCCTCGTATTTATAATCCCGGCGCAGCGTGCATATCCTTGCTTCCGTTATGTGCACTCGCGCGGCCTACTTGGTCCTGCCTCGCCGCCCCGGGCATCGTACACTGGCTGCATTCGTTGTTTGAAATAATGAAAAATATTTGTGTCTCGCTACCCAGTTAAAAACGATTTTAAAGAAGTTTCAAATCCAATAATACAATATCTTGCCATTTGGTCTCATAGCGAAAGAGTAGCACCTTGTGCTTACCACAGAGCTTAAATAGCCCTTATAATAAGAGAATAGGGGTTTTAATAAATACTAAAAACGCACTTAAACGTCTCCAATGTGAAACGTTCATAAAAAGAGACATCGGGTTTTACAAAGGAGAAGTTTATACCTACAAAAATTTATAAAAACATTGGTCGAACTAAATTTTCTATTTTGGTGGTCACATTTATTAGTAACTGGACTACAAATACCTCTCTAATTTGGTTTAATTTATTAACATATACCATGGCTATTGCTATTTGACAAGAGGATAAGTCAGTTTTATGTTTGAAAATATAATTTATTTAATTAATTAACTTGCCTGATTGTGTTTCCAATACTTTAAGTTTAAAAACTCAAATTGGACATTTACTTTTTGAGAAGTATTTTGACTTCTTAACGTCTAATGTTTGGCACAGTTAAATAATTTTCCTGATTGATGTTCCTTTGGTCCAACTTACTCGAGTAATATGTTTTCCAACTAGAGATCGCCCTGGAAAGCTCGGCTATCCTATAACGTTTCCTTATGTTACATTTTTCATCGTCGACAAAGCGGCCGTGGCATCTGAATACCACGTTTGATATGACAGCGTCACCAGCCGCGCTGTATGATATATGACGCCAGGTTTTTCTCCTATATTCCTCCCGGCTTCCCATTCACATTCTGCGACTATTTTCACCGTCTTCTCGGAAGCGACTTACTACCATAAACCTCTTGGGTTTTAATTGGTATTAATTCGAAGCACTTGTCGGCTTGCTGTTTGTGTTTTGTTCGTCTGGTATTCGCTGTTCTAGGAACGTCGCTCGACGGTGTCAGTTACGGGTGTTTACGGTTCTTTTTTTATGTTGGCGAGCTCATAGATGTTAATTTAGCTTTGGTAAAACGCCCGGATAACTGCAAGACGGACGCTAGATAATATTTTGTGGGAAACCAACAGTGAGGCTCTACTTGTATGTGTTCGTGAACCAGTCTCGTTTGTTCATGGAGTGAAGGCCGATTTATGGAGTTAAAGTCTTAACACTAAACGTTGTAGATCTCAATTGTTCAGATGAGGATAAAAAATCTATAGTTATTTGTGTGACTAGTGGGCGAAGTAGCAAAGACAGTTTGCACTCGCGTTACACATTATATTTTCCCTACAGTTACTTTATTGAATATAAATAATTAGTCTTTCAAACACTGTACAACACGTTTTTTAGGTTAGGTTAAATCCAAACATTGACTGAAATGGGAAACGCTGCACCAGCTGATCGTAGTCGTAGTACCTAGTGTTGTCAACATATTTCAAAGTGTACACGGATTACGCGCATAATAAACACACGCTGTTTTGTGTTGTATGGTTGGAATACTGGTGTGCGACAAAGTAAGTAAATGCAGCAATTAGCAGCATTCTGTACTATAATTAGTGCAAGGAAGCTCACTTTGTCGGGTGACTGTAGGGAAAAATGATTTTTGTTATGAAACAAGCCCAAAAAGTTGACAATTTAAACGAAAAATCTAATTAATATAGTTTAATTTTAATCTCTGCCTAATAGATCATAACACTTGATAAATTAATGACAATATTGATAACATAATAAATTACAGTAACTGCTACATATTGGTTCTAGAACAAGAATATTTTATCCCCATACAATTTAGAAAACTGTTGTAGAACACATTCAAAATTTAATAAAACGTGGATTATCTTACTTACGAAAAATCTGTAATCAATACTCATCGGCTTAATTGTTTTCACATTGGGCGTGGATTTTAATGTTAAATTTCTACTTGAATTTGTTCTGTTATGAACGAAATATTTTTGTCAATATCTTACATGTTTGCTTCAAAGGCATTGAATACTGATCTAAACTAACAACCGTTCAGTCCAATTTCCCCTTCTAACAATATGTTTAAATCTACTGTATAATAATTTAAAATAGAAATACGTAACTCAGTGCAATTTGCATTTGACGTGTGTATAGTTATAGTACGAGTCGTATTATGGTTGAAATTGTATATTTGTGTCAAGTATAATTATGTAGGTTATAACACGATAATCTGCGAGTTTCTATTGTTTGATTAACCGTGTGTAGTGTAATCATAACATTTCATTATATCACTATTAGCGTGTATCATACCCGTGATACAGCATGTCGTCATTATATTGTATCGCAGGGGGAGGGGGATGCAGCGTTATGTTCCTTGATAAGGGCGCCGCGCCATTTGTAAAGGGCGAACTGACATTTGGCAGCCCTCGACAACCCAAAGGGCGAAGTAATGAAGGCTGGATGCCCTTTAAATGCATACAGGCCGAGCGCTTCGCAGGGAAGGTGGGTCATTTGTTTACACTTATTTATAGACATTGGTCGACATTTTTGGCCGGTAATCTGAAGAAGTAACCGCCAACCAGGAGTCAGGTGAACCGCCCCCGACGACGTTCAAAATAACTCGTGTCCGTAACCGACATATCATTTTTCTTTATTGCTACGGTTCAAGTATTCGGAGTATTCCGAACCAGGTGTTACTCGTCGAAATCTTTACTTGTCCTCGGAGGGCACTTGAGGTGACTCGTTGTTTGTCACCACCATGTTTTATAGCTGTATCACGACAATGCAGTGAAAATTACAATTCACGAACGAATAGTTTGGACACAGAATTTACCTCAAAATGTTGACAAGATGATGATATATACTTTTTGACATTTTTTATTTCCTTGTGGATTCGGATGTGTTGATTTATTTGACCAATTCTCTAAGTTGTCGATCTTAAATGACACATTGTAGAACCATTGACATTAATATACCAGAGCAGACATCCCATCTATAGTTGTAGCCAATAGAAAATACAGTAGTTCAATTAGCCACTAATAGAGCGTGCCATTCAATAAAATTATATTTTCTTCTTTATTTTCGTTAGAGTGACAATAAATAAGTTGTCTTTCAGTAACTTGCTTGGTCAAAAAGCTTACTTATAAAAAAAAAATAGTAATTTACTTAAGCGCACTGTGACGGTTCAATTCAACCACGTTCATCTTTTTAAATTAAAACGCCGTGAGAATGAAGAGCTTAGTTACATCAATTGTGTGACACTACAGTACTTCACTGTAAATAAGAAGTGAACAGTTGTATCCGATAACGAGACAGACTGACTGCTACTGTTGGCTGTTGGTTGCCTCTGCCTGATAACGCTTATGTTCGCACCCCTTCCTGCCACAGCTCTTATCTCGTTTCCTCTTCTGATTTCTCGCGTTCTCTGCAATCATTCCGCTCGGTCGATCTATTTCACTCGCCTCGAGTCGTTTTTGTATCTTCTCTAGACGTTCTCACACTGCTACTTCTCAGTACTGTAACAATTAACTAAAATGTACTACGAAGAGTAAACTCTGGTAGTGCTTATTTGTAGGTGCTTATCCACTTTCAAGACACAAGGCGATTTTTCGTTTTTTTTTTGCGATTTTCCGATGTTTAGCACTACTTATTTTTTCTGAATTTTCAATGTCGTAATATTGATACACTTAAGCGTGCCGCCTACGTTGGGTTAAAACACCTACGATATTGAACAAGAGTGGAGTATACAGTGAAAATCTGTTATAGAGGAGTAATGCCTATGACTGTAATATTATTTTTAAACATATTAAACATAGAAAGGCGTAGAAGACATAGAAAGGCATCTGTGTGAATAATTATTACTAAAAATAATTATCGTGGTAAAAAATATCAATCTTTGTAGTCTTGTCTAAAAAGTACCTTATGGCTAAGATACACTCATACCCAAATAAGACTTTCGTAGAAAAAAATCCTTTTGGCGATATTTTATGTTGATTGGGCCCTAAATAATCATTTATTTTCATTTAAGGCCCTGCCATTGCTTGACATTCTTTGAGTGAAATTCGACACTAGAGTTCTTTCATAATCTACACCTTCTGAGACATTCAACTTTAATGTCGGCAATATCGTTAAACCTGGTAAAATAACTTGGTTCAGCCGCGGGAATAGAGTTTGAAGGGCAAACGAACTCTCCAACTTGCCCATTAAACTAAACCAATCACCAGCTTGCCGTTATTTGCTGATTCCTACTCTACACTTGTGCTACTGACGTGTGTGCTGTGTCAATGACTTGAATAGCAATAAACACCTTAACTTACATTTAAATAGCATGAAAATCTTTGACGGTAATGAGCTTAAGTCTGATAATTTTAAAGTAGCTTTGCTTGTTTTACTTCTTATGTTTAACGTTGTGATTTTGTTACAGGTATGTCTTGTCCAGATGAAATTTTGTCTTGCAAAATCAGGTAAACACAACTTTTGGCATGCATTTCTAACGATTGCTTTGTATGTATATTAAAAGTAAGTGATTTCGTAATAGTAAATTTTTATGTTGAAAAACTTAAGTTCTATATTTGACTAATTAATACAAATTATATTAGGATCATCCGTGCTGATTCATAACTTTGGACTGAGATGGAAAAACCTTTTTAGAATTTAAAATACCTCATAGCATGTCTTTTAGGTTACCAAATCTGAAATATTGCTTAAAAACTTTATACGGCCCAACATTTCTTCAAATTTTCTGACTTAAACTTATCTAATTGAGCGATCATAGAGTAAAATCGAAAATAAGATCGGACTTAAGTATGAATAGAACATTTAATTGTGTATAGCTCATGATACACTTTACCTTTAAACTAAACGGAGCTCATACATTCTATGCGGTGTACATCGGTGGTAGCACATTTACCAGGATGTCGAGTATGTATTAGTATAAAAATTTAAATTTGACTTTTTTTTTCTTGCAAATTTTAAAATTGCTCTTGTAAATAAATGCTTAATTACTTAATTACCAACCAAGCGACGCGCGAACATCACAAGGCGCTATTGGACTTGTCGATGATTAACGGATGTTTGAGGTGGAAGAGGAGCGAATGGGAAGCATATTAGGGTTAGGTCGATACAGTCTAATGTAGCTCGCTGCCAAATTTGATGGACGTCGCTTAAACACCCTCTTGCCCTCTACGAAATTGATGCACTCTCATTTATTTCAACGGGTAATTTCGTCAGTGAGGTTAAACCTATTGTGTTTCTCGTATAACATTGGTTGGGGTTTACAACATTTGCAAGGATTGGCTAGTTAAATTTTTTTGTAATATGTATTTTTAATAATACGATAAAAGAACACTGATCTCTCTCCCTAGAGTTTTTAACTTTATAAAATTAAAACTCAGTAATCATTGAATGTATTTTGTTTAACATCAAATTGTACCGTAAAATGTGTTTTTTTTATAAAATTAATATTGGGTCGCCGGAATGGTCGCCCCCGGAAACATCACCCCCCAGGCTAAACGTGACGTCACGAAACCAAACAACCAGCTGGTATAAAATCTATGTCCGCAACCGGAATCGTTCCCCCCCAAGGGCTTGACAAGTAATTTATCAAAATCTAGTTGATATGAACTAATTATGTTATTAATTTTAATTCAAACAAGTAGAAACGGAAAGGTCTTCCCCGGCAAGGCATCCCCTATGTACACCCCGGAATCGTCCCCCCCTGAAACGCTACCCCTAGTAGGGCTGGGCTGCTCGGCAGCCTACCTGCTGCCCGTCCTCCTAAGTCCATTGTTCTGAGTGTCGGCCGCTCGTTCATTATTATTGTCGCTTGGACAACAGCTTTTCCACAGAAGAAAATTGCAGACGCTGTGGTGGAATATCAATCAGTAGATTTAGATGTGTATGAACTTCTAAGACAACTAAATAATGCGAGCAAAGATTGACTTTAAAAAATGATTCTTTTATACTTAATTCATAACCAACAATAATGCGTAAAGTATACATTTTTTCTGTTGCATTAAATGGTAGTTATACTTATCAACATCAGTAAACTTACCTTACACCGTATGGTAATTGTTAAGCAACACATTTGTTAAAAATAGAATAATTTCTAAATGTATTACAAATGAATCGCATTGCTTTAGGTTTGGCCCCGATTTAATTAATAATTTGAAAATTAGAAACAGATTATTAAATAAGAATAAACATAATAATATCTTTTAGGGGATTAATCCCTTAAACTTATCGAAATAATTAATTGTTAGTAATTACAAATATGTAAATGATACTACATATTCTAAAGGTTATGCCAAAAAGTACCTTTATTCAGAAACAGCCTAGGCTAGTTTCATATCACTGGAATAGAGTCAAAATATAATGAAAGTATAATCAAAATATCAGAATCACTTTAAATCGAGAAGAGGACTTGCAATCAGTGTTGATATACCAATAAATTAGTTTTGTTATAAGATGTATATGTTTAGAAAACCTTTTTGCTACTGAAGTTTGCAAAATTATGTTTCATAATTACTAAGGGGAAAATATACGTGAGTTCAAATTTTTAATATGTAATCAAAATTTGAAATGTTGAGCTGTAAACTTGTATTTCATCGCTTAAACGATAGTAACATTCGTATATACTCAATTAATGTATCACAAAGTGCCAATTATAATTAAAAATACCCCGACACAGCAAACCTGCAGACTAAGCGAATTTCCACTTGCCTGATTGGATTTACGCTAAAATGTCTCTGTAAAAATATCACATTTATTCCCTATTTAAATAACATTAGTTCAATATATATCAATATCAATTGATATGGGGACGCCACCTAGGTGCGTATTTTAACCCAAATATGAGTGTAGAATGGTGTGAGATGATCTGTGTAGCTTTGTTACTGACTAAGATCAGCTGTTTCATTAGCCAGGACCATTTATTTAAAGCCCAATGATCAGGAACAGCTGGGTCCAGTTTTGAACCATCAAAGTTTAACGAGTACTTAGGTTTGCTGCAACAGGGAGGGTAAAAAGGTGTTTTTTTTTTTGTAAAATGATAATAGTTTAGTATGAAATGAATGCATTTTTCAAATTTGATTAAAATATGTATATAAACAAGCAAACTACAACAGTTTACTTATTCTAAGTATAACATAGAAATTTTAAATTTACAGATTTTTGGAATTTTCTCCGTAACCATTAGGCGCATAATTAACGCTTCAAAATACTAAATTATTTGTTTTTTAAACTCTACAAAATGGTTTATAAAGAAATTGCTAAATTTTAAGTTTTTAGTGTCAAAAATGGGAAAACCCAATTTTTACCCCATAAAACCCCCCATAAACCCCCGTTCCCTTGGTTCGATCAAGCTGGTTCGCGAACTCGTTCGAATAAACGTAGGTTTACACGCTTGTACCAAATTTCATCAAATTTATGAATTAGAACGGATGGTGTTTTTTTGACATCTAGGGACCTCAAAACGAAAAAGTAAATCGGTCCCGGGTCCAGGTCTTACCATGAGTACTACGGTAATAGCTTATTCCCTATAGGGGAAATTCGCTAACACAAATTTAGGATTTTGTAACAAAGTTTGGAAGACAGGTACTTAAATTGAGAAATAAATACACACAATGAGTACTAAATCGTCTATTAGGCCTATACATTTTAATTATGGAAAGAAAATACAAAAATATAACTGAATAACAATTTAATATTCTACAAAGTGTCAAGGAATTTATACAGTACCGGTACAAACTTCATTTGCAATATAATTTAAAACAATAAAATATATCAAAATCAAAATCAAGATCACAAAAAGAAGAAAAAAGCATAAAGATAATTTTTTTATGTTACGCACTTTAAATTTGTGTGTTTCGTTTCTTATTCTTATTTTTATTTCTTTTTATAAATACATATTTTGCTACTGTAGTACCTTTACCTATTTTGTAGTGTTTGGACACCTTCTTATATGGGAAAAGGATGAAAAATATGTTGATAATATTTCAAATTATCAAATCAAATATTTAGTCATTTTAACTACGTAAAAAATAATGTAAGTAAATAATTAAATATATTTTCTTAAATTGTTTTTGGCAACAAATAAATCATTAAAAACCTGGTAAACATTAAAGACCAAGAGCACAACAAATAAAGAAAGCAAAAAGAAAAATCATTTGTGTCCCAAATGAAAAATGGCTTTAATACAAAAAATAACGTTTTACTAAGTTGTAGAATATGCCTAAGGTTATCTGTAAATATCAACCTATGCTCTTATTTAAGATTTCCTTCTGACTCCTTGCGGGATGTCCCCATTATATGACAGAAAACTGACAGTCTTTAAAACGTTGTTTTTAGGTGTGGTGTTTATGTACCAAATCTTATTGATTTATCTATTGCCGTTTTGAAAATATTAAGCCCATGCGGGACTTTATAAATACACCCTGTATATGTGACCGTGAGCGCGGTAACTCGGGCAACAACGCTGCGAGTTTGATGAGATATGTTACAAACGTGTAAGCCTAAGTTTATTAGAACGAGTTCGTGAACCAGCATAATCGGACTATGGGAACGGGTGTGTCTGAATTGCGAACACCTCCAAAATGCTTGAGACTGAACATAAGTCGCCAAGATTGCGCACAAATATTCGGAATCGGGGAAAATGGATGAGTTACTGTTTCTTGTAATTTATGGAAGATTTAATACAATTGTTTTAAATGTAATGTTTTAAGACTTGACTTGGCATGTACAAAAACGCAAAGAGTGGAAAAGTAAACGGATAAGCAAGAATTCATATGGGTGGGTTTCATCGATTTCCACTAGAGTGTGCAATTAATTGTGATATATTATATATTTAAACGTGACAGAGTTTTTTTTTCATTTCAGGATTCTGAATCAACCACTTTCGCGATTTCGTGATTTTTGTGTTGAAATAAATATAATTTTCTAAGGAAGGGAATGTCAATGCCATGATTTCATTTTTTTAAGTTTAATTTTTGTAGTCTAGCAGCCGACGCTAATAATTTAAAGTCGTTTCAGTGCTGTTTTAACTAACAGCTGGTTTCAAACTGTCATTGACGTTTTTTGCTGTTACAAGTAGTTTACTTAAATATTGATCGTCGGTGTTTGCCCGCATACTATTTCAATTTTAAATGTTGTTTTTTCCTACCGTAACGGATCTTCGTATTCAGGAAATCTGTAGATTTGAACTATACATCTCTAATACTTCTACCCTTGGGCAAAATCTAGAATTGTCTGAAATCAAATCTGTGTAAGTAGGCCTATAAGTTTATGCCATGAAAGTTATGTCATGTTTGTAGAATGTGTGTAGTCTATATCGATATACCAAAATTTCGAGGGTTATAAAAATGTAAACCGGTGTAGCAGGTCTCTAGAAAACACTGGGGAAAATCCCCTACCATATTTTGAGCTGATTTTATTGTTAGTGCAACTTCAGAGTATACTTTTTACAAATTACATTAACATTTTCAAAATCTGTTTAAAACTCAATGAGGCGTTCTGTTCGCAAATTAACCCCTTCCAAATTAATTAAGTACATAGGCTAGATAACACTGATAATTATGAATTATGTGTATGTACGAATTATGGTAAAAAGATGAAACTGACTTTAGTAAATAACTAACTAAACTTTTCCTTGACTATGTAAAACAAACGTATTTGGCTCAGGTATTCTAGGGAGGGATACCTGAAGTGGGGAAATCTAAGCTATTTTACAAAAAATACTTCCCGCTATAAATACAGTTGTACTCTACGAATTAATAGTCTGCAAATTACAGACGAATTCCATAAATCAATACTCTGAGAATAGTGGATACTATACTTAGGATTATGTTCTCTTGCAAACTTTTAAGTTATACGTATTAATATTCTGCGAACTACAGGTAGATTTAAATGTGTAACTTTCAAAACAATGGGCGACCGTTCATGGAATAACTGTACTACTTCAATGTCAATTTAGTCATTTAATATCAGCAGTGTGAAATCATGAAATAAAGTGAATGTGACACTGTTGCTTGCTTCTCTGTCAACGCAAACGTAAATAGTGTAAGCTGTTTCCTGTTTATTGCCGAAGAAACTAACCAATATTTACTTTCTAAATTCTTTTTGCGGGAAAGAGTCCTTCACCAATATCAAATCAGGAATATTCTCAATGCATTTATTTTACCATAAAATCCAGACAATTATTTAAATGTATAAAAATTATATACAGCATTTATTGCTCAATTTTTACAATTTAAGAATTAGGAAATGTGAAAATATGTTTGTCAAGTGTGTACTGTATTATGATGTTGAGTGGTTGAAGCATGCTCATATTAATACGAGTTGATTCCTTACTTAATTGTCACTATTACTTTAAACATTTTATTTCATTTCCACGTTTTACAAATACATTTTATACGTTGACGGAAAAAAACTATACGTAATTTATACATCATTTGATGTATAAAATTAAGGGGAAATGTCTAGAGAAAGCACAATATCAAAGTGTTAATTTGTATTTATCTTAATATCCACAACATTTGCGTAATAATACCAAATCCTTCCCATTCTTGCGAGTTCAGTCGAGCGGTGGTAATATGGGACAGTCTCTACCCTTGTGAACAATAGCTGGCTCGAGTCACGAGCCCAAGCCCAACAGCAGGTATACCGGGGGAGATCATGGCAGGGGGGGACCTTTCCGGGGTGTGCATTTTGAAAACGATCGGGGTTAACGTATCCGGTTAACATAAATTCGAATTAGAAAATCTGGTAATTGTATATGATAAGTGAATATAATTATCTAATTAATACGCAAACTCAAAAATAACTCTTCATATCGACGAGTGCATGCTGCAACTGAAATTGAGTGTCCGCGGCCGGAAACATCACCCCCCGGTCTCTGACGTCAATATGACGTAGGGGGGTGATGTTTCCGGGGGCGACCTTTCCGCGTCCCCTTAATATTTATACCATGTAAGTAATGAATAAATGCGCGATTTAATTTCGCACATTGTTTAAAACTTATCAGCTTTGTGGCATTTAAAACTTAAGCATCGTTAACAACGTTAACAAATCAAGTGTATACGTTATTGCTTTTGTTGACACGAAAACCAATCAATATTCCAAAACCCTGCTTTGAATTTTCTGAAATTCGGTGCATGATTCTGTGTAGATTTATAAAATTATTAGTTTATTGGCTTACGCAGATTCTTAAAATACCTACTGTCGTATGGCCGCCATTTCCAAGTAAAATATAAAGTAAGTACTTTGTGCGGGATTTTAACTACACTGATGTTTGGACCAGAGGTGTTTTGCGCGGGGCCAACGTAAAAATTACGTGCGATGGAAAGAAAAAAGTAGTGTAGGTCCATGTATTTTGTGAAATCTAATATGTTTGTATTCTGCACCAACGTTTTATTTTTCCTCTAATTCGTATCATTATTTTTTTTGTTTTTTACTATTTTATGTTATATCCATGAACACACGAATAGGCTACTGACGGTAGTTTCCAGTCTAAATATTTCGTGTTCGTCCAATTCTTTACCGTAATGTCCGGGTTGGGTCTGCACATATCTATAACTGTATGGTCAGGGCGGAGGAGAATATTAAAGATGACAGTTGGATCGTGTCACGTGGTCGCCCAACTACACGGCCAATTGGTGTGCGATTGTTGGAGCGTCGCCAGATTCTGTACATCTGGTGTGAACGCTCGACCGCTCACAACTTACACTTCACCGCTCAGGAAATATTCAAACCTACATGTCCACTTACTCGTAGCTTTATAGATTGTTATTTTTTCATATTTCACTCAAACTTCTTAAAATTTCGTCGGAAGAAATGGCAGCCTAGTATTATTTAGTCTGTAAAATTGCCAATATCCGAGTGCAGTATCTCTTTTGAATATAATTTCAAACAAAATATATTGGGGAATTTGTAATATCTGATATAAGCGAAGAACTGAACTTTGACGTTGGCAGTTTATAGTTATAGTTTAAGATAATTGTGATGAAAGGATGAGTGCTGAACCAACGACGTCAAAGCTTTGTTGTTGTCCAATATAGTAGGCTGGCTTCTTAGCTGCGTGGTTGTCCAGCAGAACCTACCAAAACAGCTCCTAAATCTTTAGTTATAGTGTTTATTTCAGAATGAAATTCAACAAGTATGAACGCACCTAATCGATCTAGAGTTTAGTTCAATTATTTTCAATTCAAATTTTCATTGACAGTACAAGAACAGGTAGGAGAATGTTATAAAGGTCATACCAAATAGATGTAGTGATTTCTTTCAATGATTACCACTAACAAATAAATTTCTGACCAAGAATAAGTGAGATGACGAGAGTTTAACGCAAATCCGAATTTAGCGATTTCATAGGAGAATTTTCACTTACGAATAATTGACGGATCAAGAAGAGATACAAAATATAAGGGAAGTTAAATACTGAACTAATGTAATGATTTATTTCAATGATCCCCACTTACAACCGTAAATTGGCGGATTGAATGCCTATAAGAGAAGATTTAACGGAGCGATAGGAAATAAAATACTGAGATGGTGATCAATATCAAGACGACAAGACAAGACATATCAATCAGTGCATTGTGCATATCCGGCCGAGCGGGCATTGTCTGAGGTAGGGCAGTGGAGGTCAGATGCATTACATGTAGTGCGCTGCACACTGCCACTACAGTGCACCAATACACTATACTGTGCGAGTCATCGGCCTTGAAACACTTGGAAACTGCCGTTCCTGCTTGTGAACAATAACAAGACTTACGCGCAAATTGTTACTAATGCATTCGTTATAACGTTTAGTGTATTTCGACGTTTCTTTAGAATAATATATCAAGAAAATGTTAGGTTTGGGCTATAATTGAGTCAGAGATTCTATCACAAGCGTAACTTCATCAAACAACTGGCCAGTGGCCAGTACAGTACACCCAGTGGTCGATACAGTGGTAGGGCAATGGCAGTGATAACACATGTACTTATAGTGTTGTTGACGATTACGTCACATCAGTGGTTTTGACAGTTGACGATATCCCTTGTGTTACATTACCCCACACCCCACAGCACACAGCACACAGCACACAGCTCGATATGTTGTCAGATACAAAACCAATCGAGTATTATTGTACAAGGTATTAATAACACACGCGCGCGGTCCTGGCTAGTATGTTTTTGACAAGCGACATTAGTTATCAGTATCAACATATGTAACGCAACGTACAAGTATATGCAGTGATAACATCAGAAATGTTCCCTTGTTTCCTCGCCTGTAAAGTGTAGGCGGCCGAAGGTGTGGTCTAAAGGGCGAGACCTCTATCGACCTCGGCTTATTAGATGAGTCATCCACAATTTCATTCGTTTCTGTTGATAATGTTGACCTTATTTCTTGAAATATTGGTTGCAACAAGCTCATTTCAAATTGACTGGTCTAAAATTGATTTCGTTTCAAATTGGCTGAACTAAAATTGATTTCGGACAATCGACCTTCGTTTGAGTGAAATATCTTGAATTGCCACCAAATATATTGTATAAGCTAATTTATTTACTTTTATGTAGCCTTATACTGTATACATATACGCAATAGTATACACATATACTAATGTAATGCTAATTTTGTATATACTAATCTTGTCTTATAATTATGTAGTAGAAACTATACCGATTATTATTGGAATTATTGACAAAATTATTCAAGTTTTGTTTAGCTTAAATTATTTACACTACGGTTCGTGACCAGTTTAGTTGTCCACAAAAATTGATTGCGACACGGTAAATATGGATGTGGAGAGCAAACTTTGTGTTTTCAACGAAGGACAAATTGACACTGCGCCCTTGCAATATACTGTATCAGCACCGCGTCCATGTATAGGTACAGTAACTGTGAACGACCCTCCTTGTATATGTATGTTTTTTAGAATTCATTTTATGTTCAGTTTACTATATTACCACTAGAAGATTCTTGAAGATTTTCTTAGATTTTTGTATAGATAATAACTTAACTCTAAAGGAGTAATATATGTTTTTAAGTTATAATACGGTTTAAGTTATAGTGCGGTGGGTTTTAAGTCCTAATATATATATATATAAATATATAATAATTTATACTAAATTACATAACATTAGTCGAGCATTACTTGATATTGATTTAAAAAAAACTAATTACACTCGTTACTAGAAATTATAGTATAGGTAATCAGATGACGCAAGCAAAATAAGGTTCACGGTTAATACAATGGAAAACTAATTAGCAAATGTATAAATGTATGATACGTGCAGAAACTATAAATCAGTTTATTTATCACAATCTTATTCCAACCAACGATGTGACGACACTTTTGTTTCTGTGTTACACAGAATTAATTTTTTAATAAAAATTTTAATAAACTTTCATACCCGTGCATGCCACGTTATCACATAGGCCCTACAACATACTATTCTTTGTGTTGTGTTAACGTTCGTTTAGACAATCGCTGATTTCTCATTTCCCTTGTGAGCATTAAACTTTTCTCGCAAATAATTGTTGAATGAATAGTCGCCAGCGAAGGGAATATCATGTTAGCAGTTGGCAGTTCTGAATCGTGCTCCAGCGTCGACGACGTCGTGTTCTCCAACTGTAATATATTCCCGTTAGTGCTTTGCTGTTGCTCTCCGTGCTCAAGAATTCCATTAGAGTGCATCGCATTGTAATTAGCCCACACAATTACACGGTTCTTCGCCCTGGTTTGATGTTCAATTGTGTTCTGGCGACATAGCAGATTATGTAATGTAATCTTATGGATGTTTGTTTAACAACATGTGTTTTGTTCTTGTGGTTCTTTATGGCCGCAACTACGGTGTTCAGTGTCACTTCATTTAATTCTCTTGGTATAGGGTGATGCAGTTTAAATGTCGTACTGTTGTAAAGCGCGCCAATAATGTTGATAGGATGTCAACGATCTCTAATTGTAGATAACATAATAATAATAACCAAAATAATCAAATAATACGAGTGAAGTATCAACTCCCGTACTCCAAGATGAATCTTAGAATCCACCATTTATGAATGAGAGTCACTTTTCAGTTATGTCATGGTCCTGAATCTTATGGAAAAAGTTATCCACGAAAACGTTAACCAAAAATGTTAATACATAGGGTTATTTTAGGTGATAATTTAACGGAAATAACACTATAGTACACCGTGATTTACGGTTTTAAAACGCGTTTGAGTAAGATTAGTGTAATAACTTAATCAATAATCAGTCTTCCAAATTAGTTAGCTCAAGTGTAATTTTGAAATTAGGGTAAAAACACAAGGTTTTGCAAGGATTAAAGTCTTATACGCGGCGGGCAAGTCCCATTGAGAACTTAAGTGTCGTTGTCAAAGTTAAGTTTTTTCGTCTATAATATAAACGAGAAAGTATTCTCAGCGATTACTGTAAAGTAAACTCAATTAATTTTTTTTCGTGTATCGTCAATGAATTACGTGAACGTTGTAAAAAAAGTTTTGTAAAAATTGTAAAAAAAATGTTATATAATCCCAGGATTCCGTATTTTGCTTCAAACATACGTGTCATACATGTATAATACAGAATATTGGTCTTCGAAGTAATCAAAGATAGTGGATGACGTTTTAGATGCGTTGCAGAACTCATCTTCAGGGAAAACTAAAGTTCAACCCCCCTTCGACCGTGGAAGCTTACCAAGAAGTATGCACGTAAAGATGTAACATTTGACATTTGGTGGTCAGTGAAATTTTGTATAACTACCATGAATTGCAATACATACATTGCATTACCTGTTCCAACGTCAGCACAGTCCGGTTCAAGACTGAGTGTACGTACGCCTGGTAGTCTTCTTGTATGTTGCCCAGAGGCGGTGGTAGATGCTTGTACGCCGCAGACATCAGACCGTGACGAGGACGATGTAGCTCTGCGGTCACTCGACACGGTCAACTACTGCTGGACAATGGAGGCTGTCGAATCATCCTACAAAATGCTTCAACTTTATATGATACGGCTCGCCTGCACAAGTCTATAGGAGAAGAAAAGGCTTTTAACAACTGTTGGACGAGTCACCTCAGAAAACTAATACAAATCTCTAAAGACGAGCTTTGAAGGTACAGTTTGACTTTTTATTCGGTAGAGTAAGATGTCCGATTTTAAGGAAATACAAGATCTATTTTGTTCATAGAAATCCATCCCATACTCTTAAACCTTCATCATTTTGTTTCAAAATCGTGATTGACATAGACTCATGCCAATGACTTAAAACCAGACTGTCGGTACAAATACCATCATCACTGGAGATAGTCCAACCACGCATCCTCTACAATACAGTTCAGCCTGATTTATCTCCCCGCAGAGACAGTCTCCGAGTCTCCTTTGTGAGATGCTGAGGCCAGTTTTGGGCCCGGGGCCCGGGGACGTTGCCGCCGCTTTCTTCAATTATCCTCGGCGTGACCGCCGCGGGGTCGGTGGCCTCCTTGGCTTTGTCAGACTTGCACAATTATTACACCTCGTGCCTTCCTTCCGCTAACGATCTACGGTCTACCGCCGGCCGCGAACAAACTCGTGAGCGATGGCATTTGGTTTTACCAAGTATATCCTGTTACCAAAAGTCACCTTGGTGCATATCGGGTGTTTGACCAAGGACCCAAGGATATCTTCTCCTGGATTTTGCTTTTGTAATGTGTTAGAACAGCTAAGCGTCTAATAAGACTTGCCTAGAATTCACAAGCTCACCTGTTCGATCCTGAAAAGTCAGAAACTTTTATATTTTAAATTTTTTTTTTTTAACTATATCCTGTCCTCGATCCGAAAAAATATGGTACTGGTCAAATAACCAGCTCATCTTAGTCGGTAAATAAAACTGTCATCTCAATTATTCATCACTACTAGTTCGTTATCATTTGCGTCCTTAAATGCGCACCCTGGAAATTCTGTATCGAATAAATGGAATCTTGTCCATCTCCATTTGCGGAGTAGACCAAAGTTCTGATAGCTTTTTCCTCTCTGCATCATCAGCCGTGTTCTACCCTGTATACGACCACTACTACACGTCTCTGTTCTGGTGCAGTCGTGATGCAGTGATTACCCTGGTCCATTAAGTAATGCTGCAGTCGTTGGCCGTAGGTCAACGTTTGTGTTGTGGTCCGCAGTCAATGTTAACCGGTCCGGAGAAAGTACAGGACCAGTTCTGCGACTCTGACCAACGGGTTCTGCATTCTTATAATCGCATCCAATTACTCTCGTCTCACGCTTCGCTACTACTCCGCCGGTGTTAGTGTTACTTCCGTACACAGACTCTCATCACTCTTCAGAGGTTCCCACAAGGAAGATCTTACGTCTTCTCGGGGGTTTGCGTTTTTGAAATTGGAATGATCAATGTCAGAGGGTTGTGTTCCTCAAGGTAATTGGTGACCGAACAGAATTGAATGTTTTCTGGGTGTTCTGATTGGACCAATATTGTAGCTACAATTTTATATTTCGTAAATGGTATTTTTAGGGTAAAGTATAACGCTGATCTGTGAACCAACAGCTATTTATATTGTTGATATTCCGTTTCTTAACCACTTGTAATACTTTAAGATTGCTAAATGAGTTGGCTCTCATATTATTCACTTCATTTCATGTGAGAGAAGTTATTAGTTAACCATACCGATTGCACTTAATTTGCGCTTCGATGTTGCTCAATATGAGCTCACTGAGACAACTTCAGGATTGCTTCTCAAGGTAGAATATTTAAATTGTGTTGATCTGCAGTATGCTACATGTAACTGTGAATAGCCTAACATTGTACTATCTCGCTTCTAATGCTAAACTGGCTTAATCTGTGCTGCACATTTTCCTGGTGTAGGTGAATTTCGTAGGTTTATTTACTTGCTTGGGCATACTTTCTGGGAATCCCATACAACATTTCCATTGCAACTTCTGAGGAACATTGTGGTAACATAGTACAGAATAGAAATAAGATATATCCTTCAACCAAACCAATATATTTTTTAAAATTGTCACCATGAGTTTAGCGAAATTGTATTGGCTGACTAGTGGTAGTGCATACCCGTGTACATTGACTCTGGCTTGAACTGGCTTATGCAAATCCACCCCTTCCTCCCCCTGGACTTATGTGTTATTTTGACGTTTCCGGGCAGGATCACCATCCGGACACCCGGTCTGTTATCTATTGTAACAATATGTTTTGCGTTCTTATGAGATACAAATATTGGACAATCACATCAACAGGTATTGGTAATATCTAATGCAACACGTTAGGCTGTCGTGTATCCACCTCTGTCGTATTTTACTTTACATAAGCTAACAATTCGTTGTTCGCAATTCGCAAACAATACAAACTTGACAAAACTAATGAATTTAATAACCCTTGGCATGAAATTAATTAAGTTGGTTGAACTGAATCTGGCTCGTGCCAACATTGTTCAGTAGTTCTCCAACGTACAAGATTGTAATAATGCAACGTTGCATATTAAGAATCGAAAGATTTATGGTGTATGCAAATCATATTTGAATTGTTTAGCTAATAAAAGGACAAATGTCATGATTTAAACATCAAACCAAGCTCTTATGGGTTACTTGGGTGATTTTTGTTCTGCGGTCAACATATTGCTAATTTCAAATAAATATTGTGTCAATATTTTCCATCTTTGTTTGGTAAAGAATAAAATCCTACTGTAGGCTATTTTCTTAATATTTTTTAAAATTAACTTGCTCGTTCCACACTCCAAAATCCGTTTTCCAGTTACGGATAAACATTCTAGAAACACTAAAAACCTTTTGAATCAACCCTTGAGATAAAGATTGTCAATGATGTTAACTTGTTTTGTTTCTGAATTGTCGTTTAGGAAGGTGATATACTAGGTAAGGTTATACTGTAAGTACGCAACTAATATCAACGTAGGTCATAGCTAAATAGTCAAGTTACTTTGCATCTCTCTAGAATTGCTCTCCTTCGGAAGTGACGCAGGATTTATAGAAAATTGAAGAATAGCGCCGAAGGATGTTCCCAAAGTACGGCGGACGCGGACAAAGAGGCCCGCTGAGGCCGAGGCATGGCTGAGGCAGCGGTCGACGACCTCTTCCCCTTCTCTTCGCCACTTTACCGATGAGACCGTTCTGCCGTTCTGCCGCACAAAGGAACGGATCCGCAAAACGGACGTGGAACTGTGGAATTGTAATAGCGGAGCGGCCGTGGACGTGGACGTGACGGACCGTGGTGGAATTGATAGCCACTTGGTCGTAAGTCGTGTGGCGGAGGTAGCGAAACTCATCTGGGGTGGTTCACTCGGAACTGAAATTTTCTTAATTCGTTAAAGGATGAAATGTCACATAAATATAATAATAAACATGACGTTAAAAGTTAATTTAAACTACTTCATTTAATGTCAGTTTTGTAGACGATGATTCATTCTTACGAGTATGTTTCATCAAGTTGCTTTGCCCCGAGAACGGCGCTAGTCACTTATGTACGGAATTCAGATTCTAGGTTCCGAAACGTCGTGAAAATCTTGTTCATACCGACCCAGAAAAAAAATGTCTGCGAAATCTCTAAAATGCTATAGCAGTTAAAACTAACGACCGAAATGTTCTTTAAAAGATTTGATCAACTGAAATGTGTAAACTCTTACTTATTATATCTGATAGCCTTTTGATTGAACGGGAGGATATAGGAGACTTCCCTGCGGAGAGAATCGGTAACGTGGTTAGCGACCAATCTCGCTACATAATCTGATCCTGAGGCAATCAGCCACGGGCCTCTCTCTGGTAAACAATGCCTTCACTGCATTCTACGCCAACTTGTACTGTCCTGGATTGCAGACATAGTGGATGGGTTGGTTTTAAAATGATACCATACAGAGTTGGATCTGTAAATCGAAATATTTGCATGATATCCAAAAATTCCGCATACCTTCTGTACTATGCATATTCATTTTCTATGTAGTGCTCGATAAAAATTATTCTTGCAAAAGTATAGCTGTATTTTTATCTACCAAAGTAATTAGAAAGTAGGTTATAATTTTGATCTATTTATGCCAAACAATCGCATATACTGCACAAGTAGTCGTACAAAGTCGACCTTACGTTATCAACAACACATGTAGCTGAGTTGGGATTCCACCTTCCTAGTACGTTGAGCTGCCGGCATTCAACTCAATTTACTTCGCTCCTAACTCCATTTATACTTATTTGTGCCGGAACTGTTGGATTCTCCAGTTCCTGAATCCCTCGAGTCGTAACTCTCCACCGTGTTGTATATCCTGTGATCTCTCGTCGTCAAGTATTCTTCTACTGTGTTCGAGTTATCTTCGGGAAATATAAATAGACCGATGTGATTGGGATTAAATCGTTTATTGTAAGTATGCGATGCCGAAATAAATTTGTGTCGATATTTTAGTTTCTGTAATTTGTTATGGCTTACAACCAATGACCGGGTAGCAGAGTGCTCGAGAATCTGAACGTTGCTGGTTCGTTCCAGAGAGGTATCTATGCTAGACAAGATGCTAATTTCGTCATTGAGTTATCAAATATCTAACAATAGGTTTTGTAGTAACAAGTCTAGGGTTTGAACTCTTCACTGACATATAGTCATAATAGATAGTCATATTAGGGCCATTTTCTGGAAACACGACATAACTTAGTTGAGGGCTTTTCGTAAAAACTAAATGTTTGGACTAAATGACCAAGCTAAATCGTTGGATCAGCAAACCTTTTAAACAATCTGTAGTAATGTTAATACGAGAAAAGCCACCTACGTATAGTATGAGTATACAACACTTCGGTGTGACGTATGTGATGATCGTGAGAATTGCCATGTGCGGCGACGAGCAGATCGAGTTCTTTACCCGCGATAGATGATGGATGCGACATTTCGTCACGCAACATTTACGACATTAAATAGTGTTGTATCACATACGGCGCCGCGCCGTGGCGAGTGTGACGTACTGTGGCTTGGGAAACTATCGTCACTGTGCGACGTGTTGGTATCAAAACACTGCTGCTGCTCAACCAGTTAAAAGAATAATTCGGTAATCTATTTAAGTCCTTTGTTTTATCCAGATATAATTTTTGCGTGCTGTTCACAATATAATACTGTTTAAAAGACATTCTTATCAAATTTCATTCATGTACGCTACCACTCTTCGTTGCGGTAATCCCAATGCGTACAAGTCTCATAAACGCCACCTTACTGTTTAAGTTGTTTTCATTTTACAATCCTTAAGATATGCAATAGATTCATGTAGTCTACATCATATTCCTACGTATACCCACAAGTCATGTTCTTAAAGACATACCCAGACGGAGCATGTTCTGACATAATCGCCAGTATACAAGCAGAGCCCCCCGTAGTGTGGTGTTTGTATGTATCACGTGATCACGCCGGTGACGATGACGTCATGTGTCCCGATCAGCTGGTACATTAGCTCACGACGTGCCGCTCTGCTCTCCCTCCGGCCTGATTTCCCACCTACTTGCTCTGCCGAGCACGTACGTCTTGTATTTTGTCACTTCGCTATGTATGCTTTACTTGTCTCATCGCAAATTCGCAAGGATGAGTTGTATTTTATTGGCTGAATACAATGTTGCGATTCCGTGGTAGTCTGTGTTCCGATTTGTTTTTCGTAATTTGCAAGTAGATTTTCGGGTTATTTGTTGAAAACAGTATTGTAATGTTGTATTGATGAAATAGATGGCATAAGCAATTCTTCGATAAAACACTCTTATAATTAAAGGCGCTTAAAAAAATTAACGTGGATCCTTCCAGGGAATGAATTTACGTTCTCAAAACGGCCTGTCTCGTCACCGATGTCTGTGAATACTTGTTAACAACAAACACTTTAAAGTGCATACTGTTGACAAATTAAAAGAACGGACTGACGTGTCTTTGTGTGGTTTATGCAAGTGCAAAGAGACTTGCAGGGTCACAGAGTGGCAAGTTTCAAAGGGATCGCTCGCCTGTGAAGCTCGGCCCGCATGTCCGGGTACGTAATTAGTTAAACCGCTTTAGTTCGGCGACAAACGCGGTGTAAAACTGGTCAAACGGGCTAATGACGAGTACAATACTCGCTTGTTATCTGTAACTTTTGAAACTTGGAATTTTGTTATACCTTGCTCGAATATCTATTCTGGTTACAACAGAATTATGAAAGAGAGTCTGGAGTTAAAAAATTTTGTAGTTGTCCGCTTGGTTGCTTAACAATGTATGTGTAATGTCCAGTTTTGTTTACATCTTTTTATTAATTTTGAGATATAATGCCGTACTCTTCCACCAAATCGCACTGCTGTTTAAACGTCCTGATATCGAGACTCTAGGAGGAAACGCACTAATGATGATCAACCATGTAACTTTTAGCGATAGACTATTTGCATAGCAACAGTTGCAAGGTAAATATTAAACTGATAGAAACGAGTTTTAAACTTCCTCATCATTATACAATTACGGAAAAGTTTGCATCAAGAACTCGCGGATTCCAGCGAACTGGCTTGCCGTATTCTAGATCACGCGTGTGATCATTTTGTTTGTCAAATCGAGCCGGGTCATTCGCCTATTCAATTTAATCGCCTTGGTAGGTTTTCTGCTCTGTTTGGCAAAACCCGCCTCAAGATATACTTCCCTAACCGGGAACTAATCCGCCGTTTAGCGCCGCATCCGTCAACGTGTCCAGGAGAGGTTAATGGTTGTCTTTGGTACACGGCCAAGCCATGGATGTCCGCAGACTGCGCGACAGCACTGCGAGATGGCGAAATGTCTCGCACTTGAGCTAATTTGGTTTTAGTGAAGTGATTCATTGGTCAAATATTCTGTTGGTTTTACGATAACATCCAGGTCAGCATGTGCATCTTTGATTTACCTCAACCAAGTGTGTATGACGTCAGCAATTTGCATAAGTGCAAGGCTTAGCACTCGTAACCGCCCACGAGCTTTTGAATATTTGGTACTTTTCAAAGTTTTTTCTCTTTGAAAGTGCAATAAACTGTTACTTGTATTTTAAAAATTATTGCGTATTATCTGCGTATGGTATTATGTGAAGCCAAAATTTCAGTTTAATTAATAGCCCTACAGTACTGTATTTATCCTGTCCTTTGCAAGATACTCAAAGGGTTTTCATTTTTTTCTGATAATTTTTACCTTAGTCAGCTAATATAATATTTTATTCAGACTTCTGGTGTATTTTCTTCGCTTCTGATTCTAAAATTACGGGTTATTTTTATTTTTTGTTTAGATTCGGTGATAATTGTGCTTTATGTATTATTTAAGAGCTTGTGTAAAAGGAACGAGGAGTAAATGACGATTTTCCTTGTTGTCCTGTAACGATCGCGGTCCAGTGAGCCGGATAACCGTTGTACAGTGATGTTTCCCGACGACCAAAGGTCAGACCTTGACAGGACGACCCGTTAGCTCCGACACCTACTCATGACTGGTTGGCCTTCTCTCTAGGCTCTGAAAGGTTGGATAGAGTTGCGAATGTTATCTGTTTTGTTTTCACGTAGAGAGGTGTGTAGCCTACCTGCGATTAGTATTTTCCCATTAGTAGTTTGCCCCGTAGATGGATATATGCTACGCATCTGAAACTTCAGCCTCTAGTCTAGCTTATTCAATGACGCGCTCACCACCCGACCTAGATTTGACAACCTAAAGTCTGTTTGTGAAGCAGCGTACTACATCAGACAATACCGGGATTTCCGAAAAATTTCATTTAACTTTTTATCCAAAGTATTTCGATTGTGTTTGCTGAAAGTTAAAATTGCATTATTATCTGTACAATATACCTAGATACTATTCTATTGTAGAGGTGTACCGGTGTACGCGGGCGCGGCACGGGCAGCAAACGCCATCGACATTGTCCGACTGTTTGCACTCTCGTGTTTGTTTAATCCCTCCTGCCGCCATTCTCTTCTAAAAGCCCTTCCATTGTCCCCAGTCTGCGCTTTTAATATTGTCGCAACGTAAGAACGTTTGTTTTCCCTATAGCCCTAGTAGTTTCCCTCTAAAAGTGAGAACTGAATTTATAACGCCATTGTACCTCGGGGTCTATGAAGCAAAAATAATATAGTGTCTCACTGTTATAAAACGCGGTAGTTTTCACCTCGCCGAAACACTTTCTACTCTGGTAAATAAAGCGGTTTGCCCATAATGGGTCGTTGTAAATGGTGTGTAAGTTTAATGGGGCTCTTAGATAATAATGTACAATGCATTTTCGATGTGAAATTGTAAACAAAATGCATTTTCGTTGTGAACTTTACCACAAGACCAGTACAACAAATTACCTGTAACCTGTAACGACTAAAATCCATCTCATATACATGATTTAATGTGTAATACATTGGTTTTCTGAATATTTCTAATCTGAGAGGTATTTTGGCTGTTTAATTTTACTAGTTTATGGTTTTATCGTAAGTTCCCCCTATTGTCGCGGTGTGTTGGTAGAAAGTCTATACTGTAGTTTACAGATGGTGGTGTAAGTAGATATATTGCCATATAGGGCCACACGGCGCGTACTAACCCGGTTGTACGTATTCAGTATGCCGTCTGCGCACCACGGTAACTATATACGTCAAGTGTGTCACACACTCACATTCCGCTACCGCACTGTCAAAAACTAGCGACGGGACGCTGACGTTGTGGGAAATATATAGTTTATCATCCTTATGGATTCAAAATTATCTTCTAAAGGTTTTAAGGTTCTGTACGTTATAGTTCGTTGTTATATTTATTTTACCAAATTTTAACTAAATAGAGCACACTAATAAATTTGTAAAATAATGCTCGTCTTACGGTAGTACGACTAAAGAATGTTCACACTAAAATGGAACAGAACAATAGAATAACACAATTGGATGTAAATAACGCAAAAGTAAAATATTCACGATTTTAATAACCTTTTGTAGGTTGGACATAGATTAAAATAGTTTGTAAAAATGTACACTAATTTACTAGATGTTACAACCTACCTAAATTTGTATTATGATTTGTTTTATCGTGACAGTCTTTGTTCAAAAAATAAACCAATAATGAACGAATGACAAAAATATTGATGAATAAGGCTTCTAAGAACAATAACAAAACTATAGATCGATTAGCTAAATTTGTTTACTTTTTCCAGTGGAGTTATACATTATCACGTGTAAAATACTATTTAATGTAATCTATTATTTAGGTTATGCAATGTATTTTTATATTTTTCTAAAGCATTAGGCCTGCCTAAAACTATTCCAGTTTTAATTGTTAATAACCCCGTAGGAGCAAAGTCCAGCGACAACGACAGTTTGACACATGATTTATTGACGTGTGAACAAAGGCCTATCGTGCGAAGGTTGCGTGGCGTGTCAGAGCGAAGACTGACCTTTGACCTTATACAAGGGCTCAAGTTTTATCGACACTAATTGCTCTGTTATAATAACTCAAAGTTAAACACATTTAAGGTGTTCATTGTGTTTGTTGTTGACACTCTGTACACGACTGTTGTACCTAAAAGCGTAATTTTACAGTATATCGTGCACAATGCTTGTGAACTATGTTGCACAAAGTTATAGGTTGAGTAAGAGTTTAATAACTTTCGTAGGAAACAGGAAAATGAAGTGAATGGAATTTGTTGATTAAATTAATTACTGAACATTGACAACACTTTACTGAATTCAGTACTGTTCTTTGGAAATAGTCAACTTAACTCCTCTTATCGTTCAAATTTTATATTAGCAGGTTTTTAAATTTTTTCTCAACTGTTTGGAAAGTGTATAGACATTTTACCCCGTAGCTGCGTTATATATGTGGGTGGGTGGTCTTATCAGCTACTGTTTGGCAACCTCTACTGTATTATTCCTCTTTTCGCATGTCGTATTATATTGTAAAGTTCGTTTAGTTCAATATTGCGGATCTGTATATACTCGGTAAAATGTTGAATACACTTTTTGCATTTAAATTAGCTCACGTTATTTAAATGAAACCTGTAAGGGGTTTCCGCGTCGATCGTTGGATCCTGAACACAAACGGGCAGTCGTGATTGGCCGTGATAGTGAATGCGAGGACGTTCTTGGTTGCAGGCTTATCTCGCCTTGTGTCTGTGTGAGAATTATTGTAACGGGCGAAACATTTCCTTCCCAACCTCCTCTCTGAGGCTGTACGTTGTAGATAGATGTTTGGCCAGCGTGATCTGTTCACTTGTAGACTTCTGTTACATTTGTAATTAATGCAACGCTGTATTGTGATTTCAGAGACATATTTTGGACATTTTCCATCAACATTTTTCAATAATAACAATATCTTATAGGGTGTTTTGGGTTATGGAACCTTTGAGGTAGCAGGTGAGAAAATACCTTAAACATGACTTGATTCGTTTTCGAACCATAAGTAATATTTCTGTAGTAATATAAAGTAAGTAGTATAAACCAAGATATATTTATCATACTGTATTAAAGCTACAAATAAAAGCAATCCTGAAGAACAAAACAATAAGGTAACGAGTTAATCGAGGTTAAAAATACAAAATGAACATTACCGAACAAAATTTGAGCACCACTCAAACGCCAATTAACGCAAATGAATGGACTAGTATCTTTTTACCATTTATACTGAAATATATAAATGTCAACAAAAGCAAAATATGTTGTAGGTTAATTTATATGAGAAACGATTCTCGTCAAGTCTGCTGTCACTTAAAGAGGCGCCAATTGAAATAACGCGTTCGAAAATAGCATTGACATTGAGTGCCGGGATGATTTACACGTACATTCCCGCCCAAGGAAGCGGGTCAGTTTACGACCGGAGAATATACAGGCGAGTATTGTAGCAGTGACATTCTCCTCGTGTTTTAATTAAAGTGTCCGCGATATTACGGAGTGGCTACACGACCCAATATTGTCACAGTATGTATGGATATGGATAAATCAACGTTATCGGGCGTCCGAGTCAATTCGAACTGATGGCGCCGTCGACACCGGCTCACTTTATTGCTCACCGTGGGACTCGTGAAATTTAATTTATGCTGGCTATAGTTATCGTTGTATAGTTTTGATTTAATGTGCGACGTGCACTGTACACAATTTAGATTATCTGTGTGCTAATAAGTCAAATCGACCTTTGTTAACAAGTTGACAATTTTTAGTTTCAAATTTGGTTACTTATGTTCAAACACTAAAATTTACTACCACATCGCTAAATATTAGTGGCATGTCTGATTTAATGATCAGAGCTGAAGATTTCTGTCTTAAAACCCAAACCATTAAGCTATGTGACCAGGGTTTGGCACCCGCTAAGCTGTTGGTCCATCCATACACAAATACAGATTAAGAACACCCTATACTAATAAGATTGTTTTTAATATTCTGAATGCATAACAGTACACGTTTTAGTCTACGTACCATATCTTATTATTTTAGTATCTAGAAATAATAGAAAGTTAATCGCAATGCCAAGGAGTAAGTGAACAGTTATGTCAACAAACTACAGGTTATAAATATTATTACATCGATCATTTAGAAATTAAAATTCAAAATAATTATCAAATAATTGAAATAAACCCATAAGTAATAATAAACATTTATGTGCAGCAAACCCAATAAAGAATACGAGTAGGCAGTAATGTAGGGAAGACTTGGGATGAAGACGGACGTATTCAATCCAGCGGCTGTGTGGGATTTGTTGGGGATGAAGCAATAATGCAGCCCTCGGGTATAAGCCTCGGGATATGTGGAAGCCGGACAACGACTCTGAAACAACACAATATCCAACGATTTGGTGGCTTCCCAGGGTGGGCGGGGAGATATTCTATCTGTAGTGATTCCGGCGTATGGCGGCTATTGATCTGTACTTATCAATTGGTATCTTTGATGTTTGGAAAACCGATTAGATTGTGTAATCAAACTGCAAGATAATGCATTAAAACAAAACACTGTTTGAAATTGTATTTAATTGATATGTTTTAGAAAGATGTACTATGCTTTATAATCAAGTTCAGGTGCAATATTTTCTGGATAGCTGAGGCAACAGCGCTCTTCATTTAAATATTGTATTTAAGAGATATACAAACCTATCTAAACTTACATCGTACACAAACATCTCTCCATAGATAAAAAATTGTATCGATACATCGATGGTCTTATTATCCGAGTGGTTATAGCGGTCGTTTTGAAATCTGAAGGTCGCCGGATCGATCAAAAGTGATATCTTTTCTAGACTCATTCTTTGCTATTTGTCATTAGGCTATCAGTTAACGATGCTCCCTAAGTGAAGGTCGGCGTTAGATAGAATAGGACCAGGATTTGAACAGTCCTCTTTTGAAGACTTAAAAAAGATGTCTCTTATATGTAAACAGAAATGAAGACAAAATAAAACGGCGTATTTGTTTCTATTGGATTAATGGTTTATCGTTTCGTATTTTAACAATGGATTTACGATCTCGCCAGGTTGGAGCTAATGAGATGAATGTTTCACACAGCTCAGTATGTAGTCACGTGTAGTAAGTAGTCTTTGTGCTCTGTAAGGCAAGTTGGCATTTATCAAGCGTCTGTCAGTTGTTATTTCCACCAATTGTCTTGTCATACAATTTGCAGCCGCCCAAAGGAAAGTATTTGTATTCGATATCAGATTGTGAGATTGTTAATTTCTTTTGTATTCGGTTTTTGTTGGATTTCTATTTATATTTTTGTATTGAAGCGTTTTGTAGTTGATCTGTACAACCCTCTGCTTGTTGGTAACGACGATATTTTGTCATAAAACTACGTTGGTCTGTATTCAATGACGGCATCTGGTTCTAGAATCAATTCCGCTCGGAAACGAACCAGCGATCTCCACTTTAATGCACGCACTTTGACAACACGCTCACCCAAATCATTTATTTTAACAGTCGATCCAAGCGATTGTAGTATCTAATCGTGCTTAGTTGGTGTAAGTACAGGTATAAGGCAACGTGTTTTGTTGTTGGTTTCCCAACGAAGAGAAGTTGTCATATGACGCGACGTAATATATCTAGAGACCAGTCTTTGTCTTTCTGGTAATCTGCAATGTTTAACCTCCGTCGCCGGCGCCATTGTTACATCTACCACGTACGATCTTACATGTAAACCATCAAGGTCTTCTTGTAGGTTATGATAGAGATTCTCTACTGTTTCCTAGTCTGACGTTTGTTTTTTTACTAAGTTTCTGTTTGTTTGCAGGTAAGCTGTCTTCTTTGGAGTTGTGCTGTTTGAGTAAGTAAAGTTAAAACTCACCTTTCTTGTACACCTCCTAGCCACTTATGTGATACAAATGGCGATTCCCGTGGATTAACAATATATTTTAATCTCCCGAAACACCCCAGTAACTAGTACAAGTTAACACAAAT
The DNA here is from genome assembly GCF_028750875.1 of Macrosteles quadrilineatus. Classification (NCBI taxonomy): domain Eukaryota; kingdom Metazoa; phylum Arthropoda; class Insecta; order Hemiptera; family Cicadellidae; genus Macrosteles; species Macrosteles quadrilineatus. The sequence goes on from NW_026542597.1 coordinate 8,640,305, forward strand.
GCAACAGGTGCAACACTACTCTTGACTATCCTTGCTTGGGAAAACACCCTCGTATAGTAGGGCACAAAGTGGGTTTGTTTACTCGTCCAGTCTCCAACTTGGAACATTACCCGACACACTTTACGTTCATCTTTTAAAATATGAGTGGGAATAGTTAACTAACTGGGCCAAAATACCACTAAACAAAATATCTCCAGTAATGTAGTCTATATTTTGGAACATGTAATACTATCGGTACTACATGGCGATTGAAGTTAAGAACATTATGGAGCTGAGGAAGGTGATCGTGAGTGTGCGCTCGACACTTACCCCGTCCTCGGCGTGGCGATGAGTTGTCTAAACGCCTCATTAGCTTTAATGAGGACGAATGTGGCGGTCATTTGTCGCGGTTTGTTATAATTAGGAAATCTCATGCCACTCCCGCTCCCACTGAATATTACCGGCCGATTAATAATGTGTTAATTCGTTGAGAACGGTGTTTAACCGCAGTTTGTTGGCTAACATGTTTATATGAGTTATTTATATGATTCATTTAAATGGTGAATTCATTGTGAAATCGATTCTGTTCTTTTGTAGAATACACAAGCTTTCCAACCATCGACGAAGTTAATGTACTTGATGCAATCGCAGTCTTAAACTGCAATAAACTCTTCATATTCATCGCCTCCTTCTTATACACCAAAACATTTATTTTGTGTAAAAATGACCCCGAGACGTGGTCAATTTAGCGATACGTGTCACAGTTGTAAAATAAAATTGCTCGATGCAACTGAATGGAATCCAATTCGTTTGACATGTTGGAGGTCCGGATCAATCAAACATCGCCAGTGAGTGTGTGAGTGAGGGTATACAACTATAGACACCAGACTCATCCATCTCTGTCTCGGACTGTCTCATTATACAGTCTGTACAAACGTTAGTTTACCACTAGCGATGTTGTTGGACCACTGCCTGATGTTGGAAGCCGCTCTGATTTGTCAAGACAATCTGTATGAAATGATAAATTACTAGTTGTGGTGGTTGACACATTTGTAGTACTTCAAACTAGCGTTTCTGCTGATAGGGCTCATATTTGTGTCATATAGTAGTACCCCCTCCACAGAGACGATGGGCTTGATCACTCGTTAAGATTTTGAGTTACTGTATTTGTAAATACAGTACTAGTGGAGTAAATTATGTTGCTCACCGATCATGATTCTTTAGAAAGGAATAACTCACAAATAAGTATTATTTGCCCGAAATAGGGCCGAAGATGAGGAAAAACTGAGTTTTGTTTATAGAATGTAATCATCAGAGTTTGCAGAAGTTGTTTAAGTAAATAGACAAGTAAAGTAAACAGAACGGCAAGGTAACTGGTCGAGCAAAGTTGTAGAACAGAGTTTGTTTGTGAGCGCGCCGTGTTCTTTAGCTATTACGTTTTTGTACAAATTAAACATTACTCTTCGATGAAATTGATATCACTATTTTACGTATAGTCTTAGTAAAGTTTAGAGGTATCTTTAGTCGTTGTATAATTTTGATAAAGTGTTAAACGTATGTCATTGCAACCCTTAGTTAGAAAAAAATATTCTGTTACCTTTCATTCTATTGATGTTTTTGGTGCACCTATCACAAGTATTATTGACACGCGTTATTAAAGATAGTTAATCGCCAACAACCCATGTACAAAAACGTAAAAAAATTGTCATTTGACCGAAGGGTTTATTTTGATCGATTTGTCAAACATGTAACGAAACTCTCGAGAAATATGAGTGAAGTAGCGTTGAGCTTGTGCGGCCTATTAGCGTCCATCGTGTTATACCGTAATGGCAACAGGGGTTATTGATGGATCTGTTTGTCCAGACCTAGACGCAACTGACACCTTAGCTTCAGGTGACTGAATCGATATCTTAACCTATAGCACGAGCTTCAGTTACAATACCAAGACTCGGTACCGTCCATTTAATCCTATATTTATAACCAAGTTACTAATTGAGAAACAAGTTTTTCCGTTTAATCGAAGGCGACAAAGTTATAAGTTTTACTACAAGTTAATGTGCGAATTTTCTGGTTCTTTGCTGCATTACTATTAAAATAGGAGAATATTTTTTTACTTTTCCCCTTTTAATTTTTTGGTGAAAACTGTCGATTTCACGGGTATTAATATTTTTTTTAATTTTACTTCACTGGATGGGTTTGATAATACTTAAAAGTGTCTGAAAATGTATTAATATTAGTTACGGAAATTTAATTTCCCTCGAGCACGGACTTGCAGTCCATTCGGGGGAATACTATTCCTACCACTCATAATGTATTCCTGTATATTTCTCAAGCTGAATAAAGTGATTTTTGATTTGATTTTTTTTTATTTGAATTTATAACTTTAGGTATTAAATTAAAAAAAATCATGTTTAAGTCTTAAATCACATTCATTCATTTGGACTTTAGGATGCCGACACGAGAAGTTCGAATTATAAAGCAGGTGCCGATAATAGTGTCATCTGTATTCCATCAGGATATAAAAGTTCGATTTGAAATCCTCTTGCTTATGAAAAGGTTGGAGCAATTGATGCTTTGGACGTGCTAGGTGTTAATTTGCATAGATTTTGAATCGTCCAGACTAATCATAATCCTTTAATAGTCAAGATATGTCAAAACTAGTTTGCTGTCGTTTTATTGGCCCTAGTGAAGTGGTTTCTCATCTGATGGGAACACCGTATCACTTTGTCTCGCGTCTGTTGCCCAATAGAAAATGAGAATTGACTCAACAATGAGTAGTAGAAAAGTTGATTGTTTGAGTTATGAAGCTAGATGATAATGTGGTGTCATGTCTTGTGTTTTCTTCGGAGAGATTTTTCTTGAAGGATGCATTTGATTTGCAGTGTCATTCTTTTAGTACACAATTAGTTGGGGGTAATCATTATATAGCCTTTGTAATTCGGTTATAGGCCGTGTTGCTAGTCTTGATAGCTTTATTTTCGGACCATGGCTCGAGGGTAATGGGTTTGATTCCAGGTATATCCAAAAACATATGGTGGGGTTTTATCATATTTGTCAAAAGCGTTCGTGTTACCTGTCTCCATTACCAGTGCAGTGCTCTCGATACTGGGGTATGATAGTGAATTTGAGATACCATGTCGGTGTTACGCTTAGACCGTGAAGTAACTGTACTCCGGTGTGCTGAATTTATGGAACATAGGATCTCCTTGTCTTCGTCATCCTTGTAACGGAACTCCCGATGGTTTGTCATCGCCTCTTCGTCATGCAATGATGCAAGAGGTTGTTGGAACTGTATCAAGCACCGTTTGTACCCCAGTGGAATATTTAGGTACCTGTATATTACTTAAACATTATAAATCGCATTTAGTATACAACTAGAATAGAATTTGGAAGTAACCATCGGAGTTTATAAGGAAAAATTTGTTTAGAAATTTTATGCGAAATCACAAAATAACTGTAAGTTCAACACGATGCGTTGTAGTTGATATTGTTTGTATGTAAAATAGGTGCGGTCCTACAATATTCTTAGACTTTGTTCACAAATTTGGATATCAGTTGTACAGTACAAGTAAATTTGATCATATTATGTTAATGTTTTTTTCGGTTTCGTGGGGAGGAATAAACTTTATATCAAACCTGATAAAGTTCCACAGCTTCACGTCACATTGGATACCGCTTGATTGACACTGGCGCTGAAATTGCATTTTCACATAAAATACACGCTTACCCGTTGATGGTTGATTGACATTCCGCCACTATACACCGGTTGTAACCTCATTCTCTGCTGTTAAGTCTCCATTTCACGAAAACGCTAAGTGAAACGTTTAGTTTCCCAACGTTTTCCTGTTTTGTATGGTTAGGTTTCACTTAAAAGTTAAAACTATTATATGTGTTTACATTAACTACATGTGTCCATTAAGGTTTACTTAATGAACTGTGCATTATTATATGTGTGTACTGTTTCGTTTTTGGATGCATATGTAGAATTTTCAGAACGCATGATTAACCAGTTGTGTAGTAAAATGTAATGAATCTCTATTTTGTTTCTATCACTCCATCTTATAAATATCGGCCAGGTTATATATAGATTTTAAAGGTGTCCCAGCTGTATTTATTGACTTTTCAATATTTTACTAGTTTTGAGCCATGTTATTGCACATTAAATTTTTAAACGTAGTAATACAAGTACATTGCATCGTTTAATATTTTTATGGCACTCCAGTTTGTTACTGATGATTTTTATGTTTTCTTCATTTATGCATTTATAAAATTTATTAAAGTACATCGTCAACAAAAACCAGACGTCGTATATGTAGCATTTATGTATAGCTTTTAATCGAGTTGTATGGTATAGTGATAGCCATGAAACTGAATTTAGGCTACTTGATTTTTATTTATTTATTTATTTAAATTCGTAAAAATCTTGCGATTTTGTACACAATTCAAATCAAGGTGACATCGTTGATATTTTCGCATATACAGTTTTTTTCATTTTTTTATGACTTGGCAGTTATTTGCCACCTTCATGTAGACAAGGTCGCTGCGATAGGAAACCTAGTCCAGGATAGTGTGACATTGTGGAGATGACGGACCTAGATGGCAATTACTGTATGTTGTTTGGTAACTGTGCCAACCCGGCCAAAAACAATACCGGAGTATGAATCAGAGCAAAGTGGGTAGGCGCGTGTCACTCCGTGGATGGCGGCCAGCGCGAAAATACCTCCGTCTATCACCTGAACTCTCAACATAGCCCCATAGCCGGACACTGTATGAATAGAGCTGGGTAGTACCTTTCGATTACGTGGTATAGTATTGTGTATTGAAGATTCACAAGTCACGACAATAAGGGCATGTATTAGTTAGTCTCTTAATGATGATAACACAGTATTCGCAATACATTAAATGCGGGATTTTTTAAGTGCTACCTCACATACTATCAGGTACCTGAAACCGACCGAAGAACAAAATCCCTATTTCATTCAAGTCCAACTCGATCCCAAGGAGAGAGTGATTTTACTTTGAGATTGTAGTTGAACTATATCCCAAAATTATACTTTTTATGCTAATAAGCACAACCTTCTCAAATTTTGAATGAGGAGAATACAATAATTCCTCAGTGATGGTAACACAGTCCCTGCGGGAGGGTGGTAAAATGTTTCGTGTAGTATACGCAATAACATAACGCCAGGGTTCAAAGACAGGGTCACAATAAAAACAAAATCCTTTATCTGTGAGCGCTCCCCTAAGAGCGGCGATGGACCTGTTAGCATAACTGAGGCTGGGGATGCAAACGACGGCTGAGACGTGAGATAAGCTGGTGTTTGGCCCCGGACTGCTTACTCAGCTCTGACCTTCCTAGCCCCCTCGTCACTCGTCAACTTTACTGGCCTAGTGTGTACCCAACCCAACATAGTTACACAAGGCAGAATGGTGAGTGAGCTAATCTAGAGGTAGAAGTCCCGGGTCCTAATCCCGTCAATCGCCAAGAGCTGTGATAATGCAGCGACTCTTTGGTCCTAGCGTCGTCGTACAAGGTAAAGGTAGACAGTTTGATCCTTGGGTAAGGGTAGAGTTGAAGATCTCGATAATGACGTCTCACCACTAATGTGTCCCACTAAACTTTGCCGAGGGATGGAAGGGAAACTCAAAACTGTGTACCAATATGGTCTCCAGCCGACCCTGGCAGTATGCCAGCCAAACAATTCTCTGCTCTTGTTAAAATACTCAGTTGTAGTTATGTTCACACTCGTAATACTTGTCTATGTTATACGAGAGTGCGATGATTTTTGCCGTTTTAGGTTTACACTTATCGATTATGCCAGGAAAAAAATTGTACAAAAGTAGTAAAAAAAAACTTTAAAAGCCTCATTCCATTAAGTTAGTAGTTAGTAGTATTTTACAAGTGATGATAATTCTCGTTGAAGTGAAGTATGTTTCTCCCAGGTATATAGTGTCCAGTAAGGTGGTCGTGTGATGGAACGGTCGACCCTTGTCCTCCGATTAATCATCTGCTAATTCCAAGTTGGGTCTTGACCTCAACATCGCAAAGTTGCGCCGGTCATCCGTCATGTCGCGACGTCCTGGACCTTAATATACGTTTCGTTCAACAACAATCGATAAACAATCTTTAAAATACCCCCGCCGCAGCAAACCTGACGCCTAAGCGAATTTCCATTTGGCTGAATTGATTTTCAATTGATCTATTTAAATAACATTAGGTTTAACGAGTACCTAGGTTTGCTGCTACAAGGAAACTAATAAAGTGTGTGTTTTAAGTAAAATAATTATTGCTTATTATAAAATGAATATATTTGCCAAGTTTGATCAAAAGATTATCCATAAACAAGCAAACTACAACATTTTACAATATTCTCCATAAGAATAACATGGGAATTTTAAATTTACCATTTTTTTAGTTTTCTCCGTAACCAATAACCGTACAAAAACACGTTGATATACTGAATTGTTTGTTTTTTTAAGCTCTTTAAGAAGGTTTAGAGAAAAATTGGGAAATTTTGTTTTTTGAGGGTCAAAAGTGATAAAAACCAATTTTTACCCTATAAAACCCCCCATAAAACCCTGTTCCCATGGTCCGATCATGCTGGATCGCGAACTCATTCAAGTTTATCCCGCCTTACACCTTCAAACCAAATTTCATCAAAATCGGATAAAAATTACTCAAGTTATCGTGTTCACGGACATATTATCGTGTTCACGGACATATATATATATATATATATATATATATATATAAATTTGAACGAGTGGTGTTTTTGGCCTCTGGGGCATCAAAATGAAAAAGTAAATCGGTCCCGGGCCTAAGTCTTACCATGAGACCTACGGTAATAGCTACTTCCCTATAGGGAAATTCGCTAAAAGGATAGGTGTACAAAATGCAACTGTTTATTGTCTGTGATTCCCGCTACATTGTTTGGAGCTAATAAGCCATTTTTGTCCATATGAGATATGAAATGTTGATGTGAAATTTTTAATTTGATTTGTATATTTAATTGTAACATGAAATGTGGAATTGAACGAGTGCGTACGTGAGTGTCCTTAAATGAGCAAGTGAAGCGTGATCTTTCAACAAACCTCCCCTCTAGTATACAATACTAATAGTCAATAAATCTTTCGATCAGAGATTCTCGACTGAGTTTTATGCTTGTTTTACAGCGTGTTAAAATAGTGTTTATCCCCACCCTCCTTCTCTATGTAAATATAAGGTTTCCTAGACTCGTAAAACGACGCTAACGCGACTCCTTAATATATACAAAGGATAAAATACAGCTTTACCTTACAGAGGAGTAGATGAACTTTTTGGCTTTGAGATCCAACGAATGCAAAAGGGCCGTAAATTTACAGAGTTAAGTGATTTGCTTTTAAAATTAAAAGATATATTATTATCATCTCACTTTAGCGGAGGTTAAAGCGTTGGCTTGAGATCAAATACACCCGTAGGTACAGGGATTAAGTAGTATATAAGCGATAAGTCAAAACATATTTTGCGTACAACGTGATTTACAACTAACCTAGGTTTGACACGCCTAGCTCTAATCTGGGTTGTGTGTCGGTGCAAGGTGAACTATGTATAGCAGTGCACTGCTTTAGTGCGATACACCGGCGATGAGTCACGAGCAATATAGTGTACAGAGTGATTTACAACTAACCTAGGTTTGACACGCCTAGGTCTAATCTGGGTTGTGTGTCGGTGCAAGGTGAACTATGTATAGCAGTGCACTGCTTTAGTGCGATACACCGGCGATGAGTCACGAGCAATATAGTGTACAGAGTGATTTACAACTAACCTAGGTTTGACACGCCTAGGTCTAATCTGGGTTGTGTGTCGGTGCAAGGTGAACTATGTATAGCAGTGCACTGCTTTAGTGCGATACACCGGCGATGAGTCACGAGCAATATAGTGTACAGAGTGATTTACAACTAACCTAGGTTTGACACGCCTAGGTCTAATCTGGGTTGTGTGTCGGTGCAAGGTGAACTATGTATAGCAGTGCACTGCTTTAGTGCGATACACCGGCGATGAGTCACGAGCAATATCGTGTACAGAGTGATTTACAACTAACCTAGGTTTGACACGCCTAGGTCTAATCTGGGTTGTGTGTCGGTGCAAGGTGAACTATGTATAGCAGTGCACTGCTTTAGTGCGATACACCGGCGATGAGTCACGAGCAATATCGTGTACAGAGTGATTTACAATTGACCCACACATTCCCTAGCTCTAATCTGGGTTGTGTGTCGGTGCAAGGTGAACTATGTATAGCAGTGCACTGCTTTAGTGCGATACACCGGCGATGAGTCCCGAGCAATATCGTGTACAGAGTGATTTACAATTGACCCACACATTCCCTAGCTCTAATCTGGGTTGTGTGTCGGTGCAAGGTGAACTATGTATAGCAGTGCACTGCTTTAGTGCGATACACCGGCGATGAGTCACGAGCAATATCGTGTACAGAGTGATTTACAACTAACCTAGGTTTGACACGCCTAGGTCTAATCTGGGTTGTGTGTCGGTGCAAGGTGAACTATGTATAGCAGTGCACTGCTTTAGTGCGATACACCGGCGATGAGTCACGAGCAATATCGTGTACAGAGTGATTTACAACTAACCTAGGTTTGACACGCCTAGGTCTAATCTGGGTTGTGTGTCGGTGCAAGGTGAACTATGTATAGCAGTGCACTGCTTTAGTGCGATACACCGGCGATGAGTCACGAGCAATATCGTGTACAGAGTGATTTACAATTGACCCACACATTCCCTAGCTCTAATCTGGGTTGTGTGTCGGTGCAAGGTGAACTATGTATAGCAGTGCACTGCTTTAGTGCGATACACCGGCGATGAGTCACGAGCAATATCGTGTACAGAGTGATTTACAATTGACCCACACATTCCCTAGCTCTAATCTGGGTTGTGTGTCGGTGCAAGGTGAACTATGTATAGCAGTGCACTGCTTTAGTGCGATACACCGGCGATGAGTCACGAGCAATATAGTGTACAGAGTGATTTACAACTAACCTAGGTTTGACACGCCTAGGTCTAATCTGGGTTGTGTGTCGGTGCAAGGTGAACTATGTATAGCAGTGCACTGCTTTAGTGCGATACACCGGCGATGAGTCACGAGCAATATCGTGTACAGAGTGATTTACAACTAACCTAGGTTTGACACGCCTAGGTCTAATCTGGGTTGTGTGTCGGTGCAAGGTGAACTATGTATAGCAGTGCACTGCTTTAGTGCGATACACCGGCGATGAGTCACGAGCAATATCGTGTACAGAGTGATTTACAACTAACCTAGGTTTGACACGCCTAGGTCTAATCTGGGTTGTGTGTCGGTGCAAGGTGAACTATGTATAGCAGTGCAATGCTTTAGTGCGATACACCGGCGATGAGTCACGAGCAATATTGTGTACAGAGTGATTTACAACTAACCTAGGTTTGACACGCCTAGGTCTAATCTGGGTTGTGTGTCGGTGCAAGGTGAACTATGTATAGCAGTGCACTGCTTTAGTGCGATACACCGGCGATGAGCCACGAGCAATATAGTGTACAGAGTGATTTACAACTAACCTAGGTTTGACACGCCTAGGTCTAATCTGGGTTGTGTGTCGGTGCAAGGTGAACTATGTATAGCAGTGCACTGCTTTAGTGCGATACACCGGCGATGAGTCACGAGCAATATCGTGTACAGAGTGATTTACAATTGGCCCACACATTCCCTAGCTCTAATCTGGGTTGTGTGTCGGTGCAAGGTGAACTATGTATAGCAGTGCACTGCTTTAGTGCGATACACCGGCGATGAGTCACGAGCAATATCGTGTACAGAGTGATTTACAATTGGCCCACACATTCCCTAGCTCTAATCTGGGTTGTGTGTCGGTGCAAGGTGAACTATGTATAGCAGTGCACTGCTTTAGTGCCATACACCGGCGATGAGTCACGAGCAATATCGTGTACAGAGTGATTTACAATTGGCCCACACATTCCCTAGCTCTAATCTGGGTTGTGTGTCGGTGCAAGGTGAACTATGTATAGCAGTGCACTGCTTTAGTGCCATACACCGGCGATGAGTCACGAGCAATATCGTGTACAGAGTGATTTACAATTGGCCCACACATTCCCTAGCTCTAATCTGGGTTGTGTGTCGGTGCAAGGTGAACTATGTATAGCAGTGCACTGCTTTAGTGCGATACACCGGCGATGAGTCACGAGCAATATCGTGTACAGAGTGATTTACAATTGGCCCACACATTCCCTAGCTCTAATCTGGGTTGTGTGTCGGTGCAAGGTGAACTATGTATAGCAGTGCACTGCTTTAGTGCGATACACCGGCGATGAGTCACGAGCAATATCGTGTACAGAGTGATTTACAATTGACCCACACATTCCCTAGCTCTAATCTGGGTTGTGTGTCGGTGCAAGGTGAACTATGTATAGCAGTGCACTGCTTTAGTGCGATACACCGGCGATGAGTCACGAGCAATATCGTGTACAGAGTGATTTACAATTGACCCACACATTCCCTAGCTCTAATCTGGGTTGTGTGTCGGTGCAAGGTGAACTATGTATAGCAGTGCACTGCTTTAGTGCGATACACCGTCGATGAGTCACGAGCAATATCGTGTACAGAGTGATTTACAATTGACCCACACATTCCCTAGCTCTAATCTGGGTTGTGTGTCGGTGCAAGGTGAACTATGTATAGCAGTGCACTGCTTTAGTGCGATACACCGTCGATGAGTCACGAGCAATATCGTGTACAGAGTGATTTACAATTGGCCCACACATTCCCTAGCTCTAATCTGGGTTGTGTGTCGGTGCAAGGTGAACTATGTATAGCAGTGCACTGCTTTAGTGCGATACACCGTCGATGAGTCACGAGCAATATCGTGTACAGAGTGATTTACAATTGACCCACACATTCCCTAGCTCTAATCTGGGTTGTGTGGCGGTGCAAGGTGAACTATGTATAGCAGTGCACTGCTTTAGTGCGATACACCGTCGATGAGTCACGAGCAATATCGTGTACAGAGTGATTTACAATTGGCCCACACATTCCCTAGCTCTAATCTGGGTTGTGTGACGGTGCAAGGTGAACTATGTATAGCAGTGCACTGCTTTAGTGCGATACACCGGCGATGAGTCACGAGCAATATCGTGTACAGAGTGATTTACAATTGGCCCACACATTCCCTAGCTCTAATCTGGGTTGTGTGTCGGTGCAAGGTGAACTATGTATAGCAGTGCACTGCTTTAGTGCGATACACCGGCGATGAGTCACGAGCAATATCGTGTACAGAGTGATTTACAATTGGCCCACACATTCCCTAGCTCTAATCTGGGTTGTGTGTCGGTGCAAGGTGAACTATGTATAGCAGTGCACTGCTTTAGTGCGATACACCGGCGATGAGTCACGAGCAATATCGTGTACAGAGTGATTTACAATTGGCCCACACATTCCCTAGGTCTAATCTGGGTTGTGTGTCGGTGCAAGGTGGACTATGTATAGCAGTGCACTGCTTTAGTGCGATATACCGGCGATGAGTCACGAGCAATATCGTGTACAGAGTGATTTACAATTGGCTCACACATTCCCTAGCTCGTCTAATCTGGGTTGTGTGTCGGTGCAAGGTGAACTATGTATAGCAGTGCACTGCTTTAGTGCCATACACCGGCGATGAGTCACGAGCAATATCGTGTACAGAGTGATTTACAATTGGCCCACACATTCCCTAGGTCTAATCTGGGTTGTGTGTCGGTGCAAGGTGAACTATGTATAGCAGTGCACTGCTTTAGTGCGATACACCGGCGATGAGTCACGAGCAATATCGTGTACAGAGTGATTTACAATTGGCCCACACATTCCCTAGCTCTAATCTGGGTTGTGTGGCGGTGCAAGGTGAACTATGTATAGCAGTGCACTGCTTTAGTGCGATACACCGGCGATGAGTCACGAGCAATATCGTGTACAGAGTGATTTACAATTGGCCCACACATTCCCTAGCTCTAATCTGGGTTGTGTGTCGGTGCAAGGTGAACTATGTATAGCAGTGCACTGCTTTAGTGCGATACACCGGCGATGAGTCACGAGCAATATCGTGTACAGAGTGATTTACAATTGGCCCACACATTCCCTAGCTCTAATCTGGGTTGTGTGTCGGTGCAAGGTGAACTATGTATAGCAGTGCACTGCTTTAGTGCGATACACCGGCGATGAGTCACGAGCAATATCGTGTACAGAGTGATTTAAGCATTATTATGTTCACGTCGTGTTTTGAAACAGTGTTCAACCCTTGGACAATTATGCTCAATCGTTCTAATGTTCTTAAATGGTTTAATGATTTAGATTTTACTGAAAATGGAAATTCGCTCTTCTGAAATTAAAAACAGAACAGGTGCAATTTTAAAAGGTTTTCGCGTCCCAGGTGAAATGAGATTTTACAGCGTGTGGTTATGGTAATCGAGTTGTTCTCGCGAGAATTTTGCAATTAAGTGAAGAAAAGAGAAGCGCCAGAACCGGCATTGCGGAAGGTCTTAACGTTGAACACGCCAGGTTTTAATCTTTCACTCGCTACTGATAACCGGATAAGGTTAAATGGAACCGTTCTCCTAATAGAATCGCGTTTAATATTCATGGCTCGATAAAATTAGCATTGTCTCCCACCTGGATTCTTTCAGCTTTACCGTGGCTTATCTCGTAGGTCGGGCTTGGCTTTGCCGCGATAGGAGGATTCATTTGATTCTGCTCTGTTGCATTGACGTTACGACTACCTATTCTCTTTGTTTTAAACACATTTCCTTTTCATTTTATTCTACCTCAGGTCTGTCGTTTGCCCAGTTTATTTGCAAGATTTTCTTAAATAATGTTGACAACTAAACCAAATTGTTTGTTTCTTCTCATCATTGCCAACTTGATCATTCAGCATACTTCGATATAACAACACAACGGAAAACCTGGGGAAACTACGAAAAATCAGACTGAAATTAGTAACAATCAATAAATCGAATTCTACGCTACAGGTCTTGAGTAAGATTTAACAAGCCAAGTAGTGTGCCTCTTGAATGTGTCATTGATGTCCATTGTTCCTGTGGCACAACTAATGATCGAATCGTTGAGAGAACGGTGATTCACTGTTCTGCGACCGACCGCCAGCTCATGTGGATCAAGTGACTGTGTCCACATATCGCTGTAATTACAAGTTACACTGCCATTCTTTACTGGGCAATGGGAAATCCTCTTTGCTATAGAGTAGTTTATTCTGGTTTACTCTAGTAGTACATTTAAACTTATATGCAGCAGTTTCATATTAGATTGGTTTCCTACACACTTGGACTTGGATGAGGTTTGTCTGTAGATTGTCTTATTATCTTTCCGATCACCACTAAGAGACCAATCATTACTTTATAATATTATAGAACTGTCAACTCTAGTTTTGCGAGCTTCACACACTACTATCGAGAATGACAAATACCGCCCATCACCATGTGACAACAGAAAAGAACATCTATTCCGGATTAATTTAATAAATGCACCTATCTAACATTTTTTGAAAGCTAAATGATTTTATTTTAAAAAACGTATCCATAATAATATTAATTTAAACTGTCCAATCATATAATGATGATAAAAAACCAAAAACAATGTGGCTTTGATATAAAGTGCATAATTGTTTTAATTAAGTAAAAACAAAAGAATTTAAATGGTTTTTTGTTGTTGTGGGAGGGATGCGCGCGCATAGAAATCGGAATATCGACCTGTTGGAGATGAGCTCTGTACAATAGACCAGACCAGACCGAGTGACGCGGATTGATGGCGGCTCACCTCGCGGCTGTCGGGTACAATCACAAGACGATACCATCTCGGAACAAATCTACTCTGTTGACGTTGCAATTGGGAGTCCTTGTGTGTTAGAGGGAAAGTACAAACATCAATCGTCATGAATGAGAATGAAAATGTAATGTTTGCAGCTTTTGGGGTTTGAACCCACGATATAATCTCTGCTGTGGTTTGTCATCGACTCGGAAATCTTTGAATGTGTCATTCCTATCCTTGTAAATACAGTAGGCATATTCTTAACTGGATCACTCTCATCTATCGTGTGACCTTGGTCAACTAATCTGGGAGTATCTAGTGACGGTTGAGCAAGCCCAGCTGAGCCAGGAGTGATTACCATTACCAATACGACATTCTTCCTCTCCGCGCCTAGGCTTGTGCAACTAGAGTTTCTCTCCTTCCTAGTGGAGAAACAAGCGCGACGCGACGCGCCTCGCACACACAATTACCTACTACAGTTCTCAACTAATTACAACTTGTATTTCTACCTTTTGCCCTTTAAACGAAATAATACATAACATAAGCTTTAGTGACGATGATAAGTTGTAAGTGTATTCTGTTTCACATTTACAAACACGTTACATAAATTTCATCCAAGTGAAACAATTCATTTCTCAACCCAGATCCGTTATGATACAGACGAATTGTTTACCCACAACTCGCGGTTTACAAGTTTCATATCTCTCCGGTCAAAGTCCGAGGCGCATAGTTGAAAAGCTATTTGATATTCCTCGGGATGAAATAATGCGGGCGGAGAGGAACTTTTGTCGTACAGTTGCATTCCACGTCTTTGTTCAATCTGTGAAACTTTGTTGCCAAGTCGCCGCCACAAAGAGAACAACGGATTCGTCTGTCAAAGGAGTTGAAGTAACGAATGTTTGTTTTCTGTATTCAAACGTCTCTCAGAGCGTGTTGAAGTGGCGAATATAAAGGTCGGGATCAGAACGATTTGACCAATCAGAAAACTCAGCGGTTGATAACGCTGCGTTCTCCGTCAATTTGACTCAATTGAAATGATGGGAGGGTTGTGCTTAACTAAGTAGTAGGCGTTTAAACCCGCGCGTCAGATTGTTGATGTCTCAGGCACGTAAACGAATGCGGTGCATATTGTAAGCTCAAAAGATGTTAGCGTACTCTTCTGTCAGGTTAGTGGAGTAGAATATTGATTTACCACACAGCTAGCCGGAACGAAATACGTATTGATATAACATAGTGTGTGAAACGCACTGATTTGTGACGTTACAATTTTAGATAACATTATAAATGAAACGAACTGGGTAACTAGTGTTACTGTTGAAAATAAATGCACACGACGGATGTTTACGAAGTTGTGAGATTGTCTAGTTTCGCGCGATTCAAGTGGAAAAGTATGTAGTGGTTAAACATTCAGCCGCTTCGCCACAGGCTGTCGGTTGATTGTGCCACAGACCAAAACATTTTAATCCGCTTGTTTTACCGTGTTTATCGACTGAACCGTCGGAAAACGTTGATTGGTGTTGTATGTATTGCAATTAAACGTGTAAAATATTAATGCATGTTTGAAAGTAAACTAAACATTGTGGCACGTTTTTAGCACTGTCACTTGCAAGTCAATTTAAACGTGTTTGGATGAAGTTTGTTCCATTTGTGAAAGCGAATTTTAATTTCACCAATCGCTACCTTGCATTTATGTTTTCCTTGGTTAGGCCTATTTATTGACGAATAAATAACGTGTGGAGTTTACAAATATACGAGAGAAACTTCATTTCTACATATCAAACGGATACATTATGCATTACCCTATACCCGTTCACAGTAGGCCTACATTTCATAAATTATAATCTTTTAAAAATGATTCTTTAAATGAGTTTAATAACTTTACTAGCTTTAATCCCTAGGTATTGCAGTTGTTTTCTGCCATCAGTTAAAAAATTCTTGCCTTTACCACGGTAATGATGTATGTACATTTATTATTTTAACGTTGGGAAAACTAACATAAGACTCTGGCTTTGTATTTTTCTATGAACGGAGTAATGCTCCATTATTTCCAGATAAACTCTGTAAAATCGTATTACTATACGAGGCAAAAAGGCTTTCGGCCGTGATTGAGTTGGATTTATAAGGGGGAGGGGGGGGGGGATAATCAAAATCCATTTTGCGGAAATTCGGGTCACGCTCTCCATGTTGCGAGGTGCCTTTTCTAGTCGTAGTGAAGTAGAAATTGATGAGTAAGAGTGGTAGTGGTAAAAATCAATATACAGTACCTGTCGTACAGAGCTGTCCGACCGTCCGACCACTGTATCACGATAAACGCTGAGCCTCGCTAAGACTTGGAAATTACGGTTTAGCCTTCAGTTGAGCACAAAGTTATTGCTGTTTCGCGGTAATACCTTCAGTAAACAGCGCACAAAGAACTGTTGTTTCGCGTCCCTTGTTTCTGTTCCTCTTTGGCTGCAAACTCTTTCTGCATAATATAAAAAATCCTTCGGATATTGCATATCACTTGCCTCTGAAGTAATGTTTGTTCGTGGGATAAATGCCTCTTGACTGTGTTAATCGTATTTGATAAAAAATTTTCCTAACTCAAACTTACGTACACGTAATACACGTTTGTTTCATACGTTACCAAGTTGTGACTCTTGGGAATAAAAAATCAATGTGTTTGTACACATGTGATTTTATTTTTCTCCAATCTTTATTCTTCGAGAATTTTTTCTGGTCGTAAGTCATGTATTTAACCACTAACCCACAATCAGAATTGTGACAGAGACGTTTTTATTACAGCTTTCAACAAATCCCCATTCCGAAACAAGAGTGAGCAGCTTTCGCCGCTTACATCCGTTCACTGATATGATGAGAGCCGAAATGTAAATTCGCTTTATCATTTACCTCATCGCCGCGGATTTGTTTGTTAGTTGCAGGGAAATTAAGTTGGTTCATTTGTTTTACGCTAAGCAATCTGACTTGTTACTTGAACGGTTGAAGTCAGGGGGGATTTTAAAACCCATTTCAAATCCAAATACCTTATTCGGTTGAGGTTTTCATCTACAGTAGCTAAATAATTCAATGTATTGAATGTATTTTAGAACATGAAATAGATAAACCTGAAACATTGACACCAAGGTACGAGATGAAATGTATTGAACTACTTCGCAATGTTTTGCATAAACAGCTTAAGTGCAATGCCGTATTTTCCCAGTCGATTCACTTGATACCCTTTAATATTGTTATTTAAAGGACGAAAACTTGGCTATTCAAATCGACTTTAACTTTTCGTAAGAATTTCTACCCATCAAAAACTTTACAAAAGTGATCAACTTTAAAAAATTAATCTAAATTTCGTTGAGCTACGGGCTTTCATACAATTACAAGAAACCTCTGAAGAACTTTATTTCTCTTTCACTTACTCTTTTCTATATTTCTTGCTAATTAAATTCCACTTTCTCGACGACTTTGAAACTTTTTTCCTTAACAGGTTAAAGCAGTTGTAAGTTTGTTCAGCGACAACGTTTGCTCAGCTCGACTCGGTGAGATAAGTTAGTTGTCGACTGTGACTTTTCAACTTCTCACAAACTAAGCTGATTGCGATAATTAGTGTGGTTGCGAATGTATTATTAGGCTTTTAAATCTCTTACGCCTGCAATAATTGATGTGAGCGATTTTGGACGGTTTGAATAATTCATCACGAGTTAAATTATGTTTATTACTATGTATGACTATCCATTTTTTTATACGCTCAAAAGTGGAGGTAAAGATAAAATTTGAAAAATAAACTGGAATTAATGTATTTCTGCAGTTTTGATTTTAACAAGTGGATACTAAGATTTGCAACGTGAACTATGTATAGTATGTTTCCATAACTAGACGAACACGATTTTACTAGATACTGTATGATGACGTAGCTTAGTTACCAACTAGTTGTTGCCACGTGTTACTTTTCACGCCAGAGTGTGTCATTGCAGTTAGCAGTAGAAGCAGTAGGAGTGTATGCCAGCGATACTTCTATCTCCAAACATCGCATTTTCCGGTTCACCAACAACTTCGATTCCCGTCCAATTTGAGATTGATACCGTCCGTATCCACTCGTCTCCTAACTCCTTACGTGGCTGTTTCATACAAACCGTTCATAGTTTTATTTAACGGGGATTTGTTGCTTCTGTTATTGACGGTTCGTTTACCGGTACTTCAAATAATTCCCTTGAATGTTAATGTATTCAATTAAACCTTTTGTGTAGAATAATAATGCATTTAATTTTAATGCGCTGAAAGTTATGACCAACTGTACTATCGGTGGTGCTATTAGCACCTTTTATATATTGTAGGTTTCTTGTATCAATTTTCGTTCCACAAAAGTTTAACGTGATTGTTAAAGATTTACAAAGTTTACTGTATGCGAAATTTAAATCATGTCCGATGTAGCAGTATTTATCAGAAACGAATGTGATAAAGGGCAGGTTTTGCACCGGATTGTAACTTGTGACGTCAAAGAGCCGCAAGGCCCGACTGTAAGCCGCTTTGTCAAGGCAGAGAGACCCCCTGATTAGTTTATAACTTTAATCATCTTGTAGTTTACTTGTCTCCTTTCTGTTACGTTTTGTAACCCGCTTAACCGCACGACGATTGACCTTGGTAATTTGTATCAGCTCCCCTTTTCCTTCCGTTGTGACGTATAAATTGTAATTGTGTTTAAAAACAGTGATACTGTTCTGCTTTTTAGAAAACTAATAAAGTGTGTGTATCCATATGCTTCATTTGTTGGGATGGTCGATAAATTAAATGCATTCATAGTCATTTAATTGTTTCGTCGTTTTTACATCTTGAAGGAGGACTTAATTCCAACATCAATAATATTACTGTATTATTAATCGGACCGTGAATGATTACTTTATATACAAAAGCAATGTTATCCAGTTACGACTACGAGTATTTCCACCGCTAGCCTATATGTGTCGAAGTGAGCTGGGCCCAGGAAGCTACATTAACACGAACCAACTGTCAAATAAATTTACCATGAAAGCATTTGCAGCTATGATTGTTAGAAACATATTTATATACTAGGAAGTGTTAACATTCTACCTCTTACTGATGACGATAAAGTAGACTGATTCCCATCCCATTTTACAAGTTTGAGCCAGTTTCAGAATAAAATAAACGTAGTAAATTGACTTCCTGATAAAATGTTTTCAATTCAATTTGCAGTTTCTGTCGATAGTCACATCGAACCTTCCTTGTCTGTAGTTAAATAATCGATCGTAAACCTGATAGTGGATATAACATTTTGATAGTAGACCTACGCACTCTGTGGATGGTTTTTCAACAATGTTTTATGATTCCGCTAAACACAGATTAGTATCTACACCATTAGCTCAAGAAATTTTCCTCCTAAGCTTTTTAATTAACGCTCGGATATAAAAGGTCATAAACAATGAGAAGCGAGAAGAGCGTTGATATCCCTCGGGATCTTCTATCTCAGTGGTCTCCCTAGGGACCCGGCCCTCACATCCCGGGTGTCGTCCACACTACAGTACTTAGTCTTGTATCTGTGTCGTACGCTGACAGCTCATCACTGCGACCCACATATCTACACTAGCAGTGATCTCCTATCTCAGTGGTCTCCCTAGGGACCCGGCCCTCACATCCCGGGTGTCGTCCACACTACAGTACTTAGTCTTGTATCTGTGTCGTACGCTGACAGCTCATCACTGCGACCCACATATCTACACTAGCAGTGATCTTCTATCTCAGTGGTCTCCCTAGGGACCCGGCCCTCACAACCCGGGTGTCGTCCACACTACAGTACTTAGTCTTGTATCTGTGTCGTACGCTGACAGCTCATCACTGCGACCCACATATCTGCACTAGCAGTGGCAGCCATGCGAGTAGAGCGTTGATATCCCTCGGGATCTTCTATCTCAGTGGTCTCCCTAGGGACCCGGCCCTCACATCCCGGGTGTCGTCCACACTACAGTACTTAGTCTTGTATCTGTGTCGTACGCTGACAGCTCATCACTGCGACCCACATATCTACACTAGCAGTGATCTTCTATCTCAGTGGTCTCCCTAGGGACCCGGCCCTCACAACCCGGGTGTCGTCCACACTACAGTACTTAGTCTTGTATCTGTGTCGTACGCTGACAGCTCATCACTGCGACCCACATATCTACACTAGCAGTGATCTCCTATCTCAGTGGTCTCCCTAGGGACCCGGCCCTCACATCCCGGGTGTCGTCCACACTACAGTACTTAGTCTTGTATCTGTGTCGTACGCTGACAGCTCATCACTGCGACCCACATATCTACACTAGCAGTGATCTTCTATCTCAGTGGTCTCCCTAGGGACCCGGCCCTCACAACCCGGGTGTCGTCCACACTACAGTACTTAGTCTTGTATCTGTGTCGTACGCTGACAGCTCATCACTGCGACCCACATATCTGCACTAGCAGTGGCAGCCATGCGAGTAGAGCGTTGATATCCCTCGGGATCTTCTATCTCAGTGGTCTCCCTAGGGACCCGGCCCTCACATCCCGGGTGTCGTCCACACTACAGTACTTAGTCTTGTATCTGTGTCGTACGCTGACAGCTCATCACTGCGACCCACATATCTACACTAGCAGTGGTTCCCTCCCATGTGTGTGATGATTGGAATAAACTAAACAAAATGCCTCGATAAACACAAGTTGTGTGGCATGTAACAATATTAGCTATTTGCTAGGTTTTGCTTTGTCAAAAAGTTCATGTGGAACATTGATTATGTATATGACAAGTCGATATTACAGACATATCGTTGTCGGCCAGTTTTAGAGAACGTAGTAGAGCCATCGATAGTGTGTGCTGATAAAAGCGTAATATAGGCATACAGGGTGAATAAAAAGTCAAGACCCCCCATCTAATATTTTTCTAAGTAAATATACAGAGATATCCTTTTGGTGGTCGTGCAATCTTAGCAGGAAGTTTCATTTTATGATTTTGAAATTTTTGAGTGTCCCCCCAAAAGGGGGGTAACTCAAATATTTTAAATGTCAACCCCCTTCAAGTGACACCTCATTTTGAAGTATTTACAAAAACTTAAAGAATGGTGAAAACTAGAGGTCGCTATATCCTCTCTATCCAAAATGGTAGCCAATATTACCATTACGAACCAATTTTACCAACATTTAACGGGCTGCCATTTTGGATAGAGAAGAGATAGCGACCTCTAGTTTTCACCATTCTTTAAGTTTTTGTAAACACTTCAAAATGAGGTGTCACTTGAAGGGGGTTTACATTTAAAATATTTGAGTTACCCCCCTTTTGGGGGGACACTCAAAAATTTCAAAATCATAAAATGAAACTTCCTGCTAAGATTGCACGACCACCAAAAGGATATCTCTGTATATGTTTTAGTTAGAAAATATAAATAAAATTAGAAGCTTTAACATTTAAAGTTCAGAAGTTTATTTACAATTCAACTCAAGACTGAAACATAAACATGACTGATATTGTTTTCCTTCAAGTCTTCAACTAACATATGATACATTTAACATATGTTGATATGTTAATATAACATTATAATACATCTTTCCCCTTTAAAAAAAACAGCAAACAAATTTGAAAGAATTAACTAAAAACAATAACCAACCAAACTTCTCCCTTCTTTTGAGACCATTATATTGTATTCTGAAATCTTGATGGTAGCTTGATTTCTCTACGCGGTCTTAGTTGTACTGGCTCGTCTTGCCTTGGAACTGACTGGGAATTGTTTTGTTGAGTGAGTGATGGTTTCAGATGGCGGCGATTTCTTCTTAATGTAGCTCCGTTATCACCTTCTACCCAGTAACTTCTTGGAGTTGGTCCTTGATTAACAATCTTTCCCTGCTCCCACCTTCCTTCATTTCTGAAGACAACTCTTTCGTTATTTCTTACAACCCTTAAGTCCTTGGCTGACCGATCATAGTATTTTTTCTGCAGCTGTTGTCTTGTATTTAACCTGTCTTGTACTCCATCATTCAGCGTTGGTTTCAGCAGTTCCTCGGTAACAGGGATTGTTGTCTTACACCTGCGTTGAAACATCAGCTGAGCTGGAGAATATCCCAGATGCTTAACGGGCATGTTCCTAAGCTCCAATAAAGCCATTTTCAAATCCTTATTGTCATACTGTACTTTCCTTATCAACTCTTTGGCTATTCCAACTGCCCTTTCAGCAACCGGCAGTTATTTTAGCAAATAATCTTAAACGTAACACTTCTTAAGATGCAATAAAAAGTATATCAAATACTCTGAATGCAAAATTACACTCTTTGTTGAAACTTTGTTAAAACATTGGTTTTGACTCTGAAATATTGAAACGATTGTGCAAAATATTGATGAACCAATATATAATAAATTATGTGTCAATTGACTACTTAATGATATTGTACTTTATTGCAATTGTCCGGTTAAGCCGATTACCTTGAAAAGATTAACACAGGAGAATTAATAAAATTGATGAAAGGATAAGCTTTGTGTATTATCACTATAAATAATACAAATATTACAAATAATCAATATTAATATTCAAGTTTCTGCTAAAATTAATAATATTCAAGTTTCAGCTATAATTTATAATATTCTAGTTTCTACTAATTACACTTCAATTTAATGTGAGAGAGTATTGATTGTGGTCTTTTTGACTTTCTTTCCTGAAATATTGACAGCAGAGCCTCGGGAACCTAGGTTTAATTTATTCAATCTGTTTTAGGCTATTAGGCTTCCCAAAGTATGGTATTTACTTACAACTGGCCAGTTGATCTTATGTGCAAAGGGGCTATTCGTAGATCTGTGTACAGCACACTTTGTTGCTCAGTAGCAAACTGGACCAAAACGACTACTGAGTCGTTTGTTTAATTTAAGTTAAAAATATGATTTTTATGGCGTTAATGGAAGCCTACCTTGTAGCCTGTATTGACACCTAACCTTCAACCGGGACAATGCTCTGATTGAAACCTGAATTTGCACCCAATCAAATACTCTCAGTGATCTCTTTATGTATTTTTGAAGTGATTTCAAACCCAAATATTAAAGCAAGAACAAATTGTAACAGTTTTACGTGACAGACAGCTGATTACCCTAACAATATAATTTGAATTTAAGCACAAAACTAATATGAAATTTAACTGGTATAAAAATTTACCCAAATTATTAATATAACAATATCTACAAATGTATCACAGTATGTATTTTAAAATAAGTAAATGGCAATAATTCTAAAGCAATGTGACTGAATTTACACACTAAGACATGAGACCTGCAAGAAACATGATTAAACAAATATGAATGTGGACAGATTGGCTTCTCCTAATGATATAAATACAATTTACACAAAACATTTACTTACATACACAGAAGACAATTTTGACGACACATAAACATATAATTACGACACTGTACTTGGGATAGGCTCTACGAAAATGGTCAAATCTGACGAATTTTGCCGGTCGACGTCGAACTTAAAGACTCGTTTTGTTTCAATTCGTAATTTAGTAAATGCTGTTTCACGGTTTTAGATATCAATGCACTCCGGAGATCGAACAATTGATTCGTTGACGAAATACACGTTACGACTACCAAAAGTGATTTTTGCAAATTGAAAAGGAGAATTTAAAGATTTCCGTACATCGCGGCTCAGAGCTTGGTCCCAAGTGACCGTTAGAAAAAGACGTCCGCACAAGTCAGCAAATTGGTGTTCCTCCGCGCTCACGTGATTGGCCGTTGTTGGTCCTTGCCTTCGCGCGTTTTCAGTTTGATTTGAATTTTCATTTGGTCATTCATTTTGAATCGGTACAAATGGATCAACAAACGTGTGCGATTTCACCAGTTCCCTGTATCTCACCAACACTTAGAACTGTTGACTGTCACACACACACTCACACACGCAGGTTGATTGTTATTAATGGCTAGAGTGTACCCGTGTAGAACGTGAGGTTCATAGTCGGGTGATCTTTGTCCCCGGTCCCTTGTCATTTCCAGCTCGGAATACCAAAAGTCAACTGAGGGACTGATTAGGGCCATTGTCACCTGACCTCACCCTTTGTGTCGCTATCTCTTCAGTTCCGTTGTTGAACCGGGTTTAAATTGTTGGATTTAAATGCACAAGAGCAATTTGTACAGTGAAATTGTAGAATGGGGTTATTGTTATTGCAATGAGTCTGTGAGCGTTTAAATGATTAGGTAGATTTCCGATACTATTGTGATGTATGTTCAACGTCTGTATCAAAATAATCGTCAGGATTTCTTTTTAAAGGTTCCATTTTGACTGAAGTGTTATATTAGTTCTCTCACTATTTAAACTGTTTTTGGAAATGTGTTTTCCTTGTGTAGAACTCCTTTACCTGTATTGTGCAGTTATTAGATGTAATTTTTCTGAATGATTAACAACAAAATGGAATTCAAATATTTGCTGGGAGGACGGGGTGTTTGTTTCGCATTGAAAGTTTTGATAGAAATAACAAGGCTGTGAGCGCAACGCAGATGGTTTCATTTACGCGGCAAAGGCAAAGGGTTGTTATTAAAGCTTAGTTTGGCGCCCGCGGCATCGCCGCCTCGGAGTCTTGTGTCGATCCTGTGCTGGCGTCGCGTCGCGTCGTGGTTGTGGATTATACCATCCTCAGTTGATCCACACCATAGTGGCTGACATTACAAATCAGGTGACGTTTGATGCTTGTATAAAACATATTTTGAGAATTTGAGAAATCGGTTTTAGAGGAAATTAGGGGTTTAACGCTATTTGTGCTTTTTATACAATTTTAATCGTATTGGTGAATAACTTCGATTTCCCAAACAATTCAACGATTCTGAAATCAGAAGATTTTAAAAGGTAAAAACCCCTGTGATTTAAGCGTAAATTACAGTACACCAAAGACGCATATGTAAACTCGTAATTAATTGCATTTTTTGTTTGAAAGGTGTGTAGTCGTAACAGTTGGCAGTTTTTTTAGAATAAGGATCGCCATAATTCTACCCCCTTCGAAATCCGCCCTCGAGGAATATATCAATGTTTGACGTCCAAGGAGGTTTAGCTTCGACCGCGCGAACGGCAGCGATTTCCTCAGGTTTCTACGTCATAGTGCCGTCGTCAATGTCCGGGAGCAGTAATAGTATTCCAAGGGGTGGAATTCCGCTTTTACAAGTATCTGTTCAAAAATTGATTCTGAAAAGTGAGCGCGGCACAGGTACAAACGCTTTATCTTCAATTGTGCGTCAGGTATGATGCTGAAATGTGTCGCCTGTGCCAGATTCGGCTGAAAGCAACAAAGGTGTTCTCGCCTGTAATTACTGGCTGTGTAGGCCGTATCAGTGTCTAATCAGGACGTCTATTCATCATTTGTCTGTTGGCCCAGTGTTATTGCCGATCCCTGGAGCCGCGCCACGACCCTGACAGACGGCCCGCTTGTTGCGCCTCTCAAATTGTCTCTTAACTGTTTTACAACTTGCTCAACTCCTCGCATTATCAACCTGTTGATTGGAGAGTTCAGCCCCTCTTTCCTCCGCTAACTACAATGGGGGAGAAAATGTTTTAAAAGGATTGGTCAGGAATAATCTACTAGGACTTAGATGCCCGAAAAGTTACCGATTTGATCAGAATATGCTAAACCATCTTCAGTATGTATAGAGCGCGAGCTAGCAATACCTATAGCTCTTAAAATTGTTATTTCAATCCAGTTCATCGTCCAATCTCCTTAAACAGATTTTTTTAAACAAACTGCATTATTGTCCTCCAGTTTTACTGTGCTGCTTATCAAAGCGTGAAAGTACAATTCTCGGACGGAAGTAATGAAGTGCACAATACTCTCGCAATAATTGTCCTCTCAGTACGTCCCTGATAGTGTTCCTGGTAAACTGAGCTTTCTACGCCGAACAAGTGGAGGCGCGAAAGTCAGAGTGTTGTAAAAAGCGCAATTGGCTGTGTTCTTCCGCTGTCGTCGGGTACCAAGTAGACCGTAGTGTAACTGTACTCGAGTCAGGTACAAAACTTGTCTTCCTGCATCCTCAAGTACTTAGTGCCGTCGACGTTCTTGCGTTGGAGGAGGTGTTTATCTACGCCAATAACTTTTTACGTTTGTGTTAAGAAGTGGTTCCAACATCAGTATCAACTATCGGTTGATGGAATAATTCATTACTTGTTAGCGAAATTTTAAAAATACAGTAACATCTAGGCCCAGAAATTATCTCGCTTGGAATCGAAACTGCGTCTTTCAGATTTGAGCGCGAGCTAAAACCGCTCGATTTCAGAAAGTTAATTTGGGTTTGGGTCGCACTCTAAGAATTACTTATTGGAACGCTGCCGTACCTTAGATAATTATTTGTACGATCACGTTTCATAAACCATGTGTAGGTTGTAGAAACAAAACTTGTGCAAAACAAAGATGTACCTATAAGAACTATTTGTCATTTTTTGATAAGTAAATCTCTCAAAAAAACTGCTGGTGCTGCTTAAAACTGAGCAAATAAAATACAATTTCATCAATTAACAATTTTATTTTTACATTATCTTTTATAAAGTAACATCATTGTTCATAGTAGGAGGCTTAGCGGCAGTAGGAAGTGTATTGAAGAGTTAAGTTAATCCCCGATAAATTGTGTCTGGAATTAGCTCGATGACTCGGTTAATTCCGCCAGTTTTTGCCAATTACCATCACAAACGTCGGTTATTAATTGCGTTATCTCGCCTCGCCTCTTCCCTCTCCCCGCGATAGTCTATCACTCATCCGACCATCCGACCACCGCGTATTGCCACTATCTGCGCCTGACACAGTTCTTCAATTTCAGCCTATCACGCCAATCTCACATTTTCCCATTTTGCCATCCGCTCAATCCTGTTGTTTCCGAGTGCTTTTGCAGATGTCCCACTCTAGGACACTCGTGATAAGATTTGGAGATGACGTGATTTCGTTTGTGACTTATGGGGTTTGGAGTTCTATGGTTAGGTTTGTGATTTAGAACAAAACATTTCTGAGGTGTTCAATTTTATAATTTGTTCGCAGACTGTCGTGTTTCATTGTTTTTAATGACCTAATTGAGTTATTCTTCACGATTGCCTTTTTTGTAACAATTGTTATTTTACGTATATTATGATGTCCGATATAATTCAGATGAATGTATTTCCTAATTGCTTTTTTTACACAACTTTGAAATTGGATTAGGTTACCTAAATATTTTTGTATGTGCAATGGTCATTTTATTTCTTTAAAATATTACGATTTCCCTCGAATGCCCCAGTAAAGCACTCATAGTTTACCTTAATTTAGATTCTAAATTCATCCTTGTAGGTGTTTGTGTTAAATGAATCCCTGAATGTTATTTAATTGTTTTCCATGTGAACATTGTAACTGTTATTTAACCACCCCTACAAAATAATTTATCACTAAAACTAAACAAAAAAAAAAGAAAATACAATTATAAAAACATCTGAAATAATCTAGCAAACGATGTTTTAAGGCGACAGACCTCCAGTTGAGTATATTGCGAGGTAAAAGCTGATCAGAGTGTAGTGTAGTGTAGTGTTGATGTTGCAGCATGGAGGATGTTGGCCGCTTTTTGTGGTGCGACATTTAATATTACGCGTATGATTGACATTTGGCTCTGAACTCTCGCCGTGTACCAACAAACTTTGGCCGACCTCTCCACGTTGCTGGTCACTTTAAAAACATTTTGTGGTAGACGGGTGGAAGGTATTAGATTACATATTTTCTGGAAAGGAATTTGCTGTTCAATGTTTTTATCGAAATATTTAATTCCTATCAAACTTATATATGTCACAAATATGATTTATGCGTAAACATAAACACCAATATTGACTGGTCATTGTGTATACAATCTGTAAGTCTATAGTCAAATTAAGTAGTAACTTGGTTAGGTCACGTATCTGGATATGTTTTATAAATTTCATGTTTATTGTTTTAACCTTGAGACGTGTTGCTAAATCGACTGTTTTGGTAAAAGATGCAACCCCCTGTAGGTTATAAAGAAAAAGAAAAATATTTTTATTTGCGTTTAAAAATGATCAACTTCAAATAGGATACAGGAAAATGTTTTCTAAGGGTTTGTAGTGTCCGGAAGGCTGCTGTAGTCTCTAGCTTATTGTGTACACGGCACACGTTAAATATGCAACACCTCCCTGCGATACTAATTGTAGAACCTCGGACCCACTTTGTACTCTTCTCTTATATTTTAAAAGCACTATTTCCGATTTTCAAAATATTTTACTTAATATAATACACACGCCGATCCCAAAGTAGCCCTGAAATCCGAGATACTGTAGTTGTTTGAGTTACATTAATTGTTTGACTACCAGACATAACTGAGCAAACTTCGTTATCGATTTTAAATTATTGTTTGCGTAGTTTATTGAGCAAGTTCTCGATATAAATCTAGCTTTACTTTGGTAAACTCAAGATTGGCTTAGGCAGTTTTTATTGCGATTCGGTGACTTGAAACTTTGAACGCGAGGGATTTACGTATAAGTTTGTAAGTTGTGAATATTTAATAGCGTTCAATGCCAGCCATGACTCATAACTAACTGTCGCTTGTTTGCATTTGAATAAAGAACAAACCTTTATTTTTTGTTTATTAAAAAACAACGTTTTAGTTTGTATAATTAAATATTGTGTTCCTTGTTTCAGGTGGGCAACCTTACAGTAATACGAGTTAGGTAAGGTTTTTAGATAAAATATAATGTATAGGTAAGGTTTATACACGTATTGGATCAAGTATAATGTATTTGGTACAGATATATTGTAGCATTGGTATACGTAAGAGGTAGGAGTAGGCATTATAGTAGTTTACTAGAGTGAGATGACTATTTTGCCATTGCACTCATTTTATAACATATCATATAAACAATCCAACTACAACGATAATGGTATACTTACCGTGCTTGTAATTTATTTCAGGCAAAACATGCAATAGATTTTAAAGAGCGTCAGTGTCAATGCACTGATGGAATTATATTAGTCTTTTAAAATGAACAAAGCAGAAATATCACATTCTTCGGTGCAAGGATTGCACATTATAATGCACATTGACTTCAATTCTCCTTCTTGACAACAAACTCAAACTATCCTCAACAACTGAGTTTGTACACTAAATGGGGAAGCAAAGAAATGTGTAAACTCGTGTGTCTCTAAATTCATCATTATTAACCAAATCAGCACAAATAAACAGTGGATATATCTATACTCTGGAGACTGTCGGAGACTGGCAGACTGTACAATGGCCAAGTCAGAGTCAAGCAGTCAACAGGCTATCAAATTTAATTGCTCTCTGCCGGTATTGTTTCTACGTTTTATATAGTTCCTGCTGCACAATTCTCGCTGGTGAATTGCATTTCAACAACAACCAGCTAGTACAATTCCTACATTACAGCAACATTGTGATTTCATGTTTAGTTCTTTGTGCTGACTACAAATGATTTATCAATATCAAAATGCACATTACAGTTTATTGCGTTCTTTAGGTTAAAAATAGGCAACCCTATTCTTTTCCAATGATCGGGGGTTTTCATAGTACATTTTGTATTTACAGTACTTTTTAATCAATATTCTAGAGCAAATATTGTTTTAAATAACAAAAAAAAAGGTTTTAATCGATTCCTTAAAATTAAATTGTTCTGTCCCTGTTAAACAAATTGTGTTGTAACAAGAGTGCATCGAATATCCTTGTATAGTTAGTGTTTATCTTTTCCAATGATTCTTAATGTATCTACCCTATCCCTGTTTCAGTGAAGAGTCTTTTTTATATTGGAAAACGGCGTTTTAATTTCACCGTCTTCAAACCAGTCGGTTAAGGACCCCAACACAACAAGTTTCCTCGTGAGGATATCTCAACACATAAATAGATCGATCGAATCAGTCTGTTCCACTAACATCTCATTTCACTTTGAGGACGTTGACGTCCCGAGACGTGGAGCGTTTAACAGTAGCGAGGAGGAAAACAAAGGGGGAACAGGAGGAGGTGGTGGTGGTGGGGAGGGGAACGAATCCCTCCCCTCTCGCGGCGGCGGCATGGAGAGTCAGGAGAGTGACTCAGTGACTCAGTGTCCGTCGTCGCGAGACGTTCTATCACGTGTGATACGAGTATATACACAACGTATCGGAGATATAATGTAGAGTGGGTATGTCGGCCGCCACCAAGTGTCTTCCTGTACAAGTGCCTTGCTAGGTAGTGTGGTGATAGGTGACAGTGTTCTGTGATCGAGTGTAGTGATGGTGGTGCTAGAGTCTCCGGCAGCGTCGGTGGCGGCGGCTGTGGGGCTGTTGGACCCTCCGGCGTCTACCCCTATGGTGGTGGACTCCGCCGCCTCCACCACGCCCGCCCCCGCCACGGCGACGACCCCTCAGCCCACGGCGAGGTCTACACTTAAAATTTTGCCCAAAAGGTTCATCAACGTACACTCGTGGCTTTCGCCAATCTGTGCAAAGTCGCTGAAGGAATTTATGGTATGTGAAGCTGGAAAGCGATACTGGTAATGGACCTCAAATAGTATAGACCTACGAGAATGGTTGGTTGATTTAGACGGAATTGTCTAAACACCTTTTAGTTAAGTTTACTATCCATATCGCGACGTCAGTTATGTTTGTTCAGTGCGCAATCACACTTATTTACAGATTCTGTTAGATTGTTATCGTACCTATTGAAACATAATTGTAATAATTACCGTTCATCCATCAAGTTATTTGTGTACCAATCCTTTAAACAAATAGCTTAGGTGTCCCATGACTGGTGGAATTTCAACGTGAAGTTAGTATAATGGGCATTTTTGTAAACAAATCCTGTAGGTTTTAGCGAACAAAAGTAAAAACAAGGTGGACAGTGTACGTGAGTGACCGCTATCAGCGTGTATCTGAGAGGCGCGCCGACGACGTGTCTAGCAAGTCAACACTGGGACATCCGCTCTGCCGTGTGACATGTCATTCATACTTTCTGAACACTCCACAGGGTCATACGAATATTTTCGTTGTTCAGGAAAGTAAAATTTGTCAAGACTTGCTGCTATTAGGTTCTGCTTAGATAAGGGTTCTACAGTACTCCGCATTTGGTCCTTAGTTGAAAAGCGTAAATGTTCTTTGTGGATTCTTTCTCTTTCAGGTATTCATTCCGATTTAAATATTTGTGTTATGTTTATATTTCAAGCTCATCTCTCCGTTTAAAATCAATTTATATGTTGTCCGGTTCAACTGATAGGTTAATGACTAAGAACCACAGATAATATAACCCCTACTAGTAGGGGTAGGGGTTTATTATCTGTGCTAAGAACCCAGCTTTCTGATTATCACCAATTCCATATGAGAGGTCTTCAACCCGTCTCCAACCTTTAAACCCTTCTGTACAATATGTACAGAAAATACCCTTTTGTATTTTACAGTCCTACTTCTTCTCTCTCTGCTGGTTACCCAATATATTGCCATATTTCCTCTAACTTGGACCGTGACGTATGATAACAACGCTAGTACACCTGTGACGTTTATCGATCCGTTCTTGTTTTAAGGATGATTTTTATCTAATTTGTCCAGTTGATTTTAATTAAAAATTAGTATGTGTATCAACTAAACCTGCCTACCAGAACTTTAAATTGAGGTACCGGGTGATAACACAATCGGCGCTGAGTCGATCTCGAATTATCTTAATTAATTGAGGCAGCGAAACACACTTGATGATAATGGCCGATATTCTATATGGATATATATATATACATACACACTTTGGACGCGTCGCTATTTCGTTGCACGTCGCCTGATTAGTTCGAAAACTCATTATGTATTTACATTTCATACACCATCCATTCTGATAGACAAGCAAGATTTATTATTTTCATACATCCTAGACCTCTATCTGCTTACACTCTTGTTATGTAGGTTACTGAAATGCATTCAATTTCGATTCGCAACCAATGACTGTCCATTACTTCTAAAGTGCATCCATAGGATTTAATCAAGCTGTGTTATAGGACATTCCGATACGAGAAATGGCACACTCATGATTAAATTACACGTTCAACGATGCAAGTGTCGGGGTTTACAATTCTTGGCGAAATTTTAATGTTTTAGCGTAAATTAGTGTACAATATTGTGTGATATTCAATTTAATTTCAACTGACCTTCGATAACTTCAATAGACCTAATTTACAAAAATCGCATACAACCAGTCGAAGTTTTCGTTCCAAAGAACGTTGGATTTGTTATGCTAGAGTCACGTTCTGTTTCATGCACACTTATCTCATGACGATCAAAGATTCAGGCGATTTCGCTTCTTCAATTTGGCCCCAGGTTTCAGTTTGAGAAAGTCACGACCCCGCAATTTGGTTAGCGGTTTGGGTAGCGGCTCTTTCGAAACACGAATCGGACAATTAGTTGTGAATTGTTGTGAAATTGCCTCCCATGGGATATTATGGATTCTTCAAATTGTGTTAGTGCACTCTTACCTGGTATTTTGGGTGCACTTGAGTTTACATTGTGGTTTCTCGGCAGTTTGATAGTTGAGTTCCAAAGCAACTGCTACTGATGGTTCCAATTAAAAAAACCACAAACACTAGTTTTGTTTAGGTTAAAACGCTTCTGGTAAATTGCATTACTCCTGTAGCTTTTAAATAATATGCCCAAACAATTTTAAGGGTCTACTATACGGAAATAATATAGTTACACACGTTTATACTGTTAAAGAACGCTTCCAATCTTTCCACAGTGCATGTGGAATTAATTATAATTGGATTTTGATGGTTGTATTTAATACTGTAAACATCCAATTAGAATGTTTAGTTGCATATGGTAAAAAATCGTTGAGGAAATGTCTCAATAGACATTTTCTCAACGATTTGTTATATACTTTTACTTCTCAATAGAAGGGTTTGAAAAATGTCTTTTGAGAAGGGTTTGAAAAATATAATTTTATACACAATGCCGAATATGATTCACGATTGGTTTAGGTTACTTCCCTGCAGCAAAACTTTCGATACAAAAAGTAAACGGAGAAAATAATTGTATGAATTTGCTAATTTTGTGCCCAGCTCTGCACAACCGGAACGTTTTCATATTTATGCTGACTTTGCATTGCGTGTGACAGTCTCTATGGTGCTAATTGGATGTATTTGTCAGTGGGTTTAGTGGTTTTCCTTCTCCCCCTCCCCCTTTCATGTACCTTCATGTTTATTTTACTAAGTTTGATCCTCTGTGAGATTTGTCAATATTTGTTCATTGAGATTTTTGTATGTTAAGTTTGAAAATTATTTCAACTCTTCCTTTTAATATTTTGATAATTTAATATACAAGATCCCCTCCATTTTTTATTTTGTAATCAAATATATTAACCAAAATGTAGACAGTTTGCTGATACGATAGAGAACAACGTCAGTTCAATGCGAATATTGCAAATTGGTAATAGCACCAGCAAAATATCCAATATGTTTAACCCAATTACTAATCCGTGGGGTCGATTCAATTTCGTAATCTGCGGGCCATTTAATTTAATTTTCCGGTAGTGGGTTGAAAATGATAGTTGCATTGTGTAAGCTTATAATGGACTTTAAACGTTAGTTTGTTTATACTGTAATGGACAATAATGGCGTTTGTATGGTAAATGCTAATTGTGTTATTTTTAATAGCCAAACAACGTTTGCGTATGCTCATTGAATCTTTCTTGGCGGAAACAATGTTCTGCATTGAATTTACCTTAGCAAAATGTTTTATTTATATCACTAAGTCGTAAGATAACCTATCTTATGTGAATTTGTGTATTTAAAAATTATTTGCACCCGCCTACAGACTTCCTGATCAGATTGAATCAGTGATTGTGTGTAAACGTTTATATCTGGCAGGTGGAATGCCCAAGCCAGCCTTGCCCTTCATAAGGATAAGTCTACTTTCCCCACCGCGGTCAAGGAACCCATCACACTTTCTGTTCACTGTCTATTTACTTTACGTGGGAATTAACGTCCATCAGGCGTCCAAATGACGGCTGTGATTCTAGGGTTTGGGGGCTTTCTCGAGTGAAATGGTTCTTTCGGTAATTTCTTGTTTATCTTTCGAAAATGGGTGTTTCAATATGCCATTAAAGTGTTGATCTTATCGTCCATTAGTGCTAAATAAGAGATGTTTGGTGTTAAGTGCTTTTTAGATATTTAAAATGTGGTATGGAATTTTAGATGCCACATTTAAAAACCTCACTTGTTAAACAGTAGTTTTTATATTTGAACCCTTGAAATACTGAAATCAAAAGTTATGAAAGTGTAAAAATTTAGATTTTAATTAGGCTGTTATTGGTGGCCTCTGATATCTGTAACCAATAATATCTGTAATCTTATTCCTCAATATTTAATTCAAACAGTATAGTTGAATTTACTAAAATCATACATGGATACAGTCTATAATCGCTGGATTTTGTTTAGCTATTTACCAGCACAACGAAATAAAAACATACTAGATATAAAATCTTTACATTAAAGTAATGTTAGGGTGTAAAATAATGTACCTAAAATGAAATATCGTGTTTATGTTAAAACTATTTAGCCTACATGCGGACATTTCAAATTAAAAACAAAAATTATATAACAGTCATACAATATCAATATGGTTTAAAACTTTTACTTGCATGGAGTTTAAGGATGGAGTTACTAAATTATGCAAATTGAAAGGGTCGTGCCTGAGTGCTCAGTGGACGTTGTAGATGTCAAGTGTGAAACTGAAGGCGGAGTGCAGCGTAGCCAAATGACTCCAGCAATTCACTCTATTTACTCAGCGACAGAACTGCAGGAATTTACTTTGTGTAGAGGTTCGGTACTGGAAAATTCATTTACGTTATTTAATCTCTCTGAATATTTCAGGAGCACTCCGTTCCGTGCCAACTTGGCTTGCATTGCTTTGTTTTGACAGTCGAGAAATAAGGTGAAAATGTATTAAATTTTATTTTTATTTCCTTGATTATATTTTAATGATCGTATAAGTTGTACATGTGTTATGTTTTTTTGTTAATTATCCTTCTTTTCTGTTTTCTTGAATATTAATCGTTTTAGGGATTAGTCCTATGAAGTTATACTCAAATAAATTTTAAATCGTGTTTTGTCGTTCAGATATGTATCCTACAACGTTCGCTGTACCCTATTCTACTATCTTCACCGGGGTTTGCTTGAATTATAGTTGTTGTAGTTAACAAAGTGTTTACAAATTGCGTGCTAAGTGTGTAATAAGGTAATCGTCATACATTGTCCGCGTTCTCTCAAACAATATCTTTCACGAATTCTCCAATGTTTAGCTCAACTTGTTGTATGTCTGAGTCTAAGTTACACTTTTCTACAATCTGATTACTCGCTGTCAATGCAGCTGTGGGTATCCCAGCCACCATTATTCACTGCGATTGTTTACAAGCTAATCTAGAATTTCTAGCACCACAATAGAGTTGACGAAGGTGTTTCAGTCGTCACCGCGGATATTTTCGCTCGTAATGTTGGCACCTTTGACACCGCCGCCGCCGAGGTTTCCAGCCAGATAATTTGTTCTTAGCATTTTTCTCGTTTATTGTCCGTGTCAGAGCGTTTTAAACGACATTATTTATTCATTTCTGTGTTCATATCGTCGTTGGGTGTGACTAATGTCGAATAGCTACTTCGTGCTTGTTCTCCATTTTGCCTTCATTTTATTTACAAATTCTATTTCAAAGAGTTGTAACATGTTCACCAATCATAAAATATTACCAAATACGTTATATTGTGTTGGAGCATGTTAATCATTCCCCTTCATCCGTTAAGTAAAGTAGATTCGTAGCGATCCCTGAAAGTCGTGATCTTTGCTGTTACCGGAGAAAGTGCTGTCACGATATTTTATAATTAACTCCACATAAATTACGAAAACCCGTCAAAGGCGGAAATGTCCTGCGGAATTTCGCGAATTAGTTCCTCTTTACTAAAGTTAATTTGATTAAAATTTAATCGAATGATTCCTCTTGCAGTGGTGAATAAGCGTGTCTTATTGTTATTGAATAACCGTAATCGGGTTTCATTCGATTTGTATATTTGCATTGATTTCAAATTCAGCCTTAATTTTCTAAATGGAGATTGGAAGCGTCTTTTCTTATATTTTTATATGAAACTGTGTTTTTATTAAGTCTAGTTTCGTATGGGAAAAAATTTGATTTGGGTTAACTTGTAATGTCGTAGTGTCAGTTGTTTAAAACTTCCTCTACGAAGATTTCGCTTTGGTTGGTTAATGTTGTATTGTTTACGTATTCAGCCGAGCATTAACAGTTACTTAGTCAAACATAGTATCAGTTTTTGTTGAGACTTTACTATTTATACTGTTTTGTGCTGGTATGTCTGGATCACTCAGCAGCCACGTCTTGTGACGCGACGACTACCCGCGCCCCCGTGTGCTGTTTGCCGCCGTTATCGCCTCCACTGATAAGGACCATAAAGAGGTCTGACTGCGTCGCTCCTTATCACTGACCTGTCAACCGTGTAAATACGTCTCTTTGTTCTCTCGCCATTTACTGATAACGAGTTGCCTTCTCTGACTTAGAGTTGGAAATTACTCGCTCTGAAGAGTGTTGCCTTCAGCGGTCAGGGTAACATGGGCCGGAAATAGTTTTTAGTTATATGCGTGAAAAGATACAAGGTTAAATTGGTAATATAAAATAAATCATATATAACTACAACTACATACTCATTCTCCCGGGTCATCAGTATTGACACGTCGCCGCAACGATTTGTATTTCTACCCTGTCCTCTGCACATCATTTTCTGTGGTTTCGAGTCTCTCTATCTCTGTATCTTGCCCCGATCTTGTCTCCCAAAAAGATGTCCTATAGAATCACATTCTGGTTTTATTTATAGAGATTCTTAACTATTCGTTTTGAGCTCACCTTAGCCATTGATAGTATTACAAAGAATTTTACAGAAGGTTTGATCCGTAGAGAGATCTTGTATTCCACTATGTGTATAGATTATTAGTTTGCTCAGCACATATACAGTACAGTTAAGGCTACATTAGCCTCGGCGCAGGTCGCAGGTGACCCGACCCCACATATTCACTCTCTAAGCCTCACCTAATCCTCGCCAGACGGTTATTGGATCAAGTTTACCTGCGACTCCCAGCTGTTGTTTTGTTTCCTCTAATTACCTAAAGCTCCTGTATTCCGTTTCGATATATTTCCTTAAGGCTCGCCGTAATGGGCTTTGTGCTGAATCATTCTGTTTTTTTAGGAAATGCATCTTGTGGAATTTTTTGTTGAGAGTTTGCATAGGGACAAAATACTGTATCTTCGTATTCTATTACAAAATATAAAAATCGATTGACTATCCTATGTGATGTCATTAGACACAAACTACTCGTCTATGTTGGGCAGTATTCAGTACAGATAGCAGTGTAACGAGTGTTGAGTGGTCCACCAATGTTATCAAGCAGGATGTCATGTGAGTTAGAGTCATTTCCGTCCCATCCCCGCCATTTCATTGTAATATTTCAGTTTTCACCAGTACCATTTGTTGAAATTAAGTAAATAGTCGGTTAAAATAGAGAAAAATCTGTTAAATGTTGCAATAAGGCTGCATCTCCTATCTTAAGTTAGCGTGTTTGTAGCTCAGTAACGGAGACGAGTCCAATATAAGTTATCGTGAGAGAGCTTTCACCGATGTGCAGCACACAGTATGTGGGTTAACAGTGTTCCGAGGCCAGACTGTAGAATGTAGTGTTTGTTGAAGTTACAGACCTACCCAAGTTTGTGTTGGTCACGACCACTAATACCGAGTACGATACACTTGAGAGAGTTTCGCTGTCAACGTCCAGAGTTATCTGAGTAGTTTGGGCGATGTTCGTGGAAGGACGACGACGGTTGACAGCCCGGAACGGACGTGTGATAAGATGAACGCGTTATCAGTTGTGACATGGGCTATCTGAGTTACGGCTTGGGCAATGGTAGCCTCCAAAAGTGGTCATTTCATGAGGCCATCTTGTCATAAAATTAGGTTATGATACTCAAGATACTTTAGTGAACCTTTGCTAGCATTGTGTTTGTTAAGGTGTTAGTTTTTGCCATTTAGCACTTAACGTCAAGATATTTCTTCCGTGTTTTAGAGCTTTCAAACATTACCCAGGTTTTGAAACATTATTGTTCATCTTATATCCATAAAATTATTATTCTAACGCCAAACCGTGTATTTCAGATATATTACATGCAAAATGTGTGTATTCGAGTAGGTATCATTATTATTTGCATCATAGAACATTATCAGTGAATCTAATGTTTTTTGCACATAAAATGGCATAGCTTGGTACCAATAACAATGGCAATATTTATAATGTTTAAACATTTAAAAATCCAACCATTGTAAACAAACAAAACAATGCTTTTCAATATCTAAGTGCAATAGAAGTTTGCCAAGCGCATTGATTAAACTGCTTCCATGCGTCATTAATAGCGTTAATTGGTCGTGTCAAATGCATTTAATTCTATTGTGAGTTTATATTAAATTGTTTAACCCGGTTACATGCATTATTTAATGGATATGCCGTCCGGTTTGTGTATACAGGATGCGATTGCTTATGTAGAACATGGGAAAGTCAGCAGCCCTCGTAACATAGATAGATGGCTGATGGTTTAACATGATGTAAGATGTTGTTTAGGTAACATATCCCACAAATTAACATTGAAATCAAGTTTATTTCTAAATTGGGGTTAAATCAGACGCTATCCCAAACTTGTCCATTCTTTCAGATAGAACGCCCTTTTTCTGAGAGTTTTCAGTATTATAACTTTTTTCTACGGATTGTGAAGTTAACCATATTTATTAGTTTGAAAATGCGCCATTTCTCCCCATGGGGAGAGAACATATCCCGATTCCGACGAATTAATCCCACGGGTGGCAACACCGGCGCGGTTGCGACGCCGGAAGGCTGGTTGGGCGGAAATAATTAGCGAGTTGTAGTTAAAGTAACGGGTTGTATGTGGAGCGTTGAGTCGCGCTATCTTCAGTAGTCAGTACAGGGCGTTGCTCCCTACGTGTACCAAGGTTATACGTTTGAGTAACAATGTTTCCCCGCATGCCTCATAATCTGTACTAATACATAAAATTATGATTCCTATGTAACTGCAAAGTCCACAAGGAAATTCTCAAGTTCACCAGTTAGGAATTGGAATTCATTTAGAACGTATTGTCAATTTGCAGGTATCAGGTTAACACTACGACGATCCCTCTAACCACAGGCTGTTTGCAATTTGATACCTTATGTGCATCCTAAATTGAGTTGGAACTAATATAGGGTTGAGCAATATCGGTTTACCATAATACAGTAGCTAATATTAGTTTGTCTCGAATGGAAATGCATTATATCTTCAGAAGGGTAAAAAGTAAGTTCGAGCAGTGTTGTATAACATTGCATATTTGTTTGGAGAGCATGGATAGTTAATTTAAACAATCTGCTTACAATTACTCCTAAGAAAAGATATACTCTTTAACTCTCTCGTTGGTACTCTTTGCGATACTTCAGAAAATTTATTTTGGTACGTAATATTATTCTCGGGAGTCAAAAATAAGTTCTTCCAATATCGTATACTTGAACGATCATCAATATCTTGTGTGTATCCGAAATAGAACCTATGCCGGTTGAGCTACGGTATATCAGTTTAACATATTAAGGTAATATTACTTGGTCCAAATATAGTATTATTATCCTCGGGAGATTTAAAAAGAAGTTCACGTCAACTGAAACAATATACGATATTGGTTCCTAATCCAATATTCTTTAGATAATTCAGATGTTCTAGATTCATTTCCTATTGACATTTTGATCTGATTGTGGTGAGATATTGTTGTTGTAGATTGTCAATCATCTAGTGGCTGATGCAATATTGCTTTAGTTATTGCTGTTTAATTGACTCGCTGAAGCATGAGATTGGTAACACGATGAACTTGTGCTTGAGAGGCATTATTGACATTCTGTTGCTAATAATAGAAACATCCCACCTCACAAGTGTATAAAGGGTATTGCTTTGAGAGAGACAGATTTTATACAACAAACACAAATCTCTTCTTGACTCCATACCACCCGG
Source organism: Macrosteles quadrilineatus (assembly GCF_028750875.1). NCBI lineage: Eukaryota > Metazoa > Arthropoda > Insecta > Hemiptera > Cicadellidae > Macrosteles > Macrosteles quadrilineatus. The sequence goes on from NW_026542597.1 coordinate 8,680,154, forward strand.
TTGTAAGGTATCATCGGTAGCCAGTTGTTATTTAAATCTTGGATTTCAAGTTAAGATACACTAATTTCAATGTTCTAGCCACTTAAAAAGCAAGTTAAATTCAACATGATATCACTAAGTAACTTTTTAGAGTTTCAAATAATTAATAGTGAATGTTTTTGGTTTGTATAGTTAAATACTTGAATATACGCTAAACAATAATAAAATAGTAAGCTTCAAATTTTCAAAATATATGCCTACTAAACTTATAGGCTACACTGTAGTAATCTCGGACTTTCTCTTAACTTTTTAATTACTGGTTTTTTGTAACTAAATAATACTCAACAATCGTTTGAAATTGCGCTGTAAACTGTTACTAATTGTTCGTTTCAAGAAGGGTTTTGGAATAGGAAAGACAATAAATAACGAGCAGGGTCGGATCTGAGAGTGACAGTAACGGATTGAGGCAGATTTCAGTCTCTACACTCTACAGTATACAGTATACATACAGTGACTGTCACAGTGCAATGCATGAATACATCACCAGCTGATTAGCTCCGTGTGATAATCTACGGTTCCTATATTATTTTGTCTATTGATTGATTTTGTCTTAGCCTTATATTGTATCGAAACTGTAACAACAATAACGTGTCAATAATATGTCTTGGATTAGGTCTTAACATAGGCGTTGTATCAATTTGTAAAATGTGTGGTATGATCAATTATACTACTTGAAATGTCTACTTGATGGTAGGCTTCCACGGTAGACTGACCCAAGTTTTTTATTAGGCAGTTTAAGGCAAATGACAGCGTCGTCGTTGATCTACGAAGATAGTGACCTGTAGCCATCCATCTTCAGGGAATCACTTTAACATCGTTCTTAAAATTGTATTTCGCCCCGAAGATGAGTTGTTGAAACGCATCCGAAACGACGCTCGACCTCTCTGTACTCAACAATGCAGTCACTTTTGATGACCATGAAATTCTATATAAAGGTTCTATGTTTGTAGTATAGCTGTAAAATCAGATCACAATTATTTAGTTTGGTGTGCAAACTACCTAGAAACTCTTAACTGTTGATGATTGCATATATAAGGGTGCATACGAGTTACGTTTACACTTGATTTGTCTCTGTAGGATTTAACCCATTAGTGAGCTCAATCGTGCACGATGAAACATGCAAATATGCAGTTTGTCTCTTTGTATACAAGAAGAGGTTTTAAGCCGTTCTTTGAAATAGTTTACAGGCGAGTAAGCATGGGGTTGTCTAGGAAACGTTTGCCTTTGTATGTTAGAATCTCTCTATGTATGTATTACGTAATTAAGGTTATAATCTTTTGCCTTATAAACTGTACATGCAATTAAGGGAAATTTTGATAAAAATATCAAGTAGTGTTTTAGAATTAATTAGTTTAGTTTATTGCGCACATCATAAGGTCTTGTCACTTGTCTTAATCTTCTCATAATAACATTTGCATCATACAATTTGGTGTAAGATTTTGTTCTGTCCAGCAACCTAACAAGCGAGTGAAGGAAAAAGAAAAAGAATTGAAAACTTACTTTGATTAATAACTGTTTTGAATCAGTAGATTGGCCATTTTATGTCATCTACATTTAACCTGAATTCATTTGCGGGTTTTGTGAACGGTTGATCGTATGCACGCCTACCGCCTACCGCTCAGAGTAATGCTATGTTCGGCAGAGTTCAAGAGGCTATGCAGAACTCGCGTGTGGCGGTGGCGTGCGCTTCTCTCTACCGCTACACTCATCCCTTCAACACGACTTGAACTGTGAAATGTTTATAAACAGGTCTATGAAAATTACAATGACAATGTCGTTACCTGTGTCGGCGAGTTGGTCAACATTAGCATTCGAACTACTTGCACAATTGTTGTATAATAGTCTTAGTCTAGGATATCTCCAAAGCAACGAAAAATATTTTACGAACGTTGATTTGAAAGTGTACATTTCAGAGTACATAATCGCGTATGTACTAGTGTTTATGGTTATTATTATAATCCCGTGTCTATTCGTGTTTTACGTGGGTTAATATCAAACCAAAATCAGGCGTTAACTCATACTTTGATGAAATTAATAATGTAACAGTGTGTAACGGTAGTACATCGGTAAAACAGATTCTCCGAATCTTCTTTAACATTAGGCTGCATTTCGTACTATAATTTGACTTACTATTGATATTTTTTAATTTTAAGACATGTTAAATTTTGAACGCATTTTTGCCGATGGTTATAATTTTGATATTGTAACGCTAAAATGATTGATTCAATAAAGCGCAGCTCGGATATCTAATTGTAAACGTTACAAACATCAACTAATTTTCAATCGACAAAAGTGAATCACGATTTGTTAGCAAAAAAGTTTGTTTCACTATGTGAGGATGCTGGCAAAGAGATGAATAACCGTGTAATGATAAACTAATGAACACTATTGTTAAACATACGAGCGAGATGGAAGCTTTGAACGGATTCAGCGATGCTGATATTAGTTGTGGCATTGTCCGACGGAAAATTGTGTTTTTCGCTCTACAAGTAATATTGCATTGTTTGATACGCGATGTCGCATTATCCTTTGTAGGAGATCGCACTTGGGACTCGACAGTGTTTTAGTTATGTATCAATTGACTTTTGAAATCGAATTCATGTTCATATTGTAAACTTTTGTTTAACAAAACGTTGTTCGAATGTAGTAATTTATTCAACACAGATATATCCGCAATGAATCGTTTGATTTATACCGTAGATTTTACAGGTCGTCTGTGGATTGTATGTATACCAATTATCTCAGCGCCATCCGCTATCCATTTGACTATACTAATAAAACTATTGCTATTATTCTCGTCCTATCAGTATCTCGTTACTTCAATTATGTTTTACTTAAATTAAAACAGTCTGTTAGAAGATTATATTGATTTAAAACAAGAACGAATTAAAACAAAGAAACTAATTAAACTAAACAATGCCGGCCTTAAACTGTATCTCCTTAAGTGTTTTGAAATTTATAACGTAGCAAAACTGCTCTAGACTCGTTTAGAGTAGTAATTAACCCATTTATTGAAATGTTCTAAACCTTTCTCATAGAAATTGCATTACGTTATCAATTGAACAAATTAGTTGTGGATAAATTCGTATCTTCTTTGACCTAGTTGTTTAAATTCAAATAGCATCATGATTGTCCAGGTACAAGGAGTGTACCAGCTGACCTAGTGGTTAGAGCGCGGGACTTATATAGTCTTTAGTCTCGGGTTCAAATCCTGCCATATCACCAGTGGATTTGAATGGATAGAACTTCTAGTTAACATTCTATTCCCATGTTGGATTTGTACTCATAGAATAATAATTTGTGTAGTTGAGGTTTCACGGACAGTGTTCTGATTTAAATCATACATTTTTGTTGAATACGCCTCTTTTTACTAAGCAACACTAAAAGGACAGTTTATTGTAATCTGTATGACGCATATACTGACCCCAGTGAAAGAAACTTACGGAGTAAATAAAGTCCAGGTATAAGCTTACTCGGTGAGCGGTTCATTTTACTACATTCGGTTTCAATTTAAAATTGGCATCATTTCCTAAAGATGGGATTTTAACTTTGATTGGTTTGCAAAAGTCAATTCTTTTAGCTAATCTCACTTAATGATCTACTCATAGGATAGGTGAGAGGAACGTTCTCTGCATTTGAGAGGTGTCTCTTTGTCATCGCTATATGTATCGAATGGTGTTAGTCGTGCATCACCGTGTGCCGTGTACCAGATTCCGCCGCGCCGATCTGTAACGTTCTCACGGTATTGTGTCGCCAACCACTGCATCTCGCAACACTACTACTATATAGGCTAAAGAAAACACTTCAGAACAAACGTCTTCTACGTACAAGCAGACAATGCTGCGACAAATGTGAATGAAAAATGTTCACCTTACGCGTAGTATGTTGTTAATGTGCGTGCCACTGACTCTGGAAATATGTAGTGTGATCGTGTAGATATGGACGATGACGATTGACTCGTTCTAATACAGGAGGTCAACGTGTAAATTAGTTGTCATTATAAATTCGGTTCTCTCTTGCTCGCACTGCCTGATTTCCAACACAATGTAATAAAATCGTGCTGTTAAAGAGTTTTTATTCTAAATTTAAAGTACAAAATGGTTATCGTACCTAGTTCAAAAAACGTCATCATCATAAACATTTTATCTACACAACACGATGAACGTCAAACACATTTGGAAAACATTACATTTGGGATATAAACTAGCTTCAATTTGTTGTCGGTTTTGATAACGAATTATTTGACTGAACTAATTTGTTGGCTACTAAATACTCAAGACGGCCAAGGTACAGTATGCCAACCTGTTTATATTCCATATTCCAATGTCTCAGTCTCGGTGGCAAAAATATTTAAACAATATTCTTTAGTCAATATGGACATTTTTATGTCAGACTAGATAGGATTTTCAGTTATCGGCTAAATATCGCATATACTAATGTCATTGGTTGACCTTTTAGTTTTCTTCTCCTGGTTGAAATTACCAAAGATTCAAAATATTTTAAAGAACACACTTTTTTTTATCAAGTCTTTCTCGTTTTAAGAGTCTTCATTGATGTTTATTTTCACTTAGTTTTTGTTAGCTGTGAAATGGTGCCAACGCTGATCAAACTAAACTATCCGCGAAGACGAGAGGTCGGTGAAATCGGGAACACATTACTCGCATTTCAACGTATCTCGTGAAACTGTCTCCGATAGACGTGAAATGTCACGAATACCACGCCACGTCTCTAGTATCTACGTGACATTGGACCGTCGTGGAAACCGTGGCGACGTGGCCAATCTATTCCTATACAGTGTCCGTGGCATCGGTAGAAGAGAACGCGGCAATGTCTACCATCGTGTGGTTTTTATACTGTACCGGCTTCGGGAAATAACACTTGCTATCCCGGTAAGGCTCGAGATGGAAGGCTGAATACACAATTAGGAGATTGTAAGTTAGTATCACGAAGTATTTTAATTGTAGTTTTTTGTGGTTTTAGTTCTAGCCATACAGCCTATGATGTTCCCAGTACGCACCTAAAGCACGTTTTGATTGCACACTACCTTACGGTAAAATGTTGATGAAATATATGAAATAATTCATGAAGGACACTAAACACCAAGATTTCTTAACAGCACCGAAAAATTAATTTCAGCTATGCCGTCATGTGGTCAAATAAATAATGAGAGCGTAGATAACAACTGTCAAAATAATATACGGTTAAATGAATCTCAATATTTAAGGTCGTGTTTGCTGAGCTCGGAAAGGTGCAGTTGGAAAGAAAGTGAAGGTCTAATTGAGGCGCTTCAATTACAGACTAATTACGCCAGAACTGGCTCACAATGGAAGAGGTCGATGGCAGCCTCTTGACAAATTGTACCGATCGAAACAGAGAAACGCTTCTATTTAAAGTGTATTTGAACCCTCTTTATCAAACTGCGATTGTTTTACGATTTCCAGGTTTCTAATTTAAAAGTGAAGTTTGTGGTGGTTTTTTCTTTAAATATATAAATTGGGTTTACACTGTCCCAACACAGATTTATTTTAAGAATGATTTTATATGTCCAGGAAATTGAAGCAGGGCTTGCGACGTATAAAGTAAAGATTTGGGTAAAAGGAGATGAAGAGCGGTTCAGGACCCCATCGATCAGCTGGACAACATATGCTGGCTCCTGCTTATGCTGCACGATCCACATACATTATGTATTGTATTCACAACGGGTTTCATTGAGCTTTTACTGCAATGTATGCCAAATTGGATTGCTCTTATGTACTGTTTGGGGTATCTATCTATCTATATATTAATAGGCAAGCATGTTTCTTTAAAACCTTTTTTCTCAGCTCGTGTGCATCGCAGGGAAAATCTACGCATACTGTTGGAAAGATATTTTCCTGTAGATGTGCAGAATGCTTTTAAAAATTAAAATAGGCTAACAAATAAGAACAACAAATTAATTTGAAAACTTCAAAAAATTAACATGGACCAACTGGGTTGCCATGATGGTGACGAAATAACAACAAAATGTAAACAGAAAATCAAAACAAATGGAAGAAATTCCAATCACATGTTTATTTACAGTGTGGGGAGAAAATAGAGAAGTCTGTACATTAATTATTTTTGGTCGAGTTTCGACCACAGGACGACCACTAGTTGATAATTATAGGCTGGTGATTAAAGAAGTTAAATACAATAAAATATTGTAAGTGCATCATAGGTTACACGTTTGATGCGATGGTATTATTGGAATACGTCTCGCGGATAAAATAATGCAATTATTGAAGAATGAATATTGAAAGTATATTATTCCTATTTCAATACAATGCAGAATAAGCTAAAGTCTGCAACTACAACCTTTGTGTAGATTGATAGACACAACCAGTAAGACTAACCTATCACCCAAAGCAATACTCAATTTTTCTTTATCCAACAATGAACAATAACTCACCCTTATTTGATAACGTTACTACTGTATAACGTACTGGGAACTATCATTCTGATAGGCCACATACAGATTGGCCAATGGTTTAAGGGTCTTTTCTAACATACAGATTGACCAAAGGTCCTAATGAGCAGGGGCAAAAAATGGGGGAGGAGCTTACAGCAGCGATGTCCCGTGGGGGAGGAGCTTGTCTATTCAATCAAGTGTTTGTTAACTTTTTCTAATCTTACCAGTCACAGAGGTGGCCAAACTCAAGAGACGAATTTTACTTTTTAAAACACTAAGTTTTATGTAAACTGTTAATCAGAATTCATTGTCCTACTTCTGGATATTGCTTTATATTAATTAAATTGTTTTTTTGCCTTACAATATCCATTTTAGTGTTGGTATCCTTTTTTATGTTGGTCGCCGCCGGCCCGACCAAACGCGTGCACGCACCGTGACGGTACCAAAATAAATGTAATGAGTTTTTTTACGTGTGTTCTGTGTTTTATGTTTTAAATTGATGACGAATCTGAGAAGAGGATGGACCGGAGGACGTGGCAGTCGCCACGAAACATGTAGTTATGTACCAACACTAAAACGGATATTGTAAAAGTAACAAAACAATTTAATTAAACTGTTAAGTAAACAAATAAGGTTTTTACATTCAACTGTAGCTTAAACAAAACAGTGCGGTTTTCTAATACAAATAATCTAAAATCCAATTGTATGTTCGTTTGTCCTTTATGGACTCCGAAACCGCTCGACAGATTGCAATGAAACTTTCAGGTATTATTAAGCATTATTCAAGGATGGTTTGTGTGAAGTTTGGTGCAGATCCGTCAAAAGGGCTCCGCCCCAGTGGCTCTGGAGTTTCCCAACGTTAACCTTATGAGTCCTCATATTTAAATGAAATTAAATAATCTCAACAACTGGTTCAACTAAACAATTTGATTATGTGATGTTCAATAAAAGTAAATAGGTTAACCAACAGGGTGCAGCACTATTTTTTTTTTAATTTATGACAACAGCTAATTTGCAACCATAAGGTGAGTGAGCGTAGCGAACGAACTTCAATCTGGAGGCGAGTTAGCGTAGCGAACGAGCTAACCTGAAGGCAAGTGAGCGCAGCGAACGAGCTCCAACCTAAAGGTGAGTGAGCGTAGCGAACGAATTTCAACCAGGACGTGATTGAGCCATGCGAACGAGCTCATCTTGAAAATGAACGAGCATTTGACACAAAACCACATTAGGACAGGACGACGTCTGTCGGGCCAGCTAGTAGGCTATAAAATCTAACTAATTGCTAATAAACTCACTATTAATTTTCTTTTTAAGGACACAAAGTATATTTTTTGGGAGGTCGAGTTGGCTACGAAATTGTTAGTTTGTTTGACCTAGTTATAGCAATAAGGATAATGTTACCATTTAAAAGTCCTGAAGTGTTCTTTCAAGATCCAAAGTATAAGCATTCTCGTTTTTATGTGTATACACATTGTTTGAAAATTACCTTGAATATCCACCCGTCTTAGTATTTCGCACACGATGTTCATTTTTAAGTTCACAAAACCAATCTAGCAATATTCATTATAGGAGTAGTATTTTAACAAAAGTTAAAAAAAGGAAAAATATATTCCATTGGAAGTGAAATAACCCGAATATAATGTTCTACCACAGAATATAAAAATCTACTCACTTATTCAACATTTACGAAAACCAAAAATTAAAATTCTAATCTTCAAATAATTCTTAACATTTTGCCTTAAAATCCTGAAATAAATAATAATTTGTTATTAATATTCAGTCAGCTACATTTTCAATTGCCGCTAAAAGAAAATAATAACTCCAAATTGGAGGCATTATTCCGTTTGTATGATATCCCGTGAAAGCATATAACCTCGTCATATTAGCTTTTAAAATTGCATAGTTTGTGCTGAATTCTGTTGTCAATAATCTGAACTTTTTCAAGTTTACAATGAATTTTTGTTTACATCAAAACATATGTCCATGGTACAATTTTGTTTACATCCATACGAAAATTGGGTTATCTGTAAGTCGGTGATGTTTAAGTTAAATAAAGAAAATGTTGTATTTTTTGTATAAAATGTAAAGAAGAAAATGGTTTACGTTAGATTTTGTGTTTTCATAGTATGTGTCATTAGTATTATTAATCTTTCTAAGTTGCCTTGAAGAGATCGCGCACGCAATGAAAATAATAGAGATATGATGAGACATCATGTTATCACCCTTAAAAACTACAATATATCGTAGTACTAATATTGTGAAATTTTGTGAATTTGTTCATTTGTTTGATATCCAATCACGCATTAACTACTGGTCGGATCGGGTTGAAATTTGGTATGAAGATAGCTCACATTCCCGATTAACATATCTAGACATATTCTTATCCCAAAAATCATTTCGGGCTCTGCCCCAATGGCTCCAAGTTTCCCATGTTAACCTTATGAGTATTCATATTTAAAATTAATTAAAAAATGTTGTCAGCTTTTTCAACTACACAAGTTGGTTCTACGATATTCAATAGCATTAAAGAGACCACCTCTGTATCTGGTAAGATTAGAAAACGTCAACAAACAGTTTACTTGAATAGACTAGCTCCTCCCCCACACACATCGCTGCTGTAAGCTCCTCCCCCATTTTTTGCCCCTGCTCATTAGGACCTTTGGTCAATCTGTATGTTAGAAAAGACCCTCGAACCGTTGGCCAATCTGTACGCGCGCTTCTGATAATCCCTCTTATCCTTGACTTCTCTGCATCTTCACGTGTGAAGTGTAACTTTGATTATTGTCGTTTTGCCCATCCATCAATTAGGACACCTCATGTTGAGGTTAGACATTTCTGGTGCATCCTTCGCAGATCGATCCCGTCAACAGGTCAACTCTCAACTCTCTCCACTCTCCTACCCTTGTTATTCTTCTCAGCCTCGAGCCTTTGATTAATTTCCCCCAACTTGTTAACCGCTCCCTCGACACACTCGTTACCCTCCCCATTCCCTTACCCGCCCCCACCAACCCCTACAGTACGCGCTGTTGACTACGGCGCGTCGAAGCGCGTCCGTATCCATCTTTTCAACAAATTCCATCAAGTCGAGTTATAACAATGGGAATTTTATTCAATGAATCCTGAACCATATTAGGAACTTTATGATTTAGAATATTTCAACACAAACTGAACACAAAGCTCTTATAATGTTTTCGAACTCGTAATGGGAAAACAAATAATGCCGAGTAAATTATGCATGTGGTCTGGTGATAATGTGATGCACACGGCCACTCGACGCTCGCGCTGGTGTTGGCATTCAGTGACAACAGCCACAGCGATGCAGCATATTCAATGTCTCGTTAAACTGTGGCCCTCATCAATCATTCACGAGTGTTTAATTGTGTTCGTACATCACACATATTCACACTGCCATGTACATCTCTGGCTATAAGTCCCAGAGTAGAATTGACTTGACATTTTGTTACCTGTTTTACCGAGGCTGGGTCCAATCCGATCCAACGAAGGGTCGGAGTGAGACTGTCTGACCATCGTTTGTCTGGGACTGATCGTGCAACACTAGAAAAGCAGATAAAACCACCGGTGCGGTGCGTACAATTGCTGTGATTTTTAATCGAATACATGATGAAAATTTAATATCAACGTCATGTATTCTGCAGCTTTTTCACCGGTAAGCCAAGTTGAACTGCTTTCCGAGTGTTGAACAAGTTGTCTCAGTCCCAGAGCTAGTGCAGATTAGAGTGGGTACCATTAGTTAGACACCGTTAAGATATTTTATGACAGATCCTTGGCAATTATCTCTGGGACTAATTTTCCTACAACCAGCTACAGCGATGTTAGGTACGCAACTCTTGAGACCAGGGGCAGACGTTTGATGCTCGCCGACTCCGAGGAAGGCAGAAAAAGACGACCGGTCATTGTAATTTTGTCATTCATCCCAGATGCAACTGTTTCTCAAATTACTAACCGCTGGAGATTCGCTACAGCCTTACTACTTGTGTGGGCAACAGTATTAGTCTACTGGGGAAAACTTCTTCAGCTCATTCAGTTTTATGGTTTGTTTGTTTAACTTGTAATTAGCGTTTTCGTTGTTTTGTTTCACTGAATAACGTACGTTAAACGTACTTTGAATCAAACCGTCTTTTCTAATTTGGATCTCCTAGTTTGCAGATGTTTTAATATGGTTTTTTTTTTATTGTTTAACCATATGCTAATTTTAAATCGTGTTTTAGTGTTCTTCCAATTTTTCCATTTTTAGGTCGACAAACTGAGGACGTAAGTTAATTTTCTTGTACCTTAAGTTTGTTGATTTCTAGGTTAAAAAATATTTACTAATAAATAATAACTACTTTTAAACTAAATCAACCCATTTGAGTTTTATCATTAAGGACCAGTGAGAACGTGTTGTGATAGGTAATTCCTAGCACATGTCTGGTTTACATCCAAAGCGAACTGAGTGTATTCAGGCTCGAGTTGGCGAAGATTTCCCTTAACAATCGGATTGTTTCGCGCCTAGACCGTTGAAATATTCCGGCAGCGACGCCGTGTACATGAGAACTATTTTCCTCAGCTCCCCGCTCTCCCCCACAGAATCCAATAAACATGTCCGTGGAACCGAAGACACGTAGTGGCTGTTTATCTCTATTTTGCCACATTTTGTTATGTCTGCATTTAAGATAATTTTACAGCTACAATTTTGTATCGTAAAGTAACATTGGAACGATAAATAGCCAAACTTGTTGAGTTTCTTAGATCAAGAATATTTTCTCGTAAATGTACGGACATTTATTTTATTGTTTTCTTAACCAAGCAAGCTTTGTTGTATCAGTTTTCTTCTACAAGAAGTTGTGTGACTGTTTTACCTAGTTTCTGCCATATAGCATCACTCAATGTGAAACAGTATTTACCGACGTGGCATTTATTTGGAATGCAATCGTTATCAAAAGTGGGCATCATTCAATTATTAATGTAAACGCCTTGAACGAATTTATTAAGTTAACAAGATTTTTATATCATGTAAATGCGAAAAAGAAGCGGTTGAAAATTTAGGGATCAACACTGTCTCGGGACGGGGAGATGTTTTCTAAGATCTTAAAGAATTATTGCCAAGTCATAAGGTACCTGGTGTGTAACTAGCCTAGTGGATAAGCGGCCCAGATTTCGTTGTGAGATGGACGAGTCCAATCCCAGATTAATTCATACACATTTATTTATGCTATGATGGGTTTGGACCATTTTTCCTTATCATCTCAAAATCCCACTAGCTTAGAAACTTAAATAATGGTCGCTGTGTGTATATAGCATGTGGGGTGGATCGTATAGTCTATGTTAAGTACGACGGGATAGAAGTAGTGGTGAAAGACATGTTGCATACTACAGGCTACAGACTACAGGCCAGCGAGCACGAGGAATCCGCGATGGATCTGATAAGCTAACGGCAATGTTGATGTTGGCAGATGTGTCTCATTGACGACCTCGGCCACTCGGGCCACAACGCCATTCCGTAGTCTTGGAACAGCAAATCATTAAAGTAGATCCTAACTCAACGCATCGAAACTATTATCCAAACACGGTCGAGCAGTTGAGTAGTACTACTCGCACAATGGACCGGTATAAATGTCGCAAAGTCCATTCACGTGTAACGTATAACTCACATTTTGTACACGACAGCCGGGTCACGTGATATTGTGGCACGTCATTCTTCCATTCACCGTTATTATAACTCCATTGTAGCGGCCGAGATTGTGACTTGCCCGGCAAAACCTTTCAACCACGACGTATTGTATATTGTCTCACTAGTTTCTACCTCTTTCTTCTCCCGGTGCTGGATGCTGAACATGCCTGGAAGTTATATACAGAATATTATCACTGAAATGCTGTACCTTTGGCTAAAATAATTAAATGCCCAAAATTTAATGTTGAGTCCCCAAGAGAACACAGATGTAAATAACATATCTTACGTCTGATACGTTATTCTTTTAACTATGCCAACCTGAAATGGTAATTTATTGTAAGTTATACCATAATATTACACTATGTTAGTGTATCGGTAACAAAAACAGAGCCGAAAAACTTAATTTGCCGTATTATATTATTATTTGCCATTTAAATAGGTGAAAACTTATAGACATAACTTTAAAGTACATGAACGTGTCAAGTATGCCAATGTTACAGTAACAGGTGGGCAATTTCTGATCCACAGACAGATCTTAGTATGCAAATACCTGAGCCCAGTAATGGCAGATAGCTTTCTCTTCTGTGAAAAAACCCCTCCTCTGTCTGCTCATGAATTAAACATAACAGCTTATTTCCTTTGTGACTTCAGTCAACAGGATATTCCGCGGTACGACCACTTTCCATATCTTTTATTTTGTATTCCATATCGCAGGGATGAAACTTCTAGACCCTCTCTGTAAGTTCGTTATACTGAGATTCTTCTTGAGAGCTTTGAATATTTGAAAGTGATTCGATCTAATTTGAATGTATTATATACAAGAATTATGGGAAGGATGAACGTGTAAACTAGTGTAAAAGTGCCAATTACACTGTATGAGCCTACTCTTAACTGAATTTAATTTCGTTTAATTAAAAAAAATAAAATAAAAAAAATAAAAATAATTGTGTAATTTTGTTGAAATTGTAAATATTTTAAAAACATATGATGGGTAAAACTTAAGTAAAATGGCACAAGTATAAATTAATAAGTAAATAAAGAAAAGTGGGGTAAACTTTTTTTTTTAATTCTATGTCTAATCGTGTAGTCATAATAAATTAAGTTCGCACTTGGAGTGGACAGTAGGCCACCATTTGTGCGACCAGATACTGTATTTGCTCGTCAAGCCAGTTGACATTTGATATTGACTACTGTAAATGAATATGAAAACATACTTCGTCGTCTAAACTATTTGACGGATCACTATACTGTCACCACGACCAGGTCTGCGCAGCGCAGTGGCCGTAGAAAGCGTGAGAAAGTCACCACCCGCCTCGTCTCCAGCTCCCGGCATGCACCAGTCACTCGTCTATGGTCTAATTAATGCCCGTCGCAATTGTTCGTTTTTATAGTCCATCAAACGTCATTTTAACCCGTCTCCGCTTATCGTTTTCCCTGACATTTCAATCTGCGTTCCCCTGAAAAAAAAAAACCGATCGTGAGCAATAATAGCCGAATCTAATTAAGGTTTACTGCTCTTTAAGTTTAACGACTGCTTAGTTGGTAGATTTGTTTTAAATGTAAGCTTAATTTGTTTCAGTTTATAACAACTACTAACTACACGCATAGGTAAAACTTACATAGTTAATAATGTTTTTTTACAATAGTAACTTTTAAGAAATACTGTGAGCCTCGCCTAAAACACGGTTTGTTCAAAACGTACGTGTATGAACTAATAGACGTAAAATCTGTAAGGGAAGTTAGTCACAAGCGGTGAAACGTACGCTTATTGTTGTGCCCCAGCAAATTAAACCTGGGAAAGGGATAGGTTATTATTACCTACACGTGTTAATTGAATCAACTGTGGCGCGCGCCGTGTGGTGAACACCGCTTATGTGTGCTTTGTTTTGTACCAACATTATATCCACGTGTTAAGCAACACTCCAGGCCGGGCGCTGGAGAGTTTCAAATCTCTAACATCGTTCTCGTTTCGCCTCTTTCATTAAAGAGAAGGTTAATTGTTGTTTTTACCTGCGACGTGGGTAGTATTACACTCGCTTCTTCCGTTTTAATTTATCACGTTCGCCGTTTTATGCTTTGCCGTGTTTCCTTTATACTGTACCTGTTATAAATAAGAGACAAACGTTAAAATAGAAAGCATTTTCCACAGTTATGTTTTGGATCACTGCAGTATTGGAAATGGGTTATAAATATTCCTAGTGACGTACAGTGTTTCGGAAGTTATAGATCATGTTTTATATTTGACTATAGAAGTATTCGTAACTAGAAATTGCTCCCCATCAATTTAATTATTCGTGCAAATAAACTTAGCTAAATTTAGATCAAAATTCATAACAGTAATTTTTGTATATTGATCATTAGCATGGACATACATTTATTCCGAAGCTGATTAACGATACAAATCGTGATCGTTGATTGGTATATAACCACTGTACGTTGTCAATGTATTAGGAAATTCATTGTCCATAACCCCCATGATAGGGTTTTAGTAATTAACGGCTCTCCGTTACAATAATGACATCTTGGTGTACATTATTTGTTTTATAGGCAAATTTTCACACTAAAAAAGCCATCTCAAAAAATATAAAATTGATTTCGTTTACGTGAATTGCAAACTTGCGATCACATTGTATACCATGTTGTGACAGACCAGTAACTGTACTGACCTTGCGCAGAGTTGTACAGTAATTGTTCCAGGACTCTTGTTTGAAGTCCAGGAACTCATTACTGAACAGAGAAACGTCCTTTAACTCGGTTATCCCTTTTGCATATTATACGCCTTCACATTGTCCTACCAAGTGGACAAGCTATTATCAATAGTATTGTAGTGTTTGATTAAACATTAGATAATACTGGGAAACAAACCATTACTAACTATATCGTTTGATTACAATGAATGCTTTCTTGTTTATGACACTGTGTATTTGTTCCCACGATTGTTGATACATTAGTGTCGACTGAAGTTTTAATTGTGTTCTGTTTGTTTTAGGTGAGCGGCTATGATGAATTGCAAGCGACTGATATTCTTAGGGTGAGTTTAGGCTTCGGCTGTTCACGATACTCCATGTTCTAACGTATTTCCTAAGTTGAAACTGTACCTTGTAGCTAACGGTGGTGGATTTTTGGGTTTAAATAAGTTTTGATCAATTGTTTTTAGTCTTATTGTATGTCTAAGCTACTCTGTGTTTTTTTTTTCTTACATATATTTTCTCGTGTGGATTCAAACGTGATCAGTGGAGTCTTAAATGAAACATCACTACTGGGGATGATATAGGTCTAGACGTATCTTATCAGACGATGTTTTCAGGATATAATGAGGTTTTCAGTCTTCTGCTTAGTTTGTTGTCAAAAGTATTCTGACAGGCGGAATGAGAACAATATTGGCGCGTGCGCTCATTACAAAGAGCGGCAAATGTTGGAAAACTATTTGTTTACAAACATTTCGCCACTTGGCATAAACACTGAAGGATGAATCTCACAGTCTATCGTGTTTACCGAGAGTGTTAAGTGATATACATTTAAAACAAACTCGGACGCTACCTTTTAAATTGATTGTTTCTTTCGTTGTAACAGATGCTTATCTAACAATATTTTAATCGATGTTGATTGATTTTTGAGTCGGTAACATTACTTATTTTGAGTTCAATATCCGTACAGTAATTAGACTATAAATTTAACACTCTTTAAGGCCATTAATGACGATGGTTCAGCAATAAGCTATGGACATGATAGTTTGGGTGTAAACATTTTATGAAACGGTAAAAAGAGATTGATTGTCAGTGGTAAAGTTGTTGTGTATCGGTTAACAAATTAAGGTTAAGAATGTAAAAGTGCTTACCTGACCTTGACAGATTAAAAGTGGTTCTTCAATTACAAATATGCATTACGGAAGTCAAAAACGATTTTTCTTTACATTTATGGTTATTTGTCGATAAGTTCCCGTTAAAATATTAAATTAAATCGCTCCTTAAAGTAAACCTCTGTGTTGTGTTGTGGACAGTTTAAGACTTGTGTTCCATATTTCAGTCTCACATTTCTGATACAGTTTCGGAACACCCTGTCCGTTGGAAGATAAATGGTCTGTCTGGAATGGAAGTCGGCGGTTGTAACACAATCTTAAACACTTTAGAAGGAAAATTGTGTCTGCGGAGAGAGGCCTTTGAGACGTATCGATCGTTAATGGCTCCTCGGAGACGGAAACTGTTATGTCGTGTTTAAAATAATTGTTAATGCTAGAAATTGGAACGAGCCGTTGTTTGTTTGTGGTGACAACGTTTGTAAACCGTTTAGCAATAGGCACGAGTGATTATTTCGTGTAATAAAAGGTAATACTTCTGTTGTTGCGTGTCACTACAAGTCGCGTAAGCCTATATAGATATATATTATTTAAAATTGAAAATACACTGTAAAATGCAAACAAAAAAACAATTTCTGCAGGTCTTGTTTTTTTTTTTTATCCATACCAAAACAATCCGTAATCTAAAGCAATAACTTAAGGTTTACGTTAAATTCCATCAGGGTCCCTCTCAAAGGACTGACGTAATTATTAATGGATCTTCGTAAATTAATTACCACCTCCAGTCAACATTATATTATTTATTTCATCGTAATAATGCAACCTATTAATCATCTAAATATTACTGTATCGTCGTGTTGTCATAGTGCAGAATTATAATTCGTAACGATGATTTTATTTCGCTATATCTTTTGATCCTATGTTTTTGGATGTGGTGTTAATAAGTAGAACGTAGGACAGTTAGGAGAAGTTATCTGTTTTTCCTATTTAGGAAAAACTCATTTTAAGGTTATGACTGCAGTACGTGGAAAGATATTTACCATTAAATGCGTTATTTCCTTATAATTTGAATGATGAACCAATAATTTGAATGAATATTGCCAATGCATATTCGTAACCCAGTATACTACTGTCGGATGTCGACTGGGACTGGCCAGTCAGCCTATGTGGAGAATGTTGTGGTCATAATACACCCAACCATCTGCATGCGTCATTCCATCACGGGCGGTGGGAATTCGTGATTAATTTTACCCATCCTCTAAATTTCGACCCCTTTTTTGCATTGGCTGGATATTTCATTGCGTTTTTTACGACAAATGAAATTTTTTATACAAGCGATTTGGTGGTTTTAATGATCTAATTTTCTACTGGATTTATTAGCGAGTAAAATTTAGTTCGTTGGTCAAACATGCTACAAATTTAAATCAACATTTATTTCCATTTAAATATCACAATATTTTTTGTGGTCGGTAATAATAGGCACGCTGGTCTATAAAAGTTAAATTAGCTGTCACAGTTTGATATTTTATTTATCATGTAAAATCTAATCTAATGTGCGTTAAGAGATTCTTTAAACGCATTCTAAACTGATATTAATGATATTTTCAATCGTTCTTTATCTCCACTTCTTAAATCAGAATACAGTATGATTAAAATTGACCTCGTTCTAACAGTACGAACTTTGCAACTCGGTATACAGATATTCTCTCTGCTATACCCAATTAAGTTCCATATCGGATTTCCAATATGGAACTATTTTCAACTGCTACTAACTACTGTACCACTAAGTGATTATTAGTAACTAAGCTAGCAGTTGTACTATTTTTGCATTCCTAACTTTACTAACCTTGTCTTGCCGAACGAGAAATAAACTATTTATATTGAAGTCGTATATGTGTTGCAAAATATTAAAGGTTCGCAAAATTTATTCTGAGTTTTTTGTTTAAAAGCGAAACAGTTATTTTAGTTGCTTAAAGTATATAATTTACAAATAATTAAAGGTAGAAGACAATGTCTTCAGGAAAATTAAAAATGCGATACGAAGATCCTTTTGTCCTGGAGGTCGATGGAACGGTGGACGCTATTGTACGAGTTGTGTACCCAGTACAGTGCAGGAGACTGCGAGCGCCTTCATTACTGCCGTTCTGAATCGCTGATTGTACTAACGAGGCTATTGACTTGCCCGGAAACCTCAATAACTTACAAATCACCAGTTCCTTGCTTCCTTCCCGTTCCTGGCCAATCTTCCGTCCCACGTCGTGGACTGGATATTGTAAGTGTAGTCAAAAGTAATTATGATATTACTACGAAACACCAGAGTGCTTATTTTTAGGTAAAGACGATTGAAGGATGAGTAATAAGTGATTGATACAATAGTAGATTATATATATAGTCTAACTAAGAGTCGGCAGATTGTTTATGGTACGAAACCGGACCGAGTTGTTCCTGATCATTGGTCTTTCAATAAATGATCCTGAATGATGAACAAACTGATCGTAGTAGGTAACTACACAGATTATCTCACAACATTCTACAATCATCATTCACTCATATGTGGGTTTCAATACGCACCTAGGTATCCTTAGCATCTCAAATAATTGATGCTTGATAAATTATGACGTTATTTTGAAGTGTTTACCAAAAACCTCGCTAAAGCACTGTTTATATTACGGCTAATGCGTGAAAAAAACTAGTCATTATGTTGGATGGTTTTTGCTGAGGCAATCGGTGTTGTCCAATTTTGGGCTGGTATCAATCAGTGTTTACAAAAGTTGTTATGGTAATTGACAGTTCGAACGCGGAGAGTACAAGGTAATTCAATTATCACAACACACGGGTATTACGGGTGGTAGACTATACGATGTGAGGGGGGGTTGTCTTGACGGGTATTAATGGCACGCTCTTGTGAAAATAAAGTTCCTAAGTAGAGTTTCCTCTAGGCAACGAATTTTAGAAAATTAATGTTAATGTTCAATCAGCAAAACTACTCACTTAGTAATTTAATTCGCTTGGATTAAGGATGAAATTTTCTAACTAAAAGCATTGTAACACGTTTTCTATTTTTGCATTGGGTAATGTTTAATGTGGATTTTGCTAATATTTTTCTTAATAGTTTAATAATTTTTCTTCTCCCGAAAAAGTATAACCGTGTTAGTTCACGGCGTTTACATTTTGGTTGTAATAAAGGCATTATAGTTATTTAAATTAAAATTTACTTTCGTTCGGTATGTTCAAAGTTCCTGTTATTTTTGTCATATAATGTTTTATAGAGAATAATGATTTCTAATTCCGCTTTGTATTTCCGAATTAAATGAGATAAAGTAACCGCTGGTAAAGTTTAACGTGAAACCATGTTTCCGACTGATATCAAAACCGTTTTTATTACTGTAAAGAGAAACATTAAGTAGCTCCGACAAATGAACGGAGTGACATCAACGACGTGTTATATATCCAGGCAAAGACGCGTGTTTCAGACTACAGGTAGAAGATCGACTTGGCTTTGTAGCGAGTTACAAAGGCTTTGTTTTCAGCTGCTGCGATGTAAGCGATGCGGGCCGAGGTTTACTTTACAATGTTAATTCATCAGACCATGTCAGTCATTCGTTAAGCTTTTACCCTTGTTGCGTTTTGATAAAGTTGAAGGCAAAGTTGGTATCATGGTGGTACGCGGCGTTTCTCATCGCAAAGTGAGTTTTCTCTCTGTTGAATTTTGCTCTCTGTTTTGTAGGTAATTCTGTCGACCTTTAGTCCTCATTTAATGTATCATATTTTCTCGTGTACTTTTTTAATGCATCTAACAACCATGTATTCTAATGTTCACGTAGATCTTTGTCCATCTATTTGCCTATTCTATGTCCTCAAATCCATTAATTTATTTTATGATTGTGCAATGATACATATTACCAAAACCGCTTGAATTGTGTCTTCTTTCTGTAGGTTCACAAATGTCTCCTAAAATATCTCAAATGTGGGATAAACTCCTCAGGTGTAAAATGAGAAATGATTTTTCTCCCTTTTGTACTCGTATTTTGCTTTCTGTTTTGTAAGTAACTCAGTTTTCATTTGGTTATCATTCAATGGCATTTTTTACAGCTTTAAATTATCTGTGAAAATCTAGTCTTTAATTATACTTGTATCTTTTTAAGCTATATTCTTCGTCTTTATTGCCACTTAAGGTAATTTTCCTCCTTTTAATTCGCAATGTTTTTCATAAAAATAATTTCACAGATTTCTAATATCCCTTCTCATTCAACGTATCCCAGCTGTGTGGGATTGAGTCCCCTCGCGTAGTCGGAGCTGGTATGCTCCGAGTATTGAGCAGTGTTGAGATGTAGCAAACATCGTGTATCGAACCGAGATAACATCTAAATGAGCGCAGCTCGTGCTAAACTCTAGTGAACTCTGCTGGCCTCACGTGACCAACAACCTACCGCCAATAGACGGGAATGTGGTGTAAAAACAATACGTGCGTAGTTATATGAGAGTTGCAAAATAAAACTAACATACATGCCGCTAAGTAAGGATTTTATTCTACATCTAACCCAGTTAACGTAGCCTATTTAAAAAATAAGGTTCATGCGTTGAGTTTGTGATGAGAATGTTTGTAATTTACTTGTATTGAGATTTACAAGACTTGTTCCTCTTTCTACCATAGCATACAAACATAGATCCATATTTGTTAGTAAAAGACTTCTGAGATTAGTGTACATCGTAATAGATTGATGAATGCTTATCTGTTCTAAATTTACATTTAACCCCTTCATCCTTGTTTATGCTATTTTAATTCACTTATGTATTATGATTATTTTTGCTTAAAATAGTAGTTGTATGTTAAATAATATGCAGAGTAATAGGTAATATCTAAGGGAGTATGTTTTATCTACGGTAATATATTCCAGCCGATTATTTCAATTTGATGATGTTTGTTCAACCGTCTGATTGAATATCAATTAAACGTACAAGGGTTTTAAACCAGTTTTGAATACTAATTTTACCATGGTGATCACAGTTACAACGCTCTGATCAGTCAGTACATTATCTCCGGAGCATTACGTTACGTTTCGCCCTTCCCTTTCCTCATTACTGCAAAGCTGTTCATAAACTATACTCCAGGGCCTCTCTGTGTGCTAAACGGGTAAACCCAAGTTAATCCCACTTCAGCTCTATCGCTCCTGCTTGGTGGGCGTTCTCATTACAAAATGTATATTTTTTCCGATAACGGTTTATGGTAATTTCCTTAGTGATAAGTCAATCGGTTTGTGCTGCACAGTTCACCCCTTGTAGTCAACAGAGACCAAGAGACCGATAGACCCCCTCTGGTGGTTACGTCTACTCAGGTCGGCACGCCACTGTATAATATCCCTTTGAAAACCTGTCGACTCGATTTTAATATCAGATTACATCTGCGACACGAATAGTTAGTGTCGTCGTCCAGCTTTAATTGATTTCTTTCGTGTTTAACGTGCATGAAGGAATTTAATTAGTAATTAGTAATTTAGTAAACTATGATAAATTATGTCAACGTTTATTAACCTTTAAAGTTTGTTTATTGGTAACCTACTCTACCTTAAGTCTTGATACAACAGATTGATCTGTGTAGTTAATCAATAATCGATTAGTTAGGCAAAAGTATGTAAAATCGTAAAATTACAAGGGGAGTTAACACAAGTTATCTTGGGTGTATTATAAATTATACATGAAGAGAATACTCCTCTCAGATAATGTTTATTTGTCATAAAGTTTACGAAGATGTGTATGTCTGTTCCATCACACAGTCAGTAACCAGCACTGATAGGTCACATGCTACGGTTGGTGTTTGTGTGACAGTTGAATGATGACCCACACCGGTCATTTCCCACACCTCCCCTGTGTAAATCATCCTCCGCCACACGCACTGCACAGTTCACTATCTTCGCACTGTGTTACCTAGTTTATCTTAGTATATTACTGCAACGTGTTCCTCGTAACTATGTACATCACATGTCAATGATCGTGCAACATGCGTGTTTCACACAAGATGGTTTTCAAAACTTGGCAACTCGATCGCCGTAGCTTATTATCAGGTCGATTGTTGAGTGTTTTCAAAAGCGTGAAACTTTGACAGTTTCTAGTGGTGAGGACCCAACTTTTGATTGGTTACTCCCCTCCTTCCCCTCGTACTGCTAGCAACACGTTGTAGTTGTGACATGACTACGCATGCATTACCTCGACCTCGACCTTGGCCACCTCGTGTTAAGTGTTACGCAGATTAACAGAACGTGATGTTGTCCGGTCGTGGCGTATTTAGTAACATGAGCCGTTGAGAAAATAGGCCACCTCACTTGTGTGAAGGATTTTTTTAAGAGACCAACTTTGTATGAACCAAAAGCATTCTCAACATTATGTTCGGTATTTTATTTATTTTTGTTTTTGCGATGTCCTAATTTCGAAATTTAGACTGTTATCCGAAACGTTTTAAGCATTACTTCAGGCATTATCACATCGCTAAAAAAACAATTGGTGACCTTGCGGACCTAAAAGCCACACTTAAAGATTAATAGTGTTGTTAATTACAGTATGATCCTACAACCGCTATCATAAGAGGCTAGACAAATAATTATTTTATATTTTTATATTTTTCTTACAATTTTGATCTCATTACCTGCATCACGTTTCACGTTAATAGTCACATTAGTAACCCAAATCCTTGTTTACCCTAAATTGGCAAACCGATCCCGAAGTAGTGAAATAATTAAGGAACAGCTCGGAGCTGGGTCCCGCCTAATGACCGCCATCTTGGCTGAATAATAACTGAGGGGAGTTGCAGTGTTGCGGTAGTAACTGTCTACATAATCTACGTGGAGATGGTTCCAACTTGGACAATGGACGGCTGATTGTTTGGCTTGGACGGTTATGAACACAACTTGCGTGTTGAGAAAATCATCTTTTCACTATTTTTAGATGATTGTTTCTGTTTTGACATACTCTAGTCGATCATAATGTTAATCATCGAGCTCAATGGGGAGGTTTTAAAAATATTTGAAGGACATTTTTGTGGCAAAGAACGAATTGAAAAATTTGAACTATATATATTGTCTAAAGTATAAAGAGTAGAGGCGGGGTTTCTCACGGGATGCGCGGAGTTACGAATCCTTTTGGTAAAACTGTCAAAGTTCAGACTTAAGCATAATGAACAAGGTCATTATTATACATTGAAGGTTAAATATGCAGATTATTTATACAACACCGTCGGTTTTACAACATGTCTTTAGACCACTCACCAACCATTCACGTCAATCGTCCATTGTTGGCTAATTGTAGTAGTTTCATCCTATCCAAGTCAATTCGCCCAGTAGGTCAGAAACAAATGGAAGGCATTGCTCAACATGCCGTACCTAAACACAATCCCGCGGTTTATGACACACTTACCCGCGGAATGCCGCACCACCTGTAAGTATTCCCGCTAAATTGGTGACCGTTTTGTTGGCATCCGTGCCATGTCCTTTGCCAGATCTTTGATAGAATGTCTAAAACGTACCTGTCGAGGCAAATAAAAAAATTATGTTCAGGATTGATGAATGGTTTGTGTAAGTATCAATGTTATTTTGGTTGGGAACAGATTTGCTTCTCTCTTGCGAACTACTCAAAAGTCATTAAATGAATGCATTGAGGCAGTTTCCATAACAAACTCACTTGGATGCGATGCTAGATCCCCAATACAGTATCTATGTGTATTACTACTGCATTGATTTGATTAAACTAGAGTAGTCTGGGAAACTACTAGTTTAGATTACCATTGATCGTAAAAGGTTATTGAAGAATGATATATTTTATAGATTCCAAAATCCTGTAGGAAAAGTGTTATCACGTGATATTATAAATCGGATTAGCGATTTCCATTATTGGATGTGTCATAAATTAGTGTAACACTTGTACACACTTGAAACATAACCGAACAAGGACGAAATCGTGAAAACTAGATTGAACAATTCGCTGAGAGTGTTGCGGTGTATTGGACAAGCTAATGTTATTAACAACCGATTGGCTCATAACTAATTCAGACGTCACAACCGATGTGTGGTCGCGTTTTAATTTACAGAGTCCGACTGCGACTGCCCCAGGCTGTATGGTTGTGGTTGTTTTGTTGTAAAGTATTGTCGGACGCTTTCCACTGGGAAAAGTGATTCTCTTTCAAGCAACTTTTTATTAGAGGAAAAGTAATGATTTATAGATTACTTTAACGCTTGTTGATAACACATTTCGCAATCAAGTCTATATACAGTAATTAAAATTATAGTTTTGTTTCTACGTTGAATAGAATTGTGATTTTTTACGTTTCATAGCCATAGGAAGCCGAAACGAGCCGTAATACATAATTCCTATGTCTGTTTGTAATTGTTGAAACGCACTGTTTAACGTCACTGTAAACGCGTACAAAGGATGATTCTTTCGACGGGAAAATTACTTCACATGTGAATTTAGTGAAAATCGGTAATTTTTACAGAAGCGGTACGACATATGATGAGATGAGAGTTGTGGTGGCAATGTCAACGACCCAGGACAGGCAAGGCCATTAGCATATCCCCCGAGTGGCGACTGGCGAGTGCGGAGTGGCGGACCTAGTCGTTACCGTTACCTCCGATGATACAATCTGGTCTAACGGCACATCGACTCGCACACTCACACTAGCAGCAGCTGTAGACTTGTCAACATGTACAGATGTGTCTTTGAGACAGTTTTGAACCTTTCCTTACTCCACACAACAAATCTACCCTTGATGAGTATAATATTTTTTCGAGTTTTGATTAGAGAAACACAAGGTTTTCTATTGTCAAAACGGGTCGCCGGAATTTTATCCCCCTGGAATTTTACCCCCTGGGCAAAGCTGACGTCACTATGACGTAGTAACCTGAGTGGCCAAAAGTTTGTTCACGACCGGAATTTTACCCCCGTGGATTTGGAAGTCTAATGAAAATAGTCAGAGCGTGATTAATAGATTAGCGATAAAAACCGGAATTTTACCCCCTGTCCATATAACTAGCGTTTAGACAACTAAAGATGTACGGGCCGGATTTTTACCCCCGTAATTTTACCCCTCGGATATTTACCCCCCGGAATTTTACCCCCTCACCGATTTTAGAAATTGAATGATTGATTTTCTTATTTCTGTTTTTAATTAATTGTAAACATTTCATTATTTAATAGCCTATCTTTATTTATTTATTTTGTAATCCCAACTAAGTAAACAGAATTCGCTGTTTTATTTTGATTTACCAACAGTTGGCTTCAAAGATCGATTGCTGATACTCGAATCTCAAGATTAAAAATTAAAAACCTGTTCGATTAGTTAATGTTACAAATAAATTAAGATCGGCTTCTTAATAATAAAATGTTTACTATTAAATTAAAACTGAATGAAGATATTTAATCATTCTCACTAATTTATATATCTGGCCAGGGGGTAAAAATCCGGGGGCCGTACATTCTAGGTTTTTATAATTTGATGTGTTCTGATTAAATTCAAAACCCTGAAAATATATGTTTAATTACGCGTTTAATCAATCGAGCTGATGTCGCGAAACTCAAAATTTCGCGGCCGGATTTTACCCCCTGGTTTGTGACGTCACGTTGGGGGTAAAATTCTAGGGGGATAAAAATCCGCTACCCCGACAAAACGTGTGTCTAATCTGTTTATGTTCAGGTGTTCAGCAGATTAAATATAAATTCCGGACCATGTAATGATATTGATAGTAACTTTTCTGTCCTGTGAGTATTGATTTTTGTTTTGGTGTTAAAACATGTTTTAGATATTAGAATACTGAACAATAACTAATAATGATGTTTAAACTAACTGTCCTATTAGAGCAGATCCACCACAAGCCGTCATATTTTGATTATAATTGTCAGTAGAAGTGACGCGTTTCTCCCAAGTTAGTCTCGCGGTCTAGCGATCTTCGGCAACTATCCACTAACTAG
The DNA here is from genome assembly GCF_028750875.1 of Macrosteles quadrilineatus. Classification (NCBI taxonomy): domain Eukaryota; kingdom Metazoa; phylum Arthropoda; class Insecta; order Hemiptera; family Cicadellidae; genus Macrosteles; species Macrosteles quadrilineatus. The sequence continues at coordinate 8,706,041 of NW_026542597.1, forward strand.
CAGAGCTTGTATTAATTAGGTAAGCTACGACATTATTGAGATCAAACGCTGAGGTATTAGGCTAAGGCATGCTTAGATAGGCTGCGAGTATTGATTTGATATCGGTGTATACGGATCTGTTTATCCATACAGTAATGCTATTGTTCTCTGAACAAATGACATTTACTAATTTAGCGTAATTTAAGAATTGATGACAAGATACGTGTTTTTCAATGTAGTGTATCGATCCGTGAATTGGAATTACAATCTAATGGGTGATTTGTGTTGTTTTTGAGTGTTGTTAATGTACACAGTACATAAATATTGCACAAGTGTTCTCTTTCATTATTTTGTGTTTTATACATACTGTTGTAATGTTTTGTTAATTCTTAATACACAGATTTTTATCTTTTGTTTGATTACGATGTTTTTTATTCAGTATTGATTGGGTGTAAAGCGAGGATCGCAAAGACCTTTTGACAAAGGCCCAGGGTGCAACCTGGTGGTAACCTGAGCGGATAGCGGCTAGCTGCTAGCGGACATCGGCTAGAATGACAGATAACAGCCGCAAAAAGTGCTCGCGACCTTGATAGCGGACACCCGGGTCAGACGATCGCATTTGCATATATGGAAATCCGAACACTCTTGAACCGTTCAGCCTCTTGTTCTGCAAGGCTTGAAGATGCAAATAGTTTATTGTTTCAGATTAATTAAACTATTCGGTCGGGAATTACATAGTATTAGATGTATGTCTTCGCAGATACGCAGTTTGGTTTCTTTAAAATAAATTAAAGTATTTTCCATGCTAGTTCAATTTATAGTCGATCGTTATTTGTATAATGTAAATGAACAAATCTCTGTAGAAGTCGTACAGTCATTGAAGTCACAATACCGTAGAAAGACGTTGGATCAAAGACCTACCGAGCTGCAGAACTGGACTCAAAAATAAAAGAACTGCGTTGTAAAAATAGATAAAGTTATAAATCACTTTTATAGAACATAACATAATTACTTACTGCATTCATTGCGGAAATTTTGTTCGTGTTTAAAGACGAGATCGATGCATTAATGTTCGCTCATAGCCACCATCGCTGAGAGAGCTGGGAGTAGCACAGTTGGTAGTGAGAGTAATGTAAAGAGAAACCGAGAGTGTGAGTGTGAGAGATGCCTCAATATCAAGTGAACGATCAAAGCCGCGTCTGTAATATGCCGAGAGTGTTGCCTCTTAGCGATATTGCACAAATCGTTCATCAGCAACAGCGTGTTTACTTTTGATTAAATCCATATTTTCAGAATATCGCGATGCATTTTACTTTTAAATTTAATACCCAAGGTGGTGTGCAGGTGATATGGATGCCGGCATGGATTTTCGTGTAAGAGTGAAGCTTCATTTTATATTCTCTTGGCTTTACAGCCTTCAATATTTTTTCATAAATATTGTGTACATTATATTTGACAGCATTTTCCGTTGCGTGTGTTCAGCAGGTACCGCTGTTGGGTGTGGGCGGGAGATATCAGTACTGTACGCCGCGCCATGTAACAAGACTATTGTGCAGCTAACGAACACCGGTTGTAGACCTACCTTATCAGGTGCGCCGAGCGCCTACATTAATGGTGATTATGCGACGGCACGCTCTTCCAAATTGACGGTTCTCCAACCCACCTAACTAAATTTCATGAACTGACGACCATTCCGACTTCAACATATATTTACATTTTATTTTTGTCAACTAATCGTAATGTCACATGTTTCAATATCGATTGGTGGTGATTGCTCATCCATCCGGTAATGTGGAAATACAATTACCCTTTTTATTGAGTGGGAGATGCCATTTAGAAGCACTCAGCTAGTCAGCTGCTATGTGGGTCGTGTGTGACCACAAGTGTAGTGTGCAGTGTCTAGTGCTGGGACCTGGGGACTTGTGGTCAATGTATGGTCGCACTATAGTGCTGTACAGTATGTGTCACATTGACAGCCGTTACTGGACGGAGTTATAGATGAACATTTTGTAAATTAACAACGATGATTGCAATTGTAAAATGTAGTTATTGTTCAAGTGCGATTAAAATGTGGTATTGTGTTCGTTTGTCTCCGGTGATAAAATGTGTTCTTAAACGTGAAATGTCTTCTATGTATGTAGTGGACTATTTTCATATCTTTCTTGTTCTTTCTATTAGGCCTACTATATAAAGTTATATTCAACACGTTTTGGGCAGATATCAGTAAGTAACAAGCTGCTCATGTTTAATTACTGCATTATACACTCACCCTTCTAGAATTCAGATTAAAGTAAGGGTTGGCGATAATGCACTTCCGTATGGGTTAAAATGTCTCATTTAGCAAAGATGAAACTACAAAATAACATTCGAGGCAAAACAATACTGTTGGAAATTGTGGTACATTATCTCTGCCACGAATGTCGTCGTCATCGGGTGTCGTACCTTCTGTATCCCCGCCTAGAGTTACCGGAAACTGAGCAGAGTTATAGGCATACTACGTTGGCTCAATACTGAACGTTATCTTGCGTCAACAGACATTATACACGGCTAGAACGAGATTACGTAGATATAAGCACCTTTAGTTTGTCGACGTTTCTCGCTAAATCAACAACATAATATTAAAAATCTTATGTGCCAGATTGCAAGAACACGTTGTGTGTAACATTGGTTAAGCACTGATACATTGTACTAATCCATGGTGTTGTTTACAGGTATGTGTCTTATGAAAACTAAACGCTATGAGTGAGTAGATTTCTTTAATTACGTCAAGATTTTACGTTGTGTTAAGGGGATACTAGAAGAGATAGAAATATCTAAAATTGAAAAGATAGTGAGAAACCATTGACGATTTATAAAAAGGCAAGAAAATGCTTTTCAAATATAGTAGAAGTAATTCCTCTCTATTAACATATTATGAAATTGGTTGAATTTTTTACCCTTCTTGATGTAGGCTGATAATACAGCTTTAGATACGATTTAAGGAAACAGTAATCCCATAATTTTCAAACAATAAGACTTAAATTAGAATAGCCAAGATTTAATTACATAAACGGGCTTGTTATCTCATAAACATCTGGTTATTTCGCATTGCAGAGTTCTCTATGTTATAATTATTTAAAAAATATCCTTGTACCTAGCGTTGAACCTGTGTTTGGTGCAGTGAGATGACGGCGGGCGTGTCAGATGGACAGTAGCGTGCTAAGATAGCGTTAGTTAACTGTGTATCCTGTATACATATGCATGTTGGTACAAGACACATTCAGCTAGCTGTAGTGAGCTTCAACAATACCAAGGTCGATACTGTAGATCATGTACTGCACTTCAGATCGTGGGACGCGGTACACGTCATGGCGTTGTGTATGAAGTATTCAGCCATTGACTATAGTCAATAATACAGCTATCTGTAGTGAGCTTCAAAATATCAATGTCGATAATATAGATCATATTCTGCACGTAGTTCTTTACATCGTTGGTACTGCACTGTCTTCGGCACACGTTCTCGTGAAACAGAAAAAAATCGTGCGTACAATGCTTTACGTAGTAGATTGATCATTTTTCTGGATCAATTATTGAAGACAATTTCATGGCTAGTTCTGTCCATTCTAGTTGGAGCGCTTTTTGTTGTTTTCTATCCGTATACATTGATTAAACTAGTCCATTTAAATTTGAGTGATCTATTTAAACTATACCGGTACGTGCAATCATGAATATCACTTGACGACACTAATACTTTTGATTGGTCTTTTCTGGTTTCTTAATCAAAAATCTACTAAAATATTAATGATATTTTGAAGAAATCCCTAAAAAACAGTTGTTTCAACAACAAGGTAGTGGTGCGTGCTAAAGACTGGTTGTTAATTGCATTAAACACGATATTCAGCTTTGGCCCATATCCTCGTCCATTGTACCTCCGATGGTCGTGTTTTGTGAGGTATCTGGTATACAAGGTGGCGCATCAATGTTTTACCCTTTTGTACGTCTCGCCAGGGTCTTCCCATTCACCTTGCTTGTCAACCCGATTTTCCCGCTTTTTTCCACTTTTCCCCGTCCACTCTGTATTCTCCGTCCACCGTTTATCAGCCGTCCTGCGGAGAATCACGATTCGTCAAGGGTTTTTTACTCTGGATCCTGTCCTTCCCGTCCGTAATAACAATGCTTTTTACTTGGATTTCTTCATTGTTTTCTGTCCCAAATGGTTAAGGAATTCGTAAACTAGAAGTAATATGTTTTGGATGGACCGTCCACTCCAGAACTTCGGTCGAAGAAAAAAACATAATTCCCAACACGGTTTTAAACTACTCCTACTATTTTTGGTCGCTAAATTTTGTATCGATTTCATCAGATTTGGTAGTGTTATCATGAAGGGAAAATGATCCTATATTTCTATACCAAGGGATGAAGTAATTGTAAAAGTCATTAACTCAGATCGCAGCTGTAATTAAATATCCAGTCATACTTGTGTTGATCGCACTTAATTAACTTGGCCTCTTTCGACAGAGTGAGAAACTGTTTCAGTTTCTGTTATGTTTTATGGGTCGTAACATTAATTCTTATAAATTTACTCTATCTTTAACTAATAATTCAATTTATTTTACTTATTGAATTAGTAGAATGTCTATATTTCAAGTTCCAAACTAGAAATCGCATCAGTAAGTTACACGTTTTTCTTTGACTGAAATTTATTCATATACGGTCCCCGTCTCAAGATGTCGCCAGCCATGCAAGATTTATGTTTCGCATCTTACGTCCCCTTTGTCCTACTGCTCGTTAGTTTTTCTCGAGATGTTATACAACATGTAAAAAGTATGAACAGTGCTTGGACTGGAAACTATCGTGTTTCACGTTAACCAATTTACAAACTGGTTGTGTGCCGGATTAAATACCAATAACAAATTATAAAATTACTAGGGCAATGTATTTAATCTTGTATTATACACTTCTCGGATATTATTATTCTGAAATTCTTGGATTTAGTAAATTATCACGAAATACACGCCATTCTTGTCCGCATTTTAATGAAGCGTGTGTTGTGTGCCGTGTCGGACTCGACCATTGCTATTACTAGAGATCCTCCTCGTTATCAGCATGGGTCACGAACCCCGTGTTGTATATAGATAATTAACGCCATACAGTCGCCACACGGGACGTCGCCACGACAAAGACGCTGGATCCCCACAGTGTAAACATGCAATCAGCTCACCGACCACCACACGCCCCGTGGCTGGAGATTGTTGATCTGCTGAATCAGCGAAACATGTATGTAATCCGATCCGGTTCTGAAAGGATTAATTTTGTGGATAGACGTTATACTGTCGACACGGCGGGAATTCAAGAATAACAAACGAAATCCCTTCATGTAATAGGTTGGTTTGTGGATTGCATGGCGCTATCGAGATTCCCGCAACTAGCAAAGGAAAGTTTACCCAGTGATTTTTAGTTTGGACTAGAAATGATGTGAACAAAATGTATAATATATCTAGCCTACATAAACATTTACATAGGTGAACTGTTAACATTTCTTTAATCTTTATCATTGAATCCTTGAACGTTATTGAAAATTAAGCATAGTGTTTTAGTTCCAACACTCAAAACTAAACGGGCTTTTAAAATGAGTGAAGCGTGTTAAAAACACACCGAGAGAGCGGAGAAGAGGCCGGCTGATCTAGACAAATGAACTCTGGCTGATTGTTATCTGATAAACAAACATTCGATCGCACCTGGGTCATCATCAATCCTGCCAGTGTGCTGACGGTTAATATACCTATCTATCAATACAACAGAATGGTCTAGCCCGTGGGATTAATGTTGATTGTTTGCACTAACATGACGCTCTAATATTTGAAACCTATACATCGAGTGTGTAGGGCATGAACTGGAACATTGGTTTCTAAATCCGTAATATTTTCTATGTCACTTCCGACTTAAATCTGCCTCCAAATTTAAAACTTTGGTGGAAATCCCGCGAACAAACACATGGTGCCAAAGATATTTTTCTCGAGCAATGTTTCACACAAGCCACTTTGAGGTAGAACTATTGTTGCGTAATTGATTGTTTCGTAATTGGTTGCTGCGACACAATTGGACTCTTGTAGGACGGAATTTTCCTTGCACGTAACCGTGTTTCACTTGCACAGTCAGTCATTCATCAGCCACAGCTGGGCGCTGGTCCAGCTCTAAACTGTTCACCTGTTGCCGGTGCATCGCTGCAGTAAATCCATGAGATCCGCCTCTATCCTCGTAGTTCATTATGCTGAAACCTTGGCGACCAACAGTTAATCTAGAGCTCGACTCATCTTTATGTGTCCGGCGATGCCGTGACTTTGATATACTCTGTTTATTTGCCTTCAGTTGGTGTGAAGGTATAGTTTGGTGATGACTGCGTAACTTCCTCATATTTAGCTGCTATAATAATTAAATAATTGTTCAATTTCAGTAAACTTTTCCTCTTCTTCAGTTTCATTTGTTTCGACGATGGTGTGGTTTAAAGTAAGAAACTATTCATAGCTAACATAGACCATGACTTTGACTTTGTTGTTTAGCATTGCATAACCAAGATTGTTCGTACGAATCGAAAATTTAATGAACCAACAAACAATGCTCCATAACAACAAATCACCTGTATGTAGGTGCATCTACCGACACTAAACCGAACAATGCAGCGCATAGCGTTGAGAATCCATAAATCTAGACGAGTATCAAATACCTTCTGTAAATACACAAGTGGTTCAAACACTCGGGGTGGGTCGGGGATGCAAAAACGTGCAAAATGGGCCATAAATAAGAGCGGAGTGTAATAGAGCAAAGGGAGATGCGTACCACCATCTCGGCGATAAATATCCCTACCACTCCTTCGGGGACAAACACGAGATTGGTACAGTCAACAGTGGTGTTGGCAATCGTGAATGGCACACAACTCATATGTGTGTGTAACGGCACATTACCTAAATAGAAGTCTGAGACTAGATTTATCTAGCGTTCTCTCTTGCAACGGGATTGGCTACAAGGCGATTCAATGTAAGGTCACATATGCGGTCCAGTTGCTTACTACAGTAATAGTGTCGTGCTTATTTATATACATACTCTAGTATATTTGTGAGTTGAAGAATCAATTTGTTTGTTTAATTCACGTGAATTTTTCAGATAGTGCCAAGGAACTGCATTCAATAGTTAAGTCAATTCTGAACTAAGGCTTATTAGCTACATTATCGTAGATTCTGATATTAGGTGCTAGGATTTTTCAAAATTCATCCACCTGTGGGGTAAAAGACGATATATTACAACCACTATTATAAGCAATATTTGCTTCAACATAAGCATTTTTTGACTCTTGACGATTCACTCCCATCTCCAACGAATCGTGTACCTATTACATTATACCCACTTTGTCTATGCACCATAAGCATATCGATCAATTCAGTGGGTTCTTCCTCGATCTTTGATGTATGCTGATTAGTGAAGACTAATGTCTATTGGATCATATTATCTTATTTGAGCCATGCGGTACCAGAAGTAACTAAAGCTATTACTTCGCATGTTGTAGGAATATTAGAGATCCACGCATTATAGCTACAACTATCACTAGTGGAAAGCATGCTAATGTGTCCCAGGTATGACGAACCCGTGCAATTACAACTGTTGATGGCCAATCATCGTATTTATTGCGTCAAATGTGCTTTAGTTAATCGTTTGTGACATACCATATTAACCGTAATTAAATAACTAAGACTCATATCAGACTGTGTATTGTCGGCCGGAGACGCGCGTTTATCAATTGGGACCTGCTATGTCTCATTGGCAATTACTTAATTGCAGTAAGTACTTGTCCGTCAAGTGCTGTTGTAACTATGGCTCGATGCCAGCTTCCTCTGTTGCATTTACCATTCAACTTGTCTCACGGACCGTCACTGTTTTATTCACTACTGTCTTATCCTCCTCAAACAGATTTTCTTAAGAAACTTTCAAAGCTTCCACATATTTTTTTTTTCGACACTGACGGTTATTTTGCATTACATTGGCTCAGACTTTCTCTTATTTCGTAGCCAATTTTTAATTACAGTAAAATTTAACTTTAAACTTTAGTAAACAGTTACTAAAGAAGGACACCAGAATGACGGTATCTGGATTACCGCTGAACCAGAAATTAAAAAGGATTTTTGATTGAAGTCGAGAGAGGAAATTGCATTTTCACACGGTTCAGAAAGTTATTCTTCCGTTAAGTTATTTCCTGCAAGCGGATTCTGCACCTTTATTTACCAGATTGCATTGTTGAAATTAACTCCAACTGTCATTTATCGTGGTAATACATATTTTTTAAAGTTTTCGAATCTAGCACACATATTGTTCAGCGCATTCGTTGTGATGATACTATTAAGTTTTATCACCTTGAGTATTTCAGTTAAATCAGTTAAATTTCTTAAATTAGCAAAAGGTTTGTACTGGTTTGAGATTTATGGACTTTAAAATCGAATAGTAATTTTTCAGTCTCATACAATTTTAAAAGATGTAGACGCTTGAAAGGAGGACGAGTCCCGAGTTCATAACCTTACCGAAAGGTATTGTAGTCAAAACACTTGGCTATCGTTCACAAAAAATTATGAACTTTAGGGTCCTCCACTTTTAGCTGGAGGCGGATAGAGTGGTGCCAATGGAGATCTGTCACAGCGGATTTTCTCCGTGTTGCACAGCGCTGCCATTATATTATAAATTACGGAAAGCGGAAACAATCGTGTTCGCGGTCGTTGGCCGCGTGACAATCGCGCGTTACATAAAAACTGCGTTCCTGCTTCCCGCCGCGCCGCTCCGCTCTGACACGGTACAAGTACTGTAGTGCTGGAGAGTGTCACAACTAAGCGAACACACGTTATGTATTGACTTTTGGATACTGAAGATTGGGTTTGTTGTATAACGTTCATGTAATGTATATTGTATGTCAATATAGTAAGCAACTGTCAACATTCTATTTCCTCCTTTAGCTTTTGATACTATCGTGATACATGATGTCACATAAGAGATGCTAGTTTACAATACTTATCATTATAGTTCGGGTACGTTGAAAAGGTTCGACAGAATCCATATTGAACAGAAGCAAACACAGTAAGAAACTTTATTCAATAACGTTCATTTCTATACGAAAATGAAGCTACAGCATCAACATTGGAGTGGGACATCTACTTCTTAAAATAGGCATTCAATTCTGATCCCTAACAGTTCGGTAAACAATGTGTTGTGATTAGAAGTATTCTAAACATAACTTACTTAGTACGCCTTGGGGCCTTGGATGGTTATTATTATTTTGAACATTGAGTGCAAATGAAAGTAAAGTTTCATATTTTTTATGGCGAAGATCTTTAAGTTCTTTTATACGAGAGTTTGCTTGGAGATGATTTTAAGTGGTGTGTCCACTCGTGACGAAGCCGAAGTTATAAGCAGAAATGAGAAGAGAGATGATTTGAGTTAACACGAGCGAAGGGCGAGGAGTGAGAGGTGAGTGAGGGGTTGATCAGGTGAAACTGTTATCCAAAGTAAATGTTTGGAGACGTCAAGAGGCCGACGTCTGGGTCTGGCGAGAGGCCAATGGTGTTCTATGTTGGAGCGGCGCGCCGCGCGACAGCCACGGAATGTGGATAGCATTCAGCATTCTACGTCGAGAAAAACTCACTTCTACTGTATAATTAGTCCGCAAATGTTTGGCGCTTGATTGTGGTTTCCGACATTTTGAAGTAATTGCGGATATTCTGTAACGAACAAGTGTTTCTGCGTTTCGTCAATTACAAACTGTTCCAACGTTTCCCCGGTCTTAATTACACTCTCAGATGCAGTGATGACATTTATAACATTCAGTAAATTTGATTTTGATAAATCAAAATATATCCAACAAGTTCTTGTCTCTAATTAAAACTACCTTGTTGTTTAATGTTTCTTGTATTATCATTAACGACTTTTTGATTGTTCGAAACTGAATCCTGTCGTCCTTGATCTTTTGGTTTTAATAAGCGATGATGGCTAATTCTGTTTCTACAGCTAGTGGTCATTAACAAAGCTACACAAAGGCATTTTACTGCATTCGTCACTCATCGTTCATTCATATTTGGGTTAAAATGCACCCTGTTGTGCCTCCATCTCAATTTATATTATAATGTAAATCATGATGTGCATTTTTTGTCCCAAAAGATTGGATACCGGTGTTTAGTGTAATTGTATCCAGTGTGTGTCGTGCATATCGCAGATTCAAGGCTCAATGACTCAAATGGAAACCATACTGATTCTTAGCCCATGTTTAAAACATACACCGTCTGTCAGCTATACTAGGAAGACTAGGGCACTCCTACGTTACATCACCGAGGCTGGGCCAACGCACCAACGGACCTTGTGTCTTCAGTCGACCATTCTATTCAAATGAAGCCGTTCCATTTCCTCCGATGATATAAGGAATCGCCAAATCGACCGGCAAATTGCTACAATCGCGTAACTCGCCGAATTTGTGTTGTGGAATAATATTTGACTTCGGTGAACATTTAAAATAGATTAATACAGTTTTGACCTGTTTTAGACTCTCAGTAGATGTATTTCTATGACAGTCGTGTATATTTATAGCAATTTAAAATTGTAGTTTGAATATTGTACAGAAGACGTAATATACGAACTACTTCTAGTGTTTGTCGCCCTGCAGCACAAGGTTTTCAATAAACCCCTTTTGTTTCTCTCGAGTCAACGTAAACGAGGCACCTTTTGATGTTTGATATTAAACATCTATTTACGTTGTAGTTGTAGCGTAGCGGTAGTCTGTATTGTTTGTTTCAGTTGTTCTGTTGACAGTATACAGTGTACAGTTGTCAGTTGCCACACTTGTCGATTGATTCAACATCAACATGTGCGCGCGTCGACTGTAAAGCCAATCACTGTTACATTGTTTGCTATACACTTCACACTTCACACTCGCAACCCTAACCATCCATCAGGTAACTAAGTTTGTATGCGAGTTAACCTATCGACTCGGTGCTGGTGTTAACTCACAAAGCTATCTCACCTCATCGATCTGTCAGTCCTTTCAACTATAGTGGTACTAGTTAGTGTTGTAGTAACATTTTCGTGAATATGTGCTAAGCATGCCTCTTACCCTGGAACTTAGGAAAATAAATAGTTCATGATTACTTTCTTTGGAGAAGACTAAACTGATTTCCTCTGTGTGCTGTAGCTGTACTACATACATCTGTGCCTTTAAAATCACAACAAATTCCAAATATAATCCCTTACGGCCAGTGGCTTTTTAACTGGGGTTTTTGTAAAACAAAACTACTTGTATGTTCTAACATTAATACAGCATCACTGTACCTAAATACTCTAGTTGAGTTACTCTAGCCTTCTGTCGATTTGTTATACTATGGCTATTGCATCTCCACAACTACAATGTACAATGTAGATATCCCGCACATGTCAACGGTTGTTCTCGGGTCTGTCGCGTGCGGCTCAACATCGCGTTTGGACCGCGTCCAAGTCCCTGAATTAATCACCCGCTTGTTAAGCTTTCACTTGATCCAAGCGTTATCTTGGCCAATTGCGATTCTAACTTCTTTATGTTTGTTGTAAGATATTTCTGGGATCACTAACGTTTGCTATTAAGGTAGATATTAGGTTGTAGGATTATCGGCTGATTGATTGAATCTACCGTCGTATTTGAATGAATTTATTAATTCGTTTCGAATTTATTAATTAGATTTTCAGGTATAGTTTATTTTTTTAGGATTTGTGAGGGACAATTAGTTGATGAACACAGTAAATATTTCAGTTGTCATCAGAAACATCGATTTGATTATAATATTCTTAACAATTAGGAACGATGTCAAAAGAATTTACAAAATCATTATTATATCTTTGGAATTTAATTGTTTTAACAAACCGCTCATACATTTTGGTATTATGATATAAAATAATAATTACAAAATTCAATTTTCTTTAAACGCTTTTTTCAGCTTTTAACCTTTTTTACACTTTTAAACTTCAGCTTCTTTGACTTGCCAAGAATTCGCGGTACGCAGCCAAAGATAAAACATTTTAGTTGTATTAATTGCTCTCTTAAGATAATTTCAGTTCAAAACACTTTGATTGAGATTGTTTTATTATTTTTTACGAATATAATAACCAGTCATGTCTCGTCCTACAGTGTTCGCCTTACATAACAAGGTAATATCCCGTAAACACAGGCGAGGCATAAGGATGCCGTCAACAGTAGAACAATTTGCATAGTAGTCAGATGAATTTAATCTATGTTAAGCTCCTTTCCCGAGTTTACCAGTTACAAAGTTGTGAAAACTCGGAACTTTTTAGGGAACGGCTCACTCGGTAATTGTTCTTGTGTACATCCATCTTAATCTGTCTGGACTGCTTGGTTCGTTTCAGTTCATTTGTTTTGAACAGTTTGTTGAAAGTTCTAATTACTCTTTAATTCTGTTATCGCGTTTGCCTTGTTTAATGATTGGCAATACAGTATTTTGGTTTTCGCTGTTTTTCTATTTGTTGGTATATTATAGCTAGGCATAATAGGGTTTTTATTCTATAACACAACTTTCCTGTGGAATATAAAGATAATAACCGTTGAATAATAACATAAACTGAATAAAAATAACCATTGAATATCATAGATTTCTTTTTACTGTATCGGGGTCAAACGTATCAGGTAAATCAGTTTTTATTGTTCTGTTTCTATGCTGTGTGCAATCTCAATGCTCTGGTATAACATTAAAGGCATAGTTGGCTATTATCGGCTCAGCTTGATGGTTGGACTAGCCATAACTAGCGTATGGTATGACTACAGAACTGTCTGGCATCATAATATACATTTGGTCAGCATTGCCCTACAGTATGATTGATATTGCTTTGTTTTGCTCAGTACCATTACTCTAATATGTTCTTTACATCAATACATTTCTAAGATCTAATGTTTAAACACAAAGTCCTCCAACACCACCACCACCACCCGCGCTATGCCGACCCGCACAGTCCCAGAATGCGAATATCCATTTCGCCACGTCAGCTGTGGTAGAGTGAGGTGGTCGTCTCTACAAGACAGCCCAATTCCTCAACGTTCACAAAATAATTACTTTTAGCCCAGTCACTTTAGGTAAGAACCTAGACATGAAAGATGTAAAGCTGATTTTTTGCATGGTGATAGTATATAATAGGAAAGGTGTTTTCTGAAAGTTCCCTGAATTTCCCCCCCTTGCTTCCCCTTAAACCCCCCCCCCTCCCCCGAAACACCAGGTTGAAAGTGTAGTGTTTAACTAAATCACCTATATATTTTGATGTAAACGAGCTATCAGCATAATTGTGTTTTCTTTGAACTCCCCGTTAAATTTACTTTAATAAAATAACCTTACACGTAGCATTATCTCTACTGGGTGGGATTTTATATGTGATACAAAATAAATATTATTTTATTTAAAACGTGAAGTTGTAGATTAAGCCAAACGTCGGTTTTGCAGTAGGTAGTACGTCAATGTAACAACACTTTTTACCTGTTTGATGAGCTTTCCAAAAATGTATAACAATATATATTTTAATTTAAATTGTTACCGAATGAAGCCATTTAAATCCATGCTTCAAACAGCCACAAAGCGCATTTAGCGTACCATTCCAACTTGTCCAGTAAATATCTATTCTATATACAGGGTTAGTAAAAAGTGTGGAGACCCCCTGTAAATTTTTTTAACGGCCCATACTAAAAACACTAAACTCGGCACACCTTTATGGCATGTTATGAAGTACTTTTTGGGAATAACCGCCACTTGATGATCGTCCCCAAAATGGGGGATTTTGGGGGAAACTCTAAAATTTCAAATTTTAAGCCCCATTGAGTGACCCCTCATTTTGAAGGTCCTGGTAAAAGAAAGCCAACAACGCAAATTAGAGGTATCTACCTCAATCCAGTAAAAAATGGCAGCCAATTGAAATTCTCAGAAGTTAAATTTAACTTACAGCTTTTCAAGTCTGGAGACCCCCTGTAAATTTTGTAACGGCTCACACTAGGAAAACTAAACTCTACACACCTTTTTGGCATGTTATGAAGTACTTTTGAAGCCTAATAGCCACTTGGTTACCAAACCCAAAATGGGGGATTTTTGGGGGAAACTCAAAAACTTTAAATGATAAGCCCCATCGAGTGACCCCTCATTTTGAAGATCATAATAAAAGAAAACTAGCAAACTAGAGGTCTCTATCTTAACACAGTAAAATATGGCAGCCAATTTAATATTAAATTGCAAGTTATTTTTGATTTCTAAAGATTTCAATCAGCTTCCATTTTTTACTGGATTGAGATAGAAACCTCTAGTTTGCGTTGTTAGTTTTCTTTGACCAGGACCTTCAAAATGAGGGGCCACTCAATGGGGCTTAACATTTAAAATGTGGTTTTTAAAGGGTTGTTTGAGTTTCCCCCAAAATCCCCCGTTTTGGGGATGTACACCAAGTGGTGGTTATGCCCAAAAAGTACTTCATAACATGCCATAAAGGTGTGCCCAGTTTATTTTTTCTAGTATGGGCCGTTAAAAAAATAACAGGGGGTCTCCACACTTTTTACTAACCCTGTATAATTCAGTTTTAAAAATATTTGTACAACTAAATCTAGACTTCTACTAGACCGATTTTGTTAATTAATGGGTCATTGGAAAACCTAATTCATGTAGATTTGCAAATAATTATGAAAGTGTGATTTTATCAAATATTTGTGGTGAAAGTTTCTTTTTTCAAGTTTCTGTTTTCAAGTTTCTATTTGTAGCCAGCTTTTGCCTGCCTTTATTAAGAATTTTCAAAAAATGCATGGTAGTTATTTGTAGTAAATTGTATTCTCTTTCAGAATATCACACCCACTTTGGTAGATTTTCCCTCCATTTAAAAGTTATTGGTAATAAGCTAAGTGATCTACAAATTTTAAGTGGTGAGAAAATACTAAATTGTTTTTTTTTTAACTTTGTACAACTAAATTGATTGTATAAATGATTGTATAAAGCATTGATTGTATAAATTCACTCCCACCCTTCATTGACGAAGGAACTGACGATGATGAGGGAAAAGAAAGTTGATATGTACTGTATTGTTTATGCCTTACTTAAGTGTTTTTTAACTGTAGGCTAATTAAACCTGTTGAGCATATATTTGCCTTTTCTTATAACTACCGATTACTTAATTTTTAATCCTTTTGAGTACTTATTTTCTTACTATTTTTGTAATTCAGTGTTCTTATTTTGCTTGTTAAACATTCACACAGGGTGTGTAAACAATAAATAAATAAAAAGTAATCATTTAGTAATATTTACTGAACAATTTGGAATGATGTGCTAAGTGAAGCATGGATTTAAATAGCTTCATTCGGTAACAACTTAAATTAAAATATATATTGTTATACATTTTTGGAAAGCTCATAAAATAGGTAAAACGTTTTGTTTCAAACACATTGACGTACGACTTACTGGAAAACCAGGGTTTGACCTAATCTACAATTTTATATAAAAAAAGTAATATTTTTTGTTATATCACAGATATAAACCCACCCAATAGAGATAATGCTCCATGTAAGGTTATTTTATTAAAGTAAATTTTACGGGGAGTTCAAAGAAAAAATAATTATGCTGATAGCTCGTTTACATCAAAAGATATAGGTGATTTAGTAAAACACTACACTTTCAACCTGGTGTTTTGGGGGAGGGGGGGTTTTAAGGGGAAGCAAGGGGGGGAAATTCGGGGAACTTTCAGAAAACACCCTTCCTATCATACACTATCACCATGCAAAAAATCAGCTTTACATCTTTCATGTCTTTGTTGGCCTTGATTTTTAACTTAAGTTACTGGGCTATTTGTCTCCCTGTCCTGCGCACCTTGTCGTCAAATAATCCCTTAGCAAGGTTATTAAACCATCGCTCCAGATACGGTCTAGTCTTGTAATTTGTTTTATACGTCGAAAAACAGAGTTTTATGTCGCGTAGTAAATTTAATTTACCCATAAAGTATAAATAGTATATTTTATTTCTATGAGCATTTAGCTGATAGTTCATCAGTTTTTATTACGTTTCGTTATGGGTTTTTAATGTGTATCTAATTGAACGGTGTTTTTTCATAAATCGACGCACGATAATGTGACGAAATGAAGTAATAACATTTATTTAGTACTTGGAATTGCATTTGTCAATTTTATCTTTCTACTTCTTTAGACGTGTGTATTTCTAGCCGTGACGAGTCTTGGACTTCGGTGCGAGAGGATCAGGTTCGATTCTCTGATGACGACAATTCAAAGGGTTTGGGCCGCTTTTCATTTCATCAAAAGCATGTTTGTGATTATTTTCTTAAAAATAGATCTGGGGTAGATATATACGCTCGTTGTGTCAGTAAGCCTACTCGCGGACGTGATATATTCCCAATGTTCCTCAGCTGTGGCCGTCTGTTGATTGGTTGGCGTGTAGTGTTCCTGACAATCACGGCTCGGACTGGCTGTTTGCTCTGATGAGATTTTGACGAATGGTCCTCAGCGTGTGTCGTCTGATAACGTTGAGATGATGGTGTGTACATTCACAAATTAGGGTGTAATTTAATGTTTATCGCTGGCGACTATCTGTGGATCGATATGGGCGTTCCTCTCCTCTCTCCCATCCCGCCACCCTTCCACGTCCTCGTCCTCTCAGGTAAATTAGGGGAAATGTGCGGAGGATTCCCTCGTGGTTGAGATTGCTCGAGTCCTCAACGCCGGCGGCAATCTTGGATATTCTGTCCCTGCTAGTGACGGTTAAAACTTTTGTATAGCAGAAAGCAGTTTAAAATTGTTTGCTAATAGAATTTTTACTTGTTTAATTTAAGTTTTTTAGAAGTGGGTTTTAAGTTAGATTAAATATTTGTAGTTTTGAATTCAGAAATCCTTAATATCTTGACTTGAGTATGTAGTTGGCATGTTGTTTGTAAAACTCTAATAATGGTCAACTTATTGGTTGTCTTTATCAGTTAAGTGACTTAAAATCAAACAAATTAAAAAATCCCGAGATGCAGTTACCTATTACGATTAAACCTCTGTAGTTTATAAAATGTCTTATACTGTAGAAATAATTGGCTTTAAATCAAACCAACTTTAACATTAAAATCAATTACTTTGTATGGCTCTGTTTCTAGTTTTATCCGACCAACTGAAAACGTCGAATTTGTATAGTTGAAGTCAATTAGTTTATGTAGAGATATTCGCGTTCCGAGTAACGTGTTTATATCTAACGGGTAGAACCACTCGTACTAAGAATGGTTGAGATTGTCTTGCTGTCGACAGCCAAGCATGTACTACAACTGCGTTGGGTAACATGTCGGGACTATACAAGTCAATATGAGTGTTGCGCCATCTGCTGGTCTCTTTAACACCAATTGATTCGTGATGATACATTGAATCATCTGTGAATAGAGAAGTGACTCAGTATGTCTGAAAGTTGAATGAACTGCGAAATAATATATGGATGTTACAACATGATCACTGATTCACCAAGCATAATTTGCTATAATTTATAATGAATTGCATTGAGTGGATTTCAAGCTAAAAAAGTGTGTCATCAGTCAATTTGTTTACAGATCATTGACTTTGTCCTTTCGAATATCTAATACGCTTACACGAGCTACCCTTGAATTACACTCGGGTGATGCAACAAATAGTTCAAGATGAAAAGTCTACGTGACATTCACACGGCAATCTTCAAGATAGCCGAACATAAATTGAGTGTTCCCTGGAAGATTTAATGGCGCGTTGTAAGTGTTTGTACAGCTGCCAAAGTAGACCTCTCACGACCAAACCAGATGTTTGTAGGTTCTGTTAAGCTACTTTGACTATCACATACGATAATGGTTGAGCTCGACGAAGATATTGCTGCACTGTTGCATACGGTATAATTCGTCTCTGCTTTGCCATTATCTACTGCATCTTTATTAACATGCATATTTGAGTGAGGCGTTTCTAACGTGCGGCAGAGAGGTGTTTGTTCAACACTGACAAACACGTTGAAAATCACCACTACTGTTGGAAATCTTTCCAACAGTGCCTTAAAATGTATGTCAGGAGCATGGCTGGGCATAGGTGATTACTGCTACTTACTATTATTGACAGTTTTGTTTTATTACTGTCTCATAATCGATGTAGTCCCAAGTACATGGTTATCTACATTCAAGATACAAATAGTAAAGAGCAAAAGTATTGAAATCGCCGTGATTTGGTTTTTGATTAGGGAATGTGGTAACACCAACAAAACAAAACGTGACCTACCCTGGACCTATATACATTGCATTACCACCTCTACCTTGACTGCGCGGAGGAACCATAAACAGACGTTCACCTTGCCAGCTATGTGACCTCAGGCCAAGGCTACTTTCTGCTTTCTATCACAACTGGTTCGCGCACCTGTCCACTCTACATTTGTTTATTTACATTCCTAATGCCACTGTTGTGTCCTTGCACAGTACTGCCACACAAGGGTAAATGAAGGTAACGTTTTGTTTTGCATCACACAGCGTAATGCTATCGAGCTTTTCATCACCCGATGTGGTGAAATTGATGAACATTTCATTACTTAAATTCAGCGCGATCCATTTATCATTCAAATCGCGGCCGAGAGAGCTCATTTGTTATTTCATTGATTTGTTTCAGATTCTGAAAGCTTTTAGAATAGTGTGTGTGATTTTAATCATCCCGCGATAATGCATATTCATCATTGTGGAATTGATTTCCGTTATTGTTTACCATTAGTGAGTTTTTTCAAACTTGAAATACAGTATTTGAAATCATAACCGAGGTTTTTAAATTTAACTGTAATCTATACTATAAGAAACAGAATTTCAAAAGTCCTTGTAAGCAACCATAACCAACAAACCCAATAAGAACTCGCGTCATTATCTCCGAAGAACTTTTACGGTCGTGGATTTGAGTTTCTCGTGTTATCGTTGCAATTACTTTCTCTTTATATCTCAATGTGTAAAGTTAACATTCTCATTGTTATCTACGGGAATTTAAATCCGCGCAACCCCATATAGACATAAATGTCGGGTTATGGGGACATTAGTGTACTATTTAACGTTAGGGTGGTGATCCGAAGCCTTATCAGTTCACATACACATGTTCGGTGACGAATGGCCATTCGACACTAGATAGATAGTGTATGGACAGTCGTTGTTTATGCTGGTGATAACACCATTATCCGGGGTCACTTTTCATGTCCAACATAACCCATATTGCTGATTGATATAGTGGTTTGGTTAATGGAAAATCGTTCCTCTATTTCCCTTGGTTAGCATTTAAAGAGAAACATCACGTCGTGTAATTTTTACAAGTGGAATCACTGGTACAACTATTGGTACAAGTTGATGCAATCATATAACATTTTAATTTAACTCCTTCGTTCCAATTAATTGGGATGCAATATTCACTTTTACGTCTACCGTTATATAATGAGATATTATTTTAATTTTCCCAGAACAGACAGGGTAAATGAAATGTAACGAATATTTGCCAACGTTTTTGGGAAATTAATAATCATTCTCTGTCCAATAAACTGCAAATATAACTGAAGTGTGTGTGGTCTGAGAGCCCTCGCATTTACGGTGAAGTACACAAACATTGAAGTGGAAGCATATTGGCTCTCCACCCTCCTCTACCCCGCCACGGCAGAAACTTACATTCCGCTAATCTCTGCCAGATTGATTCGCTTATTCATCCATCCCCACCCCCTCTTCTAACCAGACATGATGTTTTGTGAGATTTTCAATAGAGTTATTAGTGAAACAATCTGCAACTGTTCATGGATAGTTCCTTCGAGAGGTTTGAAAACGTCAGAATAATTGTATACTGTCGAGTGCCGGGGAAATCCGTGATAGTCTTTTTTTCTGCGTCGTATCAAATTGAAATGGGTGTTATTTTAAGCATACCATTTACTAACAATTAACTCGTGAATATTGGACTGGACTTCCGTTCTGTCTAGACCTGCTACAGCTTAATACCCAGAAATTTATGAACGTATTGTTCATGCTTATGTACGGAACGATGTTAGTTGAAAGATCCACTTATATCAGAATGTGCCAGTGCATAAAATCTTATTTCACACTTTGTATATGTTTCTGTGATAATGAATGTGGTCTAAAACATGACACAGTTTACCATAGGTTGCCTTTGTGAAAAGGTTCACGTGTTCAATTAACATCATCTTAGACGTTCAATTGATAGTATAATGCTGGATACAACTTCGACATAGAAATAAAATGTCTAGTTGTATCCATAGTAAAAGATCAACCACCATTCTTGCCTTGTCTCGGTTGAAACATGTGCACGGAATGGACGGCCTAACACAGCATTTGTGTAACTGCATCGTATGTTCTCTTTATAGCTTAACAAATATAACAGATGAGGGTCAGATAATGTACATGTAATACGTAAGATGTCAAATAGATTTTCATTACTCATCACCTCCTGTATAGAGCTGTATCATCCTAAATAAATAAATAATAATTTCAATTTGAGCTTCAAAATAGTTGTTGATATACTTATTCAATCTTATCTTTTATATTATGTGTTGTATTATGCATTTTGGGTCAAATAGCTGATTTTTTAAGTTAAGTGGAAATACCTAAGTGAGTTTTATTTTCAATTAATCTCAGACAGTAGCGTTGTTTGGTTCATTGCAGCTCTGAGTGCGTGGCAGACCGAGTTTACAAATCCGCTCCGCAATGAATGTTTTGTTGAGTCAATGGAATTGTTAAGCAGTTGTTATCATGTCACAACACCGAGCGTTGTCCCTCTGTTTTCCTGCTATTATTTTCCCGCGAATAAAAACCCCTGTATTGTTTCTTGGCGAACCTTTTCAACTTTTATTGTGTATTCGTATGTATTGTTGTTTCAAGGTTGGAGCAAAAAGACGATAATGTTACTTTAGCTATACATGAATTAAATGGGCAGTATTTTTAGTCAAAAATGTATGCAATCGTTTTATTGTCATTTTGTTATGAATTCAATTTTTACTTAACCTCGTTTGAAAATAAAATGTTATGGATTCCTGGTAAGAAATAGATTTTGTTTTTCCATAAAATTCATTCATTGTACTACTGACTACTTATTAAAATAGTAAAATCCTCATTATCGTTTAGGATAAGTAAACACACCAATCCATAACAAATTGGTATTGCAAATGAGCCGTAATAAAAGATGGACAAATTGTTTTAAACCCTGTTGAGTGTAACACATGGGAAGTTATGCCAATCTTGCCACGAGAAGCAGACAAGTTTCCCACCTCTGCTTTTTAATAGTTTCCAGTTGCTTCAAGTTTGCGCTGAACACGCGGAACAACTGGCAGCGGTTGTTGAGAGTTGGCAAACTGTCGAGTTTGCTTCCACATTCGATCATTTCACGGAATCGACGAGGAGTCTTGGAAGCAGTAATAATCATTTGAATCAAACTCCTCCATGGCTGGGATTTTCATTACGAATTCAATTTCGCTGAATCACAGGGCAAATGTTATTTTCGTCTGTATCCCCACAGTTTGGATTTGCGTAATGTGTAAGTTTGTCGAGAGGCGGTAGTTGGATTTTCTACAGCGATGATTATATAGGTCCTACCATTTCATTTAACTTTGTATCTAACTTAAACCCTAATAAAGAATGTAATGCTGCGACAACAAACCTATTTCAGTTGTAGCTACATTTTTCAAACTGCGTAGTTTATTTTACTCAATACTCCGCAGAGTGCCATGGACCTGTACAGAAGTAGTAGCCGTGTCAAAATCACATCAACGGCACAATGCTCGGTTATACAATGTGTGTCTAATGACTTTTGATTAGTTACGGTTTCACTTGTCGCTGTTCTCTCAACACTCGCGCTCGCCAGAACTAATCAGCTGGTTAGGTGGCGTACAGCTGACAAAACATAAGTGACCTACGAGAAACCGTGGCTATGTCTTGTGTCATAGCCGTGTGATGATTTCCGATGGGTTACATACCATTAAACTGTTGCTGTTGGTAGGGAAAATTGAGAAATATAAAAGTTTCATAACAATTATATTTACTATAATAGGACCAATGCTGTGCTGACAAATTGTCAATCGATCTGTTGAGGTGAACGAATCTTTTCATCGACGCGATTATTCGCGAACAACACGTACCAGGAACACTCCGCGCCAGCCACATTAATATTCGTCACTTCGACATACAACATACAACCCGCTATAATCGGCTATGAGTCGAGTCCCCCACCTGGTGTACCTTTGTTGCTCCCCCGTTAATTATGGTAAGAGGAATTGTTATAAACGGAGACACCCTTTCACCGCGAACAGTCTCCCTTCCCTCGTCAGGCAAACGGCGGCGGCTTTCTCTACAGCGTATCTTCCTCCTCGTGAATCACCTGCTGGTTTTGCACACAATTAATTAAACTTTCAAAATGGTTTGTGGTTTGATGAGATTGCGATTTATTCGGGGGTATTATTAACGACTCAAACTGTTTAATAACCATTTAAATTTATATGAGAGCAATTTTTTATTTGACAGTTAACAATCTTTTTCGGCGTTAAGGTTTGTCAATTTTGTTTTGATCGAAAAGGAGAACAGTGATTTTTGTTGCGTTTGAAGTCATAAATAAATATAGATTCTTTTCTTTTGCAGTAGCATATTATTAGGAAAGTACAATTTTGGCTGAGGATAATTATATTTTTAACTTCGCAAATAAGTTATTTAAGATTTTAAAATCGTACCCTGCCCCCAATTCAAAATGTCAATGTGGCTTTATTGTTTTACATTTCAAAACTTAACCTTTTCCCTTACCAACCTCTACTTGTTATTTTACCCTACCGAGTCTTTTAGGAAGGTAGTGTAATAATTGTATTGCAAACTAAACCGCATTCGCTTACAATACAAATTCTTCGAATAAAAGTTCGACTGAGGAAGTTGAGTCATGGTATCTGGTGAACATAGAACGTTGCTTGATAGGTAGAGGAAGTGGTTGACAGTGCAGAGGGCTGAGGGGCGGTGGTGGCGAAGGTCGAGCGCCTTGTACGGCTATACACTATACAGGTCCACCCACACATACCGCGTAGGATGAGACTGGCCTAGACTGTGGCTAGACAATGGTGTACCGACGTGGGTGGCAACTGGCCTCTTGGTGTAGTAGGGCATCGATGTATATAACCTAACTGGATCGCGCTCGGCTGGTAAACGAAAACGGTCCGCCGCCGCCGCGCCGCTCCCCCCACCACAAGTGGGCAACCGCAGTGGGCCATAGCATTGATGTAGCATTGTGACCACCGACACATCGCACTTTTTTACTTCCTTATTGTCATCAAAATGTTTAAATGAATTTCTCTTTTCGTGTATGGTATTGTATGTAACTTTTCCTCATAGGTACATGATCTGAACTATAATATAGGGACCCGGAACACATATTTAAAATTGAACTTTCTTGTTGGTAGTCTTGGATTTATAACACAGTTTTGATGGTATGTATATGCATCGATATGGATTATTTTATTCAGTCAGTTGGGTTATATAGTACATCAGTTGACGTTAAATTATATTATATAACATTAATTGTTCACTCTCACAGTAGTGAGAAAAACTTCAGTAGGCCTACTGGTATTGAATTCCCAATTGTAGAATAATCAAAGGAAATTATATTTAACTTTTGTAGTTCTGATATAACTTTAATTAAATCTAACCAACAAAACAACTTTTACAAATAGAAATCATTTGCTAGACAACAATCATACATTTTAAAGATTTTCAATAATTTGCTAGACGTGGCTAAACAAAATAAGTTTATTTAGTTTCTGCCGAACGCCGGTTTGAAACATTACTTTTTAAGGTTTTTTCTTTTGACACTTTATGACAATCCTACTTTAGAAAACAACATGCTTATCATTTTAATGAGCATTAGATCATGATTGTCTTCACCAAGATCTCCGTTTGATCTGTGGCCTCGGAATACACATTGCCAGCAAACATCCTTGATGCCAAAGCACATATATTATAGGCATTCATTTTAGCCCAGTTGGTTGCAGCAAAATTTCTGAATTGATTAAACAAAAACTTTATAATCTTAAACACATCTGACGAGGCTCTGACTAGTTTACCCCTGTTTACATGATCTGTAAAATGTGTATATGGGCTTAAGTTGTGTTCGTCATCAACCAATAGATTTGTACATTCCTCACATTCTAGTTTATTTATAATTTTCCTTGTCACAAAACCACATATATAGTACAATGCGTTGTCCTTAGTACTATTAGTATCCTCGCAAAGATTAATCATAAGTTCAAAGTCGTCGTCGTTGTCTGTGTCGTTGTCCTCGGTTTCATTACTTTGCAACCGCGCTGCTTCTCCAAAGCTCATGGCCGTATTTTGATGGTGTTCATCTAAAACCAAACAATTCCCATTTGCAGAAGGCTGGATACTGTTACGGAACATAAGTTTTCTCAAGGCCCACTGAAATTGCTTTACATTTGGGTTGTTATTATTTCCTCCTCTAGCTCGTATACATGAAAATAACAACTCCAGGTGATCCTGAGAAAATTTATAAGTTATAGTTCGGCCGCATAGAAAACGACCTGCGCGCTAATGCTAAACCAATGCTGGAGGAGGTCGCTTTCTACGCGGCCGAACTATAGTATGTAATTAAATTTGAGATCAGTTAGTAGTTTATCAATTAAAATGCGAAATGTGTTGATGTTAGTAATGAAACCGAGAGCAAATGTCTTTCTAGGGTGTTCTAAGATAGGGACGTTTTCAATTTGTAAACTTTTTAAATAGTTTAAACTTTTGTCTAAGATCATATTAATGTACATAAGGTTTTCTTTCTTTATGGGGGATTTGAAATTCTTCCCAAACGGGTCTCTACTGTTGAAAATGTCAAATAATTGGTCAATTATTCGAATGAAATCGATGGTTGGTTTACAACCTACAAAATTGGGATGTTCCTTCATTAACAAAAATTCTAAAGCGTTCTACATCATGACGCAGTGATGTAGAACTTTCATTAGACATAACAAAAAGTACCACCACTAACATCACGAGTACGACAGTGATTACATGGGATGTAAACAGTGCACACATGCAGAAGTCAACGCACGAGACAGTCGCCGGCGCCGCGTGGTTGCCCACCAGTGGTGGGGGGAGCCTACTGTGCGCCGGCTCGTTTTCAGCGCTGTACTCTCGTGGCAGGGCGCGATCCAGTTAGGTTATATACATCGATGTAGTAGGGTACGATCAAGATTGTTACTCCTCGTGGCCACTAGCATTGGGTGTCCACAGCTAACTTAACTAACTTTGACACGGCTAGCAGTGTGGTTTGTTTTATTTAGTGTGGTATTATTAGTTTCATGGAAATAGGAATATCGTAATTAATTTGTAATATGTTCGGATTTGTAACACTTGTTTGGATTTGTTAGTAATAATTACCAATCACGCAAAATAAGTGCTTTTAAAAACTATGTCAAATTGTTGCAGCTAAAAAAGCTATTTTGAAAAGGTCCACTTTAAAGGTAGCGTATACGACTATTTTTAATATTGTCTATGAAGAATTTTGTGATTTCAGTCTCGAATACACCTAATCTACCTTCCTGCTCTAATAATACCATATACAAACTTAAATTGCAATTAAAACACTTCTAATGGTGATAAAACAGTACAATTACAAGTTCAATGACCATGTTTCCTACAGCGTTTGATTGACTTGTGTCTTGATTAGCATAATGCACTGTTAATCCAGTTACTTTAAATTGATCTCTTGGCGAGTGCAGAACACTGAATTCTGGCGAAGTCATTTCAACAAGCTTGCACAGTTGCTGTTTTGTGTTTGCTCTCAATGCGGCATCCGTCTTGGCGTTCTCAAGAGCAGCGAGAAGTACGGGACTCATCGCGGCTTCGGCTTCCTTGCAATTAAAAGTTCGCCATCGCTACTGGGACACGAGAGTCGGCTTTGTTATACGTTCCATCAATGTTTTTATCAGCCCTGCCGCTTGTGGCGGTGTCAATTAGATTTTGATTACAACCTATTGTGTCGACTATGGGTCCCTTCGGGCGTGTAATAGATATTGAAAGAAAGATATCCCCTCATCTGATTCGGTTTTGATTGGTTTGTATGTTATGAAAATTGAAACCGAGGTTTTGTCCGATCGTTAGCAAGTTTCACTATACATCGATGGTTTTCTTGAATAGAATTTTATTGCGAAGATGAACTTGGAATATTTGGCCATTTTGATACAGGACGTTTAGGTAACTTTAACTTTCAGTATCGACTAAGGTTACTAATTTGTTCGGCCTCTCACTAAAATATTTGCAACTGTTCTCTTAATTGGTTCCTAGTATTTTTCCGATATGATGATACCAAGCGTACAGTTATTTATAAAATAGTTGAGAAATCTGCCAATCTGTGTCAAAAGCCGAGATATCTTGTTATCACTCTCTGCACGCTTCCGTTCTGTTACTGATACAGCTGTAGCCACTTCCGGTGGTTTTGTCGCCGGAAACACCAAAGATTGGAGTTTGATGGACACAGTCGCTCGAAATGTTTTCTCAGCTGGAAAGAACGTATTTATTTAAAACAGTGACATAATTTGTTAAAGTTAAGGTGGTTAAACAAGCTTGTTTACCGGCTAGTTTAATAATTTATATAGCAATATTTACATCACACTACTACTAGGCTATTGATCCTAGTAAAGTCAGCCGAGCATCGGTGACCTGTTATGACGTCTCAGACAGTGGCTTTGCAGCGAGATTGGATCCGTAGATGCCGGATTAGTGTCAGGTCCGAGTTGATACTTGTCGGATCTCCAGGCCAATCCTTGTACAGTATCTGGATCTTACTTCGATGTAGTCTTATGTCAAAAATGCTGTTTTCTCTTATACCAGATTTGTTGTAGCTGAGTTACATCTCGAGTTTAGTATCCGCTCGGGGGATGATAATAGCCTGCAAAAGGTTTTGCCCGTGTTGAATTTCATATTGAACTTTGTACACCGTAGATTTTGTGTTTTAGCTTCAGGTAGAACTGAGTTCCTTTTTGCTTTAAGTTCTATATTTATCTTTTTAAATGTTATAACTTAGTTGTTATTCTCATCATAATTGGTAACCAGGCAAAAACATGTAGTTTACAGAGAAACAGTATCTCCCGTTTACTCAGAATATGTAGTACTGTTTTCTCTTAGGTTTATAATGATGCTTGTTTTCGTGGGTCATATAATATTTCCCCATCCAAACGTATAAATTGTAGGAATGTTTGTTTAATAATTCAGTTCATCTAGTTTAAATTCGCATGTGAACAACCGCTGTACAGTGTAGTACTTGATGAAAGAGAGCGTTGGGTCGCCGCGGGCGCGAAACGCCGATACGTCAGCCCAGACAAGTTGCGGTCCAAGCTAAGTTTTACCATTACAACTTTTCCCCCCTCAGATTTCTTCCAATATCTTTCATCCGTTCTCTGCTTCTCTCCCAACAAGTGTACTCTGTGTTCATCATGTTTAAAAGAGGAGGTCTTTCTTATTTGATTTGTACCTACACCTAAAGAATATATACATTTTTATAATACTACCCATGGTTTTAAGAGTGAATGGCATGTGTGTAACGGACGCAGGACGATGGTCCCGGGCTGGTGGAATGTGATAGTGTCCTGCGGTGGACCAAGGACACGCGTAGGCTATCCTCATCCTCAACACCTCCTTTATTGGACATCACCACTAGCCGCGCCCTGGCGTCTATCTCAATTTTACTTTTATTGGCGGTGCCAATGTGTATTTTTATACACACTAGACTTGATTAAATTTTTAGAAAACACTTTTGATTTTACTGTATAGTATCGGGTGACACACAAGCAATTCTATCAACGAATAAAAGTTGTTGTAGCTTATATACTTATTTATAAGCTGCACAATTTCCTTAAGCTAACCATTTATAATTTCTTAGAAATTTTAGCATTTCAATTTTTCTGTTTAATTTGAACTGTGCAAATTACGTTAGCTTACCACTAGGTAACCTTTAGTTATTTAGGTTAATTGCTGGGCAAGTTTGCATATGTCATGTTAGGCATAAAATCGTAAAAATAAATTACGTTACTGAATAGTATACTGTTATTTTCTATTTGAGATCTTCTATATTTTAAGCACAATATTACACCTCACAACCCAGGACTGAGGATAAATAAAGCCAATAACCAGTGGACCAGTGTAGTGAGAGTGTGAGTGTGAGGCGGTATATACGTGTTGTGCAGGACCACATGTCGCCGTCCCAGATGATGTTTCTCGCAACTTTTCTAATTTCGCCGTATTATTTTGGTCCGGTCTAATAATGCCGCCTCACATTGTTTCCACGACAAGACTGGTATTACCAGCAAATGAATACAGTTTTCCTCGTTCATGTTCATATAGTTTATCCTATAACGAGGACATGTTTCTCTTGTTTGTGTTTTCTTTTTACTGATTCAATGTGTTGTTTCAGGTATGTCCGTGTTGATTCAACTTTGTGGATTTTGTAAGTAAACTATACAAATAATTACATACAGGGTGTCTACAGCTTTTTTGTAATTTAGTTGCGTTCTGGATGTCCTCGATGAATTAATTTTATAATGTGCCTTTGAATTTCTGATTCGCTTACCAAAAAAAGTTACAAATTATGTTGAGCTTTATGAAATCGGATTGTGCTAATATCAAAATGTGACTAATATCATTTTACCGCACTTATCATTTTAATTTTATTCTAATCAAAGAACCTAAGCTCTTGTAAGCCGACATCAGTATGGAAATAGTCCTCAAACCCCCTAATAGCAGGTAATTACAGATGCTGTAGACACCTTCGTTTACTATCAAAAACTACACATACCTGTTCGTCAATAATCGTAAGATACTTTTTAATTCCATAAGCCTCGCTCAAATATCAGTTTGCTAATCCCCCTCGGCCGTCTATATAGAGAGTGGTTGAATACAGAAGTGAGTTGTCAGTCAGCCTTGTACCCGGTGACCGCAAGCAGAGTAGGGAGGGTGAAATATTCAAGGGGTGAGAGTATAATTCTGGTCTCTGGCCTATCTCGACCAATCACAGCGCCCTCGCATGTCAGCCTTCTCCGCTGGAAATTGCTATTTTTATTTTGCAAGTCGGAATACTTTTCTATAATAATTTTGTCAGTGATGTTTTTAATAGCAAATTAATTTGTGTAGTATTTAATCATTCTGTAAGATATTTACACGTCACACGTGCTGCTATTGAACGTTTTCTTTTGTAAGTTTGTGTTTCTTTAAAAAGTGTACGAATTTTCTCTGATTAGTTAATTTTCCTTGTATTATTATTAAAGTAGAAATTTACACAAGTTAATGTACGTTGAACTGAGTCACCCGCAGATGCGCTGTACATTACTATTGTTGGTCGATTTATAATCACACAAATGTTCTTAAAAAGCCTCAGGGTCACCATTAAGATGGGACGTAAACTTCAGGACGGTATCTCAAAGTAAATGGTTTTACTATTTAGGTGTGAAAATAATCAATATTTCTTCTGGCAACCTGGGCTATGAGTTATCAGTAAAGTAGTTCAGTATTTTTAATATATAAAGTGAGTCTTTATATCGATAGCATTCAATTTAAACTCGTTTACTAATCTGATTTTAAATTGAACAGAACAAGCAATACCCGTGTTTAGTATGCAATTTATTTATTCATGTACATGCTGGTTATTGTCATATATCCCTGGCACATTGGCATTTAACCATTACTAATCGATTGGAGAAATCGTGTATAAATAGTCGGTGGAGTCGCGGCCATATGGCAGAGCCGTTGAATGACTTGTGTCAATGAATGTTGTGTAATGTGTTGTGTTGTATGTTGCCATTGATGGTGGTCGTAGCCTTGGGTCGGCCTAGATCTTGGACCACCTGACACTACCACCTCCCACGCGGTCACTACCAAGGCCATGTCGCGGCCTCTTGTCACACGTTTTTAACTCAATTGAATCTCTTAGTTGGTGAAATATAGACGGGTTACTGGTGAACGGAAAGATGCGCTTAATGGATTGGGTGTGAGGGGGAGCAAAAAAAGAGGGTCTCAGAACGATTCGTAAAAATTGTTCTTCTGTTTCAACTATTTAGGAACCATTTTAGTTTAGGATAAAACAACTACACACCATACACTAGTTTGGCTATAATATACGTTGAACATCCGAGAAAAGGAAGATAGTCAAGGTTTAGGGTCCTTCTCCTCTTCCATTATTTTCCTCTTAAACCATATTTGAGCGCATCTCTCCTGAAACTTTTATAATTCTTGAATAGATTATGGCAACTACATTAAACGCATTGTAGTTTTAACAATTATGATAACGCGTTAAAATAGTTTGTCCAGTTTACGACAACAATAACATGATTAAAGCGATAACCCATCATACCCCGTCCCCCACAACAGTGGCGTAGATTGCAGTTTGGGCCGGGTTTGATGGTCCCTGTTTTATATCGCGACGTTCCGCTGTTCTGCATACAAAGCCGACATAAACCGTTTACAGCCGTGGTTTACGGACCGTAGTGGACCTTGGCACTGACCCTTCGCAACTACTCGAGTCTCTGGTACCAGAGTACACAACCACGGATAACTGTTGTAAAATTGCCTATAAAACGGTCGACTTTGAATATCATTCCATTTCCATTTTGTCAGTTTTTAAATCACAATCCACGTAGTTTTATTGAGCCGTCGTCATGAGTGCTGGTGAAATTAATGACTTCCGTCGAATAATCTAGTCTTATAAACTAAGTCAAACCGAGCGTTAATGTCCCTAGAACTGTCTTATGTAGTAACACAATCTAAAGGGAAATTTGAGTTACATACTGTAGTACACTCTGTGAGTGGCTCATTGAATTATTTTCTTTTTTGACAAAAAAAAATGGGTACGACCACACACAAAACTAGTATAATCTATGGACCAGTTGTTCCATCGACAGTTGTGTATACACATGACATTTCTACTCCATTATTTATAAATCAATTGTGTTACTCTCTATATGACGCCGTTACTGTGTTTACTAAATCGCCACAGTAAGCTGCCAATACCACAGTATTAACACAAGGTCCAGACGACGTCAGTGTAGTGTGTTGTGTAGCTATCACAGCCGTTTCTGATTGGACGAGCCGTGATTGCCTTGGTACACAAGTCAATCTGGTATGCTAATCTAGATGAACCTCTCTCCCCACTTCTCCACTCTCCTCTCTCTTTCAGTTTCACGGTCAATTAGGGAAGTATAATGCTAATTGGAGAGTCATTCTTGTACGGTATTATTGCTTTATCGTTGATGCACTGTAACTTCGTTATTGTTCTAATAAACGCTAATTGAAGACCGTTTGTTCCTATCGCGACTGAACAACTGGGTGCGCCAAACCAGTCGAGGCTTTTATTCAAATCGGTTGGGTTGGACGCTATAGATTTGCCAGGTCTTTAATAGACTACTAACTACTGGTTGTCGGCTATTATTTTTCCTCGCTAGTGAATAAACTGTTTCAACCAGATGATTACATATTGAAACCTTTGCCAACTGCTCCCACAGTTTTTATCAAGTTTTGGCAACGTTGCCAAGTGTGGTGAATGGTGATAAGCAAGTGTTGACCTCTCGTGACATGAGGCCGGTAAGGACAACGAACCTCTGGTAGAGTTCACGACGCGACGAAGCGTGGCTCACAACTGTAGCGTTGTGTTGTGAGAAACATACGACAACCACTACACTACTGTACCACTTGCGGGTTGTTGACTCCACATAGGAAAAACTGGGAGGATATAGTGTAGCCAATCGTTTGTTGTTTACAATTTGCATTACTGGACGTTTTGAAAAATGTTAACCGAGTTCTCATGTCAAAGTAGAAGTAAAACCAGGTACTTTGGAATAAAATCATAGCCATTTAATTTCTTGTTTTGTTGTTGACCGGAGTAGTTACTTTTTCTCCCAATTAGCTGCAAAAGAACAACTGCATTGACCACTCTCCTTAACGGTGCCTCAGTTTCTGAAACGTCCCTTGTGTCTTGTGGTGCAATAGATTTGTGCCTACATCCTTGATCCTATTCCGTTGGCCTCAGAAGCACCTACGCAGAGTATTCAGCTCCGGGCAATCAAATATGTATAGGGAACTGTTTCTTCCTAGTCGCCACATTTCCTACTTAAACTACTATTATGATTCGTTGATTGGATGTTTGGTTGTGTGTTGCCCGTGTGATTTATCAAATCTGCATTGTGTCATTTGTGAGAAAGCCGCGCGCGCTTCACTCGGCACCGGAAGAAGTGAACGCTGTCGTCGGCAAATATTTATCGGCCGCTTGTATTAATAGCCAAGTAATGTGTGTGGGACGGTGACAGACCATTAGATGGCACAAACACGGAAGAGACCCGGTGGGGAAGTTGGACGAGAGCCAACCAGGTGTGATGTTCACCCTGTGGTCGACCTACTAACACCACATGACCTTCGACATTACCTGTACTTGTACTTTATGACCGGTGTTCTCATGATTAGAGATGAAAAGTGTTGTTGAATTTGTATCACTGCAGTCGTTCCAGTAAGTGGTTACAGTAATTTATCAATACTGTATTTTCATATGAGATAGTACATTACAAATTGTTTTCTATTTTCTTATTTAATTAATTAATGGCATTTACGTGTCTAAGTAATTTGATTGTGCAAACAGTTGTATTGAAATGCGATTTTTGGGAAAAAATTCGCTGGAATAATAGGAATAATTATATAGAGTGCCGAATCTGTTTCCAGAAACGCATTGAAGATAGATAATATATTATGATTGCAATCTTGTTTTCGTCGACGTGGTCAATATTAATTTATGCTGATTACATAATGCAATGTAATGTATTGTAACACCACGTTAATACATAATACATCTCATGGCTGTACTGTGTGTGTAGAGTAGAGTAGAGTCGGTGTAGTGATGGTCGGAGTGTAGCAACAAAGAAACACGAGTCTGTCGGTCCAGTCCCCGGGGCTTGGGTTACGTAGCCGGAGTAGAGAGAAATCACTGACATCAATACAGAGTAGAGGGCCCGCGGGACGCTGCACTATTGATCATCTCTCTTTCTCAAGGAGGGGTCAGGGATCTCACAATCTTCGCTATTTCCTTCCCAGCAGGGTTGTTTAGTGTTGGAAATTCTGTTGGGAATGTTTTCTTCTATTAATAATATTTTCAGTTCGAAAAATTTCTTTGGACAATGTCTGAGTCAATAAATGAGTTATATCAGTTATCAAAGTGGTATTATTCGACAGTAGGTATCTCAGGTGTGTCTCGGGTCGCCGCAGTTCTATTTGGGTCCGCCCTGGACGGTGTCTGAGTCAATAAAAGAGTTATATCAGTTATCAAAGTGGCATTATTCGACAGTAGGTATCTCAGGTGTGTCTCGGGTCGCCGCAGTTCTATTTGGGTCCGCCCTGGACGGTGTCCGCTGACGAAATGCTTCTAATTGTTGGCTTGAGGAGACGCATCGATAGGCCACTTGAATTAGACAAACACGCTGTCTGACGACTATAATTAGTCTGCGAGACACAATGCCCAAGTCTTTATTGTCTCCAGATTTGATAAATGTCGTGACCGAACTGTAGTGTTTGACTTGTTGAATGCATCTGTTTGCAGTCAGAGGCAAGTTTGAAGACGTGTCTGTCTCGCTGTCACGGCATCACGACACTAGATACACGCTCCCTTTACGTGTCTCGAGTGTTTACCCGATAATCATCTCTTCAACTCAGTTTACATTTGCTATAATGGTTTTCGATTAATCAAATATTTCTAATTAACCTCCTTTGACATGTGACGTTTTGCAATTCTATCTAGAAAAGAATGTTGGGAGCCCACAAGTTTGGCACTAGACACCTCCCTGACGATAAGGAAAGTGTTTCAACGACAGTATTTCGTGAGAAGCTGCCGTAAAGATGAACAGATCCATATTGCGTTTCGCGTTAAAGGAAACACTTTGCACAAAGTTTACCATTATATTATTTTCCCTATCTAAACCTCGTAAGTATAGTTTTCCCCCGTAATTTTCCTGAATGCTGTCTAAAATTGTTTTCTCGCATCCTCATTCATAGTTTTCGTTTAGAAAGATTACTTTACTTTGCGTACATAGTGCCTCCACAATTGTGTGAGTTTTGTTTTTAAAGATTTCCATTAATTACACAATACATTGTAAGCACTAAACAGGTAGTATAGTGTCCCAATGTTGGTAGACAGAGCACAGATAAGACTGTGTTGAATGTTGACCTCACCACCGCTGGTCGACTGTCTGTTGCTGGCAGTTCTGTAAGTGATTCGCCTGTAGATAGTCATCATCTGACAGCGGCCCATTTAATCTGGTAATGGCTGCCAGAGATCTAGATGCAATCCGTTTTAAATGCTAACTTAGATCGCTCGTCCGTTTCATTCACGAAAAGAAAATAATTAAATGAAGAATGGTGTGAAAAGTCACGTCAACGTGCAGTATAGGGGATGTGGTTTATGTAATATAGTAAATTCTTCGATCCTAATAATGAGATATTTTTGCACGTATTCGTTTTCGTCCCTCAGTAACCCCTTCGAAAAGCTTGATAATTAGACGATTGGCCCCTCAGTGCGTTTACAATGTACAGATTACTTTTACTATAAAACGTTAATGATTACGTCTGTCAAAAATATAAAAGTAATCAGGTGTTATTAAGATTAAATACAGTTTTTTTTTTCATTTATTGTGACAGTGAGAAACCTCTTTACCCTATACTTCAAGCCATGATGCACCCAAGGTAGTTAACATGCACTTAGTAATGCTCATAGCTTGATTTAGACATCAAACGTTCCGAAGAAGCATTCGGCAATCGATCCCATTGTGGCCGGTGGTCCAGTAGTTCTGCGAAGGTGCAAGTGAGAGCGTAGATCGGCGTTGGCATGCTTGTTGCCAATTAGCCAATATCTGTTGGCTTGGCGGCCGATGAAACACATTACTGGGAACTGACACGAGAGCGCATTACAACCTCGTTAATTCCGTCGCTTTATCACTCAATACACTAGCACTAGCACTGACTGCCATGGCTACCTTGTTGCGCACCTTTGATGTCATTCTCTATCATCTACTTGACCGACATTCCTGTAGGCCTACCTGTTGAGAGGCTTTGATTCAGATGTTCTTTGTAAATCATCACACCTGCGTGATGTTTCGTAGTGCAACAAGAGACAAGAGATGCCTCTTTTGTTTCATTTTTGTTATCGAATTTTCCATACCGATAAAAACGTGTAATGCACACTCAATAATTAAGTATGGTATCGTCACTCCTTCATCGTAACACCAATCCCTCATTGTTTAATTTTTTAAGTGCAACCCTGATATACAATAATGCTTTACGAATTTCGTTAGTCTTACTTATCTGTCAGTTATTCCATTTTAACGTATAGTTGTGACATTGTTTGTCTAATTTATCATGCTGCATCCTGAAGCTGTACACAATCGCTTTAAATGCAGGTTAGAGCAATTATTAGGGAGCAATTATTTCATTTTCACGATTCCCAAATACAAAATACTTTATTCGTTCAAAATCGTATAATACATTACACAACTATACTTCTGTACTATAAATGTAATTTTGTCATATAAATGCTAGCTACTGCTATACTTAGAAACAAACTTGGCTTCAGTGCTTGTTTACTGAGTGTGAACCTAGCCTTGTTGTCATATATGTACAAGATGATGCTAGTGTTTACTTCCGAGGAAGATTAAAAGAAGAGTTTATATGGGTAAGTAGTGTGAGAAATGTATCGTAGCGTGGCGGGAGGGAAACAGAATTAACAGGGCAGGAAGTGTAATGGCGCCCCCTCGCCATTTCTCACAGGTTATCTCGCGATCTGTGAAAGTTGAAGTTGGATGTTCCCCGGCACGCGACCGCCGCGCCGTGTTCTCTGTTGTGTTGTGTTGTAGGCATTCAACATCCAACATCACAACTCGTCGTCCGTCACTGTCGTGGCTCGTTCTAATAATAAATAATAAGCCATATCGTTCTCATAAAATGTAACCTTCCAATTCCAAAATTGTTGTTTACAAGTTCATGGGTGATAAATGGCGCCTGGGATGTTATTTTTTCTAATATCAATACTATTCCGAAATTGTTCTTAAATACATGATTAAAAAGTAAATAAACTCGGACCATTGAAATGGAACTTAGATCCTATCGAGGCAACAAAATAGGACACTAAAATCATATCTCGGAATTGGTTAGGCACTGTTTCCTACCGAGGCAACTACACGTTTAGATAACACAGCAATGTCAAAGAGTAATCTTAGGTCAACTATTTCCAATATAATATAACAGGAGAATTAATCGCAATTTGTTTATTATTGACTTATCACTACCAAAATGTTTTTGTTTGGAACAGCACATTTTTGTCGATAGCACATATTTCATATTTCAATTAGTGAGTTTTAATACGTCCTTTGAGAGGTAGCCACTCGGCCACAAAGCATTGTCCACGATTCGATTAACGCGTTGTTCGCAAGGGTCAATATTTATATTTCATCTATGAACTTTCCGATACCATTAAGCTACTGGAGCAATAACTAATGAATATTAACGGGCTTGAACAGCGTTCGACTTGTGTACATAAATAAACACAATTGTGAGAGCTAATTAATCAATATCTGTCCCAATACACTCAATGTTTCCTTACTGATATTTTTGATCAACACAAATGTTGGCTGCGTCTTCTATATAAGAACATACAAACAATTTTAGTTGATAAGTTGATAGAGACAGTATCTGATTTGAAAGTGTTCCAGTTGCAATAACAATAGTCCTGTGTTGTTGTGAGACAAGACCGAGAGTGTGTGAATGAGAGGCGGATGTGTGGGAAGCTGCAACCTGGATACATTTGTAATGTTCCGCACCCTCCTTGTGACTGGTGACACGACCACGACACACACGCACGTGCAAATACAACCCACGTAACCTGGTGCCTTTGTGTTTATTGTTATAGCCGTGTTTTGTTTCAATTTCTGATTGTACCAACAAAACGTCATGGGTGTCATTGAAACATGTCCAAGGTAATTCAGTTCCTAATTATTTTTAGAATATCGCGGTATAAAGAAAGATGGATTCGACGTCAAACATCGTCTCTCTTGTCATTATTAACTGCGATTCGTTTTTTCTGGTATGGTATTAACTTCGGATTTGATATAAATGAATTACTGTACCTTTATTAAATGTGTATAAAGTATTTGTCACATTTCCATTTTTTTTCTTCGCGAATTTTAAAATGTCGTCCTTCTCAGCGTCCTTTTCTATTAACCACATAGTTTTAGCCTAAGGGGAGGTTGATGCTTGGAGGGTGATACGAAATGGGAGCTAAACTTGATGGAACTTTGAACCAATTTGACGCGCTTCTCATGATGCGGCTCTCGCTGTAATGGACCGATATAAGTTGTGGTCACCCCCTCCCCCTTGTCCCTTCGTTGCATTCTCACTTCAGATTTATCGGCTACATTTTGTCATCGGCGAGAGGATTAGAGTTTTAATTTATCGGTTATTCCAGCAGCTGTGGGCTTAGGCTATAATGTCGAATGGAAGTACATTCGTTAAGGGCGAGTTATGTGTTTATATCACCAAAATAATGTTTCCTAAACCTTGTAACTTCCTCCTAGAGGAACTGTAATTAGAGACATCCGCCAAGTCCAAATGGTCATCTGTTTACAAAATAGCGTTGCTGAGTGGTTAATTGTGCTCGCTTGATATTCAGAATATTAGCCATTTTGATTCTTTTTTATACGTAGTTCGAAACCGGACCCAGCTGACCTTGATCGTGCCCCTTGATAAAGAAACGTTTGGTCAACTCTGCGCCTTTTATCTCTTTCTTCTCAGTAAACTTTATTTTCTCATATTCAGCTTAAAATAATACGCAACGTATTTCGCTGTCAAACTATTTAGATAACATGACATTTTTAACTAACTGTTTCCACAAGATTAAAAATCGTAATTGTGTGCGATTTGTTTTTGTAATAATTTGTTTGGTGCAGTTATCTAATAATAATGCCATTTATTTTCTTTTCTAAATTAAATCCACTCTTAAGGATGCATCAACACAATCTTCCTGGCGTAGCAGATTACGTAGTTTGTTTGACGGACAATCTTGTTAGCAACAACTCCAATAACATTTCTTACAATATTCTCTCACAACCAACTACACTAAAGTAATCTGACAGATTTATTTCAACCGCACTTTCCTGGTCGTCAATTCATATAATCGGTTTGTTTCATACCGTGCTGTACTTCGTTATGGTTATAAGTAGTGTAATTTTCCTTTCATGGTTCTGCTTACAATTGAGGAGTGAAATTACACACGATATGATTGCAAGTGTTTGTTCGCCTTAAGTCTATTTGTGCTGTTATAATTGTAATCCCAACAACTATATTTGCATCACTCGTATGAAATGTAGTAGCAAAAGGCATTTTAGATTTACAGTTATTAAAAATAATTGTTAATCACATGACTAGATTCTATCTAAATATCGAGTACGTTAACTTGTTTATATGAATTTATTTATGTACAAACCCTTTTTAGCTAAATTGACACATTAAGAATGTATAAATAACGCTTAATTTGCTAATAAATAATTACTATCTCGTGGTAAATTACAAATAAACGTCAGAATTAATAATTTAGGAAATTGTAATCGTTTGACCAACGAAAACTCTAATTGGATTTACAGCGTTAATAATAAATGCCACGATGTATTGAATAGACAGATGAGTCCGGAGCTTTAACAATTAATATTTAATCGTGTTTAACATGGGCACGGCCGAGTGGACATGTCTTTCCTTGTCAACGACTTCATTAAAATGGACAAATACGACACGGCGCGGCGAGGCGGCGACGCAAAGTCGAATTGAAACTCTGTAATAACAAAGTTTGCGACCTGATTTCACCTTGAAGAGAAGTAATTTATTTTATAAGTTAGTTTTGAAACATCAGCTGGTGACAAACCGACACAGGCTAGCACTTAGTCCGACGCGACTGAGAAATAATTGACTTTTAACCCTTTAACGTCCCTTTGTTTGAGACGGGTCGAGCTCCTGTAGCATGTAAACATTTACTGAGGCCATTAGACAGACTTTATCGTGCTGACAACCTTCGTCGTGCCTCGAGACATGGTAGAGTACAGCTTATTAGGCCGTGAGGTTAATTGCTGTGATTGTTGCTAAAATCTATTCAATGAAATTAAAGTAGAATCGATAATTACTTGTGCAATCATTTTATGATATTCCAAAATGTGCTATTTATTATTATTATTTTATGTATCTACAAAGACACTTTTAGGAACAATTTAATCCTAGGTCTTGTTACCAGCCAAGGACGATCTTTCGTTAAATACTGTAACATCATTAATTAAAAGCATATGAGTATAGGATCTCGTGGTGAATCGAACCATCAACCTTCAGATCTTATGACGAGCTCTGTCACAGCTCAGTTCCCAAGACAGTATGATCAATAACAAATATCTAATCAAAAATAGTTTTTAGATTGATTTTAACAAAAAAAAAACTATTTACATCATGAAGATTATTTTTTTTAGAGTGTCACTGAACTAGTAATGTTCCAAAAATTATTTCAATTCAGTATAATGAGAACGGTTTTATATTCTGTATATTGCTTCACCACTGGTTATTGTCGAGGAATGCAGTTTTAGTCTGTACTTGAGTAGTTGTTACAACAGTGGTCGTATGTTGGAAGGAGGTTGTAGAGTGTACAGTGACGAACCTTAATAGCGTCACTTGTCTTGTCTTGCCTCAGTCCTCGCTGGAGAGTGTTTAATATTTATGAACGTCTAGAGACTAGAGATGGCGGACATCGCTGTATTACAGTGTGTGGGTGGAGTGGATAGGCTACACAATCTCAATACACGCACCTGAGACATTCCATACCTAGACTTGTATCCAGTTATAGGATGAAATGGGCCACAGATAAAGTGCGATTTGCTGATTTCGGTCGAATAGGACAACGGTTTATCATGTAAAAGACGACTTCGTGTAAACTATAGCATCTTTACGAAACATTTATCTGTCAAAGTATCAAACATTAATGAAGAAAACATAAGGTGACCCATGTACCTGAAATGTCTACAGTAGTATACCAAAAGTCAATCATAATGCCAACTTTAAGTAGAAGCATTGAATTTATAACAAGATATATTATATAGTGTGTGGTAGACGATAATTTAAACATAGAAATTGCTGTATTATATTTTGTCCAATATTCTACAAACAATTTGAACAGTCAATCGTTTTGCTAGTGCTACACTATGAGTACAGCAAAATGGACACGGGGTTTTCACTTTGGTTACTTTGCTGGTCTGGTGGGGGATGCTCTGATGAACGTTAGAGAAGAAAAATGTCTAGATTTATATTTTCATGATATTAGAATGAGACAAAAGCGAATCATTTTTTGTGTACTTTACGAGCTACGAAGAGACTTCTCTAAGAGCTACCACCTCGTCAATTACAGTAAGTGGTTGTTAGCCCATTACCTAGTATCTACTAGCAAAACAACGTTTATAATTGTTTATACACTCTAGGAAGAATTTTGGACTAAACGAAGTTATAAACAGATGTTGAAGTTTCCTCTCATTACAAAGTACCCTGTCAGTTAGCCATATCGTGTAGGTTCATCGTCCCGAGGGTGTGTGTGGTGTGTGGTGTGTGCTCCAAGTGGAGTGTGGAGTTATCGGAAGTGAGACACGTGCAACAACACCACACATGGCCACTCCAGCAGACGATCACCAGACTATACCAAGGTCTATGTCAGGGCGAGCAGCGACAGCAAAAAGTCACCGAGGAAACATATATTCGTCCCTTGGGCGCGTGGCTGGAGAGTGGTGAATGGAGGGTACTTATAAGTACCATGCGGCACTCTAAATCTAGGAAATAGTACTTGCCATCTCGTGGCTCTACTGTTGATTAAAAGCCTATAAAAAAATACCTATGAAATGAGGAGTCAACAGTAAAAATTTTGAAAAATGTGTAAATATTTTCTTTTAATAAGCGGTATTGTACTGAATTAAACTATAAGGAAATAATACCTTTACGTTACGCCCGTATAAATTAAAATCAGCTGATTTGGCAAGACGCGCCCCCGGGGAAGTGGAGTTACAGCAGTGGCTGATTGCAATTTAAAGAATTTTTCAAAGGCAAGTATTTAGAGCAATTTCAATATTTATTGGTAACCAGAAGGCCATAACAAATCGTGAAGAATAACAAACCAAGCACACGTTTTTTTGTTGTAGTCTACTTAAAACATGAGAAAATCTGTTTTGTCGACTCTTAACAGCAATGATTTAATTTAATTTCCAAAAACATAATAATTCAATGGTATTGTGGTCTTGATTTGAGTAATATAGCAGCTATGATACTAGTAGCTGCAGGCGACCTGTCTCCAATATCTGTCTCATGCAAACATCTTGTGTCATATTGTCTGTTGCCTGGTGGCTGGTGGTAATGTATCGACATTTGTTTGACAAAGTTATTCGGTTACAACATTATGTTCTCATTGTATCACCCAGTCCATTGTTTATGTTGTATGGAGTTTTCTCGTTGTACAATCCTGCCTCACGTTGAGACATCTAAGCATATCTCCCACGCTAACGAGTCAAATCACTCTCTATCTAATTGCCTTGTTTTAACTGCCTATTACCACCAGCACCAGATAACCGGCTTAATTGATGCTGTGTCACCACCCGGTGTTTATACGAGTTCATTTCATTAGTCCTTCTAGAATGAGCTCGTTTCACCTATCACTTGGTTAAACCCCAGCACTCCCTCGTTCATTTAAACACCGTGCCGTTACTTGATTCTTATCAGCGTTTAGAAGCAAGCTCCTGTTGCATTTCATGTCTTGAAGTAACATATATGTGTTTTGTCTAAGATGTAGTTCGTAAGATTTGCTCTTCGATCCGTCTATGAAAGGGTGTTTAGCAGCCAACCAAATGAGAGAACCCGTTTTGAAAGGTCTTGACCAAATCCTGGAGACTCCTGCCAAATCCTGGAGTATGCCTGGAGACTCTAAACACTTCGTAAATACATACCTTTGCTTAAATTAACATTCGTTCAGTTTGTATAAGGTTAGATTGTTACGAAGCCGACAAACCCAAGCGCGTATTTTGCGAAGATGACTCTAATAGTGTTGAATGAGTGAGAGTTTGACTTAAGTCATTGTACAAGATCGGTTTGTTCTTTAACAGTCCAATGACGAGGACAGGTGGGTCTAGTTTCGAACCTCCAAATGCTTCAAACTTTCCTCAGGATCGGTAAAAGTTAATACGACCTCAGGTAGTACGACAAAGGCACCAACAGACTCATCGCCATGTTGTTGACATAAAGCTATTGCAGCCCAGTGAAAGAGCATTTCGCTAAGCACGAGTGAGGTGGCGGCCTTGCTAGTGTTGTAGGAGTCAGGAGTGATAGCGGCAGATTACCGTGGCGTGGTAGGTCAGTAGGCCAAGAGAGACGGGAAGTTGCACCGGCCAGTGGTGCATTTACACCAATTATACTGCACACTGGCACACTGCACGTTCCTGCCAAGTTCAGGGCTCAGCAATGTCATTCCGCGCTCTAGCCACCATTATCACCTATAAAGTACAGTTTCATTTTAGAGGAATTTTTATTTTCTTCTTAACAGAATTACGACAGTGTTTTACATGTTGACAAGGGACTTTACAGACCTTTACTTAGTTAATGTGCACTAAGTGCTCGCCGGCTATGAATAAATTAAAAGTAACGTCCAGTAAGGTGGGTCTCGCGTGTCCGAGGATGTTTAGTGCAGTGTAACACATAAACGTTAGGCCTGCCGACTACCGAGCTCGTGAAGGAAGCGTTTAGTCAGTTATGATCACAGGTTATGAGCTGTCAGCACTGTGTGGGCCTGCA
The DNA here is from genome assembly GCF_028750875.1 of Macrosteles quadrilineatus. NCBI lineage: Eukaryota > Metazoa > Arthropoda > Insecta > Hemiptera > Cicadellidae > Macrosteles > Macrosteles quadrilineatus. The sequence continues at coordinate 8,748,935 of NW_026542597.1, forward strand.
AATTACAGGCGATATACTCCTGACTACGGATTTACAAATTGATCCCATCGCTGACTCGAGGTCGCCCTCAAACGCTGGTATTAAGACCAAATAGCGTGTTACGGCTATCTGATTGTTTGCTAACTTTTTGTAGCAGATAGTGAAATCAGAGTAAACTCGTTTCAGTCTCGGCCAGCTTCAAATGTACAAGGTGTTTATCCGTGGGGATGGATAAGAGGCGAGATGGGTTTTAGCTTTTATCTTTACAACCCCTCCGAGTTAGATGAAAGGGTTTTCACGGGGCACGAAACATAGAGGTGCGGCTACGATATCGATTTGTTGCCTCTTTCTACCTAGTCACCAAATACTGATGATTTTTACACTCTCCTTGTATTGAAATAAAAAATTGTTTTTATAAATATTGTAGAATAAATTTATTCTGTCGTGTTGATAAAGTATTTGTATGTACATTCGGAGGGTTTAAACAACGGGGAGCTGCTATTGCCATTGTTTGTGTAAATTTGAAGTAACTTAAGCGAATGTAAACAATATACTTATCACGAGACTTACTGAAAGATGACATTTAAGACAATAGTCTATTTCCATGTGGATTTCGCACAAGTAAGAATGTTTAAAGCAGTTATCAACTGAAATTATTTCGCAGTTTCCCCTATTTATTATTCAAAGAACGTTAGCTATATCAACTTCGATTTTATTTCTTCCCCACCTCTGGGAATGACGATATACCTCTTCTTTGTAACACCAGCTATAATACCACAAATTTAATTCTAAAAGAGAGGTGTACGGTAAAATGTAGGTAGTTTTTCTAGCAGATACTTTATAGCACACTCGTGTCGGAGACAGTTCAATTGTGTCAATTCTGACACCACGACTCCATCAATCCTCGAAACTCAAGTAGCGACAACTACGTGCGAATAAAACAACTAACCCTTCGTGACAGATCGCCATCATTTGGAAAACAGATGGAATCCCTGATTAAAACCCGAGTTTCGAACAGTAGACATAATTTATTACGAGGACGAGCGAGAGAGCTGGGTGCGGTGAGGAGGATGGGAAATAGCAACATTGTGAGTGACGGACGACGCGACGGAGCCATCAGTCATCGTCATCATACAGATTACCCTGATTAAACTGTTCTCTTATATCTGGCGAGGAGATTAATTTGAGCGGCGGCTGTCAAAATTGCAAATCCCTGTCGTCTCTTCATTTGATGCCGCTCAATTTTACACCGTCTGCTTGTACGGAAGATTTTAAGTATCGTCGTTAACCGCCGCTCGTCAAGCTTAATTTATCTCCCTCAAGGTTTTCTATGTGTAAAGACATTTAGTTTGTCGTATGTTGAATTTTGGAAGTTATGTATTTGGTTTGACAATCTTAACGCATAGGTTTTCGCAGTCATCGTCCAAAATTGAACCATTGTTTTTACATAATTTGAGGTTTTCTAGTTAAGGCCTATGTGCTTGCAGACTTCTTGATCTTACTTTAAATAAATTAAACAGTCTCGGTGCACTATTGAGGATTTTACTTCGTACCAAGGGTAAACATCGTGGCATCAGACGACGGGGCTTATGGCCAAATAGAAATCTTAAAGTAAGTCAACATCTCTATTCGATTAACTCTCTGTGTATAACTAATCTTCGCTCTGCCAAACAAGGATTTGACACTTTGAATTGAGGCGCAATATGCGATATAAAACTTTCCACAAACGTAATGTAGAACACGAGACGCCGAACTGTCGACACGTGAGTTGGTTTTGGTGACAGGAAGTCTGCAGTTTTGGACCTTGCGGTGTCGAGTTGTCCAGTTGTGCTGGTCAGCGTTTTGCGTTATTCCACTTGCACAATCCGGCTAGGCTCGCATTACAACCACTGTCAACGCCTCTTTTTGCTGATCTATGATCGATTCACATCCTTTCATTGTAATTCATTGAAAATCAATATTCTCAGAAATATCAAGAAGAATCTAGTAATTATTTTTTTAAGTAATTGTGGAATTTTACTTAAATACTCCATAACTTTAATGAAAAAAATCTTAATCGTTAACCTCTCAAGCATTACTTCACTTCACCAATACGCTTGGTTCTGTTGGGTGTCCGTTGTTCTCCATGAGGACATTTAAACACTTAATTTAACTTTGGTTCATTTGATAGATTATTTACAGATAGAACGTACCTCTTTAACGTTGAAATTGAATTTGGTTATTTAACAGTAATTGGTTCCCAACCAAGTAAAAGCGAGTTCAAAACCAAAAGTGGTAATTAAGTCGAGTGGTCTCGTCATCTTCGAGTGTTCTTCAAAACAACATAATTGAATATGATTTTACTAGACTTAATTGGTTCCAGCTATTAAATATCATAGTTACATTTTAACTTTCGTTTATATTAGGTGAATAAATGGTGTAGGTGTGTATGTATCTTTCAATGACTAATAACATGTATTTGTTTTACAGGTGAGTTTATTTCACTGTGAGCCGTATTTGTAAGTAAATTTTAAGTCTTGTTCGCTTTTGATGCAATCTTTGTACATGGATTGGCAATTCAGTATTCTGTCGCATACAGAAGTGCTCCAACATACATTGGTTTGTTGGTTGGTTAATGCATCAGACGTGCATGTCAGACTTGTATGTTGTTTTTACTTAACAGTTAGATTAATTGCGGATTGCAACACTATTTTGACGGTTAGATGTGTTTTTTGCGTTTGCGAGTAGTTGAAGAAGCTACGTACGGCCGAGCCCCCATGTGGGTCGCACGTCCACCGCAACTTTCCCCGCTAACCACTTTCCTTGTCCCTAAAATACGAGTCAATGGAAACCACCTATCACTAGACCATCTGTTTCTTTTGGTGCACTTAGCCAAGAGTAGCTCTCTTGTTTACGAATTTCCATCCTGGCATACATTGGAAAAAAGTGCAAATATATTTTATTCGGTCTTAAAAAAATCATGAATTTTGAAAACAGTTGACAATTATTATAGACAACATTTTCGTGATATAGCCTCATATTTTTAATGTATATTAAATCAGCTTCTGGTGAGTGAATAGTATATTAGTCACATACAGTCTCATACTGTGCTTCCAGACAGACGATAGGCCGATGACTGTTGATTACATTTTTCATCAACATCTGCTACGGGCGTCTCAACATTCCATTCATCAACGATTTATAACGCCTAATTAGTTACGACCCAAAAGGCCGGTATTGAAACATTTCAATGATTAATTTAACCCGACAAATCAGGCTTGTACTTCGATAATCGGACGGGTTTGGCCTTCTGGTCACGGACGGTTCTTTTTTCCTCCATTCGTTGAAAGATTGTTCGGTTGATCGGTAACAGAGATCAGATCTGTATAAGCACTTCATTGCTAAATCTTCGCATCGTGTCTTTGCTAATTTGTCTGGTTTCGAATACACAACTGGAGAGAATTGACACTCGAAGGAACACAAACAGTAACTTGTCGTGTTGATACAAGCACATGACAATTGCCGACACACACATACGAGGCTTTGTCTCAACTGTTGGTGTGTGCTGTGTACTGTGTACAGGAAACGCTCCGTCAACATCCGAGCTAGTCGTACGTCGTACGTATATCTGCACTAATGAATTGCTGCAGCGACTCGGCTTAGAGCGGCGGATTTTTAATTGAACAAATGGCGTGTTAATCATCAATTCCGCTCCAAAGGCTTAACAATGTTGACTCAACGTCGCTGAGGCGCTTAGTTTATTAAACATTAAAAACGTTTACTGTCGATGTGAGTGTTCGACAATTTTGTTAAAGTTGGGTTGTTACGTGATTACCATTGCTTATTGCTCGATGAATGTAAGCTTTGATTTTCAAGAATAAATTAATTTGGGGTGATTATTAGTCTATGTTGATACATAGTTTAGGTGTTAAGTGAATTTACCTTAAACGAAGTCGAAATAAAAAAACAAATTAAAATATTCATCTACAATTCCTTTATATTCTTGACGTAAACGGCAAATTGTATGGTAATGTTATTTAAGTAAGCAAATAGTATTCATGAGTTTTACTATTTGAGCTACTCCTTTACATTGTCCACCCTATAACCATTGAACTTTGGATATTGAAGTTGTTCCAATAGTAAAAGATATTACCACTTCATAAAAATTAAGTTAAATATCTAATTAAGTTAACCGTCCCCAATAATAGCACATGCACGCATTTAATGTGGGGGTGTTGATTATAATTAAACTGGCCTCTCAATGAAGGCAATCCCGCGTACAGGCAGCTGCGATTGATTACCTAAATTACCTGAAATTGATCAGTAGTGCTACAATTCAGGTAATGCTTCACATCCTGACCAATACATCAGTAGGATATAGTCAGCTATTATCAGATAGGCCTATGTAGAATCACTCTCCGTATGTATTTGTACGTGTTTAAGTACAGTATGTTTGTGTGTGATTGTGGCCGCCCAGCCCACCCCGCTATACGAGACACTGGCTCTAAATTTTCATATTACAATTTCCACCCCTCCCCGCAGTTTTCCCAAACGTTTAATAAGCGCAATGTTTACACGCGTTAACGTCGAGGCGGATAAAACACTGTTGTCTTTTTTTAACTCTACATTTTTATGAGCTCGGCTAAATTATGCCTCGTTTGCAGCGGATGTCGATTAAGCTTACGTCAGTTTTTGTTGAATACTCTTTACATTGTCAGGGGAAATTGTGTTCATTTACAGGACGTGTTTTTAATCCAACGAAATTAGTTAATTATTCAAATAGGTTTGATTTCAAGCGTTGGCTCTTTTAAACTGCGTTCAAAGCATTATTGCATTTGAAGAGCAGTTTAAATTGTATGGATTGTATTGTACACAGTGAAGTACTAATTTTTCCCTGTACGCGGTGACCTCTTTAACAGATTTGAATGACATTTGTGTCGTTAACATCAAAGTAGCAAGGTAAGCATACATGTTGACGTTGTGCCTACAAAGCCACGTCAAACAGCTGTTTCCAAGATATTTTCACCGTTAAAAGTTCGTCAGCTGACGGCTGTGCTTGTATCAGGTGATGGCGTAGGTTTTGATGTCACTCTAGATAAATAACTAATATGTGACCTTTCCATGCAAGATACGAATTCCGCAAGTAACGTGTGATATTGTCATACAAGTTGATACAATCCGATGAAGACATGGAAATTGACATGGATCCAAGTACTCGAGAATGTTAATCTCTACCTATAAATTGCAATAGTTTAAATCAATTACAGTGTCGGTTCGTAGTCGTGACTTGGCCGTGTAGTAGACCATGACAGAGGTTCAAGTACTGGCCGATGGCTTGATTGTACGTTGTTGTACGAGGTACAGTACAATGTCCGGTACAAACAAGTATGCTGTTCTTGTCCGGAGATCGCTTTAAACGGAGATGCACTTGTAAATTGCCGGACAAATAATTATACACATGTCTGAGTAGAAGTTGTGCTACGAGTACATAAAAAACACTTTTGTAGCTTTTCGTATAAATTTTCCTTAAAATATTGTATTAGGAGATGGATTCGTAGTTTATTTATCTTTTACTAAAGGTCAGTTTAACAAAGAACTTGAGTTATAAACGTTTCCTCTGAACTCTCTTTAACCTTATAACAGGTTATCTCAGGTAAACAATTATCTAATCAATTTTAAATGAGCCGATGATTTTTACAAAATGCAAGTTTCTCTTGTTCAATCGAGGATGTTGTATTATGTCTATATCGCGTTTTCCACCATCCTGGACGCCCAGATGCTTCACAATGTAATAACAAAACTCTTTGATCGGGCGGTAAGCAATTAAAAACCAATCTACTTTTGTTACAGGAAAGTGGGCCCGTTTCATCTTCGATTATCTTGTATAGTTTTTCTCCCAAATAATTTGCTCTTGTAAATATATTTATGGAGTTCACGCTCTCCATACATTTTGCAGGTAAATCTCTTACCTCTGGTTAGCCTCTCCTCTAGTTCCAGTAAGATACAACGATATCCACCTCTCCTCAGTATCTCTAGCCTTGACATACCAGCCGTGTGAACGTCTCTCGCACTACATAAGTCATTGTTTCGCTTCAACCACTCGTACACTTTACGAACTGTATCTGTGTAATTAACTGTTTACGATATCCAACTAATCGTGCGATCGTTACATGACGTCATAGCAGTCCTTTGTGATTTACTGCAATTGTTTGTTTTATCTTTGTTAAATGTGCTTAGAATGTATCAACAAATTCTAATTAGCGGTGTTGTTATCTAATTAGTGTATTGTTGTCAGTTTTCAACTTAGTACATTCTCACAATACGTGCTCGTTGTAGTCAGGGTTTAGGATTATACGATTTGTGAATGACGATATTTCGGAGACGTTGCATTTCTTCACTAGAAAGGGGCAGATCTGCAAGTGAGCGCTACTACTTGAAGGGAGACACGTTGTTTATAGTTTTTGTTTTGACTTACCTTGGGGAAAATGAATGCAATGATAGAAAATCGCTTTATAGAAAAATGTGTTATCTGATTTTTTTTTGTTTTCAGATGGATTAATCGTGATTTTAGATAAGGTTAATTCTTTTGTATTCCATCCTTTCGTGCAATGTCATAATAAAACCGAGTAATTTCTTTGCAGATTTCCATTTTTCTTTCTTCGACGAAGACGAATTGTAAAATCTAATAGATGGATGTTTGACTAATGTTGCTGGTGGAGTGCTACAAATAGACCTGAGTGTAAGGGTGGAGCAGGGCGCGGCTGACCACACCCTCGTCGCGTGTCTGGGGCGTCGTCCTCCGGGGGTAGTCAATTACTGGAACCTCTTAATTATTGTGTACCTTGCTGATAATCCCTATGATTGGTGCTCTTTAATGGAAAGATTTTGTTCTGAATCGCAACACTGTGGCTAGTCTACGAGGTAGATTAAAAATGATACTATAGGATACCCTTTTGCACGACTATCTCCAATAACAGCTGTTGTATGCTACCGCCCGGTGAGCGTGTAATAGCGTATACTGAAGGAAATTAAATAGTGTCCACTGTTCGTTGTTTTGTAGGCCTGTCACACTGTATTCACACTGGACACAAATAGAGCGTATATAAAGCCCCTGTTATCGATCGTATTGATAACCTGAGGTAAAAGCTCATTTCTTGCCACCCACACGTCAGACGTCAGCGTGTCGTTGACGTCACGATATGGCGTTCCCGCCAAATTTCCGATTGTTGACATACTGTTTCGGTGGCTTTTAACCGTTCAAACAGCTCTGGGTGCTCAGGGCTTGATGGATTTCCAACTACTCCGTTCTCTCGGATCCAGAAAGTGGTCGGTTTTTTTAGACGCTGAACAATGCGGGTCCACTCACCCCGCAAATGGAATCCACAAAAGGCGCTCAAACGACCGCGCCGCGCCAAAATGGCATTCCGTTGCGTTTGTCGACTGCAGTTTGATTCACACAGTGTTAAAGATATCAAGTTTATTAAAATCACATTAGAACGGTCCTCTAATTACATCATATCGACATTTTTTGCAATTGTTTTTCACTTTTTATTTTGATTGATTGGACGGGATCAACATGATGTATTTGTCTGCATCTTCTCACACTTGTGATAGACGGGAATTAACTATTTTGACAGGTGAGGTAAGGAGGGAGGAGCTGTCGTAGTAACAGCTGGTCTCCTTCGCTGTAATTAGCTCAAACTTGTTGGCAATCACTCTGCGTGTTCTGTGTTTTCGGGGAATTAAACAAACATTCCTAGGTCGCATAAACGCATGTAAAAATTACAGAAAAACAATGTTTACAAAATAAAAAATAAGCTAAAGATTAACAGACATTACTTAACAAGGTTAATCAGGGGAAATTTAAATTTTCTTCTCTTCAGTAATGAATTAACGTGTAATCTAATCCTAATAAATCATGCTGTAAAAATATTAGTAGTATTTGCTCAAAAAATGCATTTATCAACACATGCTCTTGCTCTTGCAAGTAATTTGTGCTCTCGACGGTTAAAAATTGGATCGCATTTTGTACAAAATCAATAATAGTTTGTTATTTGTTAAACATTATATTGCAACATTGTCGTCGTCGCTACACCGACATCGGATACTAACTGGGTTACATCAGTCAACCGCGTAATACTATCCGATGATACGATGCGATATATCGCAGTGTGCGTGGTAATGGATTGTGTATGAAGTGGGACGGTGTCGTCTTTAGACTTCTGATTATCATGTAGCTTATGTTTTATACTAGGTTTTTTATGTTGATTGAACTATGCAATCTCTTTTTCATTGGAAAAAAACTGTGTTTATGATTGTCTCAGTAGTCTATATTTTATGCTTTAGACACTTCACAAAGCACAAAATTGTTTCATTACATTCCTAAGTTAAACGTGATGCTTTTCCTAGTGTCCAGTTTTATAAAAATAACGCTTCAATATTGCGAGAAAAAATAGTGTATACAATACCTGTAATTACAATATTATACAGTACCACTAATAGTCATATTTCACGTTGAAATATTTGTTAAAAATATATTCAGCTCTTAATCAACCGTGTGGATGGTCTAGTGGTTCTGGCGCTTGCCTTTAAATCTAAAATTCACTGGTTCGTGGCGAGATGGATTCTGAACCTTATCTTTCAAATCTTTCTATCTTTCAAAAGGTCTACGTTAGATCATCCAAGAGGCCAGTGTTCCATTCCCTCTCAAAACCCCATTTAAAAATATAAATAAAATGTGTTGAAAATTGAAACAAAAAATATGTATTTAACTTGTATGTTTTGGAGACGGTGAAATGGTCAACGCTGTAGAGGTTGTGGTGGTTGATGTTAGTTCTGATTGCGGCAGTCTCTAATGCACTCTGACTACAAGCAGGCTAGGCTAATCCATTATGTGGTCACGGGTCGATATAGGAACTGACAACGGTGTCGTTTATAGGCCACAATGGCACAATGGACGTGTTGACAAACTCCCCACACAATGGCCACGTGAGGGATGATACACCCTGGGCCAGGAGTGGTCACTCGGTCACGCTGAAAGTTGAAACAATCGGCGGCTTGACTATTCTGAAAAGCTGTTTCAAGAATAGGCTTAGAGAGATATGATAAACGTCTTTTGCCTAACATGTGTCTTTGTAAATTACGAGTAAATATAGATAAACAAATATAAACTTCCTCTTAATCTAGCACAACTTTTTCACTACGTTTTAAGAGCCCAACTATCAAAAGTAGCTGGGTCCTCCTATTATCAACCATTAAAAAGCTACTGGCTTTCTCGTGGTGGAACCGGTAACCTTTTGGTTGTCAGACGAGCTCTTGAGCTCTAATCTACTCATTTGATGTTGATATACAGTAATGTTACTTATAAAGTTAACAACAAAAGTATTTTTGAAATAACTTTTACGGTTTTTTTATTTGAGGGTTTCAAATCGATCCGATGATGGATGGCGTTTAAATATATTTGGAATCGTGTCAGACCTCCATAGAGAACTCAATTTATATTCTGAATGTATAAGCCTTGACATGTTTGCTCCAGCATTCGTCAGTTTAAAACTGGTGTTGTATTCATCGTCACGGCACACAGCAATACTCCATTGCGAGTGTAAGTAGCGCCTATACCACAGCAAAGTATTACCATGTTGGGCCAAGTGAGAGAGAAGCGGATCATCCACGCCTGCCGAGAGTGTGAATTATTCAGCAAGTATCGCTGTATTACCATAAAAACAATAATGGCCAGCCTGTCGAGGCGAGGCTCGTTACGGCGTATTGGTGCTAGGAATGTTACAGTGTATGGCATCACCTACAGGAGCGTGCTTATAGGTTCAAATCCCTCCAATCACCTGCCATATAGGCATAGCCTGGAGTAATTCGTAAATACTTACTGTCCGAAGATGTAGGACATAAAAAAAAATTAAATCGGGCCAGGAATTCTATTTTGCTTTTAGATGTGATGCTTTTTCTCAGTACTGAAATTTTTACCAGGTGATAAGCGTGTTAGTCATTGTTTATTTGCATTGTTTTCGATAATCCATTATTTTTATGCTTTGTGCCTTGCTTGCTTTGGGCTCGTTAATTAATGTCGTAAATGATACATTTATTTTAATGTTCCACCTTTATATCCTAGGACACTAGTTTCTAGTCCGGAACTGTTTTTTACTTCAGGCTAGCTCTAAACGGTTGCGGCATTGTCACATACTGTAGAAAAAACCATTGGTGATTGGTGGGATTTGAACACGGAACCCCGTCCTCCAAAGCCTAGAGCTCTTCTACTAGACCAGGTCCGTCCCTAATACATTTACGTGCCACGCTATAGTTATCGTTCCTAACATTAATTTGTCAAATAGCAAATCCATCTGCTAATCGTTTTTTAAGACATGTTAACACTTAGATAATCTAAGTTTTGACGGGCTAGTTGACGCCGAAGCAACATTTCACTTGTGTATCCATGAGACTCGTAGTCGTGCCGTGCGAAGTGATATTTCCGAGCCACAGAAAATCACTACACATAAAGTGAGGTGCCGTAAACGTCGTCGGTTTTGTTGACGCCTCGCAGTAAAGAGTTACTGCCTCGCCGTGGTGTGATGGGGATACAAATTGTAAGCTATCTGCTATCTGCACCTCACTACATAGCGCACCGCCTACCTGGTGGCACAAACGGTTTATCCTCATGAGTTCTGTTATCAAAAGGTAAAATGCAGAAAGGTCATACGAATGACCATAAGGTTTGGCTCCACTTATAATTTCAATATCGACAATAAAAACTCGATCTTTTTGACACTTCGACGTCTAAATGCGTGTGTGAATGCGGGGTATAAGATGTATATATACTTTCGTGTCATGAGTGGGTTTCAAATAAATTACGCTAAAATTAACTAGCAATCGAACGTAAAGCAAATTTGATATTTTCGATAAGCCAGGTAGTGGTTTTCGTGTGGGTGACCTGATCCGGTCCTACCTGAATTTCGGCCTTCATTCAGGGACTACTGTAGGTGGAATCGTAAACTGTATCCTTCGTATAACTGACACCTCCAGTAGCTCGGGCACACTAACACTCCATACTTGCCCATGTAGCCTAGCGTAGGTAAGCGGTGTGAGCGTGGGACACGGAGAAATCGTACAACTGGGTTACATACATACAAGGCGACCTTACCAGTAACACATTGCTCATGAATCGTCTACCTCCTTTATGTGTATTCCTCAAATTGTTATTGGTAAGAACTAAATGTAATAGCTTCTTGAGTTTTGCAACTGTATCAAATTGCAATTACATTCGAAATTAAAGTGGGTGCATTGAGTACACAATAGGTCCATTAGATCCTTTTAACTGTAAAAGAAGAATACAGTAGGATGTACAATTGTCGTCTATACCTATATTTACTTTATTGAGAGAAACTTATTCGTGACTGAAGACTTTTCACGATAACTGCTGTTATGATATACAGTACTTAAATAAACCAATAAGCTAGTTTTAAACTCAGTTAACTCAGTTAAGGGTTAATATGCCATATATTCTCCGGTCCACTTTCTTTTAACGACGAATCGTAAATTTTCCCGATACGTGTAAGTACGGCACGTAATTCCAATAAGTCCACACTATATAGATACGAACTGTTTACGTCGGTTTAACTGTGCCATCAGGCCATTCGTGTGTTTAGCGATGTCATTTCTGTGCAAAGTGCTCCGCGGCTCGTAATGAACTATTATTTTCTTGACACCGCCATTTTCTCTACCATTTGCTCCGCTATTGTCAGCCTTATGGCGTCTTTTACTTAGCCTTTAAACTTCGGTTCGCTTTAAAGTCTTTTATAATCCAGTTATTGTAAATATGGTTGTGTGGGTGTTTCTTTTCCGTAGCGTGTAGGCGTTGGTATATAGTGGATTTTTCACCCGAGTTGAAAATCTTAGAATGAAATACATAACACCATTCGTCCTCTTACAAATATGTTATTGTCACACAATGTATATCTTGTGGCGGATCGAGTGTAAGAAATTCCTAGGGACGCTGATGGATTGGATAGGTGACATTTGAATTATAATTTTTCAATATGAATCCTAAAACAACTCGATATTAAATAAAACTTAAAGTTATGTATAAACTCCTTATACACAACGCTGACAAACTGGTTTAACCTCTATCAGGTGATGTGTTAATTGTTGACACATACAAGACGACAGAAAGGCTTCCCATGTTTACGCATCGTCTTGAGCTCACACTCTAACAGGTTTACAGTGTTAAGCGTCCAAGTGGTGGAATAAGCGCGTTACTTCAGTCTTCAGTCGCTTGACGCTTGTCTGTGAGCCACTTACTCGGGCTGCCTCGATAATGTAATCTTCCTCAGCCGAAACTTCGACCCGTCTAGTCTCGTCTTTTTGTTTGGATTTATAGGTACTATGGTTGGAAATCGCTTGGATATGGGGTAGGTGTTTGTCTTTACAAGGTACTGTCACAGACAAATCGATCGTGTCTTTGTGTTTAGGTGTAAAATGCTTTTCTGTTTTCACAACATCTTTGTTGGTATATCTTTAGGTAACTAAGACTTGTTCTAGCGTATGTTCCCAGTATTTTCGTATAGGAATAAATTTTCTGTTGGGAGATAATATCGTTTTATGCTCAGCAAGTAAATGTTACCGATTAAGATGAGGACGGGATTGGGATCTGACTTTATTGAACCATGAACCTCTTGATTACCATGCAAGCACTGTTTTAATTGTACTAAGTTTTCGGTAAAATCTGCTTAAATTATTTTAAATTCGTCCAACCGAGGAGTGTGCAAGTACGCAACGTGTCGAAATCATTATATTACCGCGACACGGCAGGGAACCGTTGGTAATTTCCACCAGATTACGAGACGACATCAAACTCTCATTTCTGCACCCCTCCCCCTACTGTCATTAGAATTAACTTCGGAATAGCTTTTTAATAATCTATAATTTTCTCATATCCATTCCTCGTTGCCATTCCTACGTAAAGGAGTATCGATGACGCTTTGGTTTAAAAAACAATTAGTGAATTGAATCTTCAGCGCTGTGCGTGTTTAGGAGTTCGCGGCAAAATAATATTTAGTACTGGATATAGCAGTGTGTATGGACTTCCAGGGTGGCCGTTTGTACGTTTGTGTTGGGAGTACACTACTAATATTGTGTGTGTGTGTGTGCCCTGTATGCACGGTTGTGTATTACACATACACTGACATGTACGTGCAATGTAAGGCCAGGGGGCAGCGTCGCGGCGGTTTGACAGCTCCAATAGCTTTTGTGATTGGTGCGACGTTGCCATATGGTGCAACTCGGCAACACCGCACAATCCGATACTCGTATTTGCTTTACGATTTAGTCTCTGAATCTCCTATCGACATCCTTCCAGGTGGCGTTTTGTCATTTCGTTGACAAATAATTACGTTGAATCGCTATTAAGAAGCAACCTCTGTTACACCTATTGAAACAGCTTATCTTGGTCAGTAACAAAAGCTACACAGATCTTGCACCATTCTTCACTCATTATCAGGGTTAAAGCACATAGGTGGCGTTCCCATCTCAAATTAATATGAATATACGCCACCTCTTGTATGTTTATCTACGCTATTTTTTACACATTGATAAAAATTGAATTAATATTTAGTACAAATCCAGAATTTTCAAACTTGATTTCAACCCAATCAAGTAAAGGAGCAATCGTAATTTAATACAAAGGACGCAATTTAGTTCATGGCGAGTTATTGTTTTCAAAACAAGGAACTTATTACTAAACATTGTAGCCCAACTGTAATGTTATCCTAAACTGTCGTAAAAAGTGACTGTAATAGGGTCCACATTCAACATAAATATCCTTTGCAGCACATGGCTGACAGTGCAGTGTGCAATGTTGTTATCGATCTCTGGAAGCCACAGAAGTACAACAGATAGAGTTATCCCCGTCCGTGGTCCGGCCACATCTATCTTATAAAGACACTTGTAATTAAATACTTATCGATCAGCGTCCCTCAGAGTCCGGCAAGGCTCAACTCGCCGTCCTATAACCTTGTCGGGCTTCGTAATAGGCTATGTTTATAATTTTTTCCCCAATTTCTAAGTTGTTAATAATAAAATAATAATAATGAACAAGTTTGTTTGTACAAAATGAGTTTCGTTTTTTATATCACTTACGAAAGCCTCTTCCCTTGTAGAATTGGTGTTCCTACTTATTTGTTGTGGAACATAAACGATTTTAATATTATTTTATTTTTGTGTACGATACGCATACAAATATATCCTTGCGAGTTCTTTATATGTCAAGTTTTATATTATGCCATTGATAACACAAGGCGGAGTAGCAGAGTGTCGCCGCTCGCACAATCTTCTTCCCGAGAAAAGACAAACTGTTCGACACTGGACACAGCAGTCCTTGGTCTTTGGTCTTTAAAATAAACTATCCTTGTCAAATAAATAGCTGGTACTCTCTATATTTGCGTAAAAATACGCGTAGTTGCGTCCCCATCGCAATTGGTTATAAATTGGTAAAATGATACAATTAATATCATCACAAAACATGGGTTACAATGGTTTTAAAAAGAAAGTGTAGTGCCTATGGGACGGTAGGTGGTAGAAGTAAAACATGGTCATTGGCAGTGTGTGTAAAGTGCGGTATCGACTCAGTAGATATGTGGATATTACTATACTGTCCGACGTGGAATGTTCTGTCGGAATGTGAATGCGTTACATTTACTGCGATAGGTTGGTAACACCGAATGTTCGTCGTTCTCTCTGGTAAAAATGTTTGTCCGCCGTTCGTCAACAAATATACAACATTTGCTGACCAATATCGGATACCTCCGAACAAATAGTAATTTGCTAATATTGACTGCAAAATCAAATTGATTCATAAAGTTTTTTTCTTTTACAAAGCCAGTTATATAGTAGCCAGTTCATATTTCAGTTTTAAAATTATATTCTAAAGAAAACTGCAGGATCATTACTGATTACTATTAAAGTCAGTTCAGATTTAAGTAATAAAATCGTATTCTCAAGAAACTTGAGCACTCTTACAAAGCGTTGTATTTTACACAATACAACTCGCCTTTGATCTTAGCTAATTTTGATAATCAGGAAGTCTCTCTTATTCCGTTAAAAGCAGACCTTCTGCGCCATCTTTATTCATCTCTCCTTGTCGTTTGATTCCGTCCGACTCGGCGTCTGCCTTTTAACCTTTCAGATTCCCTTATCCTCCGAGTTGTTATAAAAAGATAATTTTAAAATTAACTGTTACTTATTAAATTCTTCTGTAACTTTATATACGCCCCCAGTGTCGTAGTGTATAGTATGTGTATTGTAGATGTTAACCACGGGTTCAATCTGGATGCTCCCACACATTGCTAGTGAAAGCCTCACCCCACCTCTGCTTCTGTCTTTATTGGAATGGATGAGTGAAAGTGGTCTGATCAGATACAGGAAGTTGAGGATGCAACCGCTTGTGCGATCTGTATCTAGAATCAGATATTTAGAAACATTGGTAGTGGTCAGGCAAAACTAAATAACATCACTGTGAGAGATTGTTTCCAGAAGAGTGTAATAGTTAGTAGTGTAGAGCTGCGAATAAAGCACTACGAATTGGACAAATGACTATGAATTGGACAAATCACTTTTTTATCCTACGCCCATTTGCTACTGAGATATTACAAGAATTTCAACTCTGTCCTCCTTCGTTATCCTAAAGAGTAAATTGATATTTGTGAATCAAATGCGTATACATTTCAACAATGGCAATACATGTTGTTTCCATTTCACTATTTTTCATGTCGAAATAGGCTAATCATTTGAAATACTAGACATTCAGAAGTAGTTTAGATTATTACTTGCTAATGTCAACGGCTAATATAAGTTAGAGACTGACGCTGCGGTTATAGTTTTCATCTCATTGTTTCATCTCACAGCTATGCACGGAGGGTTAGCAGAGTTATTCAGTTTTGCCCCCGGAAGGAGCTGCTAATTCAATCGGCCTGTCACTCGGCGCGGAAGATTTCGTTCTCGACGAAGTCTTCTGATTAAGTGACGTTTTGTGCCTTTCTGGGTTTAACTGGTTTAAATTCTAATTTTCCAAGACGTTTCATTTCATCTGTCACAAAAGGCTAGAGTATATTATGAGATTGATGAATACTTTATATATATATATATATATATATATATATATATATTTTACTATAAGAATAGTAAATTAATTATAGTTGAAGAATCATAGGATGTCGTTTATCATCGAAAACCCTATTAGACTGTTTGCATTCGTTGTAAATAATATTGGAAAATGTGTTGCCCGTATAACTAAAGTGTTTCCCAATGGACCGATGCGGTATCAAATTAAGAGCTCGTTCATCATAACCGTCAGTTTGAAATTAATTACATCCGCTTGTGTTTGGTTAACAAATGAAACATTTTGCTATTTCAAATCGTATTTTGCACCGGTATTCTTTGGATTTTTACCATGGTAATCAATTTTTATTGCTTTACTCTTTTTCTTCGATTGAAAGCAATGTTATCGCTTGAAATACTTTATAACTTGATTTTCATGACGTTTCATACTTTTTTCCTGGCTGGTAGCCTAAAGGTGTGTTATCGACTCTACCCATAGCAGGTGAAGGTTAGAGTATAGGATCGCACATCGCATTGAGATTCTGTTGTGTCGTGAGCAACTGCCGGCCTCGACACACGGGATAGGCACCCACAACCTGGCCGACTTTCCCTCAATTTGTGGTTTCTAGGATACTCCACTCGTGTAACTTAGGTCAAAATGTTACGTTGGTATACAGAGATGCGTCATTGCAGCGTAAAGCACGGGGGGGGGGGTGGTGGAAACAGTTGTTAACATAACACCTTCACCTTGAGCCTTATTTTTCGCGATTTTGACCAATTTGTGGATTGATTGGTGGTCTTCGTTGATTCACTAAAAATGTGAATCTTTGAAATTGTATATTTTCATAGGCCTACCCTGTTTACTGTTTGTTATATTTTGGTAACAGTATATATGTTCGCGTCATTTGCCATATTGTTGTGCACGCTCTTGTATGTTGTGGAGTGTGGCGCGGTGAACGACTCCCTCGCCTTGACCTTTACGTCACGGTTTGTCCAGTCATCGCTGTTCCCCCCCCCACCCCCCTCCTCACCATCACCGTCCGTGGTGCTCCAGTGTTCACGTCATTCGGATCAGTATCGTGGAAAATAGTGTAGCTAACTTTCCGCTCTTGATCAATTCACCAGCTCGCACTGTATTCCAGCATTGACTTTTTCAAAGTAGACAACTTATCTACATTCACCAGATGAAGTCAATGCTGGATTCGAGTAGGATATGTTTCTTTGTTTTTATACTACAATGTCAACACTTCAATTTGGCTTGTTTTAAATTGTTCGCTATACATTGATATGGACTCTTGGCTATTTGTTAGCAATGGGCGTGAAGGCACTTTGTCGAGGACTGTATACTTCTATCTACTTGTCAAAAGGTAGCTTCGGGGAATAGTTTGACCTCTAGTTTTGCTGTGACGAGAGACAGTGATGTTAACAACGGAATAAAGGCAACACACTTATCTTGAAAACACATACTTATATGGATTAATTTCATAACAATAATTTAAATAAATAATTTTATTTTTTCCTCGTTTGTTATTCTTACTAATCTGTTTTTCTCATTTGTCTTCATTCAATACACCTTCCTCGACTCTCCTTCTTCATAATAAAATGTGATTTATTTCTCTAATCAATTGCTCGCAAGTTGTTTTATGAGAGATGTATTGTTTCCCAGTCGCAGTGTGGTTCTCTACAGGTTTTGTCGCCTTGCTCTACTGATTGCTCTAATTATCCTTTCCCACAAGAACACGTGAACGTAAGAGATGTTTTTCGCCGCCGCTCTACTCGTATAATAACCGCATCGCAAAAAGGAGATGCGATCGATTGGTTTGCTTTCCGAGTCTCTCTTTCACTCGCTGGGGGAAAGCGCTTTCTTCACTTCATAGGAACTGTCATTTGGATCCGTCCGTTATACGTTATCAGCGGTTTTTGTTTTCGCTGATATTTCTACCTTTTGTTCGGTTCCCTGTGGACGTAATTTTCCGTAGCATTATTTGAAAGAGACGAAATACTATAATCGGGTATTGATTTTGTTTCGTGGCGATATAATGATTGGATTTCAGTTTATTTAAAAATTAAAATTTCTTAAATCGTTTTCTCATCTAACATTAACATCTGTCATTATTAAATCTTAAAATCCTTATGTGGTTTGAAATTGGTTTTCAAATCTAATATTTTCTCCATTTTCCCTAAAACTCATTTTCTTTGGTATTATCATAGATACGATATAATCCCTTATTTGGTCAGTCTATGATAATATTTCTCTCTTCTGATATAAC
Organism: Macrosteles quadrilineatus; assembly: GCF_028750875.1. NCBI lineage: Eukaryota > Metazoa > Arthropoda > Insecta > Hemiptera > Cicadellidae > Macrosteles > Macrosteles quadrilineatus. The sequence goes on from NW_026542597.1 coordinate 8,767,261, forward strand.
CATTGAATATATATATTAATATAGTAGTGAATATATAGTGTTATATATTCAATGCTTTATTTATTTCACTTGACCCATCCACACCGTTACGATACCTCACACCATGTCCCGGACTCGACCGAAGAGGCCCGAACCCCGAACGTTGTCGAACTCCACGGTCGCTGACCTTTCCTTCCAAATTCTTGTTTCACACCGCCGCCTCGGACAACTTATCTTTACCCTCCGGACACTCGGATTGTTGCTAGAAGTAATTCAATCTTGTGTCGCGTGAATTAATAATTATAATAAGTTTGAGTTAAACCACCTATTTTCCAAAACGTTAAAAGAAAATCTGATATTTTTGGCACAACTGTTTTCCTCGAATAATTTCCTCGTGTTTGTGTCGTCGAAGAGTACTCGACAAACAATGGTGGTGGCGGCCATATTTAATCCCGACCCCGGCCGAACCGTCCCTTTCATCAAATATTGCAGCAGCCACATCCATTCAGAGGGTTTAATTTGGCCGTGTCTCGCCTGCAGTCTTGACGGATTGACTCTGCTTCTTGTTGTTACGTTGATGTCACTCTGCTGCAGAAATAAACATGTTAATGACGTACATTTCTATGTAATGTGCTGTATAACGAATCATTGCAATGAGCCTTTAGGTAGCGTAAACTTTCGAGTAAAACATAGGCGCATTGTTGGAAGCGCCTTCATTTATAAACCCGCAATACCCGCATCACACGCATGTAGCTGAATTGCATCTCAAGAAGAATTCGCTTTTGTAAAGTCACTGCAATTTTGTCCTGTTGAGTAAAATGAAATCTGAAGTGATTACGTTAACGTACAATGTAAATCTTTACTAAACATCCCGACTGGATTATTTAAGAGGCGGGTTGAGCGAGTTTAAAACTTGTTTTAGAGTTTGTTAATGTTAATTGAAAGTTGGAGACTTTGCCATCAGTCCCGAGTGACATCTCGGTTGTAATCGAGTTGCCTCAGAGCCAGAAATTGTTTGTCTTCAGTTCCATCCTAAAACATCGTCAAATCTCAACGTAAATTTTACCTTGTAAATTTTTTTTGTCAACTCTTGTCCATGACGTTGATTGTTGATTGCTGTAAAATTATGCTTACTCTGTTTGCGTTACATTTACTAAATCATGCAACTTGTATTTTACGACGTTTAATTATATTAAGAAATGAAAATGTTTGTCTTATACTAAAAATGTTGTTCTCGAGAAGTTATTTTAATCCTTTTTTTAAGAAAATTTTCCTACACGCTTAATAAGTGTAAAAGTATACCAATGTCCCTATTTATCAGCTTCAATGTATAATAACCCAGTGCACAGTGCACACTGTAGGTAAATGTTTAATAGTTAGTTATGTAAGGGAGGGTGAAGTGCCACTTGGTATTCAAGCTCCCTTCACAGCCATCCTGAATGGTTCCTCTCACTCTTAGGGGAAGTTGGAAAGTAAATTGTGTACTCTCATTAAATCCAACTCCTTTTGTATTTAAAACAACCCACATTCTTGTTTGCATTTTAAGTGTAACTAGAATTGGAATCAGTATTTTCCATTTTAAGGTGTTGGTGTTAAACATAGCAATGTATTTTTATTAAAACTTTAGTTGGCATTTTCATAAGACTCATTTTAATAGGTGTGTTAATTTATTGTTCAATTTGTAACGCTCTAGCTAAGTTCTGTCAATTATAAGATTTTTTACTCGACTAAAAAAAAAACGTTTTCCAACTAAAAAACTGTGTTATACCTTGATTTGTTTTTATGGTTGTAATCTATCAATTGAAACTGTCTCCTGCTCTAGTGATTGTATAAGGTCAGTTAATTTCTCATTAGAGAGAAAGTTGCAATACCTGATAGGGAAAGAAATTGGAAGTATTGGTGGTATGAATAAACATGTGGTCAGTGAGCTGGCCGTGTTAGCATCTGGCTGTTAACTGAATTAGCATTAATGTGACAGAACTACTACAGCTTGCCACTACTCAACACCTTATATTACTTTGATGATACTAAAAACACGCACATATATAGGCTACATTTTATAATTCAGTCAAGTAAGTAAATAATAGCGTTGTTGTGCAAGCAAATTCCTATCCAGCTTTTACGTTCAATTTCGTGCACACTGTACATTTATATGTTTTAATGGAACTGGATTGATCATATTGACCATTACTGGACTGTATTAAAAGCTTATTGGATTTTATATTTCCATTCTCTTATCTCGTTTTCGCTTATCCCACCTTTGATTTTTTAAATTAGTGTTTTGTAAATTAATCGGTAAGTTGATCTAAAAGTAAACAAAAAATTAATTTACATAAAGTCAACAAAAACGAATATCCTTAAATATGAACAATAGGTGTTTAGTCTAGCAAGTAAGCAAATTTATAAAAGGCTACATTATCAATTAATGGAGTTAAAGTCTGACAGTTTCTTTTAGAGACCTAATTTAGATTCTTCTCGCAATTACCTTTGTACCTAGTTCTGTGTTGTGTCTTTGTGCATTAGGGGTGCTTTTCCAATCATGACTTTCAAATCAACCGAGTCTTGTCATGTCTTTTGACATGTAGAGTTCTTCTCAGCACGGCTCTTCAATAGTTTGACGTTGCTCTCAAACTTTACTGTGGATCCTTTATAGTTTTTTGTTTAAATAGACTTATTGGATGATTAGGGGTTCTTCTATAAAGCATTTAGTTTAACGCAAGAACTTATACATAAGAACTTTTGTTTGTATATTGATTACTTTTTTCATGTAAAATGAATCAAATTGTTTATTTATTATTTGAATGTTATAGAGATCTAATCAGTTTTGTTTCTGTTGCAGCAATTGTTCCGCAACCAGAACACCGCAGTCAACCCGGCGCAGCAGATCCAATTGTTGCAGCAGCAGCAGTACCAACACTTGGCCACTCAGCAGCAACAGCAGCTAGCAGGCCTGGCGCCGGCGCCTGGCGCTACCTTCGCCCCCGCGGCGCCTTACATCATCAACCCCCAGGAACCTCCTTATGTAATTGCTACAGGTGTGTACAACAGTCTTACACGGCCACCAAGCAGTTCAGGTCTTAGCATTACTGGAACATGATAATTATTGTCATGTCAACAACTGTTCTTGTGAAGACACTAAAGTAAATGTTGCCTATGGATTAATGCTCTTTGTGTATAATTATTTGTATTTAATGAGTTTGATTTTGACTTTTGTTTAGTGAAAATGTTAGTTAAAAGTAGTCAAAAAAGGGTTGGAATAAAGAAAAACAGGAGCGTCTTGAGGGTACTAATGTTTTTAGGCTCGCCATTTTGCAGTAAATGGCTTAGAGACATTTGGTCCTGTACAGTGAACCATGAATTTATTAAAGAAAGGTGTTCTTATTGTTTACATAATTTAAATAACTGATTCCTTAAGAACAATATTACTTAAAAACAAGCGTTACAATGAAGTATGATTAATTTTAATTTAAAATACACAAAATAGATCTATTGTCATCTGTTCAAGTTTAACAACTTTTCAATGTAATTTGCACAATTTTAGGCCTACCTTTTATTCAGCACATTCTCTTCAGTTTCAAAGAAGATCAGGCAAGAGACTGCAGGATTGTAGGTCATTAGTTTCCACAACCGGCTTAAGCCATAACATATTCTCTTTGTTCTACCTTATTCACCTTTATCCTCTTAAAATAATGCCGTACCTCTCTGCGTTTATTCAAAGGTTTATAAAATCCGTTTTCAAAATTTAACACATCATTGCTGTACATAGGACCTATGTGATGTAAATTTAATCTCATTCTTTGAATAATGTTGAATTTGTAGTTTTATTTCAGTTTAATTAGTAGTTTATATTGTGTTTGTCACATACATTAAAGAATACTTTTTTCACACAGAATTCTGTCAATGTAGGGTTTTTATTATAAGACATCTTGTTACATCACCATGTAAGACAGTCGGGTGTTGTGTGCGAGTCAGGACAAGTTATTGGACTTGACGTGTCCTCGTTGTTGAGCTTCACTGGCCACAGAGACAGGCAGTAATGTAGTCTTATTATGTCTACTGTCTACAAGGGTGTAACACACTGAATGAATTTTATATCTTCAAAGAGCACAGTATTCCAAATTTCCAAAGTACAGACTCTTGTTAAAAGTTAGAGTAGTTATGATGACGCCTTCAACCAAGTATGTTATGTTACTAAATACTCCCAGAGTAGTATCCACACTTAAAAGTGTTATCAAAATTGGTTGTGTGCTTTTTAAGGCATAGTTTGTGTTAGCTAGTTCCCTTTTTTCCTTCTGAGAAGGAAACTAATATATAAAGAAAGTTTAGTTGGCTCGTTTATCTTAAAATGTAATGAAAGAATCATGAAAGATGTAGTGTATAATAGTTGAAATTATGGAATTTGCAGTTTCTGTAATCGACCTAAATGCAATGTACAATCGATGAGTATAATTTTTAGAAACAAGAATCTTTTCTATTTTAATAGATATTTTGGCACCAATTTCACTTTACATTCTCTAGATTTTATAAATATTGATGTCCAATTTTAATCACCTACATCACATGATATTAAGAAATGTTCAAATAACTTAAGATACTTAGAACCCAATAGACTGGTTACGGGAGTTATTGTTCATAAACGTAGAAGTAGAAGGGAGAGCATGGGGCATAGCGTCACAGGAACCGCAGCACTCTGTGGTCGCTACAAGGTCATTTGTGGTCACTCGCTCTCGTTTTACGCTTTGATCTCAGTTCAACTGGAACCATAGCTTTTTATAACCTTTGTTATAAAATAATAATGGGATTTTCCAGTAACTTTTAGAAAGAATATTACAAAAATCAGGTTTTCCGCCAGTTCTGTAAATTCAAATGTGTAACTTGTCGGTGGTTTTTTTTTTTTTTTTTTTTGCCAAAACAATCTGTAGTATGCTGTTTTCTGCCATAGTGGGGAAAGTGTATTATAATTCCGTGACATGGCCATTAAGAGTCCTTGGAACTTAGCTGCTAACTCATAAAACAATTACAAAACCACAACAAAATGTCCTATCTCATAGGCGTCTAGATATTAAAAGTACTAGGTATTTGAAAAAAAATTTCTTGGATGGTAAATAATTCTTCAGTGTCTGTTTGACATTACCATTTATCTAATCTCGGGCAAATCCAATATGGTCTTTGGCCCTAAAGTATATTAATCCACTTTATTTTTTATATTTTTTATTGAATAATTAACTATTGGTTTCTAATTTTTGCTTCTGATTTAATTTGTTGTACACAAGGTGCTGTTTTTAACTTCATTTGTTTTTATGGCAATGTTAACAATCTGTAACTTAAAACAGCTTCAAATTAAAATTAGTGACTTTTGTAATTTCTTTGTCAGTAAACACCCTGTCAAATGAATTAATGAATAATCAAAACACAAACTGGAATATGAGAAATCTATTGGACTTAAATCTAAAAGTAATATCAGATGGAATCAGGTGGTATCACTATGTATAACTAGGTTTGTGATGTGTGATGTAAAACATAGGTTGTAGTGTGACGTGTGTTTGTTTGCAGGTCCCACAGTGATGCCCCAGTACTACAGTGTGCCGTGGGGTGTGTACCCAGCCAACATCATACAGCAGGGGACGACGACGCAGCAGAGACGTCCACTGACTCCGTCGTCTGCATCAGAAAACCCCTCCAACCTGCCGCAGGTGCAGCCTGGCCAGTACCAGGTGATACCCACCGCCTACTACGACCAGAACGGCAGCATGGTGATCCGCGGCATCAACACGGCGCCGCAGACGATGCGACTGGTGTCCCCAGCACCGGTGCTGGTCAACGCAGGTACGCCAGGCAGTTCCATGCGCCTGCTGGGCTCACAGACGCAGCAGATCACGACGCCTCCGTCTAGCATATACAGTGGAACCCAGCCCGCCTCCCTGTACAGCACACCTACTGCCAACGGCACCACCATCTCCGGTATGTTATGTAGAAATATGCAGAAATACCGGTATGTTATGTAGAAAGATATGTGATAACAGTTGAAGGTTCTTACAGCCTTTGTTGGATGCAGTAACAAAATACTGTTTGTGTGTTTGGTGAATTGTTCATTAACCAATTGAATATAGAATTTTGGTAAAATACTATTATACTAATATAATAATAACTATTATAATAAATGTGGATTGCTTGTAGACACTCCAAAAATATTTTCCACAAAGGAAAAACTTTTTGTCCCAGGATATAATAACCTGTCCATAGTAATCTAATCCAATATAAATTACTAAGATTTGATATGATTTGAAAACCTTCAAGGTTTTTAAAAAGATCACCACACAACTATGAACGTGAATGAGTTATTCTTTTATATAATGAAAATAAATCACAATATGTCACACATTTGTGTGTGAGATTCTAGCTTAGTTGTTGGTGTCTCAGTATATTGTGCGAGAGGGACAGGATCAGTGTTTGGCAAACCCATAAAAATTGTATGTGCTTGGAGTGGACCGCTTTCCCCTTCATTTGAGATTTCAAAACTAAGTTGCCAGTGGCTTATATACTAACAAATAATGATAACTAGCAGTAATGAGCTGTACTAATTACCAGTGAAGTGTTGCGTGAGAGTGTGTACGTGTACTAACAGTGTGCGTGCGTGTGTGTAGGACTGCCCCCACAGTCCGGGTCCGCAGCGCCCGGGTACTCGACTAACCTCGCTTCTCTCACTTCTAGCCTCTCGTCTCTGGGCGCAGGTTAGCACAGCTTGCATGTCTCTGTGCCCCGCCCAACTCCTTTTGACTGGACGTTGTTTTTGTTTTTAAAGCTCTTCAGAATAAAAATGTCTTGCATGAAATCAAGTTGTCACTAGGAGGCATTTGTTATTTTTTACCTGTTCTGTGTGTAGTGTTTGTCATTTTTATATTCCTATAAATTTAACAGCATTTGTTTGATTTGTTAATTGCTATGATTTTTTAATTTTTCCTTTTTTTTTTATTTGACTTGTTAACACCGGTTAGTCTTCTTACAAGAGTCCAAAATATTACTATTCCTGTGAAATAAGAAGTGATTGAATCAATTTTTAGTTCTCTATAATAATTTAACAGCGATAATTTTGTCTAGGGAGCTAATAATTATACCTAGGAATATTTTTTACTAATGGATCTTTAGCTAACTTTTACACTTGGTGTAAGGGTTGCTTTAAGGAAGTCTCGATAAAACATATTTCATGATATTTATATGTCATATATCACCATGTAAATATTATTCCCTCAAAGGTTTATATCCTTACAGCATTTATTCTACATTCTGCAATTCTAGGTAGTCTTAATCTAACCATTGGCCATCATGTGTTACAATTCTTCTTTTGTATTAAGAATCTTTTGTTTATTAATGGTGATTGTCTTGTTGGTTTTACATGTTAGCACATAGCATTGCAGGAGCTCAGTCTAAATTAAACTGTTTGTTTCAGGTCTAGGTCTAAGTACAGGCAGTACGGGACGAAGAGATTCTTTTGATCGCAATACCTCTGCCTTTTCTCCCTCACTTGAGTACGGTCGTCAGAAATGGCCTCAGAACTATGGCGCTCTGGGTGAGTGTTATTTTTGACGAGGGCTATAACCTCTGTTAGCAATATATTTTACCCAAGTGAAATTAAGTTAAAGCTGATATTAATTGTTTACATGATCTAAATGTTAGTGGTTATTAGAAGAAGTTGTAGTTTGTTTTTATTGTTACTGGCTTACTTGACATTTGCCTGTAAAAGCTAATCAAACATTTCTGTGAAGAAAGAAACAAATATGTATAAGTTGTCATGTTTCACAAAACTAGGCCTAATGTTTTTTTTTTTTTTTTTTTAAGGTAAAAAAAATATATAGTTGAATCTGAAAATCAACAAGTTTATGTTGAGATTTCACTTAGTAATGCAGCAGCACACACACAGCCACTGGTCAGCTGACAGTGTTTTTAGTTTTGGGGGTTCTATCACAGTTGTTCACACATTGTGTATTGTCTCTGACAGGTACAGTGACGGCATCACCGAGCCCGCTAGGTCTGGCGTCGGGCTCCGTCTCTCCTCCGCCAGCACTCGGTTCCTCAGCAGGGCTGCAGCTCGGTGCTCTCACCACATCGGCCAACCGCTCCCTACTGAGCGCCGCACCGGGCGCCGAGGCTATGACTAAGTTCCGCGCCTCCACCACCATGCTGGGCACCAACTCTCTGTTTGCCAAGCTGGGCACGGTAATGTATACCTTACCATAGTGATGTAGTTGCAGGACCAACCAATTTTAGCGAATTTCCCTATAGGGAAGTAGCTATTACCGTAGGTGGCACTGTAAGACCTAGACCCGGGACCGATTTACTTTTTCATTTTGATGTCCCCAGAGGCCAAAAACACCATTCGTTCAAATTTTTATATATGTATATATATATAGACTTATATATATATATACGTCCGTGAACGCGATAACTTGAGTAATTTTTGTCCGATTTTGATGAAATTTGGTTTAAAGGTGTAAAGCGGGATAAACTTGAATGAGTTCGCGAACCAGCACAATCGGACCATGGGAACGGGGCTTTACGGGGGGTTTTATGGGGTAAAAATTGGTTTTTCTCACTTTTGACCCTCAAAACACAAAATTTCCCTATTTCTCTTTAGACCTTTTTAAAGAGCTTAAAAAAACAAATAATTTAGTATATAAAAGTATTTTTGTTCGATTATTAGTAACGGAGAAAATTAAAAAAATTGTTAATTTAAAATTCCCATGTTATTCTTATGGAGAATATTGTCAAATGTTGTAGTTCGCTTGTTTATGGATATATTTTGATCAAACTTGGCAAATTTATTTATTTTGTACTAAGCTATCAATATTTTACTCAAAAACACACTTTATTAGTTTCCTTGTAACAGCAAACCTAGGTACTCGTTAAACCTAATGTTATTAAAATATATTTAACTGAAAATCAATTCAGACAAATGGATATTCGCTTAGTCGGCAGGTTTGCTGCGGCGGGGGTATTTAATTTAAATAGAACTTTGTTGAATGAGCCACTCACAGATTGGGCTTGTATCAAAATATTATTGTCTGCTTTATTAATTGGTACTATGATACTTTTTTTAACTTCAGCTATAGTTAGGATTTAAGGAAATTTAAAATTACTTTATAGCATTACATCTCTTCTTTTCATGAATCCGTGATTAAAATTGGTTCTTGAAACAATTTCTTCGTGGTTTGTTTGGGAATGTTTTTGGAAAGGAATATAAATTACTATTGATTTAAGCCTCTAATACTTTTCTAGAGGTAACACATTGGTGTCATAATTGAGTCGCAATGTGATTTGGTAGAGAAATGCATCCATATTAGACAGTTAATGTGTTAACGGCGCAGGTGCCCCGTTCACTGGGACAGACATCAACTTCGCCGCTGGAGGCCAAGCCTACGGGCCGTAGCAGACTGCTAGAGGACTTCCGTAACAACCGCTACCCCTCGCTGCAGCTGCGCGACCTCACAAACCACATCGTAGAGTTCTCTCAGGACCAGGTAGGATAATTGTCTTGTCAACATCAGTTCACCAACATGAAACGCACATGTAAAACAAGCTTCAGAGTAAGGTTGAGAAGTCAACTTGTACTATTCAAAATTCAAATGCTTTCAAATGTCTTCATCAAGTGATCCTTTTTATTAGTATACTATATATAATTTAGGATGTCTGGACGTAGTTTGACGTAGTCTTGACGAAGCCAGGTAACCCTTAATCATTTACCTTAAATTTAGTGACATAAAATTGGATATTCAAAGTCAGTGGTGGTTATTCAAATTCAGTGGTGGTACTCAAAGCTCTAGCTATTAAGGGGTATTGTGGAAGGAACAGAACTATCTGACAAGCCTTACAAGTCATAAGTGAATGAGGTTGTAAGTGTCTTTTACTTTTTAATGTGACTATCAATCATAAGTTAGCGTAAATAATGGAAGCAGTCAGTTCTTGCCTTGTCTGTATAGAACAATACTAGTAGTCATAACTATGAAGTTGCTATATGTGTTCCATTACATTACATTGGTTGTTTGTCCACAGCATGGATCGCGGTTCATCCAACAGAAGCTTGAGCGCGCCACTGTGCCGGAGAAGCAGCTTGTGTTTTCCGAGATCATCGCAGCTGCTTACAACTTGATGACTGATGTGTTTGGTAACTACGTCATCCAGAAATTTTTCGAGTTTGGTACTGCTGACCAGAAGACTACACTGGCACAGAAGGTAAATTTGACACTATATCGATAAATTGAATTCTTTTGATTTGTGCTCCAGGTCATTTTGTCTCTTTAATTTTAATCTTTAAATGTGATATTCAGGAAATAATTTAAAGGGTTATACAGTACATATAAAAGTGAAAAGTAGCTTAAAAGTTAATGTGCCACCATAAATTCAATTTCATATTTTTCAACAGTTGTTTTGTTGTTTCCTTGAGCAAGACTATTGCAGTTTGTTAGATTTTTTGTCAATGCAAGAAGCATGTGTTGTAGCAATTTCTTTTATCATTCTAACCAAGCTACAGATCTACTTCGTTCATTCATCTTTGCAGTCAAAAAAAATTTTGAATTTCATTATTTCTTTTCTTGACTTACGTATAAAATTGCCTGTACATTGTGTAGGTGAGAGGGCATGTGCTACCACTGGCACTGCAGATGTACGGCTGCCGAGTCATACAGAAGGCGCTGGAGTCCATCTCCGGCGAGCAGCAGGTGGAGATTGTACGAGAACTCGACGGACATGTGCTCAAATGTGTCAAGGACCAGAACGGAAACCATGTTGTGCAGAAGTGCATCGAGTGTGTAGACCCCCATGCACTCCAGTTCATCATCAATGCTTTCCAGGGACAGGTCAGTCGAGCTCTTGATTTACATTGTTTTTGCTTTGTATTTCTTGAATATTGAGAAAAACAAAGCTTGTTGAATATTGACGCAAAAAAAAAACACCATGAACTTTCATGACACCTGCCACAAAAGCCTGCAGTTTTGTGTTTTTTTTTTTTTTTTTTTCTTTTGGGAACCTGTGAAAGTTTCAATATTTTATATGATCTATCTATAAACTATAAAATATACTGTAGTAGAATTCTTAATATTAAAATTATATTAATATTAATATCAGAATATCAGACTGTTGGTTGTAGATAGTGTTTCACTAAATAAATACAGAGGGCTTTACAAAATGTATTTTTCAAAGCAATACTTTAAATAATAAAATTGTCTAGTGGGTAGTTTCACATAACCATAAACATTTTGCTAATTTGACTTACTTTCACCACTAACTTCATTCCCTTTGACTTACTTTTTCCAAATAAGTAGGGTTTAAGTTAAAAAAACACAATAGCTATAAAACTTGTTAAAGCAAGCAATAGATGAGTGGCAAGATCACACACTGTCCCTGTGTTATTGCTCACATTTGTTGTTTTACTGATGGTTGTGCAGGTGTTTGCTCTGTCCACTCACCCGTACGGCTGCCGTGTGATCCAACGTATCTTGGAGCATTGCACTCCGGAGCAAACTGCTCCAATCCTGGAGGAGCTACACCAGCACACTGATCAACTGATCCAGGACCAATATGGCAACTATGTCATCCAACATGTGCTAGGTAAGTATCAAAGATGAGTACAGTACAATATGTAGGTTTTGAAGGTTTCTTTTAAACAGATATGCTAAACAACAGAGGGGGGGGAGTTATTTTGTTGAATAGTCTGTTCAGTTTTAACAAACTTATAAGAGTAATATGTATGTGTTCAAGAAATTTTATTTGCTTAGATAATAGAATAAAATTATTTATATTGCATTCATTGATTGCATCATTATGGTAACCCGATTGTTTGTATTGTCTAGAACACGGAAAGCCAGAAGACAAATCTCTGCTGATCGGTGCTGTGAGAGGCAAGGTTCTTGCTCTCTCTCAACACAAGTTCGCTTCTAACGTCGTGGAGAAGTGTGTGACCCACGCCACTCGTGCCGAACGGGCCTTCCTCATAGAAGAAGTCTGCGGTTTTAATGACAAGTAAGTCTTGTTCTCTTTATATCAATATTTTACTGTTGATTATGTTCACACAGTTACTTGTAAGTGTTTTGTTCCTTAACTAACTGTTTGTGTGCTTGTTTCAGTGCTCTTCACGTAATGATGAAAGACCAGTACGCCAACTACGTCGTACAGAAGATGTTGGACGTGTGTGAGGCCTCTCAGCGTAAGGTGTTGATGCACAAGATCCGGCCTCACTTTGCGTCTCTTCGCAAGTACACCTACGGCAAACACATCATTGCTAAGCTGGAGAAGTTCTTCATGAAGTCTAATAACGTGGTACCTGACCTCGGACCCATCGGGCCGCCCACCAACGGCGTCCTCTAGAATGCTGCCACTTTCTTTCTCTTTTAAATTGGGGGTGTCATCATTGGTTGGCAGTTTGTGGCTAAAAGTTAGTTAGGTCTGTACATACTAGGTATATAGTTGTACAGCTGTCGAATCCGGGTGATTATTATTATTTCTTTTTTTTAGTTTGTAAAATATCCTTCATTATTTTATAAATAATTGGACCAATTGTTTTAACTGTAAAAACCGTTTGTAAAAATGTTGAACGTACAAATTGTAAACAAATCAGATTGTATATAATATTAATTAAACGAATTTTAATTGTTTTTACAGTGATTCCAACCTTTTATTGATGGGTAGGGTCGATATATAGAATCATAGGGCTTTAAAATAATCACTATAATCATTTGAAGTTATCATCAGTTTGAATGATCACAATAATTATATAATGTCATTGCGTCGGCGATACTAGCTCAACTTTTAGCAACAAATTTGCTAAATTCTGTTTTTAACTTTGCATGTATATTGTGGAAGATTTAGAAAATTTACTTTACAATTTTCACCGTCTTGAGCTTATTGTTGTATTCACTAGTTAACTTGGTTTTTATTCCGTCAAAAGCAAATTCTTTTCCAAATTTACTAAATTTGATATTTCAGGATCTAAAATCCGGACCAAAGATTCGGTTTTGGCACTGCAGCCCTTGCACTTTGCTCAAGTTGTATAGTTATAAATAGTCTGGCCCCTTTTATACTAGGCTAAGATAGTCTCATCATTCCGACTTCTGTATAAAGCTCCGGCTCTGTAAATAAAGGAACGCACGGATCTCTTCTCCTCTCTTGGCCCACCTCTCCCAAATATGTAAACTTGAACAAATTGTATTTTTTTGTAATTTACCATATAATTAAAACACCCCGTTCCTATAAAAATTTGTAAATATATATATTGTAAATTGGAAATAAAGACCGTTTTCGATCTAAGTTGTAGAATGTAAATCTGATGGGTTTTGTACAATGTAATATATATAGATTGTGTTAACTTATAAATATGTTGCGTTTAAGGAGATGGGTCGAGTTAGGATTTGTGCGTTCTGAGGTTTTAACAATTTGGAATTTAATTTTTCAAACCGTTGTGCGTCTAAATCGAGTTTTGAGTTACTTTCCTTAGCACATGGGTTTGAAAGTTTGGGTTCGGCTCGCAAGGTTCAGTCTTGTGTTCGGTTCGGTTCACAACGACAGCTGCTTCACCGAACCGGTCGGAAACCTAACGTTACTAAGACTGATGTAAAGGTTTTCTGCACTTCGTGTTGAATTGTCTATAATTTGCTTTTATCATTGAATGTTTGATTCGTGTTTAGGCTATCCGAGGTTAAGTGGTATATACATATATATATAATTATCGATATTATCTAAGATACTGTGTGTAAAAATAGTGTTATGAAATTTGCACATTTTTGTCTTATAATATGTAAAGTGTTGTGCACCTTATGTCTACTGGTTGTACATTTCAACATTTCTACGTTTTCATAGTCGGTAGTTCTGTTTCTACATAATGTAAAGCTTGATGTTTATTTTATTATAGTTATTAAAATAATCAATGGATTTGTTTATATTAGGGGAATTACTTATTCCGTGCATAAGTATAATTTGAGAACTAAGGTAAGGTTTTATTTCTTTGCTGTAGGCTTTTAGACAGATTATTTTAATTTCATCTGAACCGTGTGGTCGGTGCCTCTTATCCTGTTTATGGCACTTTTAAATTCTTGAAAAATCTTTATGATCTTAACTTTGGAAGACAAATTATCTTAGATCAATTGTTATATGTTAGGACTTATTCTATTATAATCGAGCATGGAAGTATTTTTATCGTCTTGTGTTTCATGTAGAGAATAGTTTCTCATATTAAAGCCCTAAAAACTGTGTGTGTATTTTCCATTTGAAATTTTAGTACATTGTGCACCCATTAACAGTGCAGTTTTATGATAATGGACTTGATTTTATCGATCATTGATAACTGATCTTTTTATAGCAAGTTGATACTTTTTACTATTGCATCGAGCTGCATCAAGGCCTGGTTTGCCATTATTGTTACACATTTTAATCATTTTATTCTGATCAATCGTTATTTGTTTCTAAGAGTCAAATTATTTGAAAGAAAATCGGTCTATGAACTGTATTATCAGAATCATTGAAGCACAACGATCACTTGAGCTGTTGGATCAGCCACAGAATGAAGCCTGAGAGAGAAGAGAAAGGTCTCCAGTCAGAGATGGCCCCCACTACTTATAATTATTGTACATATTGTATCATACTAGTGATAAATAAATAACAGAATTTAGCAAATCCGGTTGGCTGGAAAGATAGAGGAAACATCAATTTGATGGAATTGTTTGTTAATTTAAAACATTATTATCTAAATACTATGGAAGAATTACAAATTATATTTTCGCTGAGTAATATTAACTTTAGTTTATGGGAACTATAAAAATTTGTGTGGATAGAACACACTTTTAAACTGTTACAAGCTATATAGTTTTTGTGTTTCTATGTCATTGGTGGTTTTTAAATATTTTTGTAAGGAACTGGGTAGATCCTTATATATAGCTAACATCAACCTTTTTTTACATCATTAATTGATAGCCAAAATGTAATTCGGGTCATAAAAAATATTGTTTGGAATCGAACCAGTAAACCTCAAATTTGAAGGAGAAAATAATTACCAATTGACTACCCAGTTGATTAATTACGCTTATCCAAACATTATCATTTTTGTAGTTAAAAACAATAATAATTATGATTTGGAGTGATACGATTATCTTGAAGGGAAGCTGAGGTAAATCATAATTCCAATAATCATATGTTGCAATCATACATTTTCGTACTGTTTAAATTTGAATTACTCACATCAATCAAATTTTAATTGATTCCTTGCAAAACTTCAGGCAATTATTGATTTTATACTTTGTAACAATCCGTAAAACTGAATATTGCATTCAATTTGGTTTACGCAAATTTATTTACTGTCAAAATAAAAAAGTGTCTTAGGTTCATAATTTCCATGTTGTGGCCAGAGACCTAAAATCTTGTGCTTGTTTCCCTGATAACAATGTTTCCGATAGTTTGTCTGCAACTGGAGGCCTTTCCCAAGTATTAATTTTTTTTGCTCTCTATCGCTTCCTTAGATTAGTTTAATCATTATTAATGTTAATCCAGTTAATAGAATGTGTAATTATTGTATTCATCCACTGTATGTAGGAATATACTTTTAATGTTATGTACCATATTGTAAGTAGTTTGTTATATGTGCCTTGTTTTAAACAAAAAAATTCCCACATTTCTGTCAATTTGCAAACATTTATTTCCTTTCCGAAGTAATTTTAAGCCATTCTCTATTCCCCTACAGTTGAAGTATTTTTATTTTAAACATTGTACAGAAACTCTAGCACACTGCCAACAGGTTAAAACAAAATTCTTTCATTTCCTCGGTGCTGTGGGATTCCTCCAAGTTTCAGTTTACTCTTGTTGCAAATAAAGAAACTTGTGTAATACATAATTTTAGTTTTATTCATGAGTTTTCTTGATTTTTATCATATTTATATAATTCTTTTGTAGTTTGTAGTTGTTTTATACCAGAAATGGATCAGTTAGCAGCGTGGTTTAGAACAAAATCTACAAGTTAATTTCAGTTAGAAGTGTAGCTATTTTGTTTGCTTGGCCGAAATTCCTCACTTTAACCTATTCTAATGTTAGGTTATTTCAGTTGTTTAATTTTTTTACTATAAATCAAATTCGTGGACCTATAATCTCATCTTACTGTAAGTGTATTATCATAATATTAATTCATATTGTATGCCTAGATTTATTGTAGAAAGATAAAACACTAATTAACATAGATTTAACAGAAAATTGTAAAATTCGGTGCAAGAGTAGTCTTTTGCCACACAAAAACATATTACAAAATTGTATATGGTTGTACAAATGTAACAATTTTCATTGTGAGAAATATTTTGAAGTATTTCAAATAAAATGGAAAATACTTCCTTGTAATGAATTTAAAATTGATTCTTATTTAAATTTCCTCACCCATTGTTTTCTTATGCTTACTCAGCAAGAGAGCATAAAGATGTCACTTAATAGAGCAAATTTACAAATTAGTTTGGATTTTAAAATAATACTAGTGGCTGGTAGAGTCTTAAGTCCCTAAAAAGCTTAAATGTAAAACAAATTGTTGGAATAATTAGTAGGATTTTTAAAGAAACTCACTACCAAATGTTCTCTTTATCAAATGTTTCAACAGTTATACACACTTAAGGTGGATTTACATATAGCCCGCCGTGCCGTTTTAGTCTAATTTCATTCCTGATTTGGATTTGCCATTAACCATACATAGTACAGCATGTTCGTGAATTCCCCATAGCCTGCTGTGTCCATGACATGCTGCTGTTGTGCCTCGCTTGTGTAGCTGCGGCCCTGGTCAGACTTGCCACCCCAGTTAAAAGTCTAAAATGACGCCCATGAGGGGAGCCCAAGTTTACATGTGCCTAGGGGCCGCTGAGGTCATAATACACCACTGCTTTGACTCTGTCTCAGTTTACTTGGGCTAAGGGTAAAACAGTAACTTCAGCCCTAATAACAAAATATACTGTTAAACTCTCCAGACTTAGTTATAAGAATTTTCTACAGCCAACAAGGATTCTTATAATGGGATAAGGCAACAAAATAAACAACATCTCTTAATAGACCTATATTTCACACATAATGTAACTGTTACATAATTAACCTTTGGATAATATCTTATTAGGATAGTAAGACAGATGGACCTTGCCACCCGTCTGGTTCACTCTATTCCAGAAGGCACATATTAGTGTAGAGAGTTGCGCAGTGTCTAGGTATAACTTGCCATCCAGATGGTCCATCTCATGTTGAGCAATACGAGCCAGCCAACCCGACAACTCCTGTTGCCTGTCCCGCCCCTCCTCGTCCCATCCTAGAGGGAGAGATTACATGAGTACAGTTACTATAGTGTAGATATATTTCATTGATTTGATTGGTGACTAAGACTTCTCATCTCACCTGACAGCTGAACCCTCGTGTATCGAGCCACTTCAGCTGAGTAACCTCTCATACTTTCACACCCCTCAGGAAACGTAACCTTGGAGTAATCCAACACCTTCAAAGTGGGATTTATCCATACCTGGAATAAAAAATACACTATTAAACACCAATGAAACATATTTTAACAAAATATTTTATTCCTGCATACAAGATATCATAAAATCTTGGATAGACCAATACTTATAGGTGTGGAAACTGGTTCAGCAAAACAAAACCAATTTTCAACATGATGGACACAGATCTGAAATTGGGCTTGCAGATATTTATTTGGCTTTAGATGCTTGTAAGGCAGTTTCTTAGGCTTTTACGACTAAACTTGTCACAAAATCTGTCAGTAAAAAATAACACGTTATTATACAGTCAAGTCACTGACTATCGACATGTCAAGATGCCTATAAGAGCAAGACACAAGCTATTTTATCACGATGGTCATACTGCTGTAATAAAAAATATCTTCTTCCTACACTACTTGGCATATTTACACTTAAATTGTTAATTTGTACAAGACAATAACCATGTACATTATAGTAGTGTTAACAATGGCTATCTATTTCAGCCTGCCACACTAGTGATCACGCCAGGCTATTTTTTGTGAAATGTTGTCTAAAGTCACGATAAGCTACCGAAAATGGCAAAAAAATCCAAACTGTTTTAGAGAATAAATTTGTAGAGTTACAAGGTATTTTGTGTCCTATTCATTTTTTATCATGTGTGCAAGACCAAAACTTGTTCTTATAGTCAAGAAAAAGCTGTCTAAGCCATTAATAAAAACTGCACAAAACATCCACCATCCATATTTGGGTTAAACACTAGGTATGTTCTTATCTTACTGGTAATAGAATTGGCAATAGTAATAAAACCCTCCTATACTGAACCCTCCTCGTTTTCTTGAGGGATGGACTAAAGCTATACTTCAATCACAATATTTAGGCGGTTTTTTGGAAGAAATCTACCTATCCTAAGTAATAAGTAGGGACAAGATTCTTGTCATTCGCCTATTGGGTCTGATGATGATTGAAGTGTCCAATCGAAATTGATCACCACTTCCATCTTTTATGTTTATTTGGTAGTCTTGCGAGTAACAGTACAAGCGTAAATATATGTTTAAGTGTTATAAGACATTTCTTCTATTACTTTCCGTAAATCCTACCCCTTCCACTCTATCCTTACCTTTAAAATAATAGCTCAACAGCTGATTAAGCAGCATACATTAAGTAGAAAAAATTGGTGGGGAACTTCCTCTCAAACTGCCTAAATATTGTGAACCGAGTATTATTGAGCGGAGCGAGCGAAGCTCTTATACTACACTCCTCCTTTTGTTTTACAAATACTCCTCCTGACCGGCTGAAGCGATCTGCACAAAATTTAACACAGTCATAGTACCCAACCATGGGAAGGTATAAATCTGAAATGGTACAAATCGGACCATAGGACTTTTCCCTACATGAATGCAAACTTTTAGAAATTTAACATGGGCCTTATGGGTTAATTGGTCGCCATGACATTATTTGCGAGTAAACACTAAAAAGTAAACAAGAGCCTCGACATATTTTAGTCAACAAATCTACCACATTATAAATACAGTACAAAAGAAAAAATCGGATGAATACTAAAGAGCATATTATAGTCTATTGCATGTAATACGAATTGATTAACAATCAGTTCTATATTGAGTGATTAAAATCATGCTGTTTATATTTAATTGTATAATAGTTCTGTTCTTTTTAACAACAATGAATAGTCAACTAATTAGGCCTAAGCCTATGTTGCTTGGAGAAGGAGAAGATAAAACGAGGTCATTAAAAAAAAAACACTACAACATAATCAATTAATCATACCAACAAAAATCACACCGCCCTTGATTTGCAAGTAAATTTGTAAAAAATGTACTTGTAGCTAAAAATACAAAATCATTTTACAAAATGAAATCACAACCACTTGGTTTAAACGTAAGGTTTAAGACTTGGTTTCGGTTTAAGAAATGGTGTAACTTGGACAATAAAATAGTCGTATTGATAAATTTGATTGCACAAAAGGGAAATTTTGAAAGTGGTTGACGATGTTTTTCTTACTTTTAACTGCTAAAATAAAACTAGACTTCATTTATAGGCCTATACTTATTGACTACACTCCTGCTTTTGTTTTACAAATACTCCTCCTGAAAAGCTGAAGCGATCTGCACGAAATTTAGCACAGTCATAGTAACCAACCATATGTGAATTATCGTGTATTCGTACCATATTAATGTTTTCTGTGTTCGTGTCCGTGTTTTAAATGTGTTTTTGACGAGTTGCAAGCTTTGAAAATGTTGTCTTCGCAACAAAAAATGTGAGCTGTTGAGCAATATCATTTTTGGACTATTTGACTGAGGTACGGTATGTAAAAAACCTATTATTGTCTTAACAATATAGTCCAGGGGCCGAAAACATGAATTTTTAAATAATGTAGCCTACATAATCTATGTTAAAGACAATACCAATGAAAGTACAACCTTACAGTGTAAGGATACGGCTGCATCTGTTTGAGGTGGTATTCCTGACTTGTTCCATAGTAGTCACTCTCTGAGGGACAAGTGAACGCCATGACTCTCATGTTGATTCCTAGCTGAGGAGCAGACAGTCCCGCACACTTGTACCTCCTCACTGCCTTCCTCAGCTTGTGCAGCAGCTGAACACAATCAGAACATTGAACTGAGACTGTTACATATCTGTGAATTTGCCATTCACAGTTTATATTAGGTAATTTATTTGGTTTTGACCGATCTACAAACCTTATACAAGAGCGCTATCTACGTTACAAGATAAATTAAAATGCCATTGGCGTAGAAAAACACAAATCAATACAATCAACACAACAGATCAATACACTAAATAGCTTTTTGTCATACTGTAGCAAAAACAGCCGTTTTTAATGCATGCATTGCGGGTCTAAAGTAGCATTTTTACTCTCTGGGGAGTAAAAATCATTTTTAGTCTTTAGGGAGTAGAAATCAGCTGTTGTAAACAGTTGTAAATTTTGATTGTGGCAATCGTATCGATCTAAATTATTTATCGATTGATTTATTAGGTAAGGTTTTAGCCTATTGTTGTTGATTGCTCGACATTATAACACAATCGTAATAGACGAAATAATTAACAGTAGGTAACTTATTTGCATTAGCAGAATAGAAAATAAGCAAGAAGTTGTTTTAAGAGGTTATCTTTACATAAAAATTATTTCGTTTTCTAGCTTTGTTATTGGTAATTAATGATGCAATATAACAAAAAATATAGTTCACCACACGGGCAAAAGTGATTTTTTAACCCTCGCTCATTTTCCGACCTCAGCTTCGGCTTGATCGTAAAACTTGACCTCGGGTCAAAAAGAGTCACTTTAGGTTGAGTGATGAACTAATACTATTATTAACTTACACATTCCTTTATTTTTCATTATTGAACTGTTTGGTCCTCTTATATAATTTTTATTTAAGTATATTTTAAATTGCCTTTCATTTGCAGGGCACAAACATTTATATGTAATCAATAATTTCACCTACTTTCTCAGTACATAAAAATTATCATTATAGATTCAACTTCACTAGACCCCAGGGAAAGGAAACTGAATAGACTGAGTAGGGAAAGAAGACTGCCATATTTTTTGGGGGGCTGAAGCAGGCACGTGTGCAGGCAGCCTAATGATTCCCCACTGAGCGTGCATTGCTTCTAAACACGAAAAAAAGAAATGCCACAACAAAATGTCGATTGAATACTCGATTAAGGAAACATTCACCAAATTCTGCAAGTATCCTGATGTGGCGTGTTGTGTCATGTCTAGTGTAGTAACTTCTATTTGATAAGCCAGAGAGCATTCACTTTAGGTTTTATGCCCTTTCTTCTGTTTACTTTTCAGTGTAGTGTAGCCAAGCCATAGCTCAAAAAATCTTAAGTACCGTAGTTGACAAACCTCTTTGAACTCTTTGCTCTGTAGATCACCTTTCTCTACGGCTTTACATTTGTGTCTTAACACGGGATCTCCTAACTGTACAATGTGGTTGTAAGGTGGCTTTGGAATACTGCGGAAAGTAAGTTTAGTGAAAAAGTTTATGATTTTATTTGTCAACTCCATCCTTTAATCTGGAACAAACAAAATATTGATATAAACCATCAGAATAATTTATTTGTCATTGGACATTACAAAAATGAATTGACAATTGTCACGTATATAACATGGCTACAGTCAGGCTAGACATTACAGATCACATGTCTAATGTTCATTTATGAGGTGTCAGCCAGTGGCGTAACAGAAGGGCCTGCAATGCGGGGGGGGGGCCGGGAGGTGAGGGGGCCCGCGAACCGGTGAGCGGGAAATGGTGAGTATAGAGGCCCGTGAGACGAGTGGGGCCGAAAAATTGGAGTTTATTCTTATTTAAGTGTATTATCAATCATCCAATAATTGTATTGAACAATTAATAACATTGATGTTATTAATAATATGTTGTTATCAGTTATCGTTTAATTTTGGTAGACCTCTTCAGTGATAACGAACTAGGGTAACAAATTTAACGTGTTATAACGTGGGTCTTTGATTATTATGCAATCTTAGTTTCATCACTGAGAGATATCTTACTTCTTATTTCGTACACTGCTTATGTCGTCTGCAAACATTTTGTTACTTTGGAGCCTGGAGCCATGAACGATGGCTGGGGCTTTTAATATTGTATTAATTACATTTTAGTTTTGTCCTAATATTGATTGTATTTTGTTAAATACAATATACTGCTACTCTACTGACTGTGTTTATAAGTCCATATATCTTATTATGCCTCACAATTAACCAATAGACATTTTTTGTAAGATAAACGCTTGAAATCCATACAAAGATAAAATAAAAATATGCAATAAGCTATTTTAGCCTTTGATAAAAGTACGTCAATCTATTAAATTGACCAGCTTTAGTGTATGGGTTAATTAAAACCAAAGGTTTAACTAACCTAATAAATTAATACTGTAATACTATACTTTGAAATGGCGACCATACCAATGTAGATTTTAAGCCAAGAATTAATGGAGATGAGTTTAGGATGAGTGGCGTAGCCTTTTAGTTTTGAAAGGGACTAAGGCCGACATATTCCTTAGACACAGCTGTTAATTAATAGCCAATACAGCCAAAAGCAACTAAGGGGCCTAAGAGGGTTAATAAGGGAATTTGAACCACATTTTTGCCTTGTAATTAACAAATTAGTCTAATGATCAGGGTAATAAAAATGGATAACATGTGTGATAAATTAAATGTAAAATTTTTAACCTCCTTGACATAGGTAAACATTCTGATACATGGATGGAAATAAGGTTTTTTTTATTTGATTTCAAACTAACTTATTTACAAACACTGATATTGATATAGTAGGCTAATGATGTAGTGGTGTAACATTTTCATCAAAACACGACTGAAATACTTAACACACCCTTTTATGGAACATAACCTATCATTTAATACTTTAAATTAATATTTAATATTTTAATTTTTAATTTAATATTTTTTTATAATTTATTTACCACTCTTTTTTATTAATCTGTTTGATCATTGTATCGGTGGTCCAAAAATAACTCTGGGGGGAGGGGGAGGGCTTTAATTATGTTGTATCTGTGGTTTAAAAATAACTCATGAGACCCCCCAAAAACAACCCTGGGTGTGGGGTTGTGGTTTGGGGTCATGATGGCCCAAAAAATAAGTTTGCCGGGGGGCCAGTAAAAATTTGTTACGCCACTGGTGTCAGCTCTGTGGATTACCCAACAGTATGGAATGCCATTTAACAATTAAAATATTAAGATAAAAATTAACAATTGCAACAAACGTTGATGGACGATTAAAATATAAACAACAGTAGACCCTGCTAACAAAGAGATAGTAACATTTAAAACGTTGATAGACAATTGAAGGATTAACAAGAATTTAATTGTAAAGGTTTACAGTTTGATAGATAACAAACTGGTATCAATGTAAGTATTGTTAGGGATGTATAAATCAAAAATCTTTTCAAAGACGTCACAGACATCTCTCAAAGGGTCCTGTATAGAGGGTTCAAACAGTTCTGCAGAGAACCTTCCAATTTTTATCAGATAAAATTTTAATGCGATAAAAATAGGTATTGATTAATATATTTCATTCTATACTTATACATTTTGGTAGTGTTGCATGGCGTCCAAATGTCACAACGTCCAATGATATAAGTCAGTGTCACGACTTCCAATATAAACTATTTGACACAACGTCCAAATCTCATCATGTCCAAAAGTACAGTAACTACATGAAAGTTTTTCTACAAGCTTTGGACGTCATAGGATTGGTTGTCGTGCATTGGCACACTTTATACTCTTAAAATTAGCAGCAGCACTATGTCCAAAGCCGGTGCTAGTAGCACGACGTCCAGAGCTCCTGCATACGGAGCAAGGTTAGATTAGGTTGAGTTAGGTTAGGTTGAGTAATGATATCGTATGCACTATAGCCTAGTAGCATTTTTTTGTTTTTTGTTTTCACTGAAGTATACTTTTGTTTTATACCTAATTGAGAGATGACTGTATTGTTTTGTTCTTGTGTATTGTATTTGTCTTTTATTTGTGTTTATATTTTATGTAACGATGAATTTGACACCATTCTTGTATATACAATATATACTAATGAATAAAGATGTTTTGAATTGAATTGAATTGAATAGATGGTAACAGTACTCACAGTGTGCAGGTATTCTGGAGTCTGGACGTCATGGGACAGCGCTGATAGCTGTTCGACTATATAGTGCAACTGGTAACTTAGCGGCTTTTAAGAGTGTGAAGTGCTCTACGAAGACTAATCTCATGACGTCCAAAGTTTCTAGAAAGACTATATATTTATTGTAGTTACTGTACGTTTGGACATGGTGAGATTTGGAGTGCAACAGTCAGATTTTTTATGTTGGAAGATCGGGAAACAGCTCAAAAATGTTATTTTGGACATGACACTGAAATATTATATCATCGGGGTCGTGGAACTTAGAAGTCATGCAATGAATCCTTTTACGTGATGTGGGGGTGGTAAACAAACAAGTACTCCTACTTTTATCATAGGTAAAATTATAAAATTATTACCGTAATTAAGAACTGTACATTTCTAGCTCTTTGATCGGGTTGACCATTCTATCTTATTGGCAAAACTGATTGGCTATAAAGTTCCAGGATGGTTGGTGAGTCTGGTGGAATCTTATTTAAAAAATCGCCAACAATGCACCACAGTTTCTTTTGATGATGGTACGACAGAGAGAGAACATAGGTCGGAAACACGAGTGGTAACCTCAGGGGTTCCGCAGGGCTCAATTTTAGGACCTTTTCTGTATATAGTTTATGTAAATAGTTTTATTGTCATGGATAATGTTTTTGCATGTATGTATGCAGATGATACTTCTGGGCTGTGCTGGGCAAACAATATGGTAAATCTTAAAGCTTTATTAACCAATTTTTCTGAAGCTGCCAATGCTTATTTTTTGGAAGTAGGTTTAAAGGTAAACTTAAGTAAGACTGATCTTGTACATTTCTCAATTGGTCGCAATGTTCCGGCTTTTAGCATCTCAGGTGATAATATGACTCTGGATGGTAATGATTTTTGTAAATTTCTTGGAATATTTTTTGACAAACATTTTACATGGGATAAACACATCGACCATGTTGGTGCTAAAGTCTTGAGTGGTATTTCTTTGCTAAGAAGACTTTCAAACTATTTGGACTGTGAAACATTAAGGTCAGTCTATTTTGGAGTGGTGTATCCATATCTGGCTTATGGGCTTGTCCTGTGGGGAGGTTCTTTTCACACTTATACCAAAAGAATTTTTCTGTTACAAAAAAGAGCTGTACGTTTGGTAGCAAAAGTTAGCCCAAGGACTCATAGCAAAGACATTTTTGTGTCAAACAACATTATGACTTTGTACGCAATGTATGTATACCAGGTTATATGTTTGGTAAAATTTAACTTTAGTTCTGGTATTTTAATTTCTAATGTAGGACAAATGCATGACCATAACACTAGACAGTGTAATGATTTTTTCAGAGTGAGAAGACATTTCAAAAGGACAGAGAATAGCCCTTATGTCAAGGGAACAATTTTTTTCAATAAGTTACCAAACTGCATAAAGAAACTAGAAGGTAAAAACTTCAAAATGGAATTAAAAAAATGGCTTATTAATAAATGCCCAGACAGTCTTGAAATGATTTTTTAAGTTGAAGGTATGCCTATTGTGTAAGTAGATTGGTTTGTTTGCCTCAACAGGATTGTTTTATTGTAGAGTAGAAAGCATGGTTTTTGTTCTTTCTAACTTAAGTTTGAGTTTTATTGCATGGTTTGCACTGTATGATGCTACTTATTTTATAATCTAAGTATTTTGACGATTGCAATGCATGTTATATGATGTTAAAAGCAATAAAGACATTTCATTTCATTTCATTTCATTCATTTGACAATCCAGAGTTGCATGAGGTGTGCGTGCGTACTTACATTAAGAAGTCTCTCCAAAAAGGTTAATACGTCCAAGTCCAAGAAATTAAAATAACCTTAAAGACATTTAAACTTTCAGGGTTAGAATAGGCCAAGAATTCTCTCGACCACTTTATAATTTACTTCTTGTTTGTTTAATGTTTTCGTTTTGGCTAGTTGCAGATGCAGACAATAAAGCCAAAGCGAAATCAACACAACACAGCTGAGAGAGATAGCGTGTGTTCTCAAGTTTCTTACATGGTAAAGGCAGGCAGAACTTTGAGCTATGCGGTTCTAAATAACTATATTTTTATTTCTAAATAACATATTTTTACGGATCATATCAACCAAAACAGAACTCCTTCAACCACAAGAGCTGCTGCTAGCGGTAGTCTAAGTCTACCAGTACGAGACTGAGACTGGTTCAAAACTACCAATCAAGTTCGACATTCGACTCAAAAGTAGGACACGTCTCAGGTCGACTTCTTTCAAGACAGCGTGACTACACTGAAAAAGAATATCAACAATTTTACTTCCAATGATTGTTAAACATTTGTTTTCACACAGTATTTGGGATTTAATACAATGCTTAAAAAGCATTGAGCTAGGAATACAACTAGGTGGAATAACAGCTCTTTAACCAATAAAGATACCAAAATACATTAAATACAAAAATTGTAGCTAATTTGTGGGCTACAATGTGGTTTGTAATTAAACCCACCTTGTTATTTGAAATTTTTTAGATAACAGCTTTTGAAACTTCAAAAAGTTTTAAAATGCGTAACATAAGTAGAAAGATAGGAAAAGGGTTGAAACCAGAGTTTTTTGAAAGCTCATTTAGCAATTAAAGTTTTATCAAAATTTGAACCCCCCACGAAATTCCACCTCTTTGCAGTAAAAAAATAGTTCAAAGGTCTATTTTTTGTACGTTTTTGAACACCCTGTAAATAGGGATGAAAATAATTTAAATCTTTTTCCACTAAAATACTCAAGACTCAAGGACCTTTAAAATTAGGTATAACACGACCCCCCTGCTTTACATTTGAAAATTTCCCAAAAACTATCCCCTACTCCCAAAATCTGCCCTTTGGGGTGCTTTTTTGGGGTTGAAAATAATTTAGCTGAATTCCTTGCAGTCAAAGGGGTTCTAGTTGCAATTAGGTTTCCATTTGCTGTCATATTGGAGCTATAGAAGCCGGCCGGGTAGTCTGAGACACCCTGTACCCCTCAGTTTTTAATGCTTTTGGGTGGTTACTTTTGCACCTCAGCACGACGGCCGGGTGGACACCAGATGCGACATGGCATGGCACGGCACGACGTTTTCGTTTTGGCACCTTCTATTATTTCAAATGGAGGTGCCACACACATCATCGGGCATGGCAAGGCAAGGCAATTAACGCAGCGCCGCGTGGCGCTTTGTACTGGAATCAAGGGAAAATCGTTATCGTTGCCCGCAATTGCGGCCAAATCGTGAATATCTTCTGCATAAATATCATCATCGTCAACCCCAAGTGAGGTGAAATATAAATTTTAGAAAATATAAATTTAATTTATGTTTTTAAAAGGCAATTTGGTATGAAGCGGTCCCCTTTTGCTTGCGGACATAGGGGCTCTCGATTTTCTAATTTAATTAACTAGTTCAATTTAATCTATGGTTCAGTAAAGGTGGCCGTGGTTCAGTGCTATCTTCAGATTGTATTCTCTAGCTCTGTGGTTATGAGTGTCTTTTTTGTAGTCTTCATATTTTTGTTAACACTTGAATTTTTTGCTTTTTTCTTTACTTTCATTATTATTTTATTATTTGAAATTTTTATTTGAGGTTAAGTTAAGTGTGTTAGGTTAAGGTTAGATAAGTTAGATTAGATTATCATTGATCATTGTGTTCGTTGTGCGATAATAAATCGATCACTTGGGTGTGGGAGTAGACCTAATAAAGTAAAGATAAGTTTGCCTTTGCCATTTTATATTAGTTAAAAGTTAAAATTTGGTATCTCAAGTGTCGAAACTTTGCAATGTTTAGTAGTGTAGAGAAAATTAAAAACAAAACTGGAAAGAATATTGTCGGACGTTTCAAGTATTTAAAGCTTCTGAAAGAAGAGTTTCAAATAACGAAAAGCCAAGGTAGGCCTAACCATCAATCTGGTTTAAGATTTGTATTTAACTTAACTTTTTTTATGAACAAATAGGCTATAAAAAAAATCACGTGCAGACCCTAAAATGCACAACTTAACTTTAGGTCTAGGCTTACCTAACTTAGTTACGCTTTGGTTAAACTTATTGTTCATCTTGTTCAAGTTCATGAAACAGGCTACCTATATATTTTATTGGATTGAAAACAAGTTAGTTTCATTATTCAACATCAATAAAAACGCAAACAGACCATTTTAGCTTACTCAATTTGATTTATTAAACACCAATCAAAACGCAAACAGGCCATAACTCAATTCGATGTTTACTTAGGTATGGTTGAAGAAATGAGATCACTAATAATAGCCTAAACTTTTGCCACTTAACCTTAAGGCACTTGTTTATGCCTTGGCACATTGTGTGAAATTATCTATAGGTATATTTAATACGCTAGGCATATATTTGTCATAAGTAATTGTGTTGGAGCCGTGGTGCTACCGATCACCATGTCCATGGTGTCGTTAGAAAGGTCTTAGCATGTAGTTTAGCCATCAAACAAATAAACTTTGGAATTCCATCAGGGCTCTGCCCCAGTGGCCTTCAAAGTTCCCATGTTATTCTTAGGGAGAAAATGTTTGTTTACATTTGAACAGATGAATAATTTAAAATTTACACCAATATTTTGAAACAGCTGGTTGTACTAAAATTTTGCACAGAATCAAAACATAACCAAAAAACGTTCGACATAATGGAGACTATAAGACGTTGACCAGGACGGCCGAGGAGGAGGCCGACAAATTTTAACTGGTAGACGAGAACGAAATACAAATAGGTAATACTATTGTCGTTGATAGCCGAATACAGCAAGCACCCTTCCGGGTTGGGTTTAAGTGAGCTCTCCAACAGCCGCCTGAAGATTGTACATTCAATTTAGGACTGTTGGATAATCGCTGCATAAGCTGTTGATTTTGAAAGACATGGAGGCGGGTATGACTACATCGGAAACAGAAGAGAGGAGATATTAGACGAGTGGCAAATGCGTTGGGAGCAGAGTGTTTTAAAGGTAAACGTTCGTATAACTTATATACCTAACATCAGACAGGGACTGGAACAAGATTGGGAGATGGGCCATTATGAAACGCAGTTTGTCAAGGACATGAAAAATTTCAAGGTGAATTTGTGAAAGATTTCACATGGTGGAAGAGGAGGTGTTAAGATGTGAAGAAATAAAAACCACGAGTCACGTATTTATAAATTGTTCACTTCAGGACAAATAGGAGAGAACAGGAATAAGTCTTGGATAAGATAGGTCTATAGATAAGAAAATAAAACATGATGAGTTACAAGGAAACAATTGAGAAAAGTAGCTAAGGAAATAGGAAAAACCAGGGATACATACAGGCGTTAAAATAAAAAAAAAAGAAACAAACAAAAACTAAGAAAGAAAAGGAATGAAAACTTGAACATGAAGGGGAGAGGAAAGGTTAGAGCGAATCTCAATGATCCCTATCGCTCAGGGCGGTATGGGGAAGGGAGTCGTGCTGTTAGGCTTTTGGACACGTGACTGGAAACCTATTGTGGCTATGCTATGAGTAGGGCCTCGGGTACGATACGAGCGGCGAGCGGCATCCTGAGCACGTAAGCGGTGGTGGTGGCTCCGATACAAGCAGCACATTTATAACGCTCATCAAATTTCCCCAGTTTTATGAGTCAGTTTAGTCGAAAATGCTGCAACTACGCTTACCTGCAAGACGTAGCCTATTGCAACTATTGTTGCTACCTATCTGACAATTGTTTGCCTTTAAAGAAAAACTTAGTTTTTAGAAAAACCTTAACCCTAACTTTGTCCCATACTTTTCGGGTGACTGAAGTGTTTTAAAACTTCCGTGCTGGTCATTCCACAATAATTCCCTGGACTGCACCTCACGTATCGACCCTTTTCGCATGTTTGCTGCTGTTTCCCTGTCATTTTAGGCCGAACTGAAGCATGACTCACCTGAGCGGCGAGCAGGGTTTTCGCGAAAATTGGTTTTGACGTGGATCCATGAGCGGTGCCGCTTGCCGCTCAGACGTATCATGGCCACCCTCAACAAATTTACACGCAACTAAATGAGACCCAATGTCAGAGCGGCGCCTCTCGTATCGTACCCGGGACATAGGGCTATTTGTAGAAAAAACTATTTACATTAAAGGTTGATTATATCGATCAATTATAATGTACATCTTGAGTATTTTCATAATCTTGGAGTCGAATATTTTAAAGTCATCAGAAATTATGACTGTTATTCGTTTTAAAATAACGCCTGTAATATTTATCAATTGCTCGAATTCGAGCAACAGAAACACTAGTTTTGATAGATTTTCCCTCCGTGCTATAGGCCTAGGCCCAACGATGTAAATTTACGAATACGAGCATATTTTTTAAAGTACCTAACAATATCTTAATTTATAAAATTTAGCCTTACTTAACTTGTATTTGTCCACAGAAGCCAAACATCAGACTATTGCTAACTTAGCAAACTTTTCGTATGATCCAATCAACTACGAACACATCCGTACCTTGGGTATAATTGATTTATTTTTGGAGCAGTTATCAGAGGAAGATCCAACTATTGTACAGTTTGCGCTGGGAGGAATCTGCAATTTAGCTCTGGGTAATGTTGAAGGGAAAGTAATTTGCTGTTCTCTAAACCCTTTTTAGCTTTTCTATTTTTAGTTCTTGCTATCTAACTCAAAAGTAGAAGAAGGTAGGCTAGTTAGTAGGGACTGAACTAAATTCTTTAAATATAAGCTGTAAAGATTGATAAGTTATTTTTCATATGAAATATATTTTTTAATTCATACTGTAGGCCTAATGATTATGTTGGTTGAAATAGCCTTCTAATTTTGTTAAATGTGGATATATTTGACTTGTCATAATTGGGAGCAGTTAATTTCAAACATAAGTTGAAAATGTTTACCACTCTTGCTTTTTAATCAAATCCAAAAAAAGTCTGAGTTGTACTAGTACAGGAGCTCTGTAGCCATATTTAGGAATGTTACACAGTATAGTTTGATTGTTTAACACGTTGACTGCGCGTGCCGACTTTACAGGCGCTCCCCAGTGGCGGGCGAAGCCCCGGCGCGCAACCGAATCAGCGAACGCAATTGGCATTCAAATATTTCAGTCTGACGAATCACAAAAGAGCAGTGGTGACTGTGCTGCGTTACCCCGAGAGTGGATGTAGTTCACTAAAACACCCAAAGGTAGCAGCACTGCATGGATCCGTATCCAGTGTCTTTGTAATGTGGGTTGAAGAGAAAAAATCCCCGAAACCGGGACAAAAGCATTGCCAGACAGGATTTTAGGGGAAATTTTAGTACCAACCTACACCAAAGTAAAGCTCGCATTCTAAGCTGGCAGGCTGGCAACGATTATAACGTCTCCGTCTGAGGCTAAGCTCACACTGACTCAATATATTTCTGTTGGTCTGGTGCCGACTTTAGTCGGCGCGCGCCACCTGGGAGCGCTGGCGACGCCGACTAAAGTCGGCACGCGCAGTCAACGTGTTAATAATGATTGCCATCATGCCTATTTAATCAATTGTTCACTTAATTTAGCCATTTAGCAGTGGTTTGTTCACTTTTCTATGACTAGTAAATCATTTGTTTTTTCTACAGTAGAAAAATAACAACTGTGGAAAATGAAGATGATGTTGTCATGATTTAAGGAGATGATTATAATGTTGAAGAATCATCAGGGCTGTTGCCGCAATCGCTTTTTCCAATATTTTGACGACTCTCATGCAAAATATTCTACCAAGTACTTATGAAGGTCTAGGTGATTCACCTTAAGTGTTACAATAGGTAACTTGTTAGGCGTTTATTTTACAGAGAACTTTAAATAAACAACTTCCCTAATTTTTTTATAACATTTTACGACATGCTATATTTTTTTATTGGAAAATAGCGGAAAACTTAATTTTTTCAAAGGCAATCCCCACCTTTTATGATATTTTTAGATTCTATGTAAAATTTTTACTCTTGTCATTTTTTTTATACTCCTAACCGTTTCGAGGTTGCCATTGAAAAAAATTAAGTTGCCCTCCATTTTGGAAAAGGGCGGCAAAATTTTAAATTAAATATAGCATGTCGTACAATGTTACAAAAAAAATAAGAGAAGTTGTTCATTTAAAGTTCTCTGTAAAATAAACGCCTAACAAATTACCTATTGTAACACTTTACGTGAATAGATATACACAGTGCTCAATTTGTAAAAATATGGCCTATTGATATTTTCTGCTTCCGTAATTTTTTATTAACAATTTTGTTTGTAGATGTTGAAAGTAAAGAACATATTGTCAGCAGTGGAGGTGTAACTTTGATAAGCCAATGTTTATATTCTGATTGTTTGCAAACTGTTATATATGCAGTCACTAGTCTTATGTTCCTGATCAGCAACAAGAGTCGAGCAGGTGAGTTTAATGTAGACTTTTATATAAGTCTATGTTGATTGAGTCAGGTAGTAGTGGTTTGATTTATTTATCACTATAGGAACTTTTAATATTGGAATACTCGCAGACATTACCTTATTTTCATCGGCAAAATATATTTTGCTTCTTCCTCTTAGGCCCTCTTGTGTTGTCTTACAACGTTACACTAAAACTGGGAGATCCAGAATACCTATTTGAAGTTTTTTTTAGGGTCACAAAAAATCAAAATTTTCATCATTTTTTAAATCAACTTCAGGATTTGGAGTGTGGTTGTGCCATTGCCATCACCCTACATATTTAAGTGCAACCCCATCCAAAATAAAACAAACTATTTTCATTTGTAGGCTTAAGGGACCTGTGTCATTACTAATTTCTCGGTCTTTTGGGGAGAGCCACGTCAAATCTGTATTTGCACTATAAATAATACCAGTAAAACAGTACAACAAAAAACAAAACAAAAGAAAAGCATTACAAAACCAGAAGTTTTTCCCACTCAATAATGTGTCATCAGCTGACTGTCTCAGCTGTGCCACGTAATAAAATGGGAAAATCATCTGGTTTAGTACATTGTGTACAGTATACTGTTTTGACATGGCTCTCATTAAAAGACGTAGAGTTTAGTAAAAAGAGAACTAAATAAATATCTCACTAGAAGAAACGTCACTGATATCAATCAGGCCTATTATGTGGCAAATTAATTATTTATTATATTTTGTTTACACATTTGTAAAACATACATTCATCTTTTAGTAATCACAAGTGACAACATCATTGTGAAGATGTTAGAACTGTCTAAACATGTGGACAAGCGAGTGCAAAACCTTGCTGAGATATTCCTGGAAGACTACTGCAGTGGGGAACAAATCCATAGAGTACGCAACAGTGTTAGTCTCATACCATTACCCTCTGCTTCTGATACCCAATCAACAACATCTCAGCAGTGATTTCTTGGGGAATCAAGTAAGTAGCTAACTACGCTTATTCATCTCTCAAAGAAGTGAATGTATAGGAAATCTATTATACACAGTTCTGATATAGGCTACACCATTTTGTATACACCCTATTCAGAAACATATACAAACTTAGCTTTTTTGGCACCTTTTTAGCTTGGATAAGCTTTTTTAGGTCAGGTTTGCAGCTTTGCATTCTTCTAATTATAACTTGTGAATTAAATTATTATAGGTAGGCTACTACTTGATCTAATGCCATTGTTTAAGATTTCTTTCTGACTCCCTGCAGACCATTCCCAGTATGATAAAAAATTATGTTTGCTAAGAAGTAAATTTTTAGTAAAAGTATTTATGTGCAAAGCTTTGTTCCATTATGCAATGGTAAACAAATAAAACACCATTCCAAGACTATTTGGAGGCAAGGAATGACAACTAACCGCTTTCTCAACAAGCTCAACATTTTTTTGTGGCTCCATGTTGACCGATGGACTTTTTGTTGATTCATGAAAAGAAATTATATTTGCTCAAAAATGAGTTCAATGTATATTACCCAAGTTCAATGTTTTGTTGCATTATCTGGAATCTTTCAAAAACTAAAGTGCCGATCCTGAACATTTTGATGACCGTATATCGCAACTCAGAACTCACTCGTTTCTACGTGGGACAAAGATTTCTTTTTGTAATTGTAAGTTGGTAAATTAACCTGAAATTAGTTACTAATGATAGTGGTTTAAATACCTTATCATTAGTTATTATTCACAATCCGGAGGCTACCCATACCACAATGAAAATAGTTGTAAAATAAATATAAGTTAATTCAATAAATATAACTATTATGTTAAACTTGTTGAAAATTAACCTGGCAAGGGTTAAATTAAAATTAAAACACTTATTATTGGATGCAAAAATAAATAATGTAATTATAGCCTATGATATAAATTTTGCAAAACGTGCTACAATGCTTAGAAAGCTGGCTCCCTTGAATGTAAAACAATACAAATCACAGAATGTTAGTTTTGTTTGAATAAAATATACGAGACAATAGTGACATACTGACCTTGCCAATGTTTAGAGTGGACACATTCTAGTTGTGTGTTGTGACATGTCAGCACTGGTCAGCAGTTATAGTTAAGAGTTTGCGTCTTGCCCAACTTGACATTCTGTAACTTACAGTCTCTCGGTGATAGTGTTGGTAAGTGGAATCCTCTTCAAGTTTGCGTTTTAAATAGGACATCAGTGTAGCTTGTATGTATAATGTTAGTTTCTACTCAAGTTACATGACATGACATTATTAGATAGGCTACCAAGGTTTCTTTGTTTAAATTTTTACTTAAATTTTCTCAGGCATGAAGTAAAACTTAACTCTTCATCTCTAAAATAAATTAAAACAAAAAATACAGAAAATTAAACTTGTATCACTTATTGGTACATTCACTAATAATAATAGGCCTACATACAGTACTAGTACTGCCAATAAAATATTAATGCCCTACCACTGGCTTCCTACTGATTTTACTACTACTGAAATAAATAGCATATTAGAGACATTATGCTAATAAATAGAAATAATTAGACTTAATTTAAAATCAAGTCTGCTCTGAACAATGAAAAATAGCTTACGAATCGTTACACTTTTAAAATTGATATTCTGGTGTAACTTTTAAAAGTAAATTAACCATGTGGCCTTTTGCCTTAGCTATAGGCCTACTTCAAGCTATATATCCTTTCCACTTTTGAGCTTACAGTTTTTGGCTATTTTGTGGTAACATTTTACCGAATGCTATAAAATAATAAAATTAAAAAGTAAAATATTTTGTATCTAGACGTATTCTAAAACGTTTTGTTTTAAGTTTTTTTATTTAAAGTAATCATTATTTGTTTCCCTTTTTGTTGCAATTAGGCCTACTAAAAAAAATCTTGCTTTTGACATTTGGACTTTTGAGTTAGTTTTTGTCAAATTTTTATCCAGCCCAACTAGGTGAATTGAAATACCTGGATATTTATCCAGGGCAGTAAATACCTGGGTATTTCTGATTATTCAGCTATATGCTACACACAACTTTCAATATGGCATTTTCTCCTTAAATAACATGAGAAAATTATTATGAATATTTCAGTTCATCAAATAGGAAATTTACTTTTTATTTGAGTTAAATTGGAAAACTTTATGGAACAAGCCAAGTATTTATCTGGCCCTCATCACTAAGTCCAATGGAGGTTTTATCTAGTCCTCACTCTATAGAGTAGATCTTTTTTTGGGAAAAAATATGTGTACTACCATAAACCAAAAACTACCTAATCAATAACGCATATTACAAGCATCCTCCATGATGAGGCTTCTCCCTTATGCTTTAAATAATTAAATAAATAAATAATTAGATTGTAGTACAAAATAATGCTACAATAACATAGATCATTTGTTACAGATACCATGATGCGAACATTCGCTGTTGTGTTTCTTCAATGTATTGTTATAAGGTCAGTATTTTCAAGCAATAATTATCCTAAGTCCCATATATTTCTATTATTATTAGTCCTTTATGTTTTGTTAGAAAGAACTTCAAATTCGGGGTACCATTTCGTGAGTCAAGTTTTATCAAACCAGTTAAGTGATGATATGAACTCTAAGATCACAAAATTAACATCACCATCGCAGTTGTTGCAAAAGATTGATATTATGTCCTGAAAATATCTAATTGTATAGAAATTCTAGACCACTTCTTCTAGGTGTACCAGATAATTCAAATTTAGTGTGGTTGTTGGTCTTGGGCCTTAACCCCCAGGAAAAAGTTGAAAAAAATATTCTAATTGGGAATAATATTGTGATTGACTGACTGTAGTTTGGAGATCAAAACAACTATGTAATTTCCCAGAGACTTAAAATTGTGCAAGAATTAGTAAGTGACTTCAAACTAGGCTACTGGAAAAATTCTCAAAGGTGGCATTTAAAAATGTTAACTACCACCAACATTCAAAATGACGGACAGCTTTAGAGCAAAAAAACACAATGCCGTATGGATCATGTTTCTATCGTGCAAGTTCGGGAGATATTTAGAACGCTTCCCTGTGCTACTTTCCCTTCGCCCCCATGCTGTGCACCTACCAGGAGGGTGTTGGTCCTACATAGGTGTTGGTCATCTCCATGATGTCCACAACAACAAAAATAAGGGAAAATACAGTACACTTTCAGTGCATACTCAACCTCATAAACACGCTGGACAAAATTTAGAATTGAGTATATTTACATAATGTAATTTCATCCTCTGCATAAAAATATCCTTGCTACTTTCAATTACAAATTTGGAAATTTCAGTTTAGCAGAGGAGGTAAAGCCAGCTGTGTCGTCGCCTGCTGTACAAACAACACCGTTGAATCTGACAAGTCTGCTTGCTGCTGCCAACCCGATAAACAGTCTGCCCAAGTTGCCGAGTCTGCCAACCCCTCCTCCCATCATCCCTTGCACCTGTGGGGTGTTTCTCACTGGACAGTTTGCACACGGGAGTCACAAGCCGCCTTCGGGATATCCAGCCCTGCTTCATGAGTATGAAACACCCTTCGTCTGCACGCCTGCGGGACAGAAACAGTGTGCCAACAAGTGTTTGGAAGTGGTCAGTATCACACTGAATTTATTTTATTTTTTGTGTGAACATTTTTATAAGCTACGGGTAGGCACTACTTTTTACTTTTTGTTTGAAAAGAATGATCAAATCCCTAGACCTGTTATGTGTAAAACCTGTATCTTCGTTCCATTGTTTAATGATTTAATGGCTTATTCCATCACTAAAACTATTGATCTGAGACTGATCAGTCTATTAAGATGTTACTTTGTGAAGAGGTTTTCCGGGTTGTTGAACCACCACAACCTGTGAGATCTCCTATTGAGTTGGAAACTATTTTTATATGAGGTCCTTTAAAAAGAGCAATTAGAAATGGAGTTTATGGCCTCTGGAGACAACCAGTACAAAAAAAGCAATACTTGAGTATGTTTTTTTTTCACAACGTTGGTTGATGTTTTGTCTTGTTTTAGATTGCTAGACATTTGCCGCACAGTGGAACCATAATCTGTGGTACGATAGATCGTGATTGCTTCAAAGAGAGGGTAAGTTTTATGTTAATATTATGCTAAAATTAATTAAGCTCTACATTTTCAAATTCTTGCTTACATAATATGATGTTAAGAACCATATTTTTTCATTTTTCATTCTATAAAACAACCACACTAAATATAACACACACAGCACATTAAACATCCAAAATAGTTGTGATAGTGGTTTCATAGTTTGAATAAAGGGGTTTTATTAGTAAAATAGTATAGCTTAGTATAAAATAAATAAATTTACCTAATTTGATCAAAATGTATAAACAAGCAAACCACAACAGGTTTCTTAATTTCCATTAGAGTTTTTAATTAAACATTTTTTCTGTAACCAAACATTGTTCCCAAAAACTTTTAAATATTAACTTATTTGCTTTTAAACTCTAAAAAAGTTTTTGTGAAATTGGCGTTTGTTTTGGACACGAGAAAAACCTATTTTTACCGCCACAAAACCCCCTTTCCATACTACTATCACACTGGTTTGAATAAATGTAGGCTTATTCCTTGATTGAGGGACATCCAGAATGTAGTGACACTCAAATGTGGAAGAAGGGGTCAGTGGCCTCAAAATATTCAGTTTATCCTTAGTGTTTTTTGTGTCCCATTTGTGAAGTGGGATGCCAACAATTTTTAAGGCAAGCCTTCTTATCCTGCCCTCTGTATCCTTAATTTTTAGACATTATCTTAGTCAATTAGGGGTGTGCGATTCATCAAAATTCCGATTCGATGCAGTGGTGATCAAAAAACGATTCGATTCATGAGGAAGTCAGTATCCATATACGAAAAACACCTGCAGAAAGTCAATGCAATAGCCTACCCACAATACAGGAGTGTGTTGTTTTTGCGTTTCCTTTCCGAAGGTGTTCTTATTTAATTAATTCTTTACTTGTAAATATTGATTTAATTGTTTTATAATTTTTTTGTTTTGACATTGCAAATGATGAGAAGTTTTGTTAAGTGTAAGCAGTGTTAGACATGTTTTACTACTGTAAACATAGCCAAAACAAGTCACTCCAAAATCATTCTAAAAATAACACAAAGTCTGAAAGATTGTTACTTGATACAACTAGTAAGATTGATGTTTTAGACTGATAAATTTGTATTTTTGTAGGTCTGATTCTATTCTCTCATTTTATCAATGTAAACCAATTGAAAGTTTCAGTATTAATCTTGCAAATGTTTTTGTTTGTTTACACCAAAACTTATCTTTATTTGTAAAATCAATATTATAAAAATAGGTAATACGCCTAAAAATATGATTCTGCAAGTAAAAATTATGAAATAGGCAAGTAAAGCAGCTCACTGACATTTCCAGCAATACAGGTTCTTCTAATGTGATTGAAAAAAAATATTTTTTTATTTAAAATTCTTCCTTTTCATCTGTATGAATAGGCCAATACCACATCAACAAAAATTTTCATTACACAAATGTGGTAAATTTTAATTAGCCTATTGTTATTTCACTCCATTGACAAGTATGAATAGAAAAATGCCGTATGCTTTTGAATCAAATTGTTGCTTCTAATTGAAAATCTTTTGCTGCTATGCACACCCCTAGCAATACGTTGTATTGCAAAACGAATATTGGTACTGTATTTTTAAAGGCCTTTGCTTGGGTACTATTTTCAAGATAATCAAATGATTTAGACGTTATATTGAAGGGAACAGAACAAAGTGAAAAATATAATGAAATTTGGATTTTTATCAGTATTTGAGCATAATATCACTGACTATATATACAGGGTGTCCGGTCATAAGTGTTAAATAAAATTTTGCATCAAGCTACATGGTAATGGCGACATAATGACGCACATTTGAGGTTCCTAACTTCAACAGTTAGAGAATAACTAATAAATTAAGATTTTTAAAAAATTATTGTAGTTGGTATGAAAATAGTTATATTACTCTGTTAAAAAAGCACTTATTGTTTATTTTATGTCATTTTCTGAATCCTCACAATATTTTAAATATGAATAGTACATAATCGATGGGGTACGGAAAGTCCATTAAATAAGGACATTTTTATTAATATTTGATAACCTCAGCGGAACTTTGCAACCGAGAAATAAAGCTCTGAATGTTATTTAAATGTACGTCGATATTAAAAAATATTCTCTTTAACGAAGAAATTTAGATTGAATTTTTTTTCCATACACCAACGATTATGTATTATTTATATTTAAAATTTTGTGGGGATTCTGAAAACTACATTAAAATTATCAATAAGTATGTTATTAACATAGTAATATAACCTTTTTCATAACAACTACAATAATTTTTGAAAAATCTTAATTTATCTGTTATTCCCTAACGGTTGAATTTGGGAACCTCAAATGTGCGTTATTCTATCTCTATACGGAAAGTAAATAAAGATACGTCTTATAACACTTAAAACATATCTTTACGCTTATACTGTTACTCACAAGACGGTAAATATACAAAAGATGGTAAGTGGTGATTGATTTCGATTGGACACTCCAATCATCATCAGACCCAATAGGCGAATCATCTATCTCTATTGCAATGTACTTTGATGCACAATTTTGTTTAACAATTATGACCGGACACCCTGTATAGTCAATGATAATACTGGCAAATCTGTACGCTTACAGGAATCATTGGGTTCAATCTGATGTCTTAACTGAATTTCTAGCACGAAGTCTCAATCTCTTACGAAAAGCATTGTGAAGTGTCAAATTAGGTATAATTTAACTGAAGAATTCGTCAGACAATAGGTTTATTTGGGCTACTGATGCAGGATTTTCAGATGTGTTGACTTTGTCATCAATTGTTTTTGACTGGACAGTTGAATCTCTTTTTAAAGCACTTCCTTTGTCTTGAAACTGATTAAACCAGCAACTAATTGCTTTATCATCAGGTGAACTTATATTTGATGTAACAATCGTTTTACTTTTTTCATATCCTGCGAACCACAGATTGCACTGTGCCTTCATTTACGTCGTTAGCATCATAGTACTGGCGACTAGCCTGTACGTCACAACGGTGGCCTGCCACCATTTTAAGCTTGTGTAGGTTAACGTTTTCTCCCTTGCTACACAGAAAACAAAACTAAGTTATTTTAACTTATACAGGGTGATCAACTCAAGGAGGCCACCATTGGGATATCGAAAACTGTAAGAATTAGAGAAAACTTTAAATGGGGGACATTCCTTTATTTTTTGTGGCAGTTAAAAATATGATTTTATTTTTTTGAAATTCAGCCGCCATTTTCCAAAATGGCGGCCAACTTTGAAATTTCTTATGGAACACCCTATATTTGATCATGTTTTCGGATAGAACAGGCAATTTAAAAACTTTTTTATTCTTGACATTTTTTCGATAAACCCACTCGTTTAGGAGTTACAGCCTATGGAAAAATGACTTCCGGTGTACATTTAACATCATGTAGCTCCTAAACAAGTAGGTCTATAGCGAAAATTCAAAAAGTAAATAAGTCAAATAAGTCTTAAAATTGCATCCACATTCCAAAAAGACCATAAAATTCGTTAAAACTTTTAATTCGATTATTTTAAAAATGGCGGCCATTTTCCAAAATGGCGGCAAACTTGAAAAGTGGAAAACTGTGTATTTTATGGTCTTTATGGAATGTGGATGCAATATTAAGACTTCTTTGACTTATTTACTCATCGCATTTTCGCCATAAACCTACTTGTTTAGGAGCTACATGATGTTAAATGTACACCGGAAGTCATTTTTCCATAGGCTGTAACTCCTAAACGAGTAAGTTTATCGAAAAAAAGTCAAGAATAAAAAAGTTTTTAAATTGCCTGTTCTATCCGAAAACATGATAAAATATAGGGTGTTCCATAAGAAATTTCAAAGTTGGCCGCCATTTTGGAAAATGGCGGCTGAATTTCAAAAAAATAAAATCATATTTTTAACTGCCACAAAAAATAAAGGAATGTCCCCCATTTAAAGTTTTCTCTAATTCTTACAGTTTCCGATATCCCAATGGTGGCCTCCTTGAGTTGATCACCCTGTATATGGCAACTAAAACGTTTAGTTATCTTGAATATTCCCCAAACAATGACTGTTAAAAATCTCGGCATTCATATTTGGATACCCTGTATTTACGGCCTCTTTAAATACTTGCAGGCATATCTGTGGACCAAGAACTGCAACGACGTTTGGGTCAACTCCAACATGTCTGCTGGGAAAGAGTTTTGCTGTAAGGACGGCTTACCTTACAAGTGTCCTTTGGGCAAACAATGAAACATGATAATTATATGTATGTAGATTAGGTAGCAATAGTCTAAGGTAGCATGTAGTTTTTGTACCAATAAACAGTATTTTTATACTTGTGTTTTTACATCTATATACAGGTTAACTCATTTCCCCTGGACTTTAACCCCACAAAAGAACGTTGAATTTATAATTCATTTGCATATTAATTTTCCTTTGTTTTGTGTGAATGTATTATTTTGGTTGGTGATTCACTAGTTATATGGTAAATATTCAAAATTTGTTGTATTATTTCTAGCTATTTTTTCTTCAACTTAATTAATGCCAAATGTTATAATTAATTGGTATCTTTCTTAATATCCCAAAGTACATGAGACGGCATGATACAAAAGGAATTAAAACTCATTTATATAAAAAAAAATTGTTTACAACATCACACTTACTAACTAACTATATAGAGTGTTTCCAGGGTGTCCATCCAAACAGGTAATCTAAGATCTGAATTTAAATTTTAATGATCCAAAAAAGCTGGTCAATAACACCCCAGAATATTCTATATCACCCTCGAAAACTCTGAAATGGTGTAAAAAATTAAATACTTTCACGCATAGGCCATTCATATTTTACACCGCTTTCAGCATGGTCATTCAATCATTTATAATTGTAGAGAGTTCTCCAGCAAAGCTTTACTGTGTGTTAAGAATCAGCCTCACCTTTGCTGCTTTAAGTTTATCAGAATACACTTAAACAATTTAATATAGCAATATATTCGCGAGACCAAGCTTTAACTTTGGATTTTTTTTTAATATCTAAAAGTAAAACATTAATAACCTTTTTACTGTTCAATCATGGGCCCAGCTATCCTTGGCCCTTGGATTTTTTATTTTTAAGTGGCCATAGCTTACAGATGTAGGCTACAGCAATTTAACACGGATAACATAAAGCCTTTATATAAACACACTTTATTTTTATAAAATACAGTAAATAGCTTAAATAATAAGAATATACATCAATGAGCTTAGATTAACATATAAAAAATGAAATAATCATCTAGAGTAGTACTTGTCTAACTTTTTAGTAAGAAAAATAAAAGATACTCAATTCATTTAAAAACAAAGAAAAATCTATAGGAAACGTATACAAATCTACAAAAGTTCACTATATAATGTTCAAAGGCAGTTTTGATTTTCCCTCATTTGATTATATATAATTATATTGTTTTAAGCGTTAATTTTATGTTAAAACTGAGCAATACATCACGTATCATTTTGTAGGCACATGTAAAGTAAAATTAACGCAAGATCTTTATTTAAAGTGATGATTGACAAATTAAATTATTAACTGTATGAATCAGAATTAATCTATTATATCAAACTAATCAAATACTAGAAATACATCTCAGAAATACAAAATATATCTAAATCTACCATTAACCTAATGAGCTAATATCTTACCCGAGTTTCTATCACACTGGAAGATAATTGTAATTAGTGAAAGATCAATAGCCTTACTATAAAAGTATGTAAAATTATATTGGATCAATTGGAACCAAATAAACTTAGGAAATCTACTCAAAGATTATCATATAAATTGACACAAGTATTGGAATTCTGCAAAAAAAAAAAAAAAAATAAACTGGAAGATTTCAGAAGTTAAAATTTTGTTTACAGACTACTAGACTCCTAAAGTTTTCACCTGTAAAAATGGAATCATGTTTACCACTGTAGTAGGTAATGAAATCATGTTTGCTCATGTTGTAGGTGGTATCTTTCACAATTGTTAAGTCTGTTTACACTATAGGAACTGAGTAGTTAGCTTAAACAAGAGGGTAGCTGGCACTTGAGGCGATGCCACAGTTGTTGTCTTTGTTCCTGGCCATCTTGATGAACCCCTTGTCACCCCATGATTCTCCCCAGGAGTTCTTCACCAGCCAGTAGTCATTTCCATCTTCATCAGTTCCGTACCCCACTACCAGAACACCATGGTCAAGTTGTGTCGGGCTGCACTCAGGTTCGTAGTAAACATCTGTGCAAAGGTTTGAATCGTCACATAAACGTTTGAG
This sequence comes from Macrosteles quadrilineatus, assembly GCF_028750875.1. NCBI lineage: Eukaryota > Metazoa > Arthropoda > Insecta > Hemiptera > Cicadellidae > Macrosteles > Macrosteles quadrilineatus. Next base: position 8,811,058 of record NW_026542597.1, read on the forward strand.
GATCTTTTATACACATTTTTACATTTCATTGCTTGTACAACATCCAGTAAAAAAAAAAATTAGCTATCAATCAAGAAATAATTATTATGCAGTCATAAAATATTGGGAATTTTAGCTACATTAAAATAGATGAAACTTTGTCATTACATGCAGGATAAATAACAGTAGAACCCGGGTTAACCAAAACGGTTCCATAAAAAAATACAGAGCTAAAATCGTAAGTAATATGTAATTCGTTGATAGCACATAACGGTGAGTACCTCCACTGTAGAACTGGAACGACTCGTGTGATGCATCTATAGCCACACTGACAGGTCCAATGGTGGCCACTGCTGCCTTCAGTTTACTCTCATTTCCCTCAGGAATGTCGACAAAGCCGCTGTCAGTGGCACCAGACGCCTCAGGTCTGTAGCGGCAAGTGTCGTCCTGAAATCATGTTTCACATTAGGATCTACGATCAGGAGGGCTATGTAGACTTAAAAAACAGTATAAATCATGAATATATCACCTTATGCCAATACTTTTTTTACTCACAAAAATTTTTCTAGTAATGCATTTTAGAAAAATTGTTTCTAGGTATAAAATAAAAAGAAGACCTGATAATATTATATATTACGTGTAACGTAAATGAACGAGTGCCACTAACTTGATCTAACGGTTACTTTAGAACAGATTGTACAAAAGTGCATTAGTAGGGATGGATCGATGCCAAATATGAATTGTCCAATATAGGGAGTAAATGGAGTAAAGTAAATCTTTTCCTGCGATATGGCATTAAAATAGTTAGCTACAGTACAGACATCAACGCAATCTTACACATTTGTATGAAGTTCAAAGAAACTATCATTCTATGTCTAATTTAGTAGGCTACTCTATCGATTTCAAATAGTTTATTTAAGATATTTATCAAGATTATTTGCATTGTATGTTGTATAATCAGATAAACGAGCTGAGAAAAAAGGTTTTAAAGAAACATGCTTGCCTATTAATATATAGATTGTGCAATTCAGCCATATTATGTAGCAGACAACGCTTTCCAGAATGTAGTCAGTGCATGACTGAAATGTGGTAAAGTTATTTTAAGTTAAGGTTAATGGTAATATGTAGAGCAAAGAGCAGTATCGTGTTGAGAATGCGACATAATGTATTTATCAATTTTTAGTAGGCCTACACCCTACATACTATATATAGAGCATGTTTTGTTGGAGGAGCCATCATCCAAGTTAAAACAGCGGTCTGGCTGTAGAATATTATTTCCCTTAGCAGATTACATCCTCACCTCAGCTTCGTAAGGATAAGCTCCCTCAGTGTCGATTCCTCGGTTGTCTCTAATATACTGGAAGGCGTTGTCCATAAGTCCTCCGTTGCAGCCTTGGTTTCCATATTTGCCAGAACAATCGATCAAGTTTTGTTCACTAAGAGAAACCAGCTTGCCTGACTTGCGGAAATGTTGTCCTTCCAAAGCTCCAGTCTGAAATATGTGGCTTGTTTGAGAAACAAATTAGTTTTTTTCCTTTCCCCACTACTCAATTTTTAGCTTTCCTAACCTAAAGTACTGACTGACACCTGTTTATGTACACCTAAACTAAATTTTAAATTATAATATTGCCTTTCGTCCACAACCTAAACTTGTATGAGTAAAGTAAAAAGAATATGTTTTAAGAATAATTAGCCTACATCTGTAGCATTAATCTTGATGCACCATTGAAATAGTTAACAACAATCAAATCAAACTTTTCAGTTACTTTATTACCTAGCATAAGCAGCCCAGTCCCTATATTTTATGCATAAAAGAATACTACAGTCATCGCTCATTTATCTCTGGGTTAGAATAAGCCTCAATTTGCCTGCCTATTGTATGTAGTGATACATCTCTACAAACATTCAAAAGTACTCAAATGATCTCCTACATTGTTTGAAGGATAAGAAACTAGTGTATTTATTAGTGGTGTGTCAGTACCACTTTTTTTTAAGTTCAATGTAGTCGTGAATACAACTGTTGCTAAATGGATTCTACTGTGATGACTGTGACCGCTTTTCACATATTTCTACGGTTTAGTTTTCAACAATTTCCTACTGGAAGTACCAATAAGAAGTAACTGTAAGTGAGTCCCTAAAAAACCCTAGATATATATTTACACTGCTGCCACCCCTAAATACTATTCTAACAGCCACTCCTCCACCCCTATGTAGGAAAAAAGGGCAAGCCACTTTTTTGCTGCCTTGGTAACCCCACTTGCAATTTGCCTGGACTTGTGGCACTAAGCCATCATGGTCAGACCATTCCGCCAATAGATGTGACCAGTTGCTACAAAGTATCGTACCATAACACTTTCATGTTGGATCCCACAATTTTCACAAGAATTAACCTAAGGTACTAACACCTTCACTAATATTTATTTTGTGTTTGTCACTTACCGCACTGAATGACCAGCAGGAGCCGCAGTGACCCTGGTCCTTGACTGGGGTAACGGCTCCCTTGGTCCTCCAGTCCACGCTGCTGGGCAACTCAACATTGGCTGGCTCTATGAAGGTCACAGGCTTGTCCATCATTGACATGCCTGTCAGCTTCATCTGCTTCGTTCTGTTGAATCCGTTCATTGTGGAAATGAACTCGTGGTGCAGCTGGAAAAAAAACAGATGTGAGCATAATTTGCAGTCTCCGCAACTTCGGTAATTGTCTCCCACAACTGCAGCAACACCCGTTATCGGCGACAGTGGGGATAGTCAGCTGCGATTACGGCTAGATCCGCAATCGCCCTTTCGGTTAACCGATTGCGCTCGGTGTTACGCTCCAGACAGGAAACAAGTAGACGGATATCTCAAGGAGTCAGTTATACCGAGGTCGGATATGAGGGGTTCTACTGTATCAGAGTGTTAATCTAAGTGTTAACACACCATTTTAGAACACACCATTTGGTGTCTACACACCATTTTTTTGAAAGGTCTATGGCCAAATCTGAAAAAAATTAAGAATTGGAAACCAAATCGGCCATCTGCTACACTAACAAGGCCAATTCTGTTTTTCAGGATCATTTTTCTAGATTCCAAAATATCACTCAAACTTTGGTTTTTTACGAATCCTGATGAAAAATTTCTACAGCAATCCCTAAAACAATATTATTTACACACAATCACAAAAAATTGACTTTAAATTAAATATCTACTGTTGTTGTACCGGTACTTTAATCTTTGCTACTGAATTTTTTAATTTCACAAGTCAACAGTTTTCTAAAGTGCATCCAGCATTTAATTTTAAAACAAAACTAAACAAAAAGCCACAAAGCTTCTATAAGTGAGCAGTCTGCCAACTTTCCAGATATTTTTTATGTGACTAATTTTCTGCCCATATTTTTTACTGGTGCTTATAACTCCGGGATCCCAGAGAGAAAATAGACCTGCAAGGTATACCGAATGAAGGCAATAACGTGTAAAAATATAGCTTTGTAGGTACCAATAGATTCAGTATGACAATAAATCAATAAAGATGGTCTAATGATTAAGTAGTATATTCTGGATCATGAATACTATCCACTATCCAGAGTTATACTTAAACACTATATTGCAATACTCACCATGTCTCCGTACTTATTCATGGCCAGTTTGTAGGACACGAGGCCATTGGTGTATCTTGTGTTGTGTTTGATAATCTTGTGTTTGTTGTCGAGGAAAACCTTCAATCTAAACTTGTCTTCCATGTCACTCGTGTAATTCTTCCCATGAGTCATCTATGAACAAATTGATAAAAATTAAAAAGATATGTATTAAGTAAATTAATAAACCTCAAGAAGACTTTCTGTGATTTAAGATGTAGGCATGCAAAACTGAAATAAATTCATTCTTTAAAGATATGAATTTAAGGTTTAATACACGGTTCCCACAACAATATTTTGAGTGAATTCCTTGGCCGTTTTCAGTTAATTTATCTGACCACGGCATATTTAGGTACTGCACAGAGCAGCAAAATACAGAGAATATATTCTTATGGGACAACCGTGCACTTTTAGCTCTGGTATGATGAGGCGGAAATGTACTCGTACCGAGCCAGAAAGAGCCTGAATGGTGATGACCACAGAGAATTTTTGTACAGCAGTTATAGCGCTCTTAGTTTTCCTACAGCGTAAGCACTGTAGAAACGTGAATGTGATGGCAATAAGGAGGGCAAAAGGGGACGACGAATATAAAAACTTCTAGGAAATGGGTAAATGAGATTTCAACGGGGGATCTTTATTTTTATTAGACCTTTTCCATCAAGCCCTCACCACTACTTTATTTTAAGCAGATTGCAATGTTGTCAATTAACAACCAAAACTGCAGCCTATTTTTTTTTTTTTTACTTATGAAAATTTGGATCCAGAATACATAGCCAGTGTTTCTATATGACTTTGTTAAATATTAATTTATAAGTCTTTGGATAGTATAGTTTGTTGAACACATGTTGTAAATAATAATAACTTTTAAGCTTAGTTTTAACTTAATAGCTTTAAGCTTTTATTCTAACTTTAGTTAGAATTTGTAAATAGTTTTGAATAAAATAGAAACCAACATGAATGTTAAAAAAAGATTTTATCTATATTTATAAAAGGGGAAGTTTGTTTATATATATATATATATATATATATATATATTTGAATGTCATGGACAGATTGTAATGAAACTTTCAGGCATTATTAAGCACTAGCAGAGTACCCGTCCTTCGTACGGGGTTGGAATATAAGTATAAAATGCTTATTGCAGTTATACTCAAGCTTTGCGTTTGCAATAAGGGAGGACACAGTTTGTTAAAATTTGCTTTTTTAAATTTACAGTATTCTATAGTATTACACATCTACATAGCCATAATGTTCTACCACTTCACCTAAACAATAGAGAAAAATAAATTATCAACAATTCGCAAAATATCACAAATTATTCATGAAATGAAAAACATAAACATAACTGTAAACAATCCTACTTTGACAGTTCTCATTGCGAATCACAGTTTTTTGTTGCTACTTAGTTCAAATTAGCTGTTTTCATAAATGCAAAAAAATATAGTGCTGCACCCTGTTGGTAAATCTTATAACTTTTTAATGCTTTTCCATATCATAGAACCAACTTTTTTTAGTTGAAACAGCTGGCTTAATTCTTTAATTCCTTTTAAATATGAATACTCATAAGGTTAACATGGGGAATTACAGAGCCACTGGGGCGGAGCCCGAAAGGATTTTTGAGATAAGAATATGCCTATATGTTAATCGGGAATGTAAGCTATCATCATGCTAAATTTCAGCCCAATCCGTCCAGTGGTTTATGCGTGATTGAACTTCAAACAAACAAACAAACAAACAAACAAACAAACAAACACACAAACTTTCACATTTATAATATTAGTAAGATTATTTAAGGATGGTTTGTTTGAAGTTTGGTTGTTTGGGAGTGGAGTGGAGTGAGTTAAAGTTGCATGACGTGTCCGATTTCGGTTGCCAGTATTTTTAATATTTTAGTGGGTTTATTCCAATTTTTGCACAAATAAGTTGCTGGATATGGTATTATAAAGCAAGAAGATCATTTTTGGAAACATTCAGATCATTTTGAAGTGGGTGAGTGGCAAATATCTATGCTGGAAGTGTGCATGAGAGAGCTATGGATGAAACTAGCGCACCATGTGCTGTTTGTGACGTCACGATTCCTAGTGATGGCGAGGGACTGTATTGTGATGGATTTTGTCACTCATGGTACCATCCCAGTTGTATGAATGGAAATAAAGACTCATATAAATGGATCAACAAGATGTCCAAAAATGTTAAATGGTTCTGTGATAAATGCTACATTCAAGCATTTATAGTAAGCAGACGACGCATGACGCTACTACTTGGAGTAAAATTGTAAAGGGGAACAAAGGAAATGGTTCAAAGGCAGAGGGGGACAGAGCGAAACGGAATGATGAATCTGCACAAAAATTGGGCAGGCAGAGACAGGAAAATCAAAGTGGTAGTGGAAGTGAAGAGGAAGAGTTTGACAACGGCTTAAACCTAAGCAAAGCAAATGACGAATCTGGAAAGATGAAGAAAAATGGAGAGTATGTTTCAAGTGAAATAAGAAGTGTTTCAGACGATGGATCAAACTGTGATTGAAAATGAAAACTGGACGGAATATAGAAACAGACGACATAGGAGGCCTAATTACAACAATCATGGGAAGGACCAATCCACGTATAGGCCTAGTAATGGTAACGGTCATTCAAGTAGGCCTAGGCCTAGGCTGGATCACGTACAGAAAACTAGAAGCAACAAAGCTATTTATAGAAAAGCTAAAATTAGTGATGGGTTGGAAGTGGCCGAGAAATACTCCTGGCTCTTTATATCAAGATTGAAGGCCACTGTAGATGTGGAATCTGTGAGCCTACATGCAAAAAGTGTGTGTAATGGTGAAGTTGAGGTTATCTGTGAGAAGCTGCCGACTAAGTACAATAGCTATTCATCATTTAAGGTAGGCTGTAAATCTAGTTATATTAATAAGCTACTTGATGCAGAAGTATGGCCAGAGGAGGTGATTGTCTGTCAGTATGTGCCAGCAAGAGGAAGTAGACAGTCTGACCTGGGTAGACCTAGGCCTAGGATTGGGAACTCTCAGCACTCAGAAAAAAACATGCCCTAGACTCTAACAAGTATATGGCGTTAGAGTCTAATGTAAATAGTTTAATTAAGGACTGTAATAAATGTAGGTTAAGTTTTTTAAATATTAGATCAGTAAATAAAAAAATGGATGAACTGGAGGTAGAATTAGAACAATTGTCACCGGAAATCGTTGCTTTTGCAGAAACATGGCTGAATCCTACAAAAAATCAACATTTTAAAATAGCTGGATACAAAGTAATCAACAACTCGTTCAGAACAAAATCGACTGGAGGTGGTGTTGCCATAATGATTAAAAATAATATAAGTTTTAAAGCTAAGCCTCTGGCTTTTGAAAACTCGATGGCCGAGGGAGTATTTGAGTCCAGTGCATGTGTTTTATCCCTAAATAACAATATTAGTTTTATGTTGTTGGTTGTGTATCGACCGCCATACGATAATAATTTTAATAAATTTATTGAATATCTAGAAAATGCATTGAACAAACTAACAGATTTCAATCTGCCCATAATTTTTTGTGGGGATATAAATATTGATGGGAAAACTGACTCACTTCAAAAACTTTATTTGTTTGATGTTCTCAGCTCACATAAATTAATAAATGTAGTTACCGATGACACAAGGGTGACTGACACCACTGCCAAACAAATTGACTATATCGCAGTCAACGAGGACATAAAGTTCACAGACCACGGAGTAATGGCAACACCTATGTCTGATCACCAGTGGCTTTTTGTAGATTTGACCTTAGATATTAAGAAGAATGTTAACTTAAAAATAGAAAAGCATAAATTTAACAAATCAAACATGGAGGAGTTTATTTTTAGATTGAACCAAGAAGAATGGATCAAGGAAAATGATGATAGGCCTAATAATTGTGACTTAGCTTTTAAGGATTTTTACGATAGTTTTATGTACTGCTTTATGGTTAGCTTCCCCAAAAAGGTAGTTAGGTTAAAAAATGAAAAGGACACAGCTTGGATAGATGATGAAGTGGTTGATTCCCGAGAGAATCTTGTAAATATTTATTGGCAAAGTAGGATAACACAGGATACTACAGTAAAAATGGAATATAGTAAAGCTAAGAAATTGCACACTCAACTTGTAGCAAATAGCAAGAAAAAGTTTTTTAATAATAAAATAATTAATTCATCCAATGTGAGTAAAGAATCCTGGAAAATTGTACATAGCCTAACAAAAGAAGTTGTAACTCATGATAACCTAACAATTAAATCCAATAACTTAGTTCAAGAAAACCCTATTGTGGTAGCTAACCTGTTTAATAATTATTTTTACAAAGAAGTAGACAAATTGGTTGGAGCCAATTCAGGTGGGCCTATATCCTCGGACCTTCCAAACTTCAATTTGGTAGATTTACCCAATCATGAAATATTAGAACTAAAACATACAAATGAAAAAGAAATAGTGGAAATTGTACAAAAAGTATGTCGTAAATCTAGTTCAGGTGTGGATGGGGTTCCGTGCAAGGTACTGTTGGCTTGCGTTGATGTAATCGCAAAACCATTATCTGTGATCATTAATAAGTCTTTTGACGAAGGAAAATTTCCAGACATAATCAAAACTTCAAAAATCGTTCCTATACACAAGAAGAATAGTAAAGAGGAGGTAAGCAATTATAGGCCAGTGGCCATACAGTCAGTTTTTTCAAAAATTTTTGAAGTGGCATATTTAAATAGATTAATACCATACTTGGGAAAAAATGACATTTTAAATTCTAATCAATATGGATTCCGTAAAAATAAGTCAACAATTGATGCTGTGTTCTCGCTGATTAACCATGTACATGAAAAGGTAGATTGCTCGGAAGAAGTACTTGGACTATTTTATGATATGACTAAGGCTTTTGATTGCCTAAATCACTCGATCCTAAGATTAAAACTACAAAAATTGGGTATAGTAAATGCACCTTTAAATTGGATTATGTCATTTCTTGGAAATAGATCTCAGTTAGTAGCCGTAAATAACTTAGGTGCTGATAATGTCATAAGGCAATACAGATCAAAAATTCAGAATAACATCAACACTGGAGTCCCGCAGGGCTCAAATATGGGACCTGTGCTGTATTTGCTATATGTCAATGATTTACAAGAGACAATACAAGAGGGAGCTCTTTGGCTTTTTGCGGATGATGTTTGCCATATAGTTAATAATAAAAACTCTGAGGAAACAATACGCAAGTCCCAGATAGGCGTTCATCAGATGGAAGAATGGTGCAACGACAACAAATTAGTACTAAATGAAAACAAAACATCAGTTTTAAATTTTTTCAACACAAAGGCACCTGACCATAGCCCTCTCTTAAAATTAAAAAATCAAAACTTAAAAATAAATGATAACGTAAACTATCTTGGAATCAAAATAAGCAATAACCTTAGATGGAATATCCACATTGATCATATAACCTCAAGACTTGTGGTACTATGTTGTCTTATGCGCAGACTACAAAACATAGTGGATCATCTGATGAAAGTTTATTATGGCTGCTTTCATAGCGTATTGAGTTATGGCATCGTACTTTGGGGCAACAGCAGTGAAGCAAACAGAGTCTTTCTACTACAGAAGAGAATTATTAGAATAATTTGTAAAACCCAATTTTTAGAACATTGCAGACCATTTTTTATTAATCTTAAAGTTCCCACCCTTACCTCCGTTTATATATTGGAATCAGCTATGATGATATGGAAATTTCCGGAAGTCTTCAAACGCAACCACAAAGTACATAATTACAACACCAGGCAACAAAACCATATACACCTGAACTGTCACCGAACATCATTAGTGACAGCTGGACCACATCACACTGCAAGTAAGATATATAATAAATTGCCGGAAGAAATAAGAAGCTGCCAAGACAAAAATGTATTCAAGAAAAACCTCAAAAATTATTTAATAGAAAAGGCCTATTACAAGCTGGAAGAATTTTTGGAAGATTGAGTGAAGATAGGCCCTACCTGAAAATTAAACAACTTTGACGACCACGGCTGGAAAGCTACTAGTGGGATCAACACAAGTATACAAGTAAGTATACAAGTTTGGTGCAGGTCCGTCAAAAGGGCTCCGCCCCAGTGGCTCTGGAATTTCCCATGTTAACTCTATGAGTACTAAATTTAAATGGAATTAAAGATTAAGATTAAGATAATGACAACGATAAGATAAGGACACCATTACAGTAGGCCTACATTAAATTCGACAAATCCAATCCACATTCATAGTTCTTGGAAACAATAAGATAAGGACACAACAAATTCTTAGCTGAGGAGGAATATTACAGTGGACATAAAATGAATGTTTTTAGAGCCATAGAACCTATAATGAAGAACAGAACTTTTAGTGAATTTACAGAAAAGGTTATTTTTATTATTGATTTATTATTATTTATCAATTTACTAAATGTGTACATGCCAAGCAAACAATAATGTCTTTGACCATCATTGTATGAGAAATCTAGAAAATTTTAAAATACGAAAATAAATGTTTTATGTATTTTTTATTTGACTCAAAAGCTCTCTTGACAAGTCTTTGAAAAAGATTCATCTATGAACTATAATGTAATCTAATGGAAGGGTCTGGAATAGCAGAAGTGACTATTATGTGGGATAGGAGGGGAGAGATATTGAATGACAAAGACCAGGCCTGGCCTTCAACAAAAACTTGCTCTGAATCACCACAGCTGACAAGTCTGCTTCCCAGTAACCAATTAACTACACAAGCACTGGTAGCCATTACACCCAAATACCAAAAGACATGTGAAAAGATTTGATCCCATTCCCATATAATATGAAACATAACAAGATAATATTTATATTTAATTATATTCAACATATTATGTTAGTTCCTTTAATCTGTGTGGATAACATCTCTATTAAATTAAATTACAGTAGGCCTCCTGGTTTTTAAGACCCAAAAAAAATTAAAACTTGGAATGATTTTTAAGACCGTTTATCAAACTTATTGACCTTATAACCGAAATTTCACAAAAACCTCTTGCTTGGCCTTTATCTGGCCTTATCCGGCACTTACAGTACCAGCTTAATCAATTAAAATGAATCAAAATTCCCGCTCAAGGCCAAAATCATTGTTATGAAGGTATTTTATTGTTTGGACATATTTTATTGTCACTAAGGAAAAAGTCTGAAACTAAAACAGCAGTCTGATGGCTGGCTGTGTGTCTTTTATTCTTCGGTAAAACAGTTGTAAAACTTGAAATAAAAAAATTAAAACATGCCATCTTGTCTACAGTAGCCCTTGTAAAAACAAATAAAATGGCCTAAGTATTACTACAAAGGCATAAAATTAAAAGAAATGCTGGTATTATTGACAAGAAGTTGCTACGATTGACAAAAATATGTACTAGAACTAGATTGCATTTTCTAGAACAATAGCTGATTGAGTTGAATATTCGTACATTATCTGTGACAAGGTTTTGCTCTGTGACTCATTTATTACTTTATGTTGACACAACTGAACTCTATGTGACTGTCTCTGCTTGTTTATTGCTCACCTGGCAAACACCACTCTCACTTAATAATATCTATCGTACCTGAACTACAAATGGATCTTTAATGACAATTATAAAATATAGTGCTTAAATTAACATATTACCCATAAAATTATAGTTACTTATTATACGCCAAGCTGAGTTTACTTTTCTCAATTTTTCCAATCTTGATAAAATAGACTTATCGTACTGTAATAAAGTTAAATTTATGCATTTAAGCTATAGGTATGAGTTTTGTTATTTGTACTTTGCACTGGGCTCTCGGAAAATGATTGTAGCATTAAACTTAAAATTAACATCAGCCCCCTGGAAACCAGAGCATATTTTAAGGGATTTCCACTGGGCGACAGTGGCACCGGACTTACCAGGGGGTCTGGGAGGAATACCCCCCCATCAAAAAGGGGGTCTGAGTGTTCCCCCCTGGAAATTTTTTGCATAAATTAAAGTGAACATCACAAATTACTACATACGTATATTTTAATGAATTTTTTGATTATATTTGCTTGTAAATAGTCCATTTAATCTCACTTAATTACATACCGTATTCTAGAACGTTGTAACAGGCCAAGGCTCCCTTCACAACCTCTTGGGCCAAAATCATAGCTCAACCCTCTAAAATATTTACATAATGTTACTTTTTAAATTCCGATACATTTAAAATGGGGATCATTAAAAAAAATATGCCGGCACCACCCATAGTCACTGGGCGACAAAATCTCAGCACAAGTGTCGCCCAGTTAACGTGTTATTTTATGCCCTGCTGGAAACTGTGTTTAAGATGTATAATATTTTTTCATCTAAACATAATATTAGGCCTACTTTCCATTCCAGCAAAAATTATGCTTTGTTATGTCCTCCTAAGCATAATTTCCATAGAATATTCATATAAAACAAGCTATAATCAGAGTTTTAGCAGGCCTGTAAGAATAGGCCTAGTTTGGTTGAAAATTCAATGTTTCAATAAGACTTTTAAAGAAAGTATCAAACAACTTCACCTATAGCCTATCGGCTATAAAAACATTCTTAAGCAACCAACCTTAAATAGATTCCACTCTTCCAACACCACATCGTAGAATGAAACTGCTTCAGCTGCAACCAGCAGCGCAAAGAGAGCGACTACAACCTTCATCTTTGGTTATGAACTATTCCTATAATTACAAAGACATGTCAAAACCCCAAGTCATCATTTAATTAGGCTACAAGATTAAGACAGCAAGAGCTGAAACTAAGACACCTTTTTTAAATGTTAACAGCTCTTTAGTTTACAACAAAGCAACTTAATAAGTAAAGTTTGATCAAATTAAGTAACTGACCCAGCCTTGAATCTTATTAGATCAATTTAAATTTATTGCTCAATAAACTAATTACAGCTAATTACAGTTTGAAGCAACAAATTGCGATATTTACTTTAAACCGTAATTAGCCTAGCTTTAACTTAGGTAACTCACTAGAAAATGTTCCTTAAAAAAGAAGTAGGCCTATGCCAATGTATTTAAACTTACAATCAATAAAATATAAAAAAAACATTAAGTTAACTTCTACAATTATAAATAGGCTAGGCTACGGTGTACAGTTATCATTTATCATTGGGCGTTTAGTTAATTATGCTAAGTTCAATCTTCAAAGAATATGACTAAGACTAAGTTTAATAGATACAAGATACAAGAATACTTTATTTACAATCTTTAAGATTGAAAGGGCGTCAAAATAATAATAGTAACAATGGTTTCGACCGATCCCAAAAAGGGTAAAGAAATGTGATTCTCTAACGTGTGAAATTTATAATCAGGGTGGAATAGTCGTTTATCCAAAATGAGCTAGAGAAAAATTGTTCTTAAAATAAGTTAGCCTAATATTGGTGGACAAGATAAAAAATGCAATAAGTATAACATAACTTAAGTCTTAGTATAAGTTTAGTACCTATTAGCCTACCGTAGTGCTAGTATACACATTTAAGATATAACTTACGGTACAGAAAACATACTTCTATAACCCAGAATGCCAACCGCATGGTAAAAAGCGTTATGCTGAGTGCATGACAACGCTGGTGGCGCTGCCTTCGAATTGACAGGCAAAGCTCTCTCAAAGTACTTAACGCTTTTTACCATGCGGTGGGCATTCTGGGTTATAATAGTATGTTTTCTGTGCTTACGGTAACTAAGTTAAACTTAAACTTAAGAGGAAAGTGTATTTCTGTTATACATTTAATGCCTCTAATACAACTTGAGAAGTAGGCTACCAATAATTCAAGTAATATTTTGAAGAAAATTAGGTAAGTTGTTAGGCCTAACTTAAGATAGTTAAATATTATTTCATGTTGTTAGGCTAACTTATTGTTATGGGTCAATCCATTTCAAGTGGTCCAGAGGTGGTTGCTTCAAGATTTTTAATTTTTTTTATATTTTTATCCTTGAAAGTATATATTATAAGAAGTACAAAAATGCAATTATTTTATTTTTATTTTATTTTTCTACTGTATGGCGGCCATTTTTTTGTTACTCGAACGGCCGTTTTCAGCGATTTCAGAGCTCTGCGTAAAATTAAATATCTCTGGTTCTACTAATCCTAGAACATTAAAATAAAAACCAATCTCTTCAGAAAGATCTGAACTTTAATATGGTAATATATTGATGCACTTAAAACTAAATATATAGGTCTAATTACCCGTTTAAAGTTTAACGCAACGATGTTACGAATACTGATTTTGAACAATTTATTTTTATATAAAGGCAATTGACTATGTGTTTGTTATTTTTTTATCTGATAGTTATAGGTGTGTACTCTAAATTCTCAAAGTTTCAAGTTGTGGACTTGCATAGGCTTTTAAATAAAAATTTTCAAAATCTTAAAATTTTCAAAATTTCAAAAGTTTGATGCTTAATATCTTTGTTGGGCATGAAAATAAAAATTTCAAATTTGGCTCAGATATAGTACTAAGTAAGAGTATTATGCTGTAATAATTTTATTTTGTGGACTCAACTGGTTTCAAAGTTATGAAAAATTTAAAAGTACTAAATGAGCATTATAGCCGTAATAGCGTGAAGCATAATGTTATATTATAACTCACTATCAATTTATTTTTTAACAATGTTATATTTTAATCATATATTTTAAGCATTTTGATGTTTTAAAACACTCTTTGTTGTCTTCCACAGGTACAAATCTGTGAGAGGATTGTGTTCAGGGAATTGGTAGACGTCCTTTGAGTTGAAATTGAAGTTCCAATTAATTTTTTTTTGCTAATTCTTTGCTGTCTACATAAAAGTATTGAATTCCTTTAAGGGTTTGTTTTAACAAAAGTTAAACATATCCTTAGCATTCAAAATTTGGTTGTCTATGGTACATTTTAGACTCTATTAGTGGCATCGCTCTTTGTAGTGCCTCCTACAAAATCGGAAAATATTGACTCCACTTTAAATGTATAGAAATGGATTTTATATAATTTTGTTTTGGTTTTCAATTCTATGTGTTTTATTTTCAATCCTTTTTATGTTCATAAATCCAAATTTGAATTAATAATACATGTTATCTTATGTCTTTTACATATCTTATACATGTCTGACATGTTATCTTATGGGACGTCTGGCACTAGACGACCCTACTTGCGACGTTGCAAACTCTACACGGCCTGGAGTTAAAGGTGGCTGTGGCTATACAGTATCATGAAATGATTTTTTACTGAAATATTCAGTCACAGGTACAATACCAGCTGCGAGGCATTTTTTGCTACAGCGCAAAGAAAAAATTCCTGCAATGGTGTAGGAGGCACTACCAAGAGCAAAGTCACTAATAGAGTCTACAATGTAGCCTACCATAGACAACCAAATTTTGAATGATAAGGATATATTTAACTTAAACTTTTGTTAAAACAAACCCTTAAAGGTATTCAATACTTTCATGTAGACAGCAAAGAATTAGCAAAAAATTAAGTTAGAACTTCAATTTCGACTCAAAGGACGTCTACCAATTACCTGAACACAATCCTCTCACAGATTTGTACCTGTGGAAGACAACAAAGAGTGTTTTAAAACATCAAAATGCTTAAAATATAACATTGTTAAAAAATATATTGATAATGAGTTATAATATAGCATTATGCTTGATACGCTATTACGTCTATAATGCTTATTTAGTACTTTTCAATGTTACATAACTTTGAAACCAGTTGAGTCCACAAAATAAAATTATTACAGCATAATACTCTTACTTAGTACTATATCTGAGCCAAATTTGAAATTTTTATTTTCATGCCCAACAAAGATATTAAGCATCAAACTTTAGAAATTTTGAAAATTTTAAGATTTTGAAAATTTTTATTTAAAAGCCTATGCAAGTTCACAACTTGAAACTTTGAGAATTTAGAGTACACACCTATAACTATCAGATAAAAAAATAACAAACACATAGTCAATTGCCTTTATATAAAAATAAATTGTTCAAAATCAGTATTCGTAACATTGTTGCGTTAAACTTTAAACGGGTAATTAGACCTATATATTTAGTTTTAAGTCCATCAATATATTACCATATTAAAGTTCAGATCTTTCTGAAGAGATTGGTTTTCATTTTAATGTTCTAGGATCAGTAGAACCAGAGATATTTAATTTTACGCAGAGCTCTGAAATCGCTGAAAACGGCCGTTCGAGTAACAAAAAAATGGCCGCCATACAGTAGAAAAATAAAATAAAAATAAAATAATTGCATTTTTGTACTTCTAATAATATATACTTTCAAGGATAAAAATATGAAAAAAATTAAAAATCTTGAAGCAACCATTTAATTTATTTCTGGACCACTTGATATGGATTGACCCTAATTTGTTTTGTTTAAACAACAGTGAATTAAACATTGAATGCTTTCCGTAGAACAAAGAAACCCAACAGTCACTCAATCCAGACAGACATGTTAAAATAGCCTACATTGCCTACAAGAAAAAACAAAACAAAATAGGTTTGCTTTGTTTTCAACTTCAAGCCATGCAGAAATACCATTGTACCAACTTACGAGGGACTAGTTTGATTATATTGGAACTAGTTTTGAACTAAAAACACTCTGCCCATAGCCTATTATTTAAGTTTGATTACCTATTAATACCGTATTCCGTATTTTGGCATTATTTAAGCAAAGCTTTCAGACAGGGTTCAAAATTAAATTATGGCTCCAATAGCAGGGGATGAGGCGAGGACGAGGAAGGAAAAGCGATATATGCAATCAAGACTCTTCAGTCTTCACAATCTAATGGCTTAATTAATTAATAGTAAAGGAAATGGTAACAGTTAAAACTTACAGAACTGTTTGGATGAAAGACGGAACAACCTTGATATTCACAAACAAAGAACGAAGTAATTGAAGTAAAAGAAACACGACCACGACCAGTACGTGAAGCTCTCAACACAGAACGTAACAGCTGTTTGTCATCAACACAAAAGCAGTAGTGGCTTTTAAATGGATTTGGAGGGGAGGCAGAGTTGCCAACGTTGACGAGAATAGATTTTATCTCAGAGTAATAATAATAGTATGTTTAAACTTCTGCAAAGTTAAATACTTATAAATCACCTAACAAATATTCGAAAAATAGTATTTTATTTATCTGACTGATTGTAATTTATTCATTTCCAAGAGAAATATGCATTTTGAAGGAATTAGCACCAACGACGTTTAAGTTGGCAATGGCTATGCGTCACTGCCACATGACTTCACTGACCGTCACGTGATCTCCACTATTGCGTTTCAAATTTTAAATGTATCTAGGCAAGCATGCTTCTTTAAAACCTTTTTTCTCAGAACATGTGCAACGCACAGAAACATGTACGCATACTGTTAGAAAGATAGTTGCCCGTAGATGTACAGAATCCCTTCATAAATTAAAATAGGGTCAGAAATAAGCACATAAAATGAGTTTAAAATTAAAAAAAAATAAATAACATGGGCCTTATGGGTTGCCATGCTGGTGACGAATTAACAACGAAATATAATTAACAACAGAAAACCAAAACAAATGGAAGATACCCCCACCGCAGAAAACCTGCAGACTAATCGAATTTGTCCGGTTTTATACTAAAATATTCCCTGAAAATTGTCAAATTTTTTCCTATAACATTAATTTTAATGAGTACCTAGGTTTGTTTCTACATTGAAGGTATTGAGGTGTGTTTTTTTATTAAAATGTTGATAGCTTAGTATGAAATAAACCAAACTGCCAAATTTGATTAATATATGTCCATAAACAAGCAAACTACAACAGTTTATTAATTTGCCATAAGAATAACATGGGAATTTAAATTTTTTTTATTACTTCCGTAACTATTAGGTTACAACGACGCGTCAATATACAAAATTCTTTTTTTTAACTCTACAAAATGGTCTGGAAAGAAATTGTGAAAATTTGTGTTTTTAGGGTCAAAAATGGGAAAACCCAATTTTAACCCTATAAAACCCCCATAAACCCTCGTTCCCATAGTCGGATCATGCTGGTTCGCGAACTCGTTCGAATAAACGTAGGTTTACACGTTTGTACCAAATTACACACGAATATATATATATGAATTTGAACGGAGGGTGTTTTTGGCGTCCGGGGACCTCAAAATTAAAAAGTAAATCGGTCCCGGGTCTATTATTTTCTAAGAATCGAGGGAAATTACTCCATAGTGTTTTAAATATTGTTAAGGCACTCACCCTGATCTCAAAGTTGGGATACTACCAGCAAATCAGCTGGTACAAGAGTGACAGTAAAATAACACTACCTTGATTGCTGGTTTTGAATTGGTAATGAGGAAGTTGGCTTCAACCCATCGATATATAACAAACAACCAATGTCACAGTACTCACAGTTGCCAATCCCCCGTCTAACTTCTTATACTAACAGCAACAGCTCCGCCTTGAAAAAGTTACTTTCTTGCTTGCATGTCCATTTTTTTCTTATTAAATCTAAAATATTATGATAAGTTTTGAAAAGATTATGAATAGTCTACTGATTGACTAATAAATGGCAATATGTAATTTAAATGTGCCTGAGTGGTTAATAATAATCATTTGACAATAATTTAGCTAATATTCATATAATATTTTTTATTACCAAAATATATTGGGATTTTATTTTTATGTAATCTATATCTTGAAATTTTTTTTCACATTCCTTTCCCTCTATAATATAATAAGCTAGCTGTATTGATACCTCACAATTTCCCAATCCCACAATATTTTTCTTATTCTCCTAATCAATTCAAAGTCAATGCATACAAGATTCTTTATGAATATAATAGATAAAGATAAAACATTCTCCCTTATTGTTGGTTAGTCTATAGTAATTTGCACGTTCCTTATTTGTACTCTTGGTAAAATAAGAAATATATATATATATATATAACATTAGGCCTACCAACACAAACCTATGAATGTTTACCACGAATGAAAGGCTTACCAACCTTCCAGATTTTTATGATGATAACTTAAAGATATTTGCTGCCAGCCACCCATACTAAATTAGTACCAGTGTCTTTAGCTGTCTCACATTTGGCCAATCAAATTAATTGAATTATTTCATTGGTCTCTCGGAGATCCTGCCAATTAGCTGTCGTGCCAAACAGAAAACTTACTACAAAGCAATGAAAAAAAAACTGCCATTTAAACCACATTACTCAACTAATAGAGATAAATTATATAGGAGCTGTAGATGCTTATATAGTCTTTCCAAATAATCAGACCATGGTCGCTTAGGCCTAGCGCACACGGTCGATTTTTCGATCGGCCGATTAAAAAATCGGCCAAAAATAAATCGCCCTTGATTTATGTCTAGGCGCACACGTGGCGATTTTTTAGTCGGAATTTTTTGAGTGCGTTTAAGCTATCCTAAAATGGACTTTGTTGAATGAACCTGTGTTTGTGCTCTTCTAATTAGACCAAAGAAAAAAAGAAGACAACTTAAATATTAGGTTCATCCGATAGTAAGTCAGATACTTTAAAATCGACAGTTTTATAAACTATACACTTTACGTGATGACAGTAAAAAATTCTTTAATTACTGTAGAAATGTCCTTGAAATGTCTGTTGAAAGTTTCAGTTTTTATTATAAAAGCTGTGGCCTTTTTAGCAAAGAAAACAACACAACTCATTTTTTTTTTCATTTCATTTCATTTCATTAACTCACACTACTCCTGTGGAGAACAACAAGCGACTGTCCGATTTTTTAGTCGACCGTGTGCGCGGACTGATAACAACCTGTACGTTACAGATTTTCGGGCGACAATCGCCTCGCCTAGGAATCTGTGGCAAAACCCAGATTTTAAAATCGGCGCAATTCTCGATCGCCTGTGTGCGCGCTTCCATTCAAATACATGATGCACAGATCGGCCGATGAAATAGTCGCCTCAAAATAATCGCTCGTGTGCGCCTAGCCTTATAAGCATAATTTCATCAAACTTAAATGATTTACCAGAGTTATTCCTTTGAATGTACAAAAATAGCAGCCTGTTCTTGCATCTCGTGTTTGGTATCAGATCTTTTTTTTTACTTATTTATAGATATTTTAGTGTTTTCTGCATGGTGTTTGTGCATGTTTTTATTTTATTATTATAGACTGACTATTGAACGTCAAGAGGACCCAAGAGGATTGTCGTTTTGTTAATTTCTGACTTAGCCTATTACTTTAATGTTGAATGGCCCAATAAAATTTTGATTTTGATTTTGAAAATATAAAACAGTGACATCAAAATGAAAAAGTAAATCGGTCCCTGGCCTATATGTATTACTGTGACACCTACGGTAATACCTACTTCCCTATTGGGAAATTCGCTAAATTGGGAAATGCTGGTTTTTACTGAAAACATTGCATTAATTATTGTATCAAGATGTTTACATACAAAGTTCAAAACACATGTGTAAAAGGTAAAACCAAGGCAACACGTTTATTTATTGTTGCCTTGGTAACACCAATACGTACAACAATCAAAAGAACACAATTTTGTTGACCATACTTATCTAGTTTTTTTTCCGGTGTTAACAACAGGAGTATTTCCATAAGAATTCTTAGAATACCAAAAGAGGTTGACAAACAGATAAAAGAGTAGGTAATGTAAACATTTGAGGTTAACCTTTGTCGTTGATAACGTAATGGTCAAAAACCATGTTTACACATGAAAGACAAGGAATAACCTTTTTGTTTCCAATTAATTTATACGTCATGAGACACGTACGTTGTATTTCTACAAAAGTTATTGATAATACAAAAGTCAATACCATTTTTAATGCCCCGGGCCCAGCAAACATGCAGACTAAGTGAATTTCACTTTGCCTGAATGGATTTTAATATTTCCATAAATAAATAGTATTTATTTCCCCGTGCAAATAAGATTGATTTAACGAATACCTACTTAAGTTTGGGGCTAGGGAAAGGAAACGTTTTTTATGTTTATAGAAATAAATACATTTACCATATTTGGCCAATATATGGACAAAATGCACTGGCTGAATTGGCTAAGATATAGTGTTCACTCAAGGGGATTTACACATCCAAACACCTGTGACAGTGTTTGTTATGGCATGCAACATTCTACAACTAAGACCATAAAGACCAAAAGTTATACAGGGTGTTCATTTGAAAACTTTCCATATCTGTTGTGTGCAAAGGTAAGGCTTTTAACACTTGTTTGTTCTCATTTCCCCCTAATTTGGACATGCCAAATCCAATAAAATTATTTTCAATTTTGAAAAATGCCCCAAAAGGGCCCAATTTGGGGGGTAGGGGTGCTTTTTGAGAAATTTTCAAATGTAAACATGGGTTGTGTGATACATCAATTTAAAGGTCTAATCACCCCGATCATTTTGGTGCAAAAAAAGTTTAATTATCTTTAACCGTATTTACAGGGTGGGTCAAAACGTTTTAAAAAAGGACTTTGAAAGTTAAGTACCGTATTAACCTAACTACTGAACGGAACAGCGCCAAATTTCTTTCCAAGCTTATTCTTGAGCTACTCTTTAAGATAACTTGTAGTAAGGGCATTTTCCAAGTTATTTTCTAATTTTTAAAAAATCTCAAATTTTAAGAATAAAAGAAAGCTGAAAACTCAAAATTCTTAAATAGCAAGGTATAACAAATTTCATACCACGTGAAAGGTCCTTTTTTAACAAACATTTTACGTATTTAAGTTTTCTTTCTATCTCTTACCGTTTAAAAATTGCAGTAGAAAAACATAATTTTCTGTGGTAAAATTGTAACTAGTTTTCTAATAAAACAGCCAAAATTCGTCTCTAGACACATTAAATGGTGCAATAACTGAAGGAAACAATTCATAATTATTTTTAGGCAGATAGGCAAACAAGTCATTACGTTTTACTTTGTGAGAAACAAGTTTTATAGCTGATGAGAAAAACCCAAGCGTGGGCCGCTTTCTGTAGTACCATTGACTAATTTCAAAAGTACCATTTCCTGTAGTACCTAATCAAATATGGTGTAAACTTAAAAAAATATACTTTATTTTACTTATTGGTCATAACAAAAGTGTTCCAGGATAACTGCAAAGTGTTTAACAATAGACATCCAGGTATAACCTTGAGTCATATGGCTGTAAATGATTTAGTTAGAAAGTTTTCTGAAACTGGCTCAGTTACCAATGAGAAAAGAACAGGATGAAGGGTCCAAGATGAATTCTGACACACGTAAAAGTAGTCGATCAATTTGTTATGAATCCTACTACATCGTTGAACAAAGTGCAATGTGTTTTATTAGAAAACTAGTTATAATTTTACCATGGAAAATTATGTTTTCCACTGCAATTTTTAAACGGTAAGAGATAGAAAGAAAACTTAAATACGTAAAATGTTTGTTAAAAAAGGACCTTTCACGTGGTATGAAATTTGTTATACCTTGCTATTTAAGAATTTTGAGTTTTCAGCTTTCTTTTATTCTTAAAATTTGAGATTTTTTAAAAATTAGAAAATAACTTAGAAAATGCCCTTACTACAAGTTATCTTAAAGAGTAGCTCAAGAATAAGCTTGGAAAGAAATTTGGCGCTGTTCCGTTCAGTAGTTAGGGTAATACGGTACTTAACTTTCAAAGTCCTTTTTTAAAACGTTTTGACCCACCCTGTAAATACGGTTAAAGATAATTAAACTTTTTTTGCACCAAAATGATCGGGGTGATTAGACCTTTAAATTGATGTATCACACAACCCATGTTTACATTTGAAAATTTCTCAAAAAGCACCCCTACCCCCCAAATTGGGCCCTTTTGGGGCATTTTTCAAAATTGAAAATAATTTTATTGGATTTGGCATGTCCAAATTAGGGGGAAATGAGAACAAACAAGTGTTAAAAGCCTTACCTTTGCACACAACAGATATGGAAAGTTTTCAAATGAACACCCTGTATAAAACACCAGTGTCCCAGTGAATAGTGCTATGAATGGTTCGGTTTTTGTGGATTATTTATTCATAGATAGCCGTATACCAATATCAGTTATTTTTTATTTGCATACATATACAACAGAATATATGGAAATTCGTTTTAAACTGAAAAGCGGATATTACAAATCTAAGAACACTGAAAATAAAAATTGATAAATGCGCATTTCAGGATTGCTACATCCGATCCTGATACCATATCACACAACAATAATGTTGCGATTTTCAATGACTCACAGGTCATGGCAATAGCTATTTGTGCAGCTAGTGAGAAATGTGTCACTTTTGAAATGAGGGGAAAATGTTTGAGTAGGCTTGACGAGTTACCATAGTCAGATTTTATCTATTTTTTTTTAACTTACTCTTTATTTACATTCAGTTGACTAAAGTTATTTCCGATACTTGATGTGATTTTTCAGTGAAATAATAAAGGAAGTTGAAATAAAATTTGCTGACAATAAGCTGATAATATTTACAAAGATATATTTACAAAAAATAGCAATAATGTAGGTGTGAACTCTACTGAATCTCAGCTTGACTTTATAGTGTGGAAGTCCTAAAGCATGCTGTCGCTGTCTCTCTATTACCGAACTGTAATTGATAAATGATGTTTTTAACTATTGAAAATAGATTAGATACAATGAGATCACGTCATTATGTGACCTTAGTAACCTTTGATTCTGTTAACCATGAAACACTTCGACCAAAATATTAGGATTAAGAAATAGGGTATCTATGTTCCTTGTCAAATCAAATTTGGTTGTGATAGAGCAATTTGCAAATATCAATCAACGGCCATTGCAATTGTAATGTATTGAAGCAGACATTTTAATTGGCCCCCTGTTAATCTCGATTGTTATATTGATTGTCATTTCTTTTAGTCACATTTGTTGTGCGTATAATCATAGTCAATGGTATAATACAATCTTATTAACCTCTGGTATAAGTAAACAGTTTTGTTCTTGATCTTTGACAGTTATTCAAAGATGAATAACTTGGTTCAAAGCCAAATAGTTTTCTGCTAATACAAAACATGTGCTGCTTTCACTTCCCGACCCATCAACAAAACATTAAAGGGGTTGGACCGCTTTTCCTTAAAAGTGTTTAACTCTCCTCTTACAAAAATGCCTCTAACACACTAGGAGCAAAAAAAGAAACAAAATCCAGTCCATTGTTTAGGTCAAAAAGTTTGATCAAGTAGGTCAATGTCCAACCGAAATTTAGAATATTATTATATGTAAAACTGCTTGGTGTACAAACACAAATTAATAAGACCGGTTTGAATAGAATAGTAAAAAACCTTCTAGGGCAACATTTTCTGTCACCATCCTCAGATAATGGTGTTCCTAAAACATATTTAAGATTAAAGTTAAGATAACATTTATATATAAAAAAACAATCATCTACAATTCAATAAATGGAAATACATTTAAGACAATTTGACGTAGTCTTTTAATCCGTTTCATGAATTAAGTACAGCCATTAAGAGAACTTATCAATAAACTATTATCATAGCTATTATTTAGTATTTGGTCATGGGGAGATTTTATTCTATTCTGTTGCATCATAAGCCAAGGACAAAACATGTATGGATAACTTGTTTCTTTCCTATCCAAAAATCCCTCAGCCATCTGATCTAGATACACCCATTTTGGCAGTTCTAAGACTTTGACAAGGGGGTCTAGATTGCGTAAGGCATGAATTTTCATTTATTTTTTACTAAAACTTTACATAGACTGCAAATCCCCACTCTTAAGAAGCATTCAGCAGGATTTAAGTTCCTATTACTCATCAACATTAAACTTCAAAACAATATGCTGAATGGTCCTTGTTTAGCCAAAATATTTGGTCATAGCTGTGGCTTCGAAATTATTCAAATCCCTAATTGCAACAATTCCGCAGAACTGCATTGAACAAGGGTTCCATGTCCCAATACTTTTGAACTCTTTCTTCATTTGCTGGGTTAACCTGTTGAAACTCTGTGTCAAAACTAAGCATCTCATGTTATCTCTAACTCGTAACACATAGATTAATAAAAAAAATAATAATTTATGACTCTCTTTTTTGTATAAAATGCATTAAACTAAAACATGCCTTGTTTTGTAAGCGCCTTTGCTGTGGAGATGATAAATAGTTAAATCAAAACAAACAGTGACAATTAGCCAATATTACAGCATTTACAGTCATAAAAACAAATATCGCAGGTGCTTATAAGGGGGTAGGAGTCAAATACAATTTTATCTTAAAGATAGTAAATCCATTCATACAAAACACTTCATTGTCATGGTGTTGTCCTATTTTCACGGGTTGCTTTACTAGCAGCAAACACAACATACAAACACATGGACGTTTAAAAAAGAGAGATAAGATTGGGGAGCAAACAATACAACAATGAATGACCTTGTGATGAGCAGTCTGTCCGGCGGTGATACTTAGAGACAAATACGTAGAAATATTATCATCGTCATGTGATGGACAAAGTCCCTCATTTATCAGCAAAGTTCTGAAACCAGGCTAACTAAGCGCTGACCCATAATCCTTATCTGTCACACGTTAAAGCATACTTTATAATTTATCAATTTTAATCAGATGCATGTATCAATATTGATGTCTCTCTTGACATTGAAAGGATTAGCTAAAGGAATTAGGAATATTTTAGTCCTTGAACTAAAAAGAAATGTTAGTAATACTATTGACAAATATTGAATGTACATATTAATGTTGAGATATACAGTCAATGGTAATTGAGGAAATGATAAATATGTACATGGCCGGATTTTTCACTAGGCCACCTCAGACCAATGGCCTAGGGCGTGTTACTAGAGTGTGTAGAGGTGTGTCAATCGACGTGTTTTTTATGAGAGAAGTAGAGATGTAATGGTTAAATTTAGAAACCGAATAACGTATAATTCGTAAGTTAAAAGAACAAGTTTCAAACTTACAACCAAAGTATTAGTTTTACAAAATTTTACATCATAGGTGTATTTAATTATGGAGTACGTAACCAACTAACCATTCTGCAGTAAACCTCTAATATACTTGCTGTACGCAACGGTTTATTTAGCTTGGATCAGATTTTAAATGAGTGGTCGATAAGGGGATGGAGAGCAGACGAAGACTAGACTTTATTTAATTCTAACATATTGTGTCTAACAGCAGCAAACCAACAAAATTACGTCTTGGAAAATAGTTAATCAACCTCTCTCCATTTATAGGGACCATCACAACCCTTGAACCACAATTACTTGGACAGAATTGCAATCATGCAACGGTTTTTAATCTTTTTTTATTCATAACAATAACATATAATCCTAATAGGTGGTCTGAAATAACTGAGGAGGATTTGGAATCTAGAGAGGTACTCCAAATAGCCATTCCATTTAAGTGGACTACAATTGAGTTTGGATACTACAAAAAGCATTTATTTTATGTGAACCAAATATACCATTGATTGACTAAAGATACTGCAAATAGGTATTCTGCTTATGTGAACCAAATGAACTTATTGATGTGAACCAAATGTACCATTGGCTTTGGATACTGCAAATAGGTATCTCATTTACGTGAACCAAATAAATTTAATATACCATTGACATTGTCATACTGAAAGAAGACACTTATTTTATGTGAACCAAATATTATTATTATTATTTATTGACTTTAGATACCATAAGTCGAGATAGAAATTGAGGATAAACAGATGCGGCATTCACTTTGGATACTGCAAGTAGATATCCCATTTATGTGAAGTAGAAGTACAGTTGACTTTGGATACTGTGAGGAGACATCTTGTTTACGTGAACTAGATTTGGCATTTACTTAATGTTAAGTATACATCCACCATCCCATTTATACGTTAACCAGATGTAGCATTGACTTTGGAAAAGTATTAATTGGTTTAATATGCTAGCTCCGCTCAATATTGCAGGCAGACAACTGCATTGTAAACATAGTTTTAAACAACCAATAAAATATTGCTCGATTTCGAGCAACACGTTACCTAGTACATAATTAATTGGGAAGGGGTTATTTTCTGAACAGAACTCCTCCTAGATTTCTTAACTGATTTTGACATTTTTTAGTCATTTTAAAGAGCTCACTCTGACGTTGTGCGACGCCTATGCGGTCAAAGGATCGTAGGGATCGAGTAGTCCTGCAAATTTGCCATTTTTCTATTAATTTGTCTATGAGCATGTAATCGAAATGATGATGTTCTAAATGTTAATCGCGCCATTCTATCAGTTCAGAATGGAGATTGCTTAAAATCGTACGATAGTGAAGTATCTATTTGATATAACATCAGACATATGCAGGAAAAGACCGATAACCAACAGGATATTGAATAGTTTCATAGATAAAACCTATGCCATTATACCAATCTTTTTTCTATATATAAATGCGAAATTCCGATCAACAACGCACAGGCCAAACCATAGCACCTAGAAGCATGAGATTTTGCATACATAGCCTATTCCTCTCAGCGTAGGCAGACAATAAGAAGCGATTTTACAAAATTCCCAATGGGGGTCCAACATAAGGTCAAAGTTAGCATGGAATAATTTGTTATTGGAATAATGGAATAATTTGTTTTGGGTTTTTCTTTACAAATGTCTGCAATTAATTTAATCATCAGCTATTAGAATAAATTAAGTTTACTATAAACCCATTAATATTTAAAACCTCAGTGTCCATACCTACTATGAAACGGTTTAAACAACTACACAAAAAAATATTAACAGAACTATTAAGTTCTTAAAGATTAAAATGCAATAAAAAATAAGTTCAATTATACTTTCCTCAACACTAATCACACATATTAGAAGTTGATAAAACTAAAATGCCACAATAAATTAGGTTAATTTCACGGACACACAACTACGATGTTTATAAGGTCCTAATCGTTGGGTCCTAAACACGAATACTAGAAAAATACTACCGGTAATGGATCATAAACATAAACAAATGACGTTTTTGGCCCGAAAGTAAACAAAACCATGCTAATTAATGCTATTACTATTATAGTAATAGCATTAATTAGCATGGTTTTGCTAATTAATGCTATTACTATTATAGTAATAGCATTAATTAGCATGGTTTTGTTTACTTTCGGGCCAAAAACGTCAGGGGTTCAAGATAGACAAAAAGAATTAAATAAATAAATACCCCCACCACAGCAAACCTGCAGACAAATTTTAATTTGCCTTATTTGATTTTCTACTCATTACATCTAAATAACATTAGGTTTAACAAGTACCTAGGTTTGCTGCTACAGGGAGGGTAATAAAGAGTGTTTTAGTAGAATATTAACAACTTACAGTAGTGTCAATACATTTCAAGTTTGGTCAAAATATATCCATACACAAGCAAACTTCAACAGTGTACAATATTCTCCAAAAGAATAACTTGGGAATTTTATTATTTTTTCTCCGTAACCAATAAGCGTACAAAAAAACTTTAACTTTCTAAACTATTTGTTTTTAAGCTCTTTAAATTGGCCTACAGAGAGATATTGGAAAATTTTGCGTTTTGAGGGTCAAAAATGAGAAAAAAACCAATAAGTTTACCCGTAAAACCATTCCCATGGTCCGATCATATTGGTGAACGAACTTTTCTGTTCTTCCAAGTTGGAAGAACAGAAAATGCCTCAAGTTCAAAGAAGAAATGTTGAAAACGGGAGGAGGAGACGATTAATAATAAGATATCTTGTGCGTATGAGGAGAGTAGAAAAAGAGAGACCTGGTCTAACAGATACCCATCCAGGATCCAGATTCAAATTCACTTGGTGAATTGAGTTTCAATTCGAAAAACATATGTTAACACTTGTTGCTAATAGTGTGGTAACAAGACCATAAGCAGCTCATCCGGGAATGTGTATTAAATATGAATATGTAATATAATCAAATATTTAGAAATGTAATTGTATAAAAACACAAGGTGTCAAACTATTACAGTTACCATTTCCCAACTGGACTTTAAAATTTCCCTCAGGATGAGACAATTAGATAAGGGCAATCAATGCATTTTTCTGATAAGATCAAATACATCTTTTATATAGAACCTTCATATTTGAACATATTGCTTATTCCTTTCTTTACCAAAAATTATATCGTTCATGTGCAATGTTTACTGATAAAAAATGGACAGTGGGTCAAGAAATATCTAATCAAACTTTTGTTTTATAATATACCCTTTGAGCTTTCAATCAAAACGAGATTACAATGTTTATATGGCATTTTGATTAGTTTTATTAAGCTCTGATTTGACCAACGATCACGTTTGACGCACGTAGCCACACTTTGTGAAACGTGAAGTGGTTTTATAAGTTTAATGTAGTTTATTTCTAAACAGGATGTCTTCATTTCTGGATCAGGAGTCAAAAATGGATTACGGTACATTACTGATAATAGTCTCGTCCAAAATTTATTCAAGGGATTATCAGAGCGGTCCAATTATTTTTGTTAGATTCAGTGATCATTGGACACTAAGCTGTAATTTAATTCTAATTTCAACAAAATTTGAGGCCATAAAAAGGCACATCTCTTGTCCTGGGAATATAACCCAATCGGACCCCCAATCTATACTAAATTTTACTCTTTTCTGCTACAGGCGTAACTAGTAGTATGGTCCTCAGGGGGGGGGGGGGTTACACCGGGGATGTCTTGAATACCCCCTGTGTAGTTACCCTCCCCCGGAAAATTTTCTGAAATTCAGAGACCTGTAAACTTGCGTTTTTATTATATTTTGAATTCTATTTTAACTGTAACAAATTACGTTTTAAGGTCATGAGGGAGGGGAGTTCAAACCCCTAAACCTATCCCCCTATTCATAAATAAGTTCTCAAGTCATTGTAAGGATTAACCTAATAAATCTTAAAATTACTAGGTGAACTACCTATAAACCTTCAGATACACAGTTTACTCAAACTCATTTGCCTTAATAGGCCGATAAGACAACTTACATTAACTTACACTGTTCCATTATCTTTTTGCTTTATGGGTATCTGTTCAGTCAATCGTATTAACTTTATTAAAGTTGACAATGTTTATTAGTGGTAAATGGGTTGTAAAAATTTCTCAGCCTAGATCTTAAAAAGTTATAATTTAACAATGACTTTAGAACATTTTATAAGGATTATGGCTGGTAACGTAACTAAATTCAAGACTTCTCGGTTAGTTAACATATGGCTTTTTACTTCATACTAGTGGTTTTCAATAGTGAATTATGTTGGAAACTGTCATAAGTAGCTAACTTGAATCCTAAGGGTTGTGTACAAGTAAAGGGGATTTGCAGGAGAATATACTATAGTCGGGACCACGTAAGTTTGCAGTTGGTGACAGCCAATCACAAGACAAGGCTAGTGCAACGTTGCCACATAATAAAATATACTAAGCAATATTTTTAAATCAGCTGGTATTATTAGATTTGGCAACACCGCACGGTTCTCATTGGTTCATTCAAACCCATATGGTAAATAGGCTCCTCCCTCAACTGCAAACTTATGTGGTCCCGACTCTAGTTAAAAAAAAGCTAGCAGCAAGCAAATTTACAGCTGTGTTGTAATAATACTACCTATACATTTTTGTTTAGGACGATATAAAATATAAAATTTGTACAAAATGAAAGAAAACTGTTTAAATGAAACTAAGGAATGAGTATAAATCTTTGGGAATCATTAAACCAGATAAATGCCTCCTGAACAATGTTGGGCAGGATTCAGTCTCTTTGTGAAGTTGCTTCCTGATAACTGTCCTGCAGTAATGAGTTAAGGGATGCACTTTTTGAGTAAGCAATTCCTTCCTTTTTATACTATCAGTTAAGTCAGGAAGAAGCTGTTCTGATGGTTTATAGTAGGGTGCCAAAGGTAAAAGAGCCTCAATTATTTTTTCTTGATTTCCAGAAGTTTCGTCTATAATCCAATGGATAATATCTTCTGGCTCCAACACGTTGGAATGTTGCAGAAGCAACAACACCGCTTCTGTGTTTTGCCTCATGATTGCTTGTTCCATGGCAAATGGCATCCTACCATGTGGTTCGTCTGGGTCTGCATTTCTGTGTAGTAAAACTTTCAAGCATTTTAAAACAATGTCCGGAGGTGAATCATTCAAGGCGACTAGTCCGGCGCAAATTGGACTAATGTAGTTAACTAGCATGTGCTTACTGGTGACTTTTAGAGGTACACCGTGTTCAATCAGTGTGAGAAGAAAATCCAAAGTCAAGTTTCCCAACTCACACATTTTACACTCCAGCAAAAACGAAATTGGAGTGTGCAAAGTAAAACTCTTAGTAAAAAAGTTTTCAGCGTGAATAACTGGACACACCAGCGCTGCAGCGTCCAAATCAGATTTCAACACTTGGTTTAAAAACTCCAGGTTTTCTGTGTCAATGGCTAGACAAATCAAACTGTTCAACCTTTTACCAGATGTTAATCGTTCAAAGTCCCTCTCCTCGTCAAAAGTACAGTATTTGAGGATACACTCATTATTGGTTTCCCTCAAAATCAAACTGAACAACCTAAAGTCACCGGTGTGAGCCGCAAGATGGAGAGCTGTAACAGTCATGCTGTCTGCGATGTTTACATCAGCTCCTTGGTCCAGGAGATACTCTACAACAGGCACGTTGAGAGACTGTACTGCGATCATCAGTGGAGTGCGTTCATCGTGGTTCTTCAAATTTATGAGATCATTTTGTTTTGAAACAGACAACAACAACTTTGCACATTTGAAAAGACCATTTTGACAAGCAAAATGGAAGGGGTAGTTACCTTGGTACTCTATTACGTCAGGTTTGCCCCCATTCTCTAGAATACACCTACAAATATCATAACTGACATTATCTCTCCGTCTATTCAGTCCGTGAGAAGCAACAGTTGCATGTAATGGTGTATAATCGTCGTGATCTGTCACATTGACTTTAGCCCCAAACTCAATCAATTGTTTCACAATGAGTACATTACCTTCACTGCATGCAACATGAAGTGGAGTCATGTCCGAAACTTGGCTAAGATTTACATTACATTTTTTTTGTTCTAGTAAAAGTTTCACGTTCTTTACACAATTTCTCTGGGATGCCACATACAAAGGAGTTTCTTTGAGAAACGTTTGGGCGTTGATATCTGCAGATTTGTGACTCAGAAGTTCTTTCAGACATTCATTTCTGGTATCTTCCGCAGCAGCTTCGTGAACAGGTGTCCATCCTCGGTTGTCTGGTAAATTGGCACTAAAGCCACGATTTAATGCTTCCCGTACATCTTCTGGCTTGTTGTTGACAACAGCTCTGACCAAGGGAGTGGATAGAGCCCAGTCTGTGTAGTCAAATGCCATAGCTGAAACAATAATACAGAACACTTAGTACACAAAGAGTCCATAATTATAAAATCAAAGTTTGATTATTACATCTAAAATATGTAAATTTGTTGCCAACCAAACAGACTGAACAATTTTAGCATTGGTCTATAAATGAATCTTACACATAAAAAAAAGTTTAATGAATTTGTTATTTATATATGATATCAACAATAATACTCAACAATCATCAGTGGTAAGTTCTTAAAAGAAGAAATAGTCTTAATCCCAAGAATACCGATGATTTCATCCGAGTTACGCTTTGAATTCAAGCGACTACAATATCATTTGTGTCTTGCTATCAAAATCTTCTATATATATATAATACGCTAAGCAGATTTTTGTAAACAAAACTCATCCCTCATTTTTTGACCAATTTAGATGATTAAAGTGTAAAAAAATGGCCCTGATCTGAAGTTTTGCAAAGTGTTTTTTTTTGTTTTTTGAAATCTTTATTAGTTTGGGCTGGATTTTCCATCAAAGTTGGGTTTTCTCCCATAAGATTAACATGGTGGAATCTAAATATTTAAATGGAAACTTTGTGACCACTAATTTGAGAGAACGGTTGGGCGTAGAAACTTGGTAGAGGTGACCAAAGATAGGGTACTTAGTTTTGATAATGCATTTGTAAAAAAATACCGTCCTGTCCTAATGTGGTTTTATGTCAAATGTTCGTTCATTTTCAAGATGAGCTTGTTAGCAATTTTGGGGGTAGTTATACAGGGTGAGTTTCTACTGAACTACTAACTTCGCCGGAAGGTTCTACTCACTAAAAGGAACAAAAAAGTTCCTATAAACCTATGTCCGATCTTTTACCGTTTGGCTGTAATAGGGAGTTTTGGGTTTTTCTTATTTTATTAGACTTTGCCCCACAATTAATGCAATAAAAACAAAACCAATTACTTTAGAGAGTTATAGTTAAAATCATTGGAAAGAATATTAAATTTGCTATAAATCAAAGGTTCCATGCAACAATTGTGTACCATTACATAGTCTGCTTCACATCCAAAATAAAGTAAAAATTACATAAAATAAATTAATTACGTAAATTTTTATGACCCCAATTTAATACATAAAGCTACAAGATGTCTTATTTTCTAAAATAGCTTATACGAATTCAATAACAATACGAGTAGTTGAAATTAGTTTTTGTTAAGTTTATTTGTAATTAATCTAATTATTCATAAATGAATTGTTGTACCGGTAATTAAATTGTTTAAAATTCCATGTTGTAATGAAAATAAATAAAACAATACTTAAAATATTTCAATATTAATGGCCACTAGATAACCTGTCGCTCGAAATCGAGCAAAACTGCAACTAGTAATAAAATAATGAAGAACAAAAATCACAAACAGCAAAACTTCAATCATGGAGTCACTCTAAAGTAATTTCTATGACTGATTATAGAAATGTGAAAAATATTATGTTGAAAATGTTATAAAAGTAATCTACGGTAGGCCTACAATTTTTAAATATAGATATCCGTTCTCATACTGCTTTGGTAATCTCTAATGTACTGTACATAGAGGTGGGTGCCCTCTATGAGAACGTAGATGTCAACCACACACTGTATAGTGAGCTTTTCAGACCTATTGTCGGGACCACATAAGTTTGCAATTGAGGGAGGAGCCTATTTACCATATGGTTTTCAATGAACCAATGAGAACGGTGTGGTGTTGCCAAATCTAACAATACCAGCTGATTTGAAAATATAGCTTTGTATATTTTTATTAGCGTTGTCAATGGGTGATGTGGCAACGTCGCACTAGCCTCGTCTTGTGATTGGCTGTCACCAACTGCAAACTTACGTGGTCCCGACAATAATGTAGCAAGCTAAATCCCTCTCTTGAAGCCAACCAGTATGCCAAATGCCACGTACTGTATAGCATTGTTAAATTATTTCTACGATATGTTCTGTTTTAGACGTGTTTAAAACCAAAGTTTCCGGTTGGGCACATAAGAGTCGATTTAACGACGTATCTGGAATGGATTCTCTTTAAACACTATTAGTTTTTGAAAATGAAAAAAAAACTAAGATTTATTTGTCCAGGTGGTGCTCTGTTTTCAGCTTTATAATACCTGCGACATCTATACAGGTAGAATCATTGTAGCGAGGGAAGTCACTTACTTACAGGATTTTGTCTCTTACTATGCACATACGAATCTAACTTGACTCCTCGTAGCTCTCGTCCCTAAACATTTCTGCCTCAGTTTAAAAGATTGGGCAAATGAGTTGGCATTGTGACCTTATTTCCCGTATATTTTTTCATTGCATTTTTTGTTTGAATTGTTTTATATGTGCTGTTGGGTTCCAGTGCCAACGTCGTACGTATGAATCTGTGCGTATTCAGGATCATGACCTTCTTGAGGAATTGGATTACCTACTCGGAGGTTAAACTTGTCATGGATTCTGAAATTGTCCCCTGTGTGACCCTCTCGTCAAAATGAGCTTCAGAGCTGACCATGGCAAAGGCGGAATTGAATTGACAAATTTTATCCGGATAATTTATGGATCCAAGCCTCACAGCCCTGTTTTCAGATTGAGATTGGGAGTTTCCAAAAAGTTCCTGAAAGTATGGTGAATTCCGCAAATGAGGTAAACGAACCTTTCATTTATGGCAACAAAGAGTAAAAATTGAACTGTCTCGGCCAGTCTTTTCTTGTTAAAAATGTAAGCCACCGCAATGTAAAAATTTAATGTTCATTTGTCCAAGATTGAATGTATCACCACGGTGGTACTGCCACTCTGTATCCGTCAAATTGGGAGGTTGATGCAAGCGGTCACGTTTGAGTTATCTCCAGCCACTCAAAGCTCTTCGTCTTACTGGGGGCATTTAATTTTAAATTGAGATAAAATCCAAAAAATAACCAATTAACAGAAAATACTACAAAGGAATTTTGATACACATTGTAAATTACATGATAATATGGTAATATAATGGGTAACTTCACTGTGAATAATCACTTTCAAACAATCACTTAATCACACCAAACTGTAACTACATGATAATTCAGTAAAATATGATTTAATTTAATTCAACTAAATTACAAACGATTTATTGTCAGGTCTCGCTAGGAAACTCTTTCTTTATGAACCAGACTTAGTTAATAGATGTTTAAATAAAAATAAACTTAACAACTATTTCAAACTGCGTCCATATGTTTAGTCGTAAACAAAGGGAATTGAGATTGATCTAATGTCAACAGATAGCACCGCCGTTCCCAAACTTTAGCCCTTAACTGTACTTAAGTGGTGCCCTTTCTTAATGTTCTGAGACGTATTTGCACATCTACGTGAAAATGCGTTTAATTTGACACCTCAAACGTTAAAATCCGTCAAACCGTTATCGAGTTATGACTGTGAAAAGAAACCTGCTTGTGTATTAATATATAGATTATCTATAATAAAACTAGTCTCGATTGATGTAGGCCTAAGGTTAATAAAACCCTAATTTAATACTTCTAAAATAACAGTATTTAAAATCAAAATGTTTAGGCCTACTTGGTACAGTGTTGGTTATTAAAAGTAGGCCTATGTAAAAAAGAAAGATTAAAAAAAATGTAATTAGGCTACCTTAAAAATTTATAAAAACTAGCATGTTTTATATCTATTGTTTTATTAACAGTCAATGTAAATTTGCTTAACATCGATGAACATTGAACACGAATAAAAGTTTTTCCATTGGGTAATCGTATTTTAGGAAAACGTCTACTATAGTCACGACGGCTTTCTGCCGCATTGCCGGAACAGTTTTTTTTTTCCTAGGACGCTAGGCACGAGCCTGGGATTGTTTTTCACATTGCATCAGGCTAGCCCTAGGGGTTGTGGCATTATCACTTGGATAAAATCCATTGGTGACTTGGCGGGGATCGAACCCGGGACCTCAGGGACTGAAGCCCCGCGCTCTAACCACTACGCCAGCTCGCTCCCCGGAATTGCCGGAACAGTAAACATATACAAAGTGTATAAATCAGCGTACTCTTGATTGATAAAAGGTTCCATATTGTAATCAATGTTGAAATAGTATATTACGTTAATAGTCCTGAAAATACGTGTTTACTGGCCGAGTTACGTACTATAGTTTAGGCCATACTACTAAATCTGTACAAATCCTTATACATTACCACCAACTAAAGGACAACAAATCACTAGAGAGGTTATGTTTTAGTTATACAGTAAAACCTATACAGTAAAACGATAACTAATAAGATAATAAAGACTAACTTAAATAATAAGAAAAACACGTAAAAAGGAAATGTTCAAGTCCCAAAATCATTGATTTCTAGCGCTTTTCGCAATGTTCAAACGTAATTTTCAGGGTGAAATAGCCTAGTTGTTACCCCAAAAGTGCCAAAGGTAAAAAGTGCTTAAAATAGACTAGTTTTGGTAGATAAGGCAAACAATGTAATATAACCTATCATCTGTTTGTTCAACAGTACAAGTACAAGTAACTACTGCAGTAAACAAGAGCCCCTTAGTTTACCTGTAGAAACCTGCAAAATACACCATGGATAATTGTGTTAACCTATAGGCCTATTAATTACTTTGGCTTTTCTAAATTTTATAGTTTGTTCAAAATACGCTCCCAATAAGCTACGCTCTAGAAAATTCAGATTTGCTGAGTCAATGGCTCTGTATCGCGACATATTGTATCACGAATATTGACACGTCACGTGTAGAGAATACAAGACACTGACACATTGTCTCACACCTTGTCTTGAGATGGATAAGCAGAGTTTCAGTACCGGTAGCAAAAAATATGAACTAACTTATAATGACAAAAATGAACAGGACAAAGACTGGTTCACGAATGTATAAATAGGTAGCGTTGTAAGCAACTAGTGGTTTTAAGGAATCCATACTTCTAGGTTCATGGTATTCTTATGCGACTATTAAGACTTATTAAGTAGTACAAGTTCAGTACTGTATTAGGCCTACCCGTACGGTATCTAGGGAAATGTACTCACCTAGGCCTAACCTAAAAGTGTTGGTAAACTTACACTTACCTTGATTTTTTTTAAACAGTTTATTTAATTTTCTAACATTTAAATTAATAATATTGGTATGATTATTGACCACATTAGGGCCTATACTAAGTATATTTATTTAGTGAGGGTATAAGGCCACACTGACACTAATAACAATAAATAAATACTACACCAACATCAACAACAAACAACAAACATTTTACAAAGAGGGTTTGGTTTGGGGAGTGGAGTGAGTGGAAAACTAGTGATAGCAGTCAGTCTAGTCTGGACTGTCTGGAGGACTGGTGGACTGGACTGAACCATGGATGGACTGAACTGATGCTATGTTTTTTCTTCATTAGTTTTCTCTTTTACCATACAGCTACAAAGTTCTTGATTATTTCAAATTTCCTTTTGACACTCATTTTCTTATCTATCTTTTAAGGGGTAAAAATAAGGAAACAAGGTAATAAGGTAGTTTGGTTGAATTTGCTACTGTCATCTTAGCCCAGTAAACAAGGTTTTTTTAAACGCAACTAAATCAAGGAATTTCAATGTTTTCCTCCCTTCCCATAGCATTTTAGGATTGTAGATACCTTAATCCAATCGGCATAGACAGTTTCCACACCCCGGACAGCTCGCCTTGACTACTTCCTTTACCACTTCCTCCGTCGCGGACCTGTTTTCCTCCCTTCCCATAGAATTTTAGGATTGCAGATACCTTAATCTAATCGTCACAAACAGTTCTCACAGTCCGGACTGCTTACCTTTACTACTCCATCCACCACTTACTACGTCACGGGCCTGATGTTTCCCTCCCTTCCCATAGCATCATAGGATTGCAAATACCTTAATCTAATCGTCATAAACAGTTCCCATAACCCGAACAGCTCACCTTGACTACTTCCTTCACCAATTCCTACGTTGTGGACATGTTTCCTTCCCTTCTAATAGCATTTTAGGATTGCAGATACCTTAATCTAATCGTCATAAACAGTTCCCAAACTCCGGACAGCTCGCCTTGACTACTTCCTTCACCACTTCCTATGTCGCGGACCTGTTTTCCTCCCTTCCCATAGAATTTTAGGATTGCAGATACTTAAATCTAATCCTCATAAACACTTCCACACTTCAGACTGCTCACCTTTACTACTTCCTTCACCACTTCCTACGTCACGGACCTCAAGCTAGTGTCGTCATTTGATTATATTTATGATCCATACCGTTTCTGTTATAATAACAAAATGGCAGCTAAAAATGATTAAGACAATGGTTATTAAAATTAATTTTGAACTGCCATTTTGTTATTAATGGTTCAAATTCCATTTTCTTGATAATTGTTATGTTTTGTCAAGACCTGTAAAATGATACCAAATTCGACTATACTTAATTGCTATTTAAAAATTTTGAGCTACCCCCTACCCCCACTACCCCTAAGGGCAAAATTTTTGAAACTGACCATAATTTTAATATCATTTATTAATATATATATAAACACAGATTATCTCTATATATAGATATATAAAGATTTGAACAAATGGTGTTTTTGGCCTCTGGGGACATCAAAATGAAAAAGTAAATCGGTCCCGGGCCTAGATCTTACCATGAGAAGGTAATAGCTACTTCCCTATAGGGAAATTCGCTAAAAACAATTAAAAAACATTCTGTGCCATCTAAATATATAAAAATCAAAGCCCTCACTGACTCACTAATTCTCCCACTTCCCATTTATACTTAGGAGGCTGAAATTCGGTACAGCTCGTGACACCTAAGCTGGCACTTGGCCTAGCGCGAGCAGTGTAGGCGGGAGGAGGGTGGAGGTAGGCAAAAGACCGGACTGCAAACATTTCCGCTGCCTCACGGGGTTGACTCCCCTTGCATTGTACTTGAGCGCCTTCATATGGGTCGCGAGGACAGTTGATGCAACCCGCATGGCGGGACATAATGTTTTTGAAATAAGTACTAGTAGCGATAGGCCAAGTGCCAGCTTAGATGTCACGAGCTGTACACCGATTCTTTAAATAGCATTAAAGGAAAACATAGGCATAGGCATTAAATAGGAAAACTAAGTAGTTTTTATTCTGATCGGGCTTTCGGGCTCCCCCCCAGTGGCTCTGGAGTTTCCCATGTTAACCTTATGATTTTTCATATTTAAAAGGAATTAATGAATCGTTGGTTCTGTTCTATGATGTTCAATAGCATTAAAGTTACAAGGATTACCAACGGGTGCAGCACTATTATTTTTTTAAATTTATGACAACAGATAATTTGGAACCCCATATAGATTGGTTTTTTTTTTCAAAATGAGAGTGTTTATGAATTGGATAATTAAGCAGATTTGGGTTTCGGGTATTACAGTATAACTATGAGTGGGTCTATATTTGAATCATTGTTACACCAGGTAGTTGGTTAATTTGTGCTGCCCAATAAATTGTTCATACTAATAGATATGAATCCACAGATTTAGGGTACATGTACACATGGGATGAGACCATTGTATCTCGAGGGTCTCAGGATAAACTATAAGCACACAATTACACCAAGCGATACTTGCACAGGACAAAAAGCTTTGTAGGCACAACTGACACAATTGGTTGTAGATAAGAAATGCGTAGGAGCTGTGATGTTTAGGTTTAAGTGGTTAGTGAGGGAAAATAACACTTTTTCACAACTAATAAGGTTTAATAAAACTATAGTGATCAATACAAAACACTTTTACATGTGTAATTAGTTATGTTAAAAATAAATATTTACTGTATTTACACACTTTATTAATTAATTGAATTGACCTCAACTACCTATATATTTTTTATAAACAAAATTGACACAAGAGTTTCTTTATATTTTAAACATGACCTAAAAAAAGTTTTAACTAACTAAAAAGTGTAATGATTTCAAAGTTAAAACTGAAAAAAAACCTTATATTGGTGAGCACGAATGATTTAGAGTATGGCTCTCAGAACATTTGAATTATTTTAAAAATAAATGCTAGAAAATATACTATGTTGATAAGTTTCAAGCCTGCATAAACAAAATATTATAATTAGTGTTACCAGCAAAGTAAACTGTAAAAGCATAGGTATGCCTAGCATATCCGTAAGTGCCCACTTGAGTAGCTATGTTTATTTTAGGATTGTCATAGTACTATTTACAATATTACAGAATATCTATGATAATTTACAATGATTAAAGAACAAAACAAATGAGTTTACAATAATACTGTTAGCAAAATATTTCATGGCAATACAGTAACAAAGTACACAATAAAATAAACAGAATTTCAACATGGCATGCAAACGAAACGCACATTTAAATCTAAATTTACAACAACGTTAAAACTCTAAAAAATCAACTTACTAGAAACTCTGCTCAGTCAGTAACATTTTCCTGTATTTTACCATCTATAAAATATTGGAATGTTTAAAGCTTGGCTAAAAAATGTTTTAAACACTTAAAACACAAATAAAATAAAATTGATGAGTTGTGAATGAAAAGGCTGCACTTATACGGCAAACATATATTGTGTTTAAATTTTACTCACAAGCCAATTTTGAAAAATGGCATTATATCTCACAAAATCAATTAAACAGAATTTAAA
Source organism: Macrosteles quadrilineatus (assembly GCF_028750875.1). Lineage (NCBI taxonomy): Eukaryota > Metazoa > Arthropoda > Insecta > Hemiptera > Cicadellidae > Macrosteles > Macrosteles quadrilineatus. The sequence continues at coordinate 8,851,501 of NW_026542597.1, forward strand.
TCATAAATTTCCCAAAAGTAGAAGATTGGCTAGGTACAGATATAGGCCTACTCAACTTTGAAAACTTTAATCTTTTATGTTTTGAACTATTTGGTAGATGCATCTTGTGAAGCAGCATATGAAGGTCGGTGATGGCACAAACTATGGAGTTATGTGAGCGTAGCCCGTACTGTAGGCGACACTCCCATACAGGTCAGACCCTGGAGATTGACTTCCCTGAAACAAAAAAACATTTTAGGTTTAGCTTCAATTTACTATCATTCATTATCAATATAATTTGAGTTTGAGACACCACCTATGTGCATATTTTAATCCAAATATGAATGAAGGATATTAGTAGGATGGAGTGTGGTGTCAACTGTAGCTTTGTTACTAAGACCAGATGTTTCATTAGTCACGACTAGTGATTCAGGGGGACTCAAAACCGATATATCCACTCAAAACTCAAACTCGAAAATTTTTACAAAAACAATAGCCTACCATACTTTCTCTATATACAAGTAGTATAGGGGGAGAAAGTAAAATGTTACTACGACATAAGAAAGAAGGGGGTTCCAGTTAAGAAGACTTTTGCAAGATTCTTGTATGGGTGAATGTATAATGGTAATATTTGATCCAGAATTAAAACTCACAGAGAGAAACCTATTGAGCTCTTCTTGAGTATCGAAGATCATGACTACGAACGGAGAACCAGGGACATGTTCCCCGGCCCACTTAACCTCGACACGGTAGTCACCCGGCTCCGTCGGGTCAAACTTGCAGAGAATCGTCCGGTCTTTCTGCGACTCTCGCTGCATCTCCACACGGAACGCACCTAAAACAAAACATGGAAGGTAAATTTTTCAAAAAAGGTATAAATCAATAATTTTGAATCAAATTTTATTTTAAATTCAAATATTAAATATTAAAATAATAAAAAAAATTATACCCTGTAGAGCTTTGTAGGAATTATTTGTTATACAAAATGCACCACAGTACATTAAAGATCTGATGTCACTTACAAGGTTATTACTGACAAGACTCTAAAATACACTATAAGAACAAACCTGCAGAATAAGTTCTATAATCAATAATAGAGAAATTTACTAATAGGTTTTTGTCCCTAATGTTTGTGCAATGGGGAAAATGTTAATAAATTACAATCATGTTAACTTGATTTAAGGATGTTTTTAAAGTTTCCATTAGTGTTACAATATATAAAAAAAACACTAGGCCCATAAATATGTTAACAAAAAAGACTAGAATTTACCTTAAAAATAAAACGTTATTGTGAAATCCTTTATATAAAGATTAGAAAATCCATTGTCAGGTAAAATTTGTTCTCTGTTTTTAAGGATCCACAAAAATTCGGACTCTACCTTTTGGCCCTCTGACTCTGACGGTGAGCTGGCCAGCACCTGCGCCGCGCGTGTCACAGATGAAGCGAGACTGGAACGTAGCCAAGACTCCATGTTCCACACCGGGGCCGTAGACTCTTACCTTGCTGGCGTCTGGCGCTCCGGACACCCTCAGAGTGAACGGACTGCCTGGCACATCCACACCTGCACACGAACAAATGAATAACCAAAACAGTTTCCTGCAAACAAACTAAAAATATAAAGCATTAACTTGTTGAATATCTTCAGGTAAATCTGTTGGGATTTGAGTTACCACAGAAGAATGGGAATAATAACTAGATATTTAAACTCACCTCCATATTTAACAGTGAGCGTATGTCGACCGGCCTCTTGTGGTTTGACGTTGAGTGTGAATGTTCCGTCGCTGTGGTCGTAGAGTTCACAGTATGCGACCTTGTGGGGTCCAACGCAGTGAGCACTCAACTCTCCTACAAATTCAAACAGATTTATTTATAATTCCAACTAGCCTACGTAATACGGATATAATTGAAAATTTGAAAGGAGAATGTAACCTTTTTGTTACTTCCCGAACGGGAAATTTTTTTTAGTTCTTATCCGTTAGGTGGTTCAACTGACTGGTTGCGGTCTTTTATATAGCAGCTCAGATAAATTTCACATCAGTTGGCCCTGCCGTATAGCCTGTTGTACTGCCCACCATAAAAACAATCAAACCCTTTAGAAGGCAAGCAAAAATTGTAAAAAAAACAGATGTATGAATACTAGTGGTGATACTCAGTGAGCAGCATTGAAACTAAAATAGTTCTGTGCTAGCAAGGTTCAGATTCAGATCACTTTATTCAAGATAGGTAGCCGCCATAACGGCTGTTGAGCTGATTGAGACAACCCACTGATTATGTGATGGACAGAAACAGCTGAATTTAAAACAATTCCATGCCTTTCAAGTCAACAACAATCAAGAATTGCTGGCTAACCAAAGTAAACTAAAAACTGTATAACTGAGAAAATTGCAAAACCGAGAGAAAATCTCCTAACTGAGACAGGTTAAGGTAACATACCTGGTCCTGCAGCCCGAGTGTCGATGAAGCTCCTGATGTCTTTGCCAACAGTTCCTGTGCCGAGGCCGTCCCCTGAGCAGACGACTCTCGATGCATCACACACAGCAGTCACTGTTACCTTGAGTGGACAACCTTTCACTTGTCTGAAACATGCAATCAATCTGTGCAAAACCTCCATAACCACCAAAGATATTTCAGTTAAAAACATTTTCAATAGTCATTACAACAACTTAACTAGTTTGTACAACATAAACCATTATAATAACATAAAAAAATTGAGTAAAAAATCATCTTTTAGCTAGTGTTTTTAAAGTTCCAGAGCAGGTATGCGCCAGGGTGCGTCGAGGTGTATGTGTCTTGTACAAATTGTCTCCAACAGTCACTTTGAATATTTCTGCTACTAAGAAAGAGTGTAGGCAACACTGCTTTGCCATAGAGAAGTATTGGTTTGAACTGTACTGCAAGACCTACCTGTCTGACCACATAACATTGAGCAGGTATGCGCCAGGCTGCGTCGGGGTGTATGTGGCTTTGTACACATTGTCTCCAACAGTCACTTTGAATATTTCTGCTACTAAGAAAGAGTGTAGGCAACACTGCTTTGACATAGAGAAGTATTGGTTTGAACTGTACTGCAAGACCTACCTGTCTGACCACATAACATTGAGCAGGTATGCGCCAGGCTGCGTCGGGGTGTATGTGGCTTTGTACACATTGTCTCCAACAGTCACTTTGAATATTTCTGCTACTAAGAAAGAGTGTAGGCAACACTGCTTTGACATAGAGAAGTATTGGTTTGAACTGTACTGCAAGACCTACCTGTCTGACCACATAACATTGAGCAGGTATGCGCCAGGCTGCGTCGGGGTGTATGTGGCTTTGTACACTTTGTCTCCAACAGTCACTTTGAATATTTCTGCTACTAAGAAAGAGTGTAGGCAACACTGCTTTGACATAGAGAAGTATTGGTTTGAACTGTACTGCAAGACCTACCTGTCCGACCACATAACATTGAGCAGGTATGCGCCAGGCTGTGTCGGGGTGTATGTGGCTTTGTACACATTGTCTCCAACAGAGATCAGAGTCACTTAGAATATTGCTGCTACTAAGAAAGAGTGTAGGCAACACTGCTTTGACATAGAGAAGTATTGGTTTGAACTGTACTGCAAGACCTACCTGTCCGACCACATAACATTGAGCAGGTATGCGCCAGGCTGTGTCGGGGTGTATGTGGCTTTGTACACATTGTCTCCAACAGAGATCGAGTCACTTTGAATATTGCTGCTACTGAGAAAGAGTGTAGGCAACACTGCTTTGACATAGAGAAGTATTGGTTTGAACTGTACTGCAAGACCTACCTGTCCGACCACATAACGTTGAGCAGGTATGCGCCAGGCTGCGTCGGGGTGTATGTGTCTTGTACAAATTGTCTCCAACAGTCACTTTGAATATTTCTGCTACTAAGAAAGAGTGTAGAGGCAACACTGCTTTGACATAGAGAAGTATTGGTTTGAACTGTACTGCAAGACCTACCTGTCTGACCACATAACATTGAGCAGGTATGCGCCAGGCTGCGTCGGGGTGTATGTGTCTTGTACAAATTGTCTCCAACAGTCACTTTGAATATTTCTGCTACTAAGAAAGAGTGTAGGCAACACTGCTTTGACATAGAGAAGTATTGGTTTGAACTGTACTGCAAGACCTACCTGTCCGACCACATAACGTTGAGCAGGTATGCGCCAGGCTGCGTCGGGGTGTATGTGTCTTGTACAAATTGTCTCCAACAGTCACTTTGAATATTTCTGCTACTAAGAAAGAGTGTAGGCAACACTGCTTTGACATAGAGAAGTATTGGTTTGAACTGTACTGCAAGACCTACCTGTCCGACCACATAACATTGAGCAGGTATGCGCCAGGCTGCGTCGGGGTGTATGTGGCTTTGTACACATTGTCCCCAACAGAGATCAGAGTCACTTTGATGTCGTTCTTCATCCCTGTCAATGTCACCTCGGGCATGCCTGCAAATAACACCATTAGGATCAGTGTCACTGTGAAAATACATTTCACTTAGTGATGGGTCGGTACCCCTTTTTCAATGTCGGTTCCGGTACCGGTTCCTAACCAAAATCGATTCTCGGTTCTCGGTACCAGTACCATCGGTATCATATATATTAAAATGTGACAGGGTTTTTTTTTATTTCACGATTCTGAATCCACTTGACAGGTTTTCATGATTTTTGTGTTGAACGAAAGATAATTTTGAGAACTAGGGAATGTCAAACAGTTAGAGTGAACTTGACTGAGTTAGAGGTTCGAGTCGTACATTTAGTGGTGTTTATGTTGCCTTTGTATTTCCATAGTTCGTTCAAAACAAAGTAAAATAAAGAACTGTATGAATTAAATCAAATAATCCTGTAACTTGTAACTAACTATTATTAATGTTATTATTAATCAACTTCAGATAAGAAAATGATGGCTTTAAGGTAGTATAATTTTGACAATATAAATAGGTTAACACACCTTCCGTCGTCAATCCTAAAATTAGTCTATGGCGGAAAGTTTCAAAACATATAAAAATATGTTTCGAAACTAGTACACAACTGTATTTGCTCCCACAGAAATTATCTATCACTCATTTCATGTCATTGCATATCATTCATCCTCAAGAAAAATTCAAAAAATCTTTTTTTCCGTTTTTATTTAATCTCTGTTTGAATTCCCAATCAACAAATTCAGGTCATTAAAGACTCTATGCAACCCAGCAGGCGCACAGGCAGAGTTTGTCTATGTCTGCTGATTCCACAAGACCAATTAATTATAACTAGCTACAAAATTATAAGTTTATTATGTTTGTTTTGCTAGTTTTTGTATAATTCAACATTAAGTTCACAACTTTGTAAATTTTTTTCTATTCTTGATTATTTTATGTTGTAAACTTAATATTATAGTAAAGAGTGTAAACTTTGTATTATGTAGCAAATTTAACGGAATAAATCATTCATTCATTCATTCTGAAATAATCATCCTATTGCCTACCATTGATAATATTTTATGATAAATATGCCCTTTCAAATAGCCCTAACTGAAATAATAATCATCATTGTTGACAATTTGAATTTTGTAATAATGAGTAAATAAAAATATAACCTATTAACTTGGTACCGAAGGTATCATCGATAAATATTACACCATCGATTCTTGGTCCCGGTACTTTTCCCAAGAACCTGTGGAACCGACATATGATGTTAAGTACAGACCCATCACTAATTTCACTGTACACTAATAAAGTAACTGTAATAGAGGACTAACTTAAGATTAATTGCATCAATTAATTATGCAAACCATGTTTTAATATGTTTCGAAATTCTGGTAGGGATTACATTTAACTTGCCAAATAAGATTGATGCAGTACTCAAACTTGGTCATTTTGAGTGACAGCAAAGTAATAATGTCTAGTTGTAATAAGCTTACACATTTGTCTTCTATCACATGTTCTATATTTTGTACAATGAATATTTACTCAGTCCGTGTTAAAGAGGAATGGTCATGCTCAATGTCTTTGTGAACTTGAGGCCACCAACAGCTTGAAAACCATGGTAATTCAAAGTAATTAAAGAATGGCTCATAGATAAGCATAATACATTAAGGAAGAATGAATGGATAGACAACTAAATTACCCAAGAAAAGAGTTCCAGTCAGTGGAAGTGTAGGCACATAAACAATCTTTTGTGTTCTGTCAACTGTCTGTAACTACTGTTTGTGTGCTGTAAACTGTTTGTAGCTACTGTTTGTGTGCTGTAAACTGTTTGTAGCTACTGTTTGTGTTCTGTCAACTGTCTGTAACTACTGTTTGTGTGCTGTAAACTGTTTGTAGCTACTGTTTGTGTGCTGTAAACTGTTTGTAGCTACTGTTTGTGTTCTGTCAACTGTCTGTAACTACTGTTTGTGTGCTGTAAACTGTTTGTAGCTACTGTTTGTGTGCTGTAAACTGTTTGTAGCTACTGTTTGTGTTCTGTCAACTGTCTGTAACTACTGTTTGTGTGCTGTAAACTGTTTGTAGCTACTGTTTGTGTGCTGTAAACTGTTTGTAGCTACTGTTTGTGTTCTGTAAACTGTTTGTAGCTACTGTTTGTGTGCTGTAAACTGTTTGTAGCTACTGTTTGTGTGCTGTAAACTGTTTGTAGCTACTGTTTGTGTTCTGTCAACTGTCTGTAACTACTGTTTGTGTGCTGTAAACTGTTTGTAGCTACTGTTTGTGCTGTCAACTGTCTGTAACTACTGTTTGTGTGCTGTAAACTGTTTGTAGCTACTGTTTGTGTTCTGTCAACTGTCTGTAACTACTGTTTGTAGCTACTGTTTGTGTGCTGTAAACTGTTTGTAGCTACTGTTTGTGTTCTGTCAACTGTCTGTAACTACTGTTTGTGTGCTGTAAACTGTTTGTGTGCTGTCAACTGTATAGAACTCTTTTTTGGGTAATTTAGTTGTGTATCCATTCCTTCCTCCCTAACGTATTAAAAGCCAAGTGTTCTTTTCTCCAAAGAACTTACAGTACTAGACTTAAGGTAATTTGACCTATTTTCTATCCACATAAAAGTGAGTCAAAGACTACAAAATGAAATTAAACTCACAAAGCAAATATAACTTACCCGGCCCCGCCTGTGAGCCGTCGATGGTGAACTCCGCCTGCTGGTTGCACACGGCCCCCGCGAGGCCCTTGCCTGTGAGGATGACCCTGACTCCCCCAGTGCCTCCCTCAGCCAATGCCTGGATGGGGGAGAGAGGGAGGGGGAAGCCCCCGTAGCTAAGGTGAAGTGTGTGTGGGCCGGGGGTGCGGGGGGTGATCAACAGCTGTAGTCTGTCTGGTGTCGGCGACTCTATTGGGACTGGTAGAGTAGAGTTATGAGGTGCTTTGCATTCTGCCACAAGGTCTCCTGTTGATGAAAATGTTGAATAAAAGTTAATAAACCGTTTTTACATCTGAGCACATTTGGTATACGGGTTGAATCAGACCACCCGTGGCATGGATTGAGCTTAACAATTTTAATATAAGCCTACTTTATAAAAAAAAATGATAACAAGGATATAATTATTAATTGACTATTAAAACTTTTTAACCAATATTAGAACGCCTGTAAGAATGATATTTTTTAAAGGGATGTAGTTAACAAAATTAGAGCCCATGGGCTAAAATATAAACAATAAATGGCTATAAAATATGGCACTGATTTTTCATCCTAAACAGAGTATGTTGAAAATAAACCTACTCTCTGAATCCCATTCAATTCATTCACCGAAGAAATCCTTTTGACAAAATATTGTATTTTTTTATGTTCCACCTTCACATCCTAGGACGCTATTTCTAGCCCGGAACTGTTTTATGACAAAGTATCAGTGATATGTTTTGTTTTGTGTGTATCTATCGTTACTCTTATTTGGTCAGCTAAACTCTTTCTCTTATCAAAAGTCTTCCTAATGAGTCACTTGCCTCATTGAAAAGCTAATGTTTAATCACCTGGTCCTGCCTGGGAGACGTCAAAGGTCAGCCTGGTAGGAACGTGGACTGACAACGGCAGCCGACCTCCGGGAATATCTCCTATCAACCTCACCCTCTCCACGCAGACGACATAGGCTCGGAATGGAGAACCTTAGGTACACAAACATCTCAATAAAATATTTTTACACAGTATGCAAAATAATGTGGTACAGTAAAACACAAACCATCTATCTGGATCGATTTGGATTGGACCCCATCCAAATAATGAAAAAACTAGATAAATTTATTTTGAAATAAAAAATTATTTTAAACAAACATAAACAAGTTTTCACTAAATTTAACACTCAACGTTTTTGACATTTAAATAAACATTTTTGTTATCACAATGGTGTACATGGTGTGTTACTAAATCTTGTGAAGACCAATCACTGTCAGACGAGGTGACGGATACAACTAGCAACACCTCCTACTATAAGGCAGTGTACTGTTCAGATGACTCATCCACCGCCGATCAATACGATATTACAATAGACTCACTGCATGGCACACATTAAATTATGTAATGGATTACCACAAACTGCAATGAATTAAATGTTTTTGGCAGATTTTATATAGCTGATTGATAAAATTACTACAGAGAACCCGGACAACATACTAAAGATAACATACAAGGATGTTATAAAATAAAAATGTTTGATCAACTCCCCTCCATAAAATTATAGCAATAGTCAAAATGTCTTTATTATTTATAGTACATAATAATGGTACAGATGGTTCAATCAATTAAAATAATACAAGGGTAAACAATGGTATTAAACATCAATGGAGTCAATTTGAACTTACATTAAGAAATAATTGAAATTTATAAATAGCTGTGAACTTACCAGCAATAGGTTTTCCATTGCAAGCTATCCTGATGTCGTAGACACCAACCTTAGACGGGGTGTAAGTCACTTCATACTCACAATTGTTTTGAGTCTTTGTCACCTAAAAGTAAAACAATTAATTACACCACAATTACATTAAAAATAAAATAAAAGGAAAGCAATATCTACTTTTATCAACAATTTAATAAAAACACATAGTACAGACTCTCTTTCACTTCTCCGATTTTATATAATTTAAGTAAAAATTCTTTACTTTCAGCCTATTTTTGACCCAGACATCTTTTAAACTCAATAAAGATCTTGGTTACTTTTTATTGGTAAACCCACTAATATATCTCGATTATTTGTTCACTACAGTAGAACGTCAATAATCCGGACGTCAAAAATCCGGACCGTCGATAATCCAGATTCGCTACCTTGACAATTCAAATACACAGTAGCGTTCAAATGGACTGATGTGTGGCTCATTATTGCACTTGCGCGGGAGCGCAAGGGGCGGGAGAGTGGAACAAGGGAGTGTGGTGTGCGGGAGCGGGAGGGGAGGTGGGTCTGAAGGTCACAGCAACAACCACTATCAATCGGGCGGCCATTTTATGTCTAGTCTAATGTAGTTGTAGTTCCTCTCGCTCTCGCAACTGAATGTTCTACTGTGTCGTCTGCGTTTGGTTATTGTTTTTGCAGTTAAAAGTGTACATCAGTATCGTTGGTTGATAATATGTTGTGTGTCCAACTGTTTGTGCTCATTTTGTGGCTTATAGAAGTTATTGTTTGACTGTACTGTATTAGTACTGTATTGTCGATCATTTATTAGGTGCCCTGTGTTTACTGTACACGAACTGTCTTGTTTTCTTTGTTTATTATTTTGTGTTACAGTTTAAATAAAGTGCAGTACTGAACTAATTACAGCTTTTTCTTGTGTTTACCTACTGCTATTGTTTATATTGGTAAATTATCAGGCTTTTGATAACAGTTTTTTAGTTTTAAGGTATAAAAATAGCTTATGTTTGAAAATCCTGATTTGTTGATAACCCGGATGAGGACCGGTCCCAATTAATCCGGATTATCGACGTTCTACTGTATCTCCCAGAAAACTGTAAGTAGCCATTTTAAGTAGATGTTTGTTTTGTGTTAGTTTGTGCATAGAGTTGATTTGTTGATAACCCGGATGAGGACCGGTCCCAATTAATCCGGATTATCGACGTTCTACTGTATCTCCCAGAAAACTGTAAGTAGCCATTTTAAGTAGATGTTTGTTTTGTGTTAGTTTGTGCATAGAGTTGATTTGTTGATAACCCGGATGAGGACCGGTCCCAATTAATCCGGATTATCGACGTTCTACTGTATCTCCCAGAAAACTGTAAGTAGCCATTTTAAGTAGATGTTTGTTTTGTGTTAGTTTGTGCATAGAGTTGATTTGTTGATAACCCGGATGAGGACCGGTCCCAATTAATCCGGATTATCGACGTTCTACTGTATCTCCCAGAAAACTGTAAGTAGCCATTTTAAGTAGATGTTTGTTTTGTGTTAGTTTGTGCATAGAGTTGTTTTGTTTTGATTTTCTCTTTATTTTCATTTGGTTTTTCATTGTTAATCCAAACTGACTGTCTTTTGTATTTGAACCTGCTTATTTTGTAACTTTTAACAAAGAAAATTTGACGTTGGTTTGTAATTGAATGAAGGCTTTGACTTTGACAATAATTTCTAAGCACTTGTCAGATCTTAAATCAAATTTTCTAAATCTCCAGGTTCATGGGTAATCTATTTTACAAATTTAAACAAAACACCGATATTCTTGAGCTGTTTATGATTAAATATTCCATCAAGAATAAGTAATCCGCTCGTACCTGACATTTGACTGACTGGTCGCCCGGCCCATCCATGGTGACGTCAGGCTTAGCGTGAGGCGAGAGTCCGCTACAAGCCACCATGAACCTGGACGTTGTGTCTAGCAGTGCGCGTGACAGTCCTGGCCCCCACGCCCGGGCAACGCCACTCTCCACTACGGTGAATGTGAGCGGGGAGTCTGTAGAGACAGAGAAAACCTTATGTAACACTCAGGAAAAAGTAACTATAAAAACATCTGACCTGAGAAACAATTACGAATTCTGGTATTTTACTACAACCTTCAGAGGCAATTTTACTACATTTTCTCGATTTAGATTTCGAGCCAAATCAATGCAATTGTGTTGATCACATTTTGTGAGCCATCAACTACCTGGAACTCTTTCCTTGGATGTGTGTATCCATTCATTTTTCCTTAATGTATTCCTAAGCCAAGTGACTTTTCCAAGAAAAAAATATGATGTTTATATTTGAAGAAAAAGGCATAATGGTTGATTTGGAATTTGTTGAAAAGGGATGTTAAGCTATCTTACCTGAGAAAGCTGATAAGCTTATCCTGGGGCTGATAAAAAGATCACAAAACAAAACACAAAGAATTCACCTTAATATAGGACATCTTCACAGACTACCTATTATACAAATTTGAAACTGAAGCTTACTCCAGTTTTCAACTTAAACAATCTGGCCGAGGCATCACAGAGTCTTTAGTCAGCGGAGGACCTTAAGACTGGAGGGCTATGCCACATTTTCAAATAATTATAATAATAAGAACATGTAAATAGTACAAGACCCTGGGGATAGTGCACAATGCAAAACGATCATGGGCTAAACTATCATGGGCTAAACGATCATGCAAAACATATCAAGAACTAAGGCAACCATCAAGATAAGTATGGATTATTTTTATTTAATATTAAATCAATCTGTGTGATAACACATATTGCAAGATGCTCTAGAAATTTTCACAACAACAAAATCTCAAGGACAAAGTAGAGTAACTGACCAGGGATGCTGTCGCCACCGTAGGTGATGTGGAAGCAGTAGTTGCCAGGTAGTGATGGACACAGCTCAATGAGATCCGTCTCCTCTCCGATGCTGCGTACAGACAGTGGCAAGTCTTGTCCCAGTGGACTGCGTACAGTCACGTCAAGTTCTGCAAATCCTGCGTTCTTACGCAGGACTACCAACAACACACAACACGTTACTGAAAGTCGTTACCCCTCAATACTGAGATCAAGTCACTCAGTCCAGGATTTAATTTAAAAACTCTCTTTGGTATAAGCTACATAATCATCAACAAAACCTAGACTATAATTCTACAATTTTCAATGATAGCCAATGGTAGAATGGTCTGGAAAATACTAATTATTTTAATAAAAACCCCAATTTGAGGACTGTTACACCCCAAGTTACATACTGAAAAATAAGAATTCTAGTATACAAGATATATACTAAGACAGTCAATGGCATAATTTAAAATAAATTATTCTTGGTCATTGGAAAATCTTTTCATCACTAAGGAAAATGTGTTTGAACCACTGACAGCTTAGTTTTACCATAGATAAAACATACTCCCTTAGTAGATTTGTCATCCTTATGGAACAGCTGAAGCCAATTTTATTTTTAGTTCTGTTCACAAAGTGGCGTCCCCATCTTAAATAATTGATAATTGATAATTGATAATTGTACGTCCAACTGTAGAGGTTATGTTTTGTTTACAATTTGTTTCTTGATATTTCAGTCATTTAAAACATCATTTAACCAAATAAAACTGCATAATCATAAACAATAACTGGTCTTCTAGTCATATAATCAAATAGTAAAGCACAAATTATGAAAATAACCCTAAAATAATAGAAACAAAATTTTGTCTACACTAGCGATCTGTGTGGACGTACATGAACTAGACACAAAAAACAAGCTTCAAAATGTACAATGGGATGAGGAGTCTACTTGTGTTGATTAGTCTATGGTTTTACCAATTTAATGTTCCTAACTTAGACTACCAGAATTAACACTTGTTATTTCTTATGACACAAATAAACCTTCACTTTTTAGAACCTAAGCTTACAAATTAGTCACTCAGTTCATCAGTGACAGTGTTGGGACTTACGTTTGAAGGAGATGTTCTCATTGACAGAAACACTGTTGGCAGCTAGAGTCTCTATCTTGACCTTGGTGGCATCAAACACCTGACAATGGTAGGGGGAGCCCCTCACAGGCCGAGACCCTTGCAGCACGTCAATCTTGTACACTCCTGGAGTAAACAGAACTTGAAACTATTTCACTCTTTCTCAAAGCTAATTTTAAAACTCAAATTTAGGGGAAATTATACATTTTTCTATATATAATTTTCTTTACGGGTAACACTATTAACACTAATAACAAATCAATGTAAGCAACTATAAACTGTCGACATGTCGTTTAAAATAACTGTGGTTTAAAAGCAAGTTCTACTTGTTTCTTCTGAAGAAACCTCCTTGTAGGGACGAAACATCAAGTTAATTGTGCTACAAACTTTTTGTATGCTTTCAACTACATGGAACTCTTTTCTTAGGTGAATTGCTTAAGGAATGGGTCGCAATCCACTCCTTCTTCCTTAATGCACTGCTAATAAAATACAAGTTCTAACAGAACTACAGGAAAAAATTAACGACCCAATATGTGTTACATACCAGTGTTGTTAGGTGTAAACTCGGCCATCAAGTTTCCGTCTTTCTGCTGATAGCATCGTACAGGTACAGCACCACCCTGTGGTCCAGTGACTACTACGTCAAACTCCCCCGCGGGGCGACCAGCCGTCTCAATGGTGAAGTGTGTGACACGGCCCGCGCGTGACTGGTACAGTCCTAGGCCTGTGGCGCAAACGTCTCGGCCCACCGCTGGGTCTGACACTGCCACCTCCATCGGACAACCTATACAGGACAAACACACCTCACATCAACAATGATGATAGGGGACAGTATTCCTGTTATTGTACTTAACTCTCAATAGTCAATATCTTACAGTCAAAACTCCACAAGTTCCCAGACTATAAAATTTCCAACAACACCACTGGTTATAGCTTTTTTATCTCTATGTTAATAAGGAAAATAAACTTTTGAGAAAACCGTAATCCCTGCACATGTATCACACATACTTAATTAAAAGGACTTTATGGTAAATTTCCTGAAAAAGGTTTCTTGAACAAACCCTCTTATTAAGGCATGAACCTTTATAGCACCTCGTTTTCCCCTTCCAGAAACTGGTGAGAACCTTTTCTGAGAAAGATTGGGGGGCGTGACGTCACTCTACAATCAGCAAGTTTGGTTGGTTCGGTTAGGTTATGACAGTTTAATTTTATAACTAAAAATTATAAAATGAATTAAAATTTTTCAACTTAGCGGTTCTAGCGGCGAACGCTGACACTACAAGATATGTTTTTTTTTTTTTTTGTCCTAGGACGCTAGGCACGAGCCTGGGATTGTTTTTCACATTACTTCAGGCTAGACCTAGGGGTTGCGGCACTATCACTTAGATAAAATCCATTGGTGACTTGGCGGGGATCGAACCCGGGACCTCAGGGACTGAAGTCCCGCGCTCTAACCACTACGCCAGCTCGCTCCCCACTACAAGATATGTTAGCCATAGTTCCCCCTGTGTGCCCCACCGATGTTTTATTTTACAGCTTGGGGTGAAAATAGAGAAGTCTTTTGGCATTACATATTTTTGGTCGAGTTTTCGACCATATGAACACTTCTCCTAACTAGTATTTATTAAAATAAGCAATAAGAATGATTGAGTTTTGTCTTTATAATAATTATTGTTGGGTGTATATAGGTTTTTTGCTGAAGTTCTAAAGAATCACATCATTCTCTGTATTCTCATCTCCGTTGTAAAGCACGGGCAGAGCAACTAGCATAAATTATATATCTTTAATTGCAAGTCACTTCAAGGATGTTAAGTAATCCCTCAATTGAACATATCTTTCTACCACAGTGCTAAGAATCAAATTGTAATAATGTTGTTGCAACTTAGACCATTACTTTAGATCGTTATTTCAGTTGTTTCGGTTGAGAGATGTTCTACTGTAGCTATCAATACTGTTGATTGCTTTACCTCCAATGTTCATGCTGTTGTACTTGACATGTATCTTGTGTGGTATGGCTAGTTGTGGATGGTAGACGACCTGATACAGTCCCGGGGTCTCCAGCTCCCTCAGTGTGTGTTTTATCTCTGCCCCAGCAGCTCTGATACTGACGGACAAAGCCCCCGACCCGGCTCCTCTCGTGTCCACTGCACAACCATTTACAATATAGTACTAAAGTTCATTGTTGTAAAATAATGGTAGTTTTGTCTGTGTATCTGTTTGTTCTCGACAAACACAAACACTACTGAGCCAATATGGCTAAAACCCAACACAAAGGTTGATCATAAATCTAGCCAAAAAATGGACCCATGCTCTTAAAATCCCCGAGGAAATTTCCCACGTACGTACATAATTTTAGGCGATGCTTTTAAATATTGATCGGTCTCAGGTACACAAAGTAAACCACAATGTTTACTTTAGGATAAAGTTGTAAATTTTATTCTGCAAAAATTAAACTAATTTGCTGCAAAAGTACAGCCACTAGTTTAAATTTATAATGACAGCACACATAACTTAAGTTAAGATTTGTAACAGATTTGATAACAATAGAGAGGTTGAGTCAAAGGACGATAGCAGCATGTAATTAATTACTATGTTTGAGACTAATTTGTAGAATTTTAAAAGAAATTATACCACTGAAAAGAAAACAACTTTAACATGAAACATTTTCCGAAAGATTAAAATTAAATGGAGAATTAGACAAATTAGATGGAAAACTAGAGGAACATTTTCAAAATAACTGCACAACACTATACTTTTTCAGGAACTATTCAACTTAAAAACCTTTTTATAGTAATTTATGCATTGTCAGGAAGTTAACCAAACAAGCTCACCTTTGAAGGTGGCAGCACGATGACAGAAAGCTTCGCTGAGGTCAGTCAGTTTGACCTGTAGTGGGTCAAAGACCTGTACTGTGAACGGCTGCTTGGTGATTGGCTGTTTACGCTGAGTGACAGTGACACTGTGAGTGCCGACGATGGTGGGGCGATACTTGGCTCTGAAGATACCAGTCTCTAGCCGCTCTATGGCAACAGGCACACGAGACCCGTCTGGACCTGTGTATGCATAAACATTGATTGTGACATTTCATCACAGTACAGTAGGTAACATTTTGTTTACAATGTTTGTTGGGGTAAATAAATCATCAGTGCATAACAGTAATTTTTGATTAATATGTCCCTTGTTTTTACAAGACAAATATTGACCATAGTTGGATGGCCATTTTTAAACTTATTTCCAGTGATTTCATGAAAAACAATGAACACATGATACACATGAGCACATAATATACTTAGTTCTAAACAAAGATAAAATAACAAAGAAAATAGAATTTTGTAGAGTAACACATTCACACGTAATGACATATTCAATTAGTCCATATGGCTACAGCTGGTCTGGACATACCAATGACTTGAGCGTCAAGCGTGCCGTGATCGGAGGAGTGAGGGTTGATCTCAAAGTAAGCAGCAGTCCCTAGCACCACCTGGTTGAGACCCTCCCCTCTAGCTGTGGCTGTTGCCTTCTTGCTGGGTAGCTGTACTACCTCACACCGGTATGGACTGCCTGTACACATACCAACTTGTCTTGACTCAGTCACAGTAAATATACTATTAAGACTATATTGGGAGGGCAGAAAGTCCTGGCTTAACAAACTGTACACAATACTTGCAATATTTCACTGATAGCATTTTTCACGGAAAGTGTTTTTTGTAGAAGTTAAACACAAACCACAACAGGTCAAGGTTAGCATTATTGCTGTCAGTGACAGAGAAATATTCTAAATATTTTTTGTAGTGTAAAGTAAAGTTGTAGTGTTACTTGTGCCAAGATGGACTCTTTCCCATTCGGTTAAGCTTTCTAAGTGTAAATTATTAATATTGAGAACATAAAATGATGTTCAAGTTCTTTCTTATTGGGATAGCTTAAGTTTATTCATTTCCAACCGGTCCCTTCCAAAAGAATTTTGAAAATGCAAATGGCGTGGATAAACACAGATAAATAAATATAGTTCAATATTGACAAGAAGTGAGGTTATACCTGGCACATCCTCATCGTTGAACGTGATGTTAACAAAGTGAGGAGCTAGCTGATGGGGTACGAAGGTGACATCGTAGAGACCTCTGGAGCACGCTACCACCTCCGCCTTCACTGTAGACTGTTGTGTGCTGATGACCAGCTCCAGTGTTCCTTCACCAGCTTCCATGGCATCCACACTGAATGTCACAGGCTTGCCAACCTGTAAAAACAACTTTACTAACCTTCCAACATTGACAAAAAATCAAGTAGACCTCTTAATACTATTGTTGGATCAAAAGCCTGTGTGATTCTTATTGGTAACATTTAAGAGTGTATCCTAATGAAATTTACTTTTCATACACACTATACATGTAGCAAACCACCTTTTTTTTAATCAATAATAATGGTTACAAATGATTAAGACTAGGAAATAATATATCTCATTTCACTACAACCATTTACTGTTGTATATTGGAGATTGTAACACAGGCTAGCATTAACATGGGTATGGAATTTCTACATTAACCGATTGTCAAAACCTCCAACTAAAACATTTAACCACCCCATTTCAACATTAGACATAAAATGTATCAGTGCATCTACCTTAGCAGGTCCTAGGCCAGTGACTTTGATGTTATTTACGTTGTAGACATTACAAGGGAAGGGACTGCCCTTGACTGTCTGTCCGTCTGCTTCCACAGCGACCAGGTGACGACCTGTCAAATAAGGGGAAAGTTACTTCCGAGAACATTATAAATCTTAACTTAAGGTTTATTGGTTGAGACAACATAGCATTCTAATAATCTAATAACTGATAATTTATCATTAACTTGGAAAAGATAGAGTTCATATATACATATAATTTTATCAGAGAAACAACTCCACCTCCAATTAATTGATTGGGGTCTGTCAACTGACCCCTATCATTCCAGCTAATTGGCTACTGGTATCCAATTAGCTACTAGGTTTTTTTTTAAAATACAAAATTAACTTGATGTTCCTAAGTTCAAACATTTCAAAAATGAGCAATAAGACCAGAGGCGGACTGGGTTAAAAGTCGGACCAGGGATGTACTAAACACTCTAACTTTTAGTCATTCAATTAACATATAAACTATGATGCAGCATAACAATTATTGTCGGGACCACGTAAGTATGCAGTTGGTGGCAGCCAATCACAAGTCAAGGCTAGTGCGACGTTGCCACATCGCCCGTTGACGACACTTATTAAAATATACTAACCAATATTTTTAAATCAGCTGGTATTATTAGATTTGGCAACACCGCACGGTTCTCATTGGGCCATTCAAAACCATATGGTAATTAGGCTCCTCCCTCAACCGCAAACTTACATGGTTCCGACAATAGGTACTCACACACACACATACTTTGAAGTAACTTTTTACAGAACAATAATTACATTGGATGTCTGACTGCTATGTTTGAACATTGTTTAAATTGAAGCTGACTTTTAACGTATTGTTTTTTACCTAAGAATGAGTTCAGTTATATCATAGACAAATAGAATAAATATAGACAGTCAAAGGAAGGTTCTGGCGCCCATCCCTAGGGTTTGCCTTGTAGTTACGGCGCACACCGCTGCAGGCGGGGAGCGAGGAGCCTTATGTGACCAGCAGACGCTTCAGCGGTGTGCGCCGTAACTACACGGCAAACCTAGCGGTGGACGCAAGAACTTCTGCTAACCGCAGCACAGCTGACGGTCCATATTTATTCTGTTTGTCTATGGTTATATTTTATTAAACTAATTGACCTAAAAATTCATGTATTTTCTTCAAACCTGAAACTGGAACAATTATATAAGGCTAATTTCAGCAATAACAGATTTTTATTTCGGTTTATTTACAACCATTCTCTGACCAAAGGGACCAGCCCCTATAGTCTTTTCCAAAAGTCAAACATGACATTGAGTAGGACAACAGAACAAGTGACTAATGACTGACCAACTTCCACAGGAGTAAACTCCACAGTGTGTCGGTTGTCGGAGTGGTCGAGCTTGACAGGTAGTCTACGGTTGGAGGGTGAGGTGACGGTGACGTCACAGGTGGTAGCACCGTCAACGTACACAGCGGCCGGTCGACCCGCGGCACTCATCTTGACCCCCGGGCCACTCACTGTGATCTGACCCGGCTCCAGCACCCGGCATGTGAAAGGGGACCCTGTAACAACATCACTGCTGAATCAAATTGTATTTAATTTCAATTAAACCTAAATAAGGGAGAAACCAGAGATACCTGGTAAGTGTTACAATATTATATTAATAGCAACATAGCAGACATACACACACACCACTTCATTCTTATATATTAGTAGATAAATTGATAACCAGTTCTAATCTAGATATTATAGCATTATAACTTGGCAGATCAGTGGCAATAATTCTACTTGAGCAGTTCATGAACAATTCTAAACATACTCCCTTCAAATACTGTTACAGCATGTATGTGTATTTACAACATACATTATCTTCCCATCTGCTGGCCTAAGTGACAAGAAGTAATATATTGTTTTGAAGAGATAAAAATAAGTGCTTAAAATAATTCTAGAAATAAAATTAATGAATCTACCAGGTATAGGCTCTCCGTTGAATCTAACGCTGAGACTGTGCGGAGCTGCTTCTCTGGGTTTGAAATTGACACGGAACTTTGCGTTGCCCTCACTCTGAACATAGTTGGGTACATTGCAGCCGTTGACAGAGACAATAATCTCCAGATTGCCAGCACCTGCTTGACTGGCGTTGACTAGAAAATGAGTAGTGGCTGTTACAAACTGTTTAAATACAAAAGGTTTCAATAATGTTGATTTTAGGGATGGTCAAGTCTCAAAATTTCGGGAAATTTTCAGGAAATTTTAAATCTCGTTACACAAGACGAGATTTCTTTTAGCCGAGATTTTTATCAAGACAAGAATAAAAAAAAAATAAAAACGCCTGCAGAAAGTCAATGCAATACCCGCAATACAGGAGCGTGTTGTAGTTGCGTTTCCTTTGCGAAGGCGTTCTTATTTAATTAATTCTTCAAATGTAAATATTACTTTAATTATTTTAATAACATTTGAGAAGTGTTAGCAGTGTGAGGAATAATTTTATTACTATAAAAAAAGTCAAAACAAGTAACTATTTTATAAAAATTAATATTTTATTTTATGATTTATTTTATTTTAGGATAAGTTGAACTCTATCCTAACTGATATCACTATGTTTCCTAATCGTAGGCATTTTTAATAATTTAGGCGTGATTAATACAAAAATGTTATGCTGATGTTTTTTAATAAAAGATTGTAAATATTCTTGCCTATTATCATTATTTTTGTATTTAAACAGTCATCTAACAATGTTACAAAATCAGGTAAAAATTCCGAACGTGCATTTCCTGTTGTGTATGAGAAGGGAAATCCGGTCTCGATCTCGTCTCGAAATTTTATGAGAAATAAAAAATCTCGTCTCGTCTCGTCTCGAACTAAAAATCCAATCTCGTCCATCAATAGTTGATTTATTTGTTATACATTCAAGAACCCAAAATGGTTTTGAGAGGTTTGTATTAGTACATTGTAGAACAATTTGTATTACCATATGAGTATTTTAATGTTTAAGAACTTAAATTGGCTTTAAGAAGCTGAAGTCTGTTAAGCATTCATAGTCAAAGATTAAACACATTGTATACATAAAGGATATTATGGAGTTATTAGCAATGCATTTTTGAAGGTTCACTTACTGCTGAAGTAGACAGGTTTGCCCACAGTGCCGGAGCTGATATCTGTGACCTTGACCTTGGTGGCATCGTAAGCCTTGATGAGGAATGGAGAACCTTCCACATGTCCACCTGCTAGCTTCACCTCCACACTGTGGTCTCCTGCGAGGAAATCAAACAATCTTGATAAAACAAATCCACTTAGTAATTCACTAGATTGTTCCGAGTGTTACTGAATAATTGGGGTTTGACAATAAGCCTAGTGTGAGGGGAAGAAAATGAAACTTATTTCTAGGGATGGACGGGATTGAATTTTTAGTTCGGGACAGGACGGGACGGGATTTTTATTTCCTTCCCGATTTTCGGGACGGGACGGGATTTTTTCTGTGCATAAAAAGAAAGTACTGTATTGCAGTTACCAAAAAAGACATACGAAATCAATTTTTACCATTTGTGGCACTGATCTATAAAAACCAAAAAATGGGTAACAATTTACAGGTACCTATAGAAACTTGTGACTCGCGGGTCACGGGGTGATCGTCTGTATGACTCACGGTCACGGCGCGATCGTCGTCATGACTCGCGGTCACGGCGCGATCGTCGGTATGACTCCGCGGTCACGGGGTTATCGTCGGTATGACTCCACGGTCACGGCGCGATCGTCGTCATGACTCGCGGTCACGGCGCGATCGTCGGTATGACTCACGGTCACGGGGTTATCGTCGGTGTGACTCCACGGTCACGGCGCGATCGTCGTCATGACTCGCGGTCACGGCGCTATCGTCGGTATGACTCGCGGTCACGGCGCGATCACGGCGCGATCGTCGTCATGACTCGCGGTCACAACGCTATCGTCGGTATGACTCGCGGTCACGGCGCGATCACGGCGCGATCGTCGTCATGACTCGCAGTCACGGCGCGATCGTCGTCATGACTCGCGGTCACGGCGCGATCGTCGGTATGACTCACGGTCACGGGGTTATCGTCGGTGTGACTCCACGGTCACGGCGCGATCGTCGTCATGACTCGCGGTCACGGCGCTATCGTCGGTATGACTCGCGGTCACGGCGCGATCACGGCGCGATCGTCGTCATGACTCGCAGTCACGGCGCGATCGTCGTCATGACTCGCGGTCACGGCGCGATCGTCGTCATGACTCGCGGTCACGGCGCGATCGTCGGTATGACTCACGGTCACGGGGTTATCGTCGGTGTGACTCCACGGTCACGGCGCGATCGTCGTCATGACTCGCGGTCACGGCGCTATCGTCGGTATGACTCGCGGTCACGGCGCGATCGTCGTCATGACTCGCAGTCACGGCGCGATCGTCGTCATGACTCGCGGTCACGGCGCGATCGTCGGTATGACTCACGGTCACGGGGTTATCGTCGGTGTGACTCCACGGTCACGGCGCGATCGTCGTCATGACTCGCAGTCACGGCGCGATCGTCGTCATGACTCGCGGTCACGGCGCGATCGTCGGTATGACTCACGGTCACGGGGTTATCGTCGGTGTGACTCCACGGTCACGGCGCGATCGTCGTCATGACTCGCAGTCACGGCGCGATCGTCGTCATGACTCGCGGTCACGGCGCGATCGTCGTCACGACTCGCGGTCACGGGGTTATCGTCGGTATGACTCCACGGTCACGGCGCGATCGTCGTCATGACTCGCGGTCTCGGCGCAATCGTCGGTAGGACTCCGCGGTCACGGCGCGATCGTCGGTATGACTCGCGGTCACGGCGTGATCGTCGGTATGACTCGTGGTCACAGTGCGATCGTCGGTATACTTCGCGGTCACGGTGCGATCGTCGTTATGACTCCGCGGTCACGGCGTGACTGTCGGTATGACTCCGCGGTCACAGCCCGATCGTCGTTATGACTCGCGGTCACGGTGCGATCGTCGGTCCAATAATCGCGGCCACGGCGCGATCGTCGTTATGACTCCGCGGTCACGGCGTAATCGTCGAAATGACTTCGTCTCCTGCGTTCGCGGACCTATCGCTCGCAATAACGGCGTTATCGGCACTCGCGAAGCGGAAAAATTGCCGACGATCGGACCAAATCCCGTCCCGAAAAATTCCCGAGTCAAATGTAATCCCGTCCCGATAATCGGGAATATTTTTTCCCCCGAAAAATTCCCGAAATTTCGGGACCCGTCCATCCCTACTTATTTCCATCTACAAATGTATTTTATATGAGAACTGATGAGAGTTGCACGTTTTGCAAAGCTAAAGCCTACAAGATTTTGCATCCAACAAATATCACTGTTCCCAAGTTTCTCTATATTAATCTAGGAGATAAAAACAGCTACTACAATTAATTTCTATTATACAATTCTTGTGCTGTTTACTCTAATAAACTATAAGACATTAAGAAGTTATTGACATCATAAGTTACTATAAGACATATAAACATTAAGAAGTTTAAGTTAAAGTTTTTTTGTCTTTAAAGACCAAAGGAAAACACAGTCTTTGATACGTACCAACATCTTTCGCAGTGAGAGAACAAGAGAACCTTCCAGGAACGTCCGTAGGCTTGACAGTTACAGGCACAAGTTGTCGAGATGGAGACAATACCTGACACACAAAAAACAATTAATGTAAAGGTAATGCCACACATACACTAATCAAGCTTAATATTCAACAGAAGAACAACCCAAACCTATGTTGCATTTCTAATCTAAGCCTTAGTCAAGTACTTAACAGTCATTATACCTTTCACAAAGAAAACCAATACAGCTGGAGAAAAAGATGGTATTGACTAAATATGTCCATTAGAGTTTAAGAGTTCCAAACAATATACTTGAACTTGAAGGCCACTCAGACCTATGAAGGGTTATCAGACAGTTTTAAATCACCACCGCCATAACATTCAAAATTCTCTTTCAGCATTTTATCACTCCATCGTAATCAAGGACGCCCCAGTGGTCTCCTGCCTTGTGATTAATTCCACTAGCATTTTTTAAATAATAAAACCAAAACCAAACCCAAAATAATAATTTAGAAGCTCACCTGGACCTGAGGAGGGTCCATGGAAGGCTCACACTCCACGATGAATGTGGCTGGTTTGTCAACGGACACCTTGTCTTCCCCAGACAGGACAATACGAGCGGCTTCTGACACCACACAAGAGAACGGACTTCCTGCAGAATACAGACAGGTTTAGAATCAAATAATTGAAAGGGGGATAATTTTGGTTAAATCTTAAGATATTGAGTTTCATCTTAAACTTACTCATGATTAGTTATGTAGCTATTTCGAGACCATTATTATTGTAAATACTAATAATCATACCCAAAAGCGTGCTTAACCTAAAAATTATTGGTGTTAGTCATTTAGTTGTCTGACCCGCAGACCTTCACTTATATGATGAGAGAATGCACAGATATTTTTATTGAAATAGTATGTAATTAAGTAGCGTTTAAGTTAAAGTTAATATTTCAGGGTACAAAATACTTTCACAATATTCAGTTTAATGTTAGGACAGGGACAGTATTTTTATTATTTATTACTTGGTACAGCACATATAACATAGTAACATTCAGGATTTAGCCCTGTTGAAACTATTCCTTGTTGAGAAACATTAATTCAACTCGTGGGATGCATTAATAAATATTCCTGGATTATTTGGTAAATAATCCAGTAATGGATTGAGTTGTGATGTCTCCTGTTGAACTTAAGGTCCAATAATTTTATCCAGTTCAAATTAACACCCAAACATTTTTAATATAATAATTTAATAAATTGTTTTGTGAAGGATATTATTTGATTACCAGTTACTTAACTATCATGATTATGTAAATACTATATGTTCATGTACATATTCATGCACTATATGTTCTATACTATGTAAGTTGCAACAAATGTATAAGTAATTTAAGTTACAAATGTAGTATGTTTTCTGTTTCACCAAACTAAGTGGTGCTCATTTGTAATAAATTTCCAATGTCAAACGCTACTTCTTAACTCAACACTTGCTGAGTATAGCCAAGGAAGCGTACTTACGATGGTAACACATTAGTGAAATAGACAAAAAATATTGTAAACTTCATAAAGGTCTGAATTTATTATTTTGCTATTGGCGTAGTATGTACCTGGAACATCCCTTCCATTGAAGCGCAAGTCGACGGTGTGTGCGGTGGCTTGGCGTGGTGTGAAGGAGATGGCGTAGGTGTGAGGACCTTGCGCCTGGGCCGATGTGGCCACTCGTCCTCCGTTGACTGTCACCTCCAGGTTACCAGGACCTGCCTGGCTGGTCTCAACTGCCACATAGATATAGGTTACAAGATTTACTAAAAATCTACTTTCCTTCTACTGCCACTATGAAATTGTTAACAGCTCCTCCAACTGAAAGTAGATTTTCTTACATTTCTTTTTGATTGTGTGTTTTATTTTAATTTTTCTTCTTGCTTGATCTCCAGTATGGGTATATAATTTTTATTTCCATACCATTTATCTACAGGCATAAATATAGTGTTATTTTGTATTTGCATAGATTATCCACTTTTTACCTTAAATATTTTTTATTCATTGAAATCTAATTTAATATTTTATTAAATTAAAGAAATTCTAGGTGAGAACACAGCAAGATAAAAATAGTGTAAGGGATAAAAAAAGTAGCAATACCTAATACAGTACACTCCCAATTATCCGAGCCCCAGTTGTCTGAGCCCTCAGTTTATCCGAGGTTGTTTTTGGCCTAAATATATTTTTTTATTTTCAGTAGGAAAACAATAATTACTTTATTATAGTATGTTTCTATCCAAAGAAACGTAAAAATAGCAATTAATTTGCGATGTATTGAAATGAATACAGTGCTAGGAATAATCATCAAGTATTATTTTAATGTTAGAACAAACCAGAATAAGCTTGTTTTTAATTCATAATAAGGCACTGTAACCCTATCCTCAAAATCTATGCGACCTCCGTATTGTTCAAGATTCTTGGTAACCGAGGTAGTCTCAGTCCCAACAACCTCGGTTAATCGGTAGTGTACTGTAGAACTTGATATAAGTAAAAAACCGGTGTTATAAAACATGCAAGAATAAAAATTGTATTATTAAATTCAAAGGGCCAACTCTGTAGGACTACTAAAATAAAAATGCCAAAGGGTGTAACTAAAAACATATTATTCATTAACTAAATCCATTAGCAACCTACCTAGGAAGGTAACAGGTTGACCAACCGTCCCTCTTGACACGGCTTTGACTTTGATGGCGTTGACGTCGTAAACTTTGCAACTGAAGGGGGATCCGGCGACAGCGACTTGTCGGTAGTTTACAGCGATCTTGTGTTCTCCGACTACTCTCGGACAGAACTCCACTTTAAATGTTTGGTTGCCTGCGTCCTTCACTTGCGCAGGCACTGACTGTCCACTGGGTCCTGGAATGCTCCAACGTACAGTATGTCGCAACGGGAGGGGAACGTTAGTTCCAGCACTAACTTACCAACCCGGCAATGTACAAAGCTATCTGTGCATGCAATTATAGCCAGGGACAGGTTCCTGCAAATCGGGTTGGGAGGAAGGAAACTCAAAATACTGGTTACAAATCTTTTGTTACGGAAGCAGCCCTTGATTTAAATATTTGATCCAGAAGAAATCAAAGTGAACATTAACTACATAATTGCATTGATGAAAATGTATACACATTTTGTAAGTGGTAAACCTCTAGAAGGTGAAATGTTAGGTCTTGTTATACACGTTCAATAACTTATTTTTAAAGAAGAATGGTAAATAAATATTTAGCCAAAGCTTAACTGAAAACTGTCCTTGTTTCTTGAAACAATAAGGTGATAAATGGTGATTGTAAAAGACACATTTTGTATTAAAAAAGATAATTCAAAGAAAAAAATAAAACAAGTCACATTTAAACAGTATTACACATTAAAACAGAACCTTACTGTTAAATGTCATGCATTATACTACTTTACATAAATAACATTTGTTAATGGTAAAAAATGTTATCAAGTGTTGAAGATTGAAAGGCTTTTCAAACCAACTTTTAACAATTTAATTATTAAGAGTGAAAAAGTGTATCAAAGAACTCATAAACAGTCGGGTATACCATCATAAAAAATACCTAAAAGCCAATCCGAAGCAAAGCTTAATAAAGCATAGTAAAATCTATTAGATATAAAAAACAAAAATGTTTTTACAAGAAGGAATATGAATTTGGATTTTTACATTAACGACTAGAATTTACAACCAGTCCAAGCATTCATAATATTTTTACAACAATCATTTCTAACAAGTTAACACCACATTTTTGACCATTGCCAATTCATTCTCATTTACACAAGTACATTTTTTCTCACAGAATCCACTTTACATGCATTATATTAATTTGCAAATAATTTTCATGAGATCAGTACATTGATCTGTGCAGATGACTAGGTTAGGTTAGCGAGTTAGAGAAGCTAGTTACCCCGGTCCACCACCAGAGAGGGTGAGTGAGGGAGAGAGAGGGAGATATAGAGTGTGAGAAAGAGAGAGGTCAATAGTGGCGTATTCTCCGAGAGTGCCCACCTGAAACACAGTGAGATAGTAAGCCACAGACCACAGTGCACACAAGAGGAAGTTGATCACACAACTTTACACATCTAATTGATTTAATTTTGTTTATATTAATTAATTGAGGGATCAAAGTAATTTTTGAGACGTAACTGGAAGTCACTATGACAATGACTAGAAACAACTTCTTAATCAAAAATTATAAACCCGACTTATTTTTGACCACATTAGGATATAGGCATGAAAAAGCCAAATATTAAAACAAAGGCTTGAATTTTAACTCCTCAATACTTACCCCAGAATGCAAATTTTGCCACTAAGATAATAAATGTATTACTGTATGTATTTAAAAAAATCTGAAACTGGCAGAATATTCAAACTTGGAAAATTGTATGATGTGGGTACACTTTATTCAATTGTTTCTATGTGTTGAAATAAGCATACTTTCACAAAATAAAATTACATCCAATGGCAAAATGTATTTCAAATTTAAAGTCTTTACATGGAAATGATATCAAGAAACAGTTGTATTCAAACACTTAAGCTAAGCAGAGGCTAAGTGGTGTGAAAGGAATCAACAATGTGCAGTAGAACGTAAACACAGAAACAACAATGCAAATAAATGACAGACATGAAAATAAGACTGTGCACAAAAATGCCCAGATAACACAAAATAACAGTGCATAGAACAAGGACATGCAATGAAGAAATTTACATTGAGAAGTTTACTAAAATAATTTGTGGAAATCTAACTAATGTAAAGGAAAAACAATACCAAACTAATGTAAAGGAAAAACAATACCAACAGTCTAGTGATTTGTCGATAGTGATACCAAAATTTATCGATTCTCAATACCGATACCTGAAAAATCTATCCTCGATACCGATGCCATTTTGTTATAGTTTTACCAAATTGTCTAAATGGATTGGTTAAGTTATACTACCCTGTCTTTTTATCCTACTAAAATGTATTTTTGTGGTGATGGCGTGTTTTTCAAGTAAAGAAAAAAAATGCAGCAATGAAAAAATTCTATCTAGCCAATTATTAAGTTTAAACCCTTCTAAACACATTAAATAACTGATACCAACGTCCAAGTATCGGTGGTATCGACAATCGACACATCCCTACAACAGTCAAATGAAACAAGTAAATAGCTGACAAAAAGTAAGGACACCAATAAATTTGTGTATTCACATTTATAAAGAAAAACATTGTTAAGGGCTGTAGAAATGTATTTTATTTCAAGAAACTTTAGTTAAGTATTGTTGAGTTTAGTTATTAGGTTACAAACTATAGTTAGAAGCAATTATTTGGACAATTACCTTTTCAAAACAGATAATAGTGTACATTTTATTACTATTTTTTCTAAATCCAGCATACATTAGATCCTAACAGTAAATACCATTGCAACAAATATTGTGAAAGAGGCATGTTAAAACGTTTTAAAAAAAGGTTAGGAGATTTGTGATAAACTTTATTTTATGGTTTGGATATGCTGATAAGTCTGAAAAAATTTATTGTAACTTAAACAACAAAAAAGATGTTATATATCTTATAATAAAGTAGTTACTCACTTTCATATCCATTTATTGCTTATTTAACACTGTATTGATTTCTAAGTTTAGAATCTAAACTTAGAAAGTAGTATAGTGTTGAATAAGCAATAAATGAGGATAAAATATTTATATATATATAATTATATTCACTACAATAATGAGTCATAGACATTTTTTAAATCTGTATTATCAATCAAACATGTTAACTTACCCTCAACGTTGACCTCGATGTCATCCAAACTTCCGGCTACATTGCTCATTGTGAAATAAGAATCTTGGCCCAGCGGGGCATGTGACAAGGAGGAGCCGGTGACCAATGGGAAGTCCCCCACAACGGGGGCTATGAACAGCGACCCTGTAGCAAAAGTAGGTTGAACAAAAGTATTTAAAACTGATAATTTGCGTGAAATTTAACTAGTGATTTGATGTACGGTACACTTTATGCTTGCTTTATTTATTTTATTTTGTGTTTTTACACCTGTGGCATTGTTTACGTTTTGAAAGGAAACGGTCCAAAGAATGGTCTTGCTACCATCTAATGTCGACCTTTTTGTTTGATAGCATCAATAGCCCAATGACAAATGGCATCTGGGTCCATGGAAACAATCTCGCTTAGATTCAAACCAGCGACCTTCAGATTTGAAGGCGAGCACTATATTCTAATTTGTATTCATTTAATTAATTATTTAGTTGCAAGTGGGGCTTTATTAATAAATATACAGATTTTACTGGTTCTACATAACTTTTATTAACTTCACACAATATCGATTTACAGATTACATGTTCTCTATTTGAAGGCCAAAATCAAAGAGAGCGAATTAACGGTTTCGCTCCAAAATCCATGAATAAGAAAAACAAAGAATAAACTCCAAGTCATTGCTTATAAAGTACAAAAGGAACAACATAGAGTAATGAGCTATTACAATATAACACAACTTATAACACACTATAACCACCCGGCTACCCAGACAATTAAATGTGCTCTTGTGTTCTTAAATAAGCTTAGTGATTACCTTTGACTATGGGTTGAATCAGATGTTCCATTCTCATGTCAAAGTTGTTTCCTATTCAGTTTTAGATAAAAACAAATGTAGTCAATCACTCCACCGACATGGTGATGTAAATCACAGATTTATATTAACCCTAACTTTTTAATCAAGCCCAGCTGAACAGGTCAACATGGATAAAAAAAAGTAAAAAGTATATTTTATGTTTTATCAAATATCACAGAAAAAGTGTTTAGCCTAATGAGCCGGACTTCTGTTCGAGAAAGATGGGTTCAATTTCCAGCGTATCCAGAGAACTAAGGGGTTTGGAGAGCTTTCCCTTTAAAGTGTTTTTGATTCTTTCATTCAAAATACCACTGGTGTAAACATGGAAAAAATTACCAACAGCTGGCCCATACAGATGGGACGTCAACTTTAGTACCCAAAAGTAAATTGAGTTTAACACTAAATCAAGTGTAACAGAAAATTAGTAGACTTTAGAAATCCAAAAAAAATGTAATGCTCATATTTGCTGCCATACACAATCCATGAATGGGGCCAGAACTACAGTAGATTATCTTGTCAATTGCAAAAACTTTTGTACTAAATTAAGTGTTCATGCTGTAAACTGGTTTATGCCATAAATAAACAAATTAAATAGAGTAATTAGTATCTATTGGGTGTGACACCTCAACAAGGTCGGATAGTCAGAGGAGGGTACAAAACCAGACAGAGAAAAAATAAGGGTTACAAGAACAATAAACTCAATTTCAGAGAACCAAATACAGTATTCAAAACCCACACTGTCTATAAATGACTTACAAAAACCGTGGGAGTTCACTTTGTAATGTTTACACACCTGGCACGGCCTCCTTGTTGAAGTATATGCTGATGACATGATCGACGGGTTCGATGGGTACAAAGCTGACGGCAAACTTAGCATTACCCTGAGGATGGACCTGTGTGGGGATGTTCACCCCCTGAGCACTGATGGTGATCTCCAGGTTACCTTCTCCTGCCTGACTGGCATCCACTGTAACATGGGGAGTTTGTTATTTGTTTAATTACAACTAACACATAGTTAACTGTTACTCTACAGGTGTAAATATGAATTTCTTGGCCTAATATATTGAGCTTTTGAAAGGGATAGAGATCAGCCTCATATATTCATAATAAAAACACACATGACATAATACTTTTCTGAGATACTGGACCAGATTCAAATATCATCAAGACCATTGGGTTTTCAATTAATGTTGCTATCTTACAAAAGGTCAACTTTATGAATAAAATACACCAGGTTTGGATCATTCATCCTCTACAAAAAAAAATTCAAATAGTCTAAAGCGTCAAATTCTGACAATAAATCCCAGCACCCCTTCCCCTAAGCCATGGCCCTCTAGTGCCTAGTGTCTATCTAGCACTGGTATTTTATTCATGAGTATGACTTTCACAGAGAGTATATCAAAAGGCATGTCTAAAGGACATTTCAAGAGTAAATGAAGGATACTCCAATTTACTCTCAGGAGAAGTCCTATACTGGGACAAAATAAGTGCCTTTCATTCCTAAGCCTTTGGCATTCAATTTTATAATATAATATTTGTTGTTATTATTACTAAATATTTTTAAGACTGTTATCTTTTTGTGCTAATAAACATTGTTGATTGATTGATTGATGATTAATTAAGGCAAGCTATCTGAGCTCTACTTTTTAAAAACCATTAAACCAGCCATTTGTTTTTCTCTTGATTGGCTTTCTACGGCTAATTTCAATTTTGACACATTCGTACCAGTGAACTGAAGGGGTTTCCCCACATGTCCTTGTGGCAGAGGTCCAACGTACACCTTCTTGGCATCATACGCCTTGGCGATGAACGGAGTTCCTGAGACAGGATGGCCGTTGTACTCCACAGAAATGGAGTGTGGACCAACCTCTCGTGGTGTGAACTCTGCCGTGAACCCACTGTGCACATTACCAGTTACCTGTCAAACAATACACATTGAGGTGAAGACAAGCACTACGGACAGTCTGTTACCGTACAAGCATTTATTACCAACTTTAGCATGACAGTTATGAAGAGCCAATTGTTATCATGTTTCACTACTTTTCCAGCCAAGAACCACCAAGAGCGCAATAGAGATGATAATTGAAAGTGCTCATTGTTAGTGGATTGGAATAACTAAATATTAATCACAGCAATTATCAGGCCTGATACAGGACTTTACGGATTGCAGGATGTCTAAACCAATGAATCAATTGGTTAAGTTTTAGTAAGAATTAAGATTAAACGTTCAATTCCTTGTTTAGTTCAGTATACTGTCTGCACAGTTCTACAGGTTTGGTAGTTAGACTTGCCTTGACGGGCAGTTCACAAGATGGCCCGGTGATGGCCACGGCCAGTTCAGCAGAGCCGCTGCTATCTACAGTCATGTGGAACCTGGCCACCTGGTTGACTGGGATCAGCTCCAGACTGCTGAGGTTCACTGACACTCGGTAGTTAGACTTACCTTGACGGGCAGTTCACAAGATGGCCCGGTGATGGCCACGGCCAGTTCAGCAGAGCCGCTGCTATCTACAGTCATGTGGAACCTGGCCACCTGGTTGACTGGGATCAGCTCCAGACTGCTGAGGTTCACTGACACTCGGTAGTTAGACTTACCTTGACGGGCAGTTCACAAGATGGCCCGGTGATGGCCACGGCCAGTTCAGCAGAGCCGCTGCTATCTACAGTCATGTGGAACCTGGCCACCTGGTTGACTGGGATCAGCTCCAGACTGCTGAGATTCACTGACACTCGGCTTGTGTCTGACACGCTGCATACAAATGGACAACCTGTGGACAGGGCATAGCTGCAATACTGGCAGAACATACCTACAGGGCATAGCTGCAATACTGGCAGAACATAGTCTACCTACTGGGCATTAACAGGCTAAACCTGTGGACAGGGCATAGCTGCAATACTGGCAGAACATAGTCTACCTACTGGGCATTAACAGGCTAAACCTGTGGACAGGGCATAGCTGCAATACTGGCAGAACATAGTCTACCTACTGGGCATTAACAGGCTAAACCTGTGGACAGGGCATAGCTGCAATTCTGGCAGAACATACCTACTGGGCATTAACACTTGGCTAGCGTGAATATTTTAACAAGAATTTTCTACATTATAATGACAGGTAAACAGTAGAGGGAACTTCCCCTCATGTTTGTATCATATGGTTCAGACATGACACACACACTCAGAGAATCTAAATAGCCTCCAGCTGGATTTGGACCACTTTGCGTTAAAACTGCAGAGACAAGAATGAGAAAAGGGTAACATTGGTGGGATTAAATAAGAACACAATATAAAATAACAAAAACTTGGAGAGATCTGTTTGTGAAATGACAAGATTTCTCTAGATGAATGAATTTGGAAGGGAGCATAACTACTTAGAACCCAACACAAATAAAAAAAAAATATTCCGGTACTGGTACCTAAATTAGTTTAATAATTTCTTAAACAAAAAAATAAATCATATCTCAGTTGAGTATTATGTTTCTTATGTATAAAAGGCTACATCTTGAACAGATGATAGGCCTTTAAACTTTAAAAGTGGAAACCTTTTTCACAATTTATAAGATACAAAAATGTATACATATAGTAATTTTGGAAATTTAAATTTAAAAAATTAATACCGATACCCAACTGTTGTGAAATTTTTTTTATATTTCTTATTTCCTCATACAAAGATCTATTGGAACCATTAAATAACATCAAATTGTTGGAGTCAGCACAGATTTCTTTTAGTGAAAACTTAAAGTCTTTTTAGCTTTGAACATACTTGTAATTAACTGGGAATCCACCCTCAGTTTTAACTATCTAAAATTTAACTAGTGTTATCTAAAATTGGGAAACATTAGCCTACTTAAAATCCTACTACTTGAAAATCCTTTTATCATTACCTACTGTATTTTTAAACTTGAAAACTCTGGTAAGGTTTGTACCGACAATAGACAACTAATAAAATAGGTCATAATTTAGCATAGTTCTGGCAATTTGTATGTTTAGTTGTTGCAACACCCAAGTTGCACAGTTGTTTGGGTTGGAAAGGAGAGCTAATTAAGAAGAAAACACCACAGATAGGTGTGGTTGTCATTAGCGCCATTAGCACAACTGACGTAATTACAAGTCATTAGGGTTCTTTGTGCACTGAGGAACTTGGGTGTAGTGGCAAGGCTTGGTTTCTGTTGACATTTAAGAAATCTTGTGATGGCAAGTTTATGGATAACGTTTTTAATTACAAGGAGGTTTGAAAAAAAATATTCTTTAGTCTTTATTAACATCATTTACCCCATTTACTAAACGTTTTTTCACTAAAACAGTTGGTAAGATACTAAATAAAACACTAATATAATCAAGTTAACACTAAATGTAATTAAAATGTGTTTCCAAATCCACATATACTTAAGAGGAAAATCCATCACATATAGAAAGTCCATACATCAAGTATTTCAAAATTTTATCAGTTACTCATACTGGAAACAGAAAGGATTGATTTTGATTTTAAATGTGTAGATAACCCATGAAAATTTAATTGAAGTTTCAACAAAAAAATCCCACTAATATAAAAAATACAGTGGTAGTATTATTTTTGTGTGTAAATCTGAAATTCAATTTTTTAGGAATCCAACAAACATACCAGGGATGGACAAGTCCTTATTTTTATTTTTTTAAACCCCCACTAGGGCTGTCTTTGGTTTCCAAAGTTGCAGTGTTATTTTTATGAATACAAAAGTTGATAAATTGAGAACTGTCGAACATAGGTATTAGGTAGTATTATCATTATCAATTGAGATAGGGACACCATCTCAGTCCGTATTTTAACCTAAATATGAGTGAAGGATAGTGTATAATGAAATGAGATGCCTTTTGTTGCTTTGATACTGACTAAGACCAGCTGTTTCATTAGTCAGGACAGGACCATTTATTAAAAACTATAAAAACCCAACCTTGACGAGATGGATATTGAATTTTATGTAGAGAATCTACTTAGAGTAATCAGTGAAGCCGCAACAGGTAATAGCTGTAATAAATATAAAACCAACCAATTCAAACAAAAATGCCAACCATATTCCAGTTGTCTTACTGTTACCAAGTGCCAATCTATGTGATAAGACTTACCAGTGACAGTTTCCCCGTTGAACTTGATGTCAATGAGATGTGGCTTGGTGTGTTCAGGGGTGAAGCTGACAAGACATCGGCCACCCCCCACCACCGTCACATGGTTAGGCACCTCCCCCTCGTTGATGGAGATCTCCAGCTGTCCTTCTCCTGCTTGGCTGGCATCCACTGCACAACAAACAAAAACACACAGTCAACTAAACTCAATGATCCAGTGTACTCTAAGCTAGAGAATGTCAGAGAAGAATGAGATGGTAACTTAAAATGGTCAACTTGGGCATGTCTCAAACAGAGACGCAAGAGTGTTGGAACAATGTCTTGTAAATCTATTAACGTTATTGGTGTATGGACATGGACCAAAAAATTCACTGCCCCCTTAAAATGGTTTGTTATGTAGTCAATCTGTTATAACACACCAATGGGGTCTAGAAATGAAAAAATCTTACTGCTCTCTTTTTTTCACTACAACATGTGCATTGTTAATTATTGGACCAATAACAATGCTAGTTTAAATAAAAATGGCTTGATACAACATGTATAAGAACTTGTAACCTAAATATAAAAGTAAGTATGATCTACTAAGTTGCCTTTATACTTCCTGAGTAAAAGATGACAACTTTTCATAACCTGATGAAAACCGCGAGAGACTATTCTGTTATGTTATTCACAAAAGGATAAAATATAATAAAACAAATTGATAAAAAAGTATTTATTAGAAGGTAGGGTTTGTTAGTTTGATATATTTGGTGCAAAAACAAAAAAAGTTCAATTTCATTTTAGTATGCTTTTAAAAGTGAAAGTTGGTTATTTAATTCAACCAACTATAAGCAACAAATATTTGTAGGTAATGAGATAGGCCCACTCTTCTTATAAAAATAAAAAAAACAATTGTTTTAAATGTTCTTTGACTCTTCAACAGAAAGACCAAACCATAAAATAAATCGGCACTTCAAAGAAGCTATTTGACACAATGGGAATCTAGGGCACAACCAATTCAAACTGACAAAAAAGCAGAACAAAATAAACTGCCGTGGGAAATGCCCATTGGAGGTATTCCTGAGTCACACCTACTGAACAGGAAAGTGTGAGAATTGGGCTTTCTTTTTAGCATAAAACTACACTGGTCCCCGACACAACCCATGAAATCAGACATCTTCCATTATGGTGATACGAGGCAAATACATTATGCTAAATAAAGCAGGTTTTAAAATTAGTTTTTAGATACAAATAATGTAATTGTGTAATTTGTTTTCTAACTAGCTGAAGACTACACATCTAACTGAACTTAAATTCCATTAAATTTGTTAAATTAAAACGAAACAATTAACTTGTTGCTCAAAATCAAGCATAATAATAGAGGTATCAGGTATTATATGTTAATATGGACTAAAAACAAAGTAATATACATGAACTTTTCCTAAATGTCCAGTGTTTAGCAGTCTTAAGGGTGCGCTCTACCTCTCCGCCACAAGCTAATGCAAGGGTTTAGGACCTCCGTCATTGTCGGCTTGGTTCTTAACCGAAAATATATTTATGTTAATTTATTCATTTCTTATTTTTGTAGGCTTGTATTGTTTTAATTTGTTGGTAATACTAGAATTTTAAGTGGGAAGTGACTGGTAAATACTTCTAAATAAACATTTTTCTAAAGTATTTTACACATAACATTTTAAAGTTAACTAAGTAATTTGAGAGGACTTAAAAACCGTCTGCAAGCGATCTTGCAGCGCTGTTCAATAGCGCAACATAAATACTGAGGTCCGAGCTGAGGTAGAGTGCACCCTTAAAACTTTATATCACACTATTTATTTAAATTTTTGCTACAAATACATAAACAGTTTTTTTATTTTTGTCATATTTTGTTAAAATACTATTGGTTGCCAGGAGTTTCAGGGGGAAAACTCCAACAAGTTCTGGTGTAATATAGTTAACTGTATTGTTTGCATTTCTATCCTCTCAGTCTCTGATTGGGACTGACTGATGACTGTTGTGGCAAGTCAAAATTCATTGAAATTTAACATTTTTTTTAGACATTACGATTTTTTTAGACATCTTATTTAAAAAATAGTAGGCCTACCGACACATAACATTAGTTAATTAAACTAAATTAATAAGTTAATAAGTTAAATTAATAGTTAACTAATTAAACTTAATTAGTTAACTAAACTTAAATCCATTCAGAAAAAAATTCCTAAATTTCTGAAATTCATAAAACAAAACAAAAGACTAACCTCTGAATTGGCAAGGTTGACCGACGACTCCGCTAGCTACATCAGTGACACGGATGAGAGCAGAGTTGTAGACTTTGGCCAGTAGTGGCCCCGCAGGGAGCTTCTCGCCCGCCACCATCACCTCCACCAGGTGACTGCCCACCTCCGCCGGGGTGAACTCAACACGGTAGATCCCCCCAGGCTCTGTCACCACAGTGGAAGGTACTGCCCGCTTGCTGGGACCTGAAAATCACAGTACTTTAGCTACTATGTACAATCCTAACATACAAACACAGCTTGGTTGTTAACTTCAGACAGTTTGACAAAGTTTAATGCGGAACTCAGCTTACATCATTGCCTTGGGCATAAAATGAAATTCATTTAAAAATATTAACCTCGGCAAAATATAGAGGATAGTTTATAAATCTTCGATGGACTAACATGTTGTATTCCTAATTTCAAAACAACAGTAGAACCTCGATAACAAGACTCTCGAGAACAAGACACCCTTCATAACAAGGGTAATTTTAAATCCCCTTGAAATTATATTACCCCCAATCACATGTTATTGCAAACCTCGATATTAAGTCAACCTTGATAACAAGTCTTATTTTATAATCCCTATGAGAGTCTTGTAATCAAGGATGCACTGTATTTGTAAGCTTGTTAAATAGCCTACTTTTCCTTGAAAGTATCTATCAAAATATCTTTTTCCAACACACCTTGTCTGTTAGTTAAGTAAAATGATATTGAGAGCAAAACAAATTAAAGCATAGAACTCACTGATGACATTGGCGTGCACATCTTCCCTGAGGAAGCCGAGAGCACTGATTTGAAAGGATGCGACCTGGTCCACCGGGACTAGTCTGACTGCCTCCCCGATGACGGACATCTTAGGTGATCCGCCACCCAGGGACCCTGACATGACTGCCACGTGCCACGGGCTGCCTACAACACCAAGGTTAGCTTGAGTAAAACAATAATCAATGTATTTAGTTCATAGGTTTATTTGGCTAGAACATCGATATCGATGGGTTAGAACCACACCAAAGTGGGTGGAGCTAGTTTAGGTTTTGATATTAAGAGGAATCAACATTTATTGAATGACATTTTTGGGAGTTTGTATGTCTTTCTGTTTTGTGTGCAGGTGTGATGTTTAGTTATACCAAAGAAATAATATAAAATTGACCGGTAGTCTGTGGGTTTATGTTTGACTTAATTGAAACAGTGATGACAAGGCCACTTTTCCCAGGCCTAGAAGGCTTGTGGGTGTAAGGGTTCACAATCTATGAATGATGAGAAATTCTTGCAACTGCATAGGGAAGCTATTTATTTGGTTTTATTTACTACCTACCTAATTATACTAATATTATTATTCATTACCTAATAGGGAAGCTATTTATTACCTACATTGGTTTCTTGAGGTGTAAACACTAAATACAGTAACAAACAATAGAGACACTGCTAGAGTCTAAATAAAATCCAATGAATGTTTTCTCTTTCATGCAATAAGCTAACCATCTGAGTTGTAGGATTTTGAGATAATGTTCTATTAGATATCCCTACAATTTCATATTAAAGAATTACACCTTTCTTCTTTCTTGTTACCCCAATGCAAAGCCACGGTACTACTAGCTTCTCATACTACCATAAAATTCCAGCAAACGTAACCGACAATTTAACAAAGTAGGTAACAAAATGGTGAAAACAATTTTGTGGTTCTACTGAACTTTCCAGCAAGTGACGAATTTAAAAAAATACTAAAACACTATTGACAAATCATTTGAGATCTTTATTCGAACAAGGCCCAAGAAAACAACTCGTTTCTCAGTCCATGTGTCAAACACCTTTTGAACAAACAATAATACAATTCGCAAATACATAGCAGCAAAATGAGACGTTTCGCATCACTGGCAAAACATTGCATACAAGGTTTCACAACAGCATAACAGCATTTTGCAACATGAACCCAACCAAGCATCAAGTTATTTGTTACTTCAGCTTTTCATCACTTCCTCAAACAGTTGAATGAACTAGTGCACGGAATACCAATTAATGTAGGTACCGGTAGTTTTATCATTTCATAATCCAATTAAATTTCTTTATAATTTTTTTAAAAATTGTTTGATTCCTCTTGTTCTTACATTATTCTCTAAATTGTTTCAATTTTAACTAGTCAATGATCAAAGAAATTTAACTATATGTCTTTATTCAACTACACTAAACTGAAACGTTCTACCATCCAAAATTGCGGCAGTAATACATCCTGTGTGCAAGATTAGAGCATGCACTGTACTGCTGTACACACTGTGTGCACCTATCAAAACAGGTAATTCTGTATTAACAATAAGAATATGAGTAGTTTTGCAGGTTATTATTTGTTTGTGGTTTTGTTACACGGTTTTATATTTGTATACTACTAATCTAAGGTGTCATTTGGGGATTGTTAAAATAACAACTCTTGTAACAATTGTGACTATCAATGTATAATGTTTTTTTATCAAACGGCTAACATTAGATTTTAACAAGAGCAGGATTTAGTTCCTTACAAAATAACATATAATGTCAATGGCAATGAAAATACACAAATAAAAACCATTCGGTTATTGATTGACTAATACTATGGGAAGTTGTAGTAGGCCTAACTGTGTTACTAAAAATAGAACACTCTATTTCATAGCTTTGATAAAATCAGTCTATTTATGTGTTGGGCAATTGTTGTACAGGAGTGGACCATTGGACACACCCACACCCGGGGACACACCCACCCACCCGCGGGTGAGGTGTCACAAATGGTCTGACCCACTCAAGGCTCCTGACCCATGGGTGAGTCATCGGGGTTACATGGCTTGAACAACAGTATACAAACAAATACAAATTCATACAGTATTGAATTTATAGTTTTCTCATCATATTTTCATTTGGATAATCAGAGTTACGACATTATTGTAATCTCTTGTTGATCCATCAGCTTGAATACTATAAAAAGTGAATAATAATCAAATATTAAAAGAACAAGCGAGTAGACATTCTGTACATCTGCTCACTCTGCAAAAACGATCATGACGCAAACTTACTCATTGGAAAACTACTAGAACATCATGACTCAGAATTAAAATAACCTTTAAACTAGTTGATAGTCAGAAGGCATATGTGTAATTCATTGAAGGACAACACTGGTTTGCATTTGTAAATGAACCCAAGCTATATGGGATATTTACACTTAGTTGAAAATCTGCCACTGTCACTAAAACAATGCTACCATTGTGTTCTATGGATGGTTATGTTTAATTTTATAAGCGTGTATATAATCATGGAGAAAGTATTTTAATCATAAAAATGTTTCAGTTAGAGGCTTTGTCTGATTTGTCTATGTATACATTTGAAAAAAAATATTACTAGTTCACAATCAGTCGGATTTTTATGACATTTAATCTAGGTCAAAGAAGAAAGAAGGCACAAAACTACTGTACAGTACCTACTTTGATTTAAATTTCCATTCACCAGGACTAGTTACAACTGTTGTCAATGTCGTGTGATCCCATAAAAAAAAAAAAAAAAAAAACACAAATATAGTCCTCATAATCCGTTTAATTGTTTTGGCCCATAAGCATGATATTTCCAATCAAATTTATAGTCTGCATATCAGTAAAAATTAATCTTAAACACGAGGGTTCAAAAAACAAACAAAATATTGGAAAAACTTTTAATTGTGTCCTAATACGTACATTTTACCACAATTTTGCCAATTTAAATATCCATTACTGGTGCTAATGTTCCACTATAAAAGTGGTTAGAGATCCATAAAATACAAGCTGTTTCATTCAATAATAGAGGAATGCGAGGTGAGACAGGCTATGGTAATAAGAGCCGACACCTCATATCAATATCATGATTATCCCACACTCATCCTACTCTTCTCATCCTGTGTTGCGACAAACCAGACTCCTACAGTACAACATCCTACAACTGGTTACTGTTCAATTGTTTCTATTTCTACTTCAGTTGACTCGATTGCAAACCACAAAGCTGAAACCGTACAATGTCACTTCATGGAGGCCGATAAAATTCATTAAGAAAAATACATAGCAAAATAAACTAATGTTTGGTTATCTTAGATTGTCCAAAAGATATTGTTAGTTAAACAGTATGTAGTCCAGGGATTAAACGGTTTGAGTAGGTCTATGCAATGAAAAACCCTGACTAAATTTGACTTTTGATTATCGTTGGGAATGTCTAGTAGATGAAAAAAATCAATGATGTAACATTTCTGAGGTGGTCACAATTTCTAAGAGACTGTAAATTTATCGAAAAAGGGGGCACAAGGGGGAGGAGTGGGGACTTTAGGGAAAATGCTCATCTCAACATGATCTAACAGCATAGAAAAATCCAGCTTTCCCAGAATCACTTCCAACATAAAACCTATATTGACTGTGTCTATACTTGCTATCTCTGGCGCGCCTCTATACTACTACGAATTTTCCACGTCTACTCTTACATACTCCTATTAAAACGGCCAGAATTCTTCTTTATGTGTGTATTATCTGTTCTGAATTATATTCAGTTTTAATCAACTACGTGATTCCCGTACGTAGGACGGGCCTACAGCTAGTATATATTAAAACGTGACAGGGTTTTTTATTTAACGATTCTGAATCAACCACCTGACGGATTTTTGTGATTTTTTGTTGAAAGAAAGATAATTTTGAGAACTAAGGAATGTCCATGCCATAATTTTGGTTTAGGGTTTCAGTCTTTCAGAAATTAAGTTTTAATTTAAAAAAAAGTCTAGCAGCCGACACTAACATTCTAGACTAGCTTTTGATATAGCCTAATACCATTTTCATGTTATTTAGTTTAACTAAAAGCTGGGTTCAAACTGTCACTTAATTGTTATGTTACAAGCTTTTTACAAAAATATTAATTGTCTGTAGGCATATACAAGTTTTTACGAAATCTAGTTTTTTCATACTGCAAAGGATATGCTTTTTCATGAAATATGTAATTTTGAACTATGTATCCTAAACCGTAAGTGTATAATCAATTATTTATTTATTTATTGCCAACGGATTTCACCAATTTACAATATTGAATTACGATATTATGAGTTACTCATCATGACTGTACTAAAACCAAGTATGGAAAAGTTTCGTCGCAAATATAAGTTTAATTTGTGGAAATTTGAACTCACGTTAGGGAAATATTTTTCAGCAAACTATTGCTGAATTGATTACATTATACGTTGTTTGAGCGTTGATAGTTATCTTTATGTTCGAACGTCTGTCTGTCGAAATACCAGGTCTGTCGTTTAGTTAAAATTCCAAATTTCCCCTCAATATGTGACAGATGTCAACTGACAGATCAATCCACTGCCGGATCCGGATGATCTCGGTCCGGATGCCGGATGGAGAGCGGATCCGGAAGCGTGAACGTGTTGTTCCCGCGCGCGACGCGTGTCAAGCGATGCAGCCAACTGGTAAACAGCTGTTGACACGGTTACACCTGATAATGGTGACTCATTGTTTGTTTATCAGCTGTGACGAAACACCTGCAGTACTGTCACTGTGAGGAATGCAGTCGAAAATACAGAAAAACATCAACTTTCTGGGAGCTATTTGAAGGAGAATAACATCTAAGGAACAAAAATACATATTGTATGACGAACTATAGAGCTATCTTCAAAAATAGTTGTATATCTTAAGTTTTTGTAGTAGATCAAAATGCGTGTTAATAAACGTCATGCAAGAAAAGCTTGTAGTATATTTGCGTTCCCATATATTTCCTCTGGCCTACTAATCT
The DNA here is from genome assembly GCF_028750875.1 of Macrosteles quadrilineatus. Lineage (NCBI taxonomy): Eukaryota > Metazoa > Arthropoda > Insecta > Hemiptera > Cicadellidae > Macrosteles > Macrosteles quadrilineatus. The sequence continues at coordinate 8,894,220 of NW_026542597.1, forward strand.
ACCAATGTCAAATTTCTTTACAGTAATCTCATCATGATAAAAAAAATTAAGTGGAACAACAAATTTCGAACGGTAAAAATTAAGAGGAGGTAATAAAGAATTTTGAGATATTAACCAACCAATTCCATGTCAAAACTAGAAATGCCTAAAGAAAGACACATTGTTATGTGTACATTGTTAATGACAGCCTACACAAATCTGAGGTTATCTCCGAAACGATGTGTTTTTACATTTGATAAACAGTATGGTAAGTAGCTGTTTGCAATGGATAGGTCACTATCTAACAAAAACGAATACCTCTTCACATAGATCGAATAGAGTAGGTGAATAAGAATAAATTTTAATTTTGTGGATATTTTCACAATCCACGAGAGCAGGACTCATTGTCCTTGCAATAATACTTAAACCAAATAATGTCACTTCACTTCCAATTAACCTTCTGTAAAACTTATTGTTTATAATTGTGTCCTGAATTAACATCAATTAACAACAATAAATTGAAACTTTGGCGAACACCTATTTTAGATTTCATATATACTACATATCTTCAACCGTATTGAAAAAAAAAAACTGTAGAAATTAACTTTTGCCGTTGGAAAATAAATAAATAAATATTTTTTTTTACATTTTGAAAAGCCGTATGAAGTGATGGGAATGTATCTTGAGTAGGCTAAATAATTACACGGGAACCATAACACAACATTAATACAAAACCACACGGAACGAAATCAGATTTTCTTCGGAAAAGGTCAACCCTTAAAAACAAAATTATTTAATCAGTATAATTATTTAATCATCATGTATCAACAACAAAGATATTCGACACTATCGCCTTTTGCCTAAACAAATGCCATAGGTTTGGTACAAATATCGCGAAAGAAGGCGCTGTAAAATTCTCAAATGAAATGTACAAAAGGTCTTACAAAAATCTACCCTCCCATTAAATTGACAGAAGAAAAAAAACGTTTTAAGTGGTTCCTGCCAAAGTATGTCCAATGTGATTGTTTTAAATGTCATCCCGGTATTTAATTGTTCAGTTCAATTTTTTGTTGACGTTGCCAATTGTAGGCTATCTGAGATTGCATGATAGTCTGTTCAAAATGTAAAAAACAATTGAATGTGTAGAACATTTTCCATATGAGTAAAATAATTAGGCTACTTGGTTGTCGTAAATAAAAACTGCAAATTTAACAAACCATAATAATAAAATCGCGCAGAAAACCATGCAGCAATGACACTTTTGGGCGCCAATCGAAAAATGTCATGGATGTGCTTCAAGGATACACACGTGTAGAATCCGGCTGCCGTATCAGAAAAGATCAATATTAAACCAAAATTAAGTAATAACATAACAATGTTTAGAATTATTAAACATTTTAAGACAAAATCTAGATTCTTAGAAAACAAATAATGACTTTAAAAGGATAAGTGTAGGAAAAACCAGTTATGAATAAACAGTTATAGTAAATCGAACATGTAAACAAACACTAGTCGAAACGCTTACCAAAATTCGGTAGAAACTATTAATCCAAAATGAGGGAATCACAAAACACAATGAGCAATGTAACACAAATCACAAGGATCGAACTTCGCGGAAAACGGATCGCGATTCACAAAACGCACGAAAAACACTCACGACGCGACGCGGCGCGGCACTCGACAACACTGTAGTGTCAAGACTGAATCTCGGTGCCGCGAGAAAGCGGCGTTGCCACGTCGAACACATTCTTGCCGAGGAGAAGTGGCAACACCGCTGATAATGGGGCCGCTCAAGACAGCGCCGGCGTGGTGACGAGAAACGGGATCTGCGCATGAGTACTGCGAGTACAGTGGATTATGGGAACTAGGGTGGATCTTCAGCACGCTGCTATGCTACTACTGTTGGAATGATGGATAGCGGTAGTCAGTTCATGAAGTTGCTTTCGTATTTGTTCAAACTAAACTGGATAACAAGGAAATATTTTATAGCAAATTGTAATTTTATTATTTTGCAGAGGGATTTCAAACGTTCAATAAACAATACTGTACTCTTGAATTGCATACGGAATTGGTATGTTGAAAATACAGCTTCAAAGATGAAGATGTGACTAATTATCGTTCCTTACATACACACAAGTACAACCTTACAAGGTGGAACCTAAAGGGGAAAATGGTTTATGAAAAAGACCACCGAATTTCAAAATTGGGATAGTAAAAAAGCCCTACTAGGTATATTGTTACAAAAGTTTGTATGATCCTATATTATAAAAAAGCGTGTGTACAGGCAAACTTTTATTTTTGTTTTATTTTTTTTATTGATGGGTTATTTGGCCACTAGAAATCGATTGGAATTGGTCCCTTGAAAGTTCCCATGCTATCGGCAACACCTTTTTGTAGCGGTAGTTACCAAAAACAACTGTTACAGGTTATTTTTATTGTCATCATTTGATTTGACAAAAACAAAAATAACTGTATCAGTTCAGTAAATAGTTGCATCACAAATAATGCATCTTCCAAATTTTACAAATAAAAGAACCTGAAGTAACTATAAAAATATGATAATGTGTTTGATTAACTGTCTTAAAAAAACTTCTCCAGCATGTTTGTTTGAAAAGGTTTCCATTTAAAGATACATTATTGAAATACCCCTTTTCACGAGTTAAATCACTGCCCAGTACTAAAAATACATTTTTTTTAAATTAAATTATTGATAAGAAAAGTTATTTGTTTCTGGCTTATTAGTTATTTGTATCTTGACTGATCTGGCATCTGGTCACTCACATGAAACCAGTCAATAATTAGTCATTGAGACCGCAAATAGTTACAGTGCGAACACATGGTTACGTGTTAGTGTTGATTATATGGACTTTATGTAACCGTTAATTAGTTTACCAGACTTACACTTGATTACACATTTAGTCTCGCAAGGCGTGAGGATGGAAATGAAACTGTCTAATTGAGGAAATGAAACAATTACAAGTATTTCAGAGGAGGTTTGTCTATTTTTTGTGAAAGTAAAATAGAAAGTCTTAGACTCATACAGTTTATAATAGTTTAATAATTATTGTTTTTGTTTAAAAATCAAAAAGTAAGTAAAAGGAATGACAAACTAGAAATTACTTTCCTTAACAATAAATTTTATAGCCCCTATATTTTGTATGACAAATAGTTTTTCTTACTGAACAAAAAAAAGTTTTTCTGCAGAGAACATCAACAAAATGATGCTGACTAGTTTCCTTACCAAACACATTACCAACACTTTGAACATGTCAAAATATCCAAACAAAAATTATTATAATTCAAACAAATCAAATCTTTTTAATCATATACATCATCTTTTTAATCGTTTGTAAAGTTGAGTTTTTTAGATCCTCAAAGAATTAGAGGACATTTTCCATTAATGATCAGTAAAATACAGATTCTATTATTGCAAAACTTTCAGTCCAATTTTCATTTCCAAATTCACTACTAATTGATGTTAAAATGGCTACAACAATCCTCTAATTAGCAAATTGATAGGAAAAGTATTTTGCAAAAGCAACATTTTTTCTAATATGGATTAAATTATGCCAAATTGATTATTGACAGAACAACAGAAGATGGAAAGTGAATCACCCAGGGAATAGAATATTTTATTAACTCGTAATACCGTACTACATATTCTTATATTAATTATATTAAAAAATATGTAGTACACTCTTTCGAAAAACACTCCCCAACATATATTTGGTAGAGTTTTACAACAGATCAGACATAGTGATCATGTTAATAAAATAATTCCAGAATACATAAACATAAAGATCTGATCTGAGACAGTTCCAAAACAACAAAAGACTTTGCAAAGATATGGTTGAGACAAAAAAGGATAGGTAAGGTGACAAGTTGACCTCATCTGCTCAGTTAGCCGACTGAGACCAATCATATCGCCCACCGGACAGGAAACCTTTTTGCCAAAGGCTCATTGTGGGAAGAAGTTAGCCGACTGGGAAATCGATTCCACCTTGTGGTTTTTACTCAGGGTCATCAAAGCGTACTACTTTTAAAAACTTCAAGTAATAAGGATTAGGCTATATAGTTTAGTTCCATTTAGTCAAAATAATTTAGGAAAATGCCTGTAAATAAAGTGACAACATAAACCTGTACTAAACAATTATATTAATCAATTTAATCTTCCTCACTTGCCTTCAATCACTTTTGTAATGCATCTTATTGTGTGTACCATGAAATTATTACCTGCCAATACAAAAACATTTTCTTTATCATTATTTTCTCTGGCTTTAATCATAGATAAAACATACTCCCCTTTAATTTAATACTATGGCAAAGTAAAAATTACACTGAAATAAAACATTATCTGAAATGAAAAAGTATACTTTAATTGCAATAAATATCAAACAACATATGTCTAAATATCTACAAATAAAAACATTATTTAAAAAAGTATTGGGTAAAATCAATTGACTGTACCCATGTCACTGTGAAGCATCAATAGTCAATGATTCAAACAGAACTAATATCATTAAGTCAGCTGTACATTCTTTGTTGACTGTTTACAAATGGAAAATAACCTTTAAACATGTTTATTTTGAAGCATATCTTATTATATTTAATTAATCTGAAATTATTTGTTATATATATAGTTTAAATAATAGAATACAACAATTCTACTGAAAATGACCAAAATTATAATACAGAGTTTGTTTGTTTATAATGAGTAATTTCAACTCTAGGTTTCAAATTTTGGAAAAGATAGGAGAAGGGACTTTTGCAGAGGTTTTCAAATGTAGTGAAACCAGCACTGGCCAAGGATTTGCGGTAAAAAGACTCAAGAAGGATTACCACTCTTTTAGAGAAGCTCACAGACTTTCTGAAATAGCGGTGCTCCGTAGTTTGCCATCCCATCCCAATGTGCTCACTTTGGTGGAGGATATATTTGATCCTGGAATAGGAAAGCTCTACATGATTTTCGAGCTGATGGAGATGAACCTTTACGACCTCATTCATCAAAGAAAACGATCCATGTCTGAAGCGAAAGTGAAACATCTCTTCTACCAGATTCTAAAAGGAGTTGATCACCTTCACTCTCATGGCGTGTTTCACAGAGATATCAAACCAGAAAACATATTGATCAAGAAGTCAAATGTAAAGATAGCTGACTTGGGTTCCGTTCGGTGTATTTGTAGTCCGCAGCCGTATACAGATTATATTTCTACGAGATGGTATAGAAGTCCTGAGTGCATTTTAGGTAATGGAACTTATGGAGAGAAAATGGACATTTGGGCTTGTGGTTGTGTGTTTTATGAACTATTCCAACAAAAGCCACTTTTTCCCGGAGAAGATGAAATCGACCAGTTGAACACCATTCACAAAGTGACTGGAACTCCTTCTCCCAGAGTTCTGTTGAAAATGCGACACCCACAATCAAGAGTTGCACAGGTTAAGTTCCCTGCATTACAAGGTATCAACTTCAAATGTTTATTACCTTTTACGACAGAAACTGCGAGAGATTTACTTAAAAAAATGCTAACTTACGATCCTGACATTCGTTCTAACGTTCACAGGCTTGTAGATCACAAATATTTTTGCGAGTTCAGAGAGAAAGAATATAAAAAGCAACTAGCAGAGCTGAATCCGTACGTTCCGAAGCCTTACAGTATACAACAACTAAATAAGTTTAATGTTAAAACAAAACCTAGATTCAATATAATGAATGTATCATCATCTAAGAAGCCAGGAAAATTAGTAACTAGTTCTTGGGGTCCAGAGACAACGGCAAAAACAATATCTGCAACTCAGAGTAAAAGTAAACCTAACAACCTGCAGTTACTTCCCAAGAGAAGACTATTGGACCGTCCTCAAATCCAGCAGAAACGTAATGATCAGACTGAAGTAGTTAATTCAACAAAAATACCAATAAAGGTTCCAGACATAAAGTCTAAAACTATTGGAACTCTTCCCCCCATAGGTGGAAATAAAGCAGGGACCCAAAGCAAAAGTATTGCCATTAACATTTGTAAACCTTACAATATACATTTTCTGCCACAAATAAAAGAAAAGTAAATTTAATGACTTAAATTATTATATCAGTTAATAGGTATTTTTTCTACCAATTGATTGAGGTACAGTAAATAAAACTTGTGTACCTTCTTCTAGATCGTCCCTTGTAAACCCTCTTGTTCCATAGAGAATTTATTGTGCTTCCATTAACAAACAACAACAACAACAAACATCAAAACAATACACAGCATACTTTGTAGTAATGTGAGAATTGCCTCTTATAATGTTAAGCTGTTTTTCCAGTTCTATGGTAAAATCTCCTACACAACACTAAGAACAGAGTGTCAAATGAATGAAAATAATTTATATTTTCCTACAGTTAACTTCAAACTACCAAATAAACTAAGCAGTATAATTGAAAAAGTTTCCTTACTTTAAACAAAAAAGGTATTTTATAAATGTAAACTAGTACAATACTATATTTAATGGTCAAGTATTGCGAAATTCTGATCTGAGGAAGTTTAAAAACACTTCCAAAGCATCAAGGGCCCAAATATCTCAAATCAGAAATTAAATATTTCAGAAAACATTGAAATACTTTAACACTACCGGTATACAGTATACCAATATTATTTCAACTTAAAAAAAACTGAACATAATCTAAAACTTGTGGATGGTATTAGTGACAAGTTTAAAGTAGTGTGCACACTTCAAATAAGCAAGAATTCAGTCAAACTAATGTATAACCAAACCTTGACATAATCCAAGGCTATAATATTGGACATAGAGAGGTGTGTGGGGAGTGGAAGGGGTACATAGAGTCCCTGAGCTAGCTCAGTGGGGCAAGAGGTCATCGGACTGTCAACTTTCTATGTGACTTTCTTCCACATAGTACATTCTACAAACACACGTGGAATGTCCTGTCTATGGTTTTGATTAAATGCCACTTACACTGTTCCTCATTTACAGTGCAACTTTCACTCCACAAGTCGACCTAACAACTCATTAGAGAGAGGTTTGATGAGTTCCCACGTTAGGTAAAAACAAGGAAACGATGTTTTGCAAAGTTACTTCTACCTTCTACTATTTGAATGTTGTAGAAGGTTTTACTGTACTAAAATATTTAAGATCTAAAAGAACTGTGGTAGTATACTTACAGTCTCTTAAATGTAATCTACTTGGGATGTAAATAGGCCTTATGTTAATATTCTGTAGAGGACTTTTTTCAGTCTCATTCAAATCTGGTTGTACTTGTGCTCTAAGTATACTTTTAACCTAAAATCATTCAGATTGTTCACGACACCAACAAACGCTGGTGTGTAATTAAAAGCAGTGTTGTATAGGTATAGTTAATTAGTTATTGACTAGGACCACCTGGTCAAAATTTGGAACACACAGATTTTGGTCTATACAGTTCAACTGTTGGCAACACATTGATAGTTGAAATTAAGCCTTTTAGATTCATACTTAAGTTATTTATTCTTAGCGGAAAGGATTTGCATTTCCAGGAAATGTGAAATATGTTGAACTACTACGCTTACACACACCTAAATGATTACTATACGCCTACATGTAAATCGGACTTCTATAATATTCAAAGTGTATATAGAAAACTGTAAAATAATTCCTATACTAGAGGTTTTTGCGGCAGGTTTAAAGGACTTGTAGCAATGCACAGGTTTAACTATTAGTGGATAATACAGAGTGGTCATAAATTGTTGGACACATTTAAGATTGAATAAATAAATAACCAAACAACTTAGAAATATGGGAATGGTTTCACTAAATAGCAAACTTAAAGCAGTTTTATCCACTAACTGCCAAAAATATAATTATACAAAGTTCAGTAACTATAGAAAGTCATTTTAAAAAGTCCGTAAAAATCACCTCAACTGTTATTGGTAAGTTATGTTTTTTTCTGAGGTGAGGACCTTTTAGACTACATGTTAAACACTTCCCGGTCGTTGAAAATACCTGTAGGGTACCACCATTTTATAGAATTGTTACTTGGAGAATTACGGCCATACTCTAAATGGAGCTTTCTTCAAAATGTTAGGCCTATTACAGATCTGCTTTCATGAAACCAAAGGACACAATTTGCTTTTACTTTCACACTAGTCATTTTGATACTACGGTTAGTTTGTTTGATTCGTCAAAAGTCATACTCAGTTGGTCTCGAAAGGTCCATTGTTGGCCAGCTGACTATGACACAACATAAGTCATTGAGGGGAAAACATAACTTAAAATCACATTTTAGGTGATTTTGTAAAAAATTACACATGTGGTGCCACTAAACTGTCTAACACAATAACCATGTGTTCTGTATTTACTTTAATCATTTGTTTATTTTTTTGTTGTCCTAGCAACCTAGGTAACAACAGTTTTAACAACAGTTTTTCTGATTTGAATCTAGTGGATTACACTACTTAACTATTCTCTGTAAATTAAATGACCTTTTACTAGAATGATTTGTTTTAGTGCGTCTATCCGCTAGAAATGGTGACCCCGACTAACAAGTAAATTATTTCAAACTAAATTGATGTTTTTCCTACACTAAATTTCAACCTTCTACCAAAACTTCATTTATTTTTCACCTTTCTCCAAATTATCGTTTTACGCCATGGACCAAGAACTTTTGGAGCGCCTAGCTCAATTAGAGAGTGAGAATGCCAACCTACAAAGACAACTTCAAGATTTGAATGGAAGACAAGAACAAAATCACATTTCTGTACATCCTCAAGAAGCCAACCTACCTGATCTTCCACCAGTTCTACCACAGCATCAGCCAGATCATACAGCCCATTCCGACGAACGACATGAAGATCATCACATCCACCGGGTAAGCATAAAACTTCCACCATTCTGGAAAGAGAAACCAAGGCTCTGGTTTGCCCAAGTTGAGGCTCAGTTTACACTGGCTCACATCACGAGTGAAACAACTAAATACTCGTATGTAATTTCACATCTTGATGAGCGCTATGCTAATGAAGTGGAGGATCTTATAATAGATCCACCTGTTGAAACTCCTTACTCTACGCTTAAGTCTGAAATAATCAGACGGTTGTCTCTATCTGAGGAGCAACGCATTCGTCAGCTATTGATGGAGGAGGAACTAGGTGACAAAACTCCTTCTCAGTTCCTACGCCACCTTCGATCACTAGTAGGTTCGACCACAATCCAAGATAGTTTACTGAAAACTATTTGGATGCAGAGACTTCCTGCTCATATACAAAGTATTTTGCAAGTCCAAACAAGTGCCCAAACTGACACACTTGCAATTACTGCCGACAAAATTCTAGCAGTCCAACCTAACGCATCTTTTTGCCATTCTCTCACTAGTATGCCTACATCTTTGAATGCCGTTAATTCACCAAATCCTAAATCTTCATTTTCTGATGACCCAAAATTAACTGAAGTTTTATCAAAATTATCTGCTTTGGAGTTGCAAATGAAAAATATGCGTAAAGATGTTGATTCCCTACGTGACAGGCGACCTAGGTCACGTCAGAGGAGTTTGTCTAGTAGTCGTTATCACGCAGGTAGCTCCTCTGACACTACAGAGCAAACCAATCTATGCTGGTACCACAAGCGTTTTGGCTATCAAGCTGAGAAGTGCATTCCACCATGTAATTTCACTTCTCCGACAAACTCCAAAGGCAGCCAGTGATGGCGTCAGCTGACTGCCAAGCTGGAGGGCGCCGCCTACAAATCATCGACCGGACTACCAATACAAAATTTTTAATTGACACTGGATCTGACATATGCTGTCTCCCTAAATCATTTGTTTGTAAGAACCAAAAGCGTATTGAATATGAACTTCGTGCAGCAAACAACTCTGCCATTCACACCTACGGTATGATGACATTAACATTAAACTTAGGGCTGAGACGAGCTTTTACATGGAATTTTGTCATTGCTGATGTTAATACAGCGATTATAGGCTCTGACTTTTTAGCACACTTTGGATTGCTTCCTGACTGTCGTAATCAACGGTTGATTGACAGTGTAACAAACCTTTCTGTTCTTTGTCAATGTACCTCAATCCCTCATTTCAGCATCAAAACTATCACACCCAATTCTTCAACTTCATCAATACTGGCAGAATTTCCCATGATTACCCGACCCTCTGGTACACCAAGAAAAGTGCTCCATTCAACCTTGCATTTCATCAAAACGACCCCTGGCCCCCCAGTTTCATCTCGTCCACGTCGACTCGCTCCTGATCGGCTTGTTATAGCCAAAGCCGAGTTTGATGCCATGCTCACCGATGGTACTGCACGTCGATCTGATGGACCTTGGTCATCACCCCTTCACATGGTCCCTAAGAAACCTGATGGATGGCGCCCCTGTGGAGACTACCGTGCTCTCAACGCTAGGACTATTCCTGACAGATATCCTGTTAGACATATCCACGATTTCACCCATTCTCTCAGAGGTTGCAAGTATTTCTCTGTGATCGACCTAGTGAAGGCCTACACACAAATCCCTGTCAACCCTGAAGACATCCCGAAGACAGCCATTACAACCCCCTTTGGATTGTTTGAATTCCCCTTCATGTCCTTTGGCCTCCGCAACGCAGGACAAACTTTTCAGCGTTTCATCGATGAAGTAGTTTTTGGTTTAGACTTCTGCTTTCCTTATATAGATGACGTCTTAGTTTTCTCTAAGGATGAGACTGAACATGAAGCCCATCTACGAACTCTATTCAATCGGTTTTCTGATTATGGCATACTCGTTAACGTAAATAAGACTGTTTTGAAAGCTCCAAAGGTTACCTTCCTAGGATATGAGGTATCATCTGCTGGTACTCGACCACTTCCTGAACGTGTTGAGGCTCTGCAACAATTCACCCGTCCCTCTACTGCAAAAGGTTTGCGTCGTTTTCTCGGCATGTTGAATTTCTACCGCAGATTCATTCCTTCAGCAGCCAAGCAACAAGCAGCTCTCCATGATGCCCTCTCATCTCTACGTGGAAACCAACCTGTAAATTGGACTCCTGAATTGGATGCTGCATTCTTATCCTGCAAAGAACATCTCTCCAATGCTACCTTGCTTGTTCACCCTGACCACAAGGCCCCTCTCGCATTGTTCTGTGATGCCTCGAGTACCCATGTAGGAGCTGCTCTCCAGCAGATGGTTGACAATAAAACATGGGAACCTCTCTCTTTCTTTTCACAGAAACTGACACCAAAACAATCCCTTTGGCCAGCCTATTACCGTGAGCTTTTCGCTGTATATGCCGCCATTCGTCACTTTCGTCACTACCTTGAGGCAAATCATTGCATAGTTTTCACAGACCACAAGCCAATAACATTTGCCTTCAGTCAAAAACGTGAAAAACTACCTCCTGTTCAGCAAAACCAACTAACATTCATTTCACAATTCACTACAGACATAAGACATGTTTCTGGATCGGCCAACCTAGTAGCTGACGCATTTTCTCGTGTAGATTCATTGTCAACCACGGCTCCCAGCATTGTAGATGCCAAAACTTTGGCACATCATCAAGACTCTGACCCTGAGCTACAAGAGATCCTTAAGGGAGAGACATCTCTTAATTTGAAGCTTGTCAAAATTCCTGGAACAGACCTTGATGTATACTGTGACACAACAACTTCAGTACAACGACCCTTTGTCCCTGAGCCCCTTAGACGCTCAGTTTTTAATTCTATACACAATCTAAGTCACCCTGGCATCAAAGCTTCGGCAAAACTTGTTTCTAATCGCTTTGTTTGGCCCCGAATTCAACAAGACTGTCGAAACTGGGCCCGAGCCTGTGAGAAATGTCAACGTGCTAAGATCTCCCGTCATGTATTTACACCCCATGGATCGTTTTCACTCCCATCATCAAGATTTGATCATGTTCACATTGACATCATTGGACCACTTCCACCATCCGGACCATACAAATATTGCCTAACAGCTATCGACCGCTACACCAGATGGCCAGAAGTTCATCCATTGAAAACCATCACCGCAGAAGAAGTAGCTGAGGCTCTGGTGATGTGCTGGTTTTCCCGTTACGGCTCACCCTTGCGCATCACAACTGATCAAGGACGCCAATTTGAGTCAGCATTATTTCGTGCCCTTGGAAAGACCTTCGGTGTAGAGCGAATCAGAACTTGCGGCTATCACCCTTGTGCTAATGGTTTAGTCGAGAGATTCCATCGGCAGTTAAAGGCAGCTCTCATGTGCCACAATGATTCAACATGGCTTGAAGCACTTCCCATCGTACTACTCGGCATTCGCAGCGCATATCGTGAAGACCTTCAGGCATCTACTGCCGAATTAGTTTTTGGCCACCAACTCCGTCTACCTGGAGAACTTCTAGACCTCCCTCAAGACACAACTCGTGAGGAGGACCCGGCTGACTATGTAGTTCGCTTACGTCGACACATGTCAAATTTCAGACCTGTGCCCACATCTTGGCATGATAAACCAAAGTCCTTCGTTTTTCAGGAGTTAAAACGGTGTACTCACATATTTTTGCGAGATGACTCTGTTAGACGATCACTACAACCACCTTATACTGGACCGTTTCCCGTGGTATCTCGTGATGATAAAACTATGACTATAATCCATCGTGGTAAACGTGTGAAGGTGACGTTGGACAGAGTAAAGCCCGCGTATCTATTGCAAGATCTTACTCCTTCAACACATACACCCATCCATAATAAACATTCCAGAAATCCACCCTCCACAGTGTTCCCACTCAAGACCCTACTCTCAAGCCAACCCAAGCCTTACGTGACCCGATCTGGTCGTACTGTGAAATTTAAAGTGCCCGGTCTTCCAGACTCCGCAGGGGGCTAATGTGGTGCCACTAAACTGTCTAACACAATAACCATGTGTTCTGTATTTACTTTAATCATTTGTTTATTTTTTTGTTGTCCTAGCAACCTAGGTAACAACAGTTTTAACAACAGTTTTTCTGATTTGAATCTAGTGGATTACACTACTTAACTATTCTCTGTAAATTAAATGACCTTTTACTAGAATGATTTGTTTTAGTGCGTCTATCCGCTAGACACACATTTTAAAAATTACAACATTTTAAGTGATTCAGTAATTATAAAAATTGGTTATAAAAAGTCTGTAGACTTTATATTTACGGACATTTTTATAATTTTGTTAGCACTTAAAACTGCTGATATAAAACTGCTTTAAATTTGCTATTTAATGAAACAATTCCCATGTTTCTAAGTTGTTTGGTTATTTAGTTATTTAATCTTAAAGTGTGTTCAATAATTTATGACCACCCTGTATATTTTCAAGATGTAGTTAACTGTTCTAAAATATAAAAACATCACTTTATTATCAAAAGATTCTTTTTGTATTGCTACATTCGACACAAACAGCTGTTAACCTTCCGCTCATACAGTTCTGTGACCATCTTGTAACCTGAGCAGTAAGGTTTACCAGGAGGAATGTAGACAGTTACACTACCCGCTGCCTGCTACCTGCTGTCCAGTGAATGTACAGTTAACTGGGCAGTTCCAGTCCCCGATCTGACCGTAACGTTATGTAAGCTTCCTCTGTATGTTAATGGATCATTCATGGTTTCAATTTAATATGACAATTCCTCCACAACTAGTTTTCAGTTCTGCTTCTGTAGGCGTAAGTGTTCACTTTATATGCAGAGTGATTCATGTTATTATGATCCAGCATTAGTTTTAGACAATATATAACGCAAATAAACAAACAATATTAACAATTGTAACTGTACTCTAAAAATAGTGAAAAAATTCCCTGGGATAAGAATTTAAGGTGTATCCTGATAGAAAAGTACTTACATAATGAAAAAGATAACATCTACTGTTTATATTGTTTTAGATTACCTTTGCTGTTGTAGCCTGTAGTCAAATCAAATCAAATCAATTTATTCATCACAAAAATTCATAATACAGAGGCTGAATATCAGCAATGAATGAAATGAAAAATCATTTATTTACACAGGCAAAGTTAGGGCCAATGTGACAATGGGATGAATGTGTGACATGTCAGTACAAATCATGCATTATAAATATTTTACACATAATAAATATATACAAATATTAAGTTGACAGGATAAAAATGAATTCATGTCATAAGGACAAAGTGCAATCAGTTTTTCTGAAAGTTTCTTTTTAAAATTATTAAGGCTCAAAGACTGTTCTAAAATAAAAGGACAATTAATTTGTTGTAGACTTGTATGCATTGATAATAGGGTCCATTGTGAAACAAAGCTAACCTGTGGCTTGGAATTTCCAAAAGTTGTTTGTGTCTAGTTTCATAACTATGAGTTTTTTTACAGTTTTCAAATAAATCAATGTCGTTTTTAATGAAAAGTGCCAAGTGTAAAATATAAAGAGCAAGAAGGGTCAAAAGTTTGAATTTTTTAAACTGGATCTACATGATTTTCTTGAGCTGATGCCAGCAATGACTCTGATGGCCTTTTATTGTTGTTTAAAGATATATTTGCTAGAAGGTGAATTTGCCCAGCACAACAAACTGTAAGACAAAATTGATAAGAAATAACCATGGTCCAACCAGTTAGGTAAGTTAGGTTTATTTAAATTAAGGTTTAGGTATCTTACCTAAACTACAGGCTATAATGACCCAGGTAACCTAATATAATTCTAGTTCTCAAAACTGGGATGAAAAATAAAACTTATATTTTTGTTTATAAATATGAAAATGTAATTTAAAGGGTAGATAAGTTTGACTTGTGCAATAAAAATAACAATCCAAGATAAAATATACAAACTATGACCAAGGAGAGTTTGGATGGTAAATATTTATAATATTTCAGTCTATAAATATCCAATGAAGGTTTTATACCTATTCTTAACAACAAATATGTATGAACATGTCATGAAATGCTATACTATGAACATTGTTTTTGTAAGAAATTTCAGAATATAACAACAATGTAGATATGATCTTAAGTAAATTGTATTTTGACTGATTTTTATTGATTCATCTGTCCATAACTGCTCATTTTAAGAATAGTGATTACCACACTTTAGTTCACAGTTTTCCTTTTTACATAAAACCCCTAATTTAAATATATTGGTTCAAAACCAAAGATATTCTCGAAAACTTAGTCAGTATGGGGAAAAATTAAATCCTTAACGTTGTTGTGGTTTTATTGAACTAGGCTGTGTAATTTTCCATCCTGGGTGTTGTACACAGAAACACAAACAAATAGATATTGTGATAATACTTGTTCAGCTTTCTTGGACCATAAATTGATAAAATAACCGAAAAACTTTACACTGTGTGTCTCTACTCATGGCATATCAACAATGTTTTCAATAGTTTACAAATCAACCAATTTAACAACCTTCACCTTGGCGTATAGTTATGAGCTGAAGTCAGTTGGTGATGATTAAGTAGCCACAACAGTGAGATGGGACGGACAAGGACGGACCCTCACCTTGCATACCCCACATTCCAGTGGTCTAGCCCAGGGGCGCAGTATCACTGACACACTCACAATGTAAACAGTGTTGTCATGTTTCAGTTTTTTTAGGTCATTTTTGTATTATAATCTAATAATACAAAAGTTACAAATACTACAAAAAGTTTGTATTATTTGATTACTATGCCACCTTGCTGTTGTGGCTACTTCATCACCAACTGACTTCAGCTTAACTGTACGCCAAGGTTGTTAAATTGGTCAATATATACAAGATTGAAAACATTGTTGATTCGTCAAAAATAGAAAAACACAAGTGTTGTGAAGTTTTTGGGTAGTAGGTTTCTATTTACAACATTTTTTATGCTGGTTCTAGTAAATATCAATTTTTAGCACTTTTTATCACAGAAGGTAAAATAATATTTTCAAGTTTGAGTTAACTAACAAATCATTTTAGTTTAAATTAAAAAATACATTTTAGTTTAAATGAAAAAATTTAAAATGATTTATTAATTTAAACAAATAAATTCTTCAAACATATTTCAATTTCTTTCATGATGATAGGTAGGAAGCAGATGGTAATAATCCCTTCCAGTAAAATGATTATGAGAAAGAGTAATTTCCTCTTTGTAATTGAAAAAACAATGGTCAATTATACAATTAGCGACCTGTCAGTTTAATTGGTTGTGTGAAAGTCTTGGTTTGACCAATTAACAAGTTATATAATTAATTGTCTTCAATATAACCAATAATCAATACCCAATTAACACATTTTCCCACTTGTGGCCTTCCTTCAACTTGTAAAGGAATAAATCTTAAACTCAATGATCATGATTCTGTTCTCAGAATACTAAAATACTAAAATACTAACCAAGAAATTTCACTGATTAAGCATGAACAAAACTTTTAAGTTTTTATTAAGAAAGGAATTAAATATTTCTTAACTCTTCCAAAATCTCTTCACTGTGAGGTAATTAGTCCAAGACCCAAGAGTAATTACTTGACTTTATGTCACAAACAAGTTGTATACAGAATACAAAATTGTTGTACAAAATACAGAACTTCGCGAGTCAAATTGTTAATAACCAGTTATTATTGTGAGTATCATTAGGAAGTAATAATGTAAAATATTAAAAATATATAGTAAAAAGTCAAGTAAAGTCAATGATATATTTTCACATAAACGTTTACTATTGTACCAGCATAGCTGGATAAACAGGTGAAATTGTAAAATTCAATTAAAAATAAACTTAAAACTAGATAAAAGAAGGTTTACAAAAGCAATTTGATGTGAATTAAATTCAGTTTGTTAGATTATAATAACAAAATGTATAAAAGTATTGCAGATTACCAAGGATATTTAAAACCGCGCATATTTCCTGCATCAAACATTCCGATCTGCTTTACTTGACATTTTCCAACACAAGGAAGTGGGTTTGTTATGTAAATTGACTGATATTGGTCAGATCACAGTCCTGTGATCTGAACTGAACAACCACAGCAACGTGAAATGCTCACTTTCACTGTTAGATAAAACTATTGGACAAACGTGATGATCCGTGACCTCACTTTCTAAGCGTTCACTTCTACGACATGTGTGAGAAAATCGCATACTACTGGATAAACTTTCATTTGTAGCTGTTGATGAGTCAGTCAAACCAGAAAACCAAAAGTTACTGTGAATTAATTTTAGAAACTTTAAATATGACTTTTCATTGTATTGTTAAACCTGAATTGGTTCCGCTTGAGCTTTTTGATGTTTACAAAATAAAAAAATAAAAAATTATTTTCAGCTGAATATTTCAGAGCATTTTAAGAGCAGCTAATGAACGAGTGTAGTGGTCAATAGACTAGTTTAAAAGTGTGCGTAAAAAAGCCCTGTAAACTAACCTTGTATAATCAAGCCTTTTGGATGATACATTTATTAGCAAGTATGATCCATCTTTTGTATCTGTACATACTCTGAAAAATAATTTAAGAATAATCACATAAAATACCTCACTTTTTATTTCGAAAGGCTTGTACATGGTAAGTTATTCAACAGTGTTCCTCCTACTTAGATAGTAAAATGAGTGAACCTCGAAGGTGCCATTCAAAATTCGTCAACAAAATATTGAAAGATGTTGTTTGGGCAATGTTAAATGAAAATAAAATTGTAGGTAAGAAATCTGCTGATTGCTAATTTCGGAAAATGGCTAATCTCAATATCAAGTAATTAAAAATTGATTGGATTAATTGATTGGATTTAATTTACCAATATTGCCAATATAACATCATTCAGAGTATTTTCACACCAATAGAAACTCAATCAATAAATAACAATGAGAAAGTGAATCTCAACAGAAGTCAGGGCGGTTAGGTACCAGAGAGCAGAGAAATCAGACAATTATTGAGGATCAAACAAGTTTTACGGTTGGCAATCAGCTTTCTACATCTTGAACGTTGGTATTCCTGGAGTCAGCTGTTGAAAGTGGATTAGCTGTGACACTAGTGTCGTCTGCTACTCTCTCAACCCCAGGGCTTGCTCAGCATTTCACTACAAGTGCCATTAAATCTGAAGAAGTCACTTTTTCTTCAGAGAAAGTTGTTGAGTAAAAAAGAAACTTTGAATTGTTTCTGAGGAAATAATTATAGTTTCAGGTTTATTTTTAAAATTTGAATAGATTTTTCATACTTTTATTCTATCATATATTTTTAACTGTTTTTCAATGACCTTGATTGACTAAAAAAAGTAAAGAGTCTACCATTTTGACCATGTCTGTTGTTGTTGTAGTGTAAACTCCTTGTTTGGATGTTGTGAAAAGTCATATGAATATTTCTACGGAAAACAAATTAATAAAATTATTTGTTTAACCTCAATGAACAAATATTTTTTCTAAATATAAATTTGTTTAAAATTGTTATGTGTGCAGCTGGTGAACGACATTGGATCCCATTTAAAATGAGAGAAGCCTCGTAGAGGACAAGCAAGATACAAACTGATGTGATGATTATTATGGTTCAAAATTTAATGCAGATTATTTTAATAGCCACAAAATATGTATTTTCATATCACCTGAGTTTTTTATTTGCAAAAATTTAAAGGTTTTACAAAAAAAATCTTTGAAATTTGGTATTTTTTAAATTTAAAGCTGTCTTGTTTAAACTAAACAATATTTAAATGATACAAAAGTTGTTGTTATGTTGAAGTAAATTTAATGAGGAAGCTATTAAAACAAACCGCAGATTTTTAAAAGGCTCAGTTGTCGAACTATATCCATTTTACTAAACCTTACATAAATCCAATATGGCGGCTTTCCGCCACTTCGATTTTTAGTATGATGTTGTGGACCCCTTTGTTGACAAAATCCCATATATTTTATTTCTGTTGCTTTAAGTTTGATGTTGGGCAGTATTTTTACTAGCCTATTAGGGCCCTTTCACACGAGGCCACTGGTGGCGGCCACCAGTTACCGCCTGGGTAACTGCAGTGGATGGTACAGGCAACTGACAAGCCCCTCCACTACAGCCACTGTACAATGGTAGTTGAAAAAATGCAGTCGAACAATGAACATCTTCTCACGTTGATAATATAGAAAAGAAGGCGAAGACACAGGCGTACTATCCCACATTGCTGGGTACTTTTCAATGTCGCAAATTAGATCTTCAGTATTCACGTTACCTCTTATTCTATTCTTCTTCCTTTGTCTTCTTCTTTTTCAGCAACGTCCTCTTTATTTTTCTGATAACTCATTTTTACAAACAAACAATTCAACACGAAAAATTCACTAATTTTTGGCTTTAATCGCTTCGTTAACCGTATATCCGTAATTTTGTAATTTTTACATAAACATTTTTATCTTTGAATTCTTTCAACCGATCTTTATGAAACTTGGTATGTATGTTATGGTCGGAGAGACCCATGTTAGAAAAGAAATTCATCTTAATTCAACTTGAAATTTCAAAATTGCAGCCATTTAAAATTTTAAAACTTAAATTACTAAAAATGGCTGATTTTATGAAAAACTGTCAAGAACACTATTATTTAGCAATTTTAATTCCCTATCAAACGATACCAAGGTACCTAACGATTTTTAGGTAAATGGGGCAAACCTGACTAGTTTAACCTTATTCTACCCCATATTACAACTAAAACTCGTAATATTTGAGTTATTTCTAATTTGATTATTTTGTACTTGAAATTGATTGATAGGGAATTAAAATTGTTAAATAAAAGTTGTCTTGGCCTTTTCTCATAAAATCAGCCATTTTTTTTAAATTTATGTTTAAAAAAATCAAATGGCCGCCATTTAGAAATTTTACGACGCATTCCTTTTCTAACACGGGCCTCTTCTACCTTAACATACATAACAAGTTTCATAAAGATCAGTTGAAAGGATTCAATGATAAAAATGTTTATTTAAAAAATACAAAATGGCAGATAGGCTGGTTAACAACGTGATTTTTGAAAAAATGTTATTCCTGATTTTCTCTTTATTTTGGTTTGGACCAAAGAATCACTATTGTGTCCCCACCTTTTCTAAACACCCTATATAACTTAGTGGCAAGCACCGTGTATATACTTGTTGATTATTGAGAGAAGGTGGGAATGGACAGTTGGTTTGTAAAGCAGGTAAGGTTGTATATTTCTCAATTTCAAGCAAGATTACTTTTTCGAGCTTGAAAACCTTTCTATTTCCATCATCACAATTGTTTTTGCACTGGGAGAAAGAATACAAATAACTTCTGCGACGTTTCTCCTTTACAATTGATGTGTAACCATATTTAGAAACTTCTCCCTGAACTATACACAGGACTACTACACAACTATACACTGTATTTGAAAATCTAAAGCATGATTATTAATGTCAATATTTGGACTGTTCCCTAACCAAAGACATAAAAAATGCCAATGGTATAAATAAACACAAAAAATATCAGCCATTATACAGTATTATGGCTGCTATTGTTGCTAAATACCCTGTAATTGTTGGTTGTGTGAGTGTGAGGTTATGTCACTTAGTACATGGTTTCATGCTCTAATTTGATACAGTAAAAGAGGTGGTTTATCAAACTAAATAATAGTTTTTGTAAATATATATATTTTTGTGTATCTTCAATATTATAATTTTGTTAAAGTTTTTTGCAAGGGAACAGTCCAAAACTAACGTTGACCTTTTTGTTAAATTATTAATTAATTATAGATAGACAAATGGCATCTGGGTTCAGTAACAATCCCGCTTAGCATCAATCCCGGGACCTTCAGATGAGTGATGCGCGATTGCAAGATGTTACAATCAAAACGTTTTTATAGTGCAGGCGAGCACTATAATTATGCTCTGCAATACACAGCCTTATTTTTTATTTTTCCCTTAAAATGGTAGCAGAGCGTGGTAAGAAACAATTAATACAGTAGACTAGTATATGTTACAGATTCCATCAAGTTATCCATCACCTAAATATGATTTATTTTGTTCGCTAGCTGGACGCCTAAGTTTCATAGTCTTTTTTCTGATGATCTACAAGCATACATTGTCTGTTTTCTGATGACCTTCAAGCACTCATAAGCTACGTGACAGTTACACTCTACTGTTACTCACCAGGTACGGCCTCTCCGTTGAACTTCATCTCCACCAGATGACTAAGGGCCTCGTGGGGTACAAACGACGCCAAGAACCTCTGACTGCCGAGGTTACGTACAAAGCTGGTCACATGACCTCCGTTGACCAGAATCTCCAGATTACCTGAGCCAGCTCCTGACCCGTCAACTGTGGGAGTAAACCTCATGTTAGTCATGGAAGAAGACATCCCCTCTACAGTAAGCAGATGTAGCTGATTTTAAAATTTGAATACCATAGTTAAGCGAGTTACTCATAGAGTATGCTACAGACTAAAATTTTATTTTCCTTAAATTTTAGTTGTGATATGACATAAAAGATGCTAAAGTCTACGATAAGTTGTCCTTTTATTTTGGTTAGGTTGAAATGTTGGCATATTCAACAGAAATCAACAATTCGCATCCAGCATACTCTGTCAGTGGCTTTATAAATTTTATCATGGGAATATCTAGAGTTTTCCACGGTCAAAGATTTTGTTAACACACAACTTAACAAACTGCTATTGTAAGTAAAAATGTCCCAACATATATAGGTGTTTTCTTATGAAGAGAGAGTATTCTTGCTGTGTTGTTGGATACAAGTAGTTTGTCTCTAGATAGTAACCCTTGCGGTGGGCTGTAAACCACCGGGACAGGATATCACTGTACTTCTTAAAGCCATTGTTGATAAGAAGGGTCTGAACTCGGCCACTCATGCAAACAGGACGGGTATTCTACACTCTAACCACAAAACAAGTCTGGCTCCGATGATTGTAAATCATCTCAATGGGTTATGATGCGTTCAATAATTATCAAACGCAAAGAATGTTTAATTGTAAGAACTCAAAACAGTTGTTGTAACCTATTATAATATAGTACATAGGTATTCAGAGAGATTGACCTGGACTCTCCCTATAGTCAGAACCAGAACAGTTAATCAATCCAGATCAGGAGTAGGGGGATTGAACTTTACTCAAACATAAGTATTAAGTATGCATAACAACATGTAATTTGGTAAACATATAACAGATAACTCACTTTCAAACTCCACAGGCTGTCCCACAACTCCGTTAGGAATCCTTCCGACTTTTATGGCACAAGCGTCATAGGCATGGCTCCTGTGGATCAGATTTAGCACTACGTAAGTACTTATGATTGTCTAGTAAATATTCAAACAATTAGTTAATTAATGAGTTTTACCATACTGACTATATGAGAAAACAGTCTGCCATTAAGAAGTGATCCTATCTAGCTAACACGCTTGAGATCATCAGGGTGAAACTGTGTAACACAACGTCAGGGATGTTTCACTACGGAAATGTAATTATATGTGACCGTAAAAGCCTTATATCTAGTGTAAGTTATTGTATCTTACTAAACCGTGGTCCTCAGGGTGAATCGTTAACTCCCCATGACTGTGTAATCAATTAAGTGTGTCTGTAAAAGCTTTATGTCTAGGGTAAGTTATTGTCTCTTACCAACACTATCGTGATCCTCAGAGTAAAATCAAGTACCACCATGCCTGCAGGGTTTTCTACTCTAACATGCAATTAAGTGTAACTGTGGAAGCATTCTATCTAAAGTTACCTGAAGGGAGCTCCGATGACTCTCTGGTCCTTCACCTTGACGTCAATGGCGTGCTCTCCCACCTCCGTGACCGTGAAGTAAGCCACAGCTTGCTGACTGGACGACCTGGTCATCTTTACTGGCAACTGCTGCTTTGACGGAGCTGCATCAAACAAAAATATTCAGAAGTCATTCTACTAAATGTTCCCTTAACAAAAATGCTTATTTCAAAAAGCCTATTTATTTTTATCAATCTATTTACCGGCAGGGCAAAAGTGCATCAGTATTTAAATATAACAGGATACAAAAATGGTTTGTTACTTAAAATAGATATTGTTATTGAGTAACTATTAAATTAGAAGCTATGGTACATTTTATCCATCTTGATTAGGAAAAAAATATGATATTTTAGGAAATTTAAGTTCCAAAGCCAGTCTTCAAGTAAACAAATGCATGAACACAATAGGTTGAGACGAGTCGATTCTTTTTGCCGATTTCCCCCATGATCATCTAAACAGGGACCTTTGTATCAAAACTCTAAAGATGTACGGTAGCGGTAACCCTACACTATTGAGCCATAATTATATCTACAGTACTCTAGGTACAACTTTGTTTCACAGATATTTATCTTGAATCGAGGAATATTTTACATACAAGCATAGAGAAGTAAGGTACTACAGAGGAAACATTCAATGGTACACTTAAGTGGTGTCTAGCACTAGTCGCTGGTGTCTAGGACAAAGATCCGCACCGCTCATCTAGCCCTCATGTACTACAACGCTCATGGTGGAGAAAGACCCTGTGCCCTGTGCGATAGGAATTTTTACACAGTGCTCTCAATTCGGGCTCTTCCTCGCTCTTCACAAGTATATTTCCGGCACAACATACCAGAGCTGAAAGTGCACGCTCGTCCCATAAGCGTGTTTTTCCTCTGTACCTTACTTCTCTGTGATACAACACACTTAAGCATCTTTCCTCATTAATTAAGATGTTTGCCAAAACTTGACTGGAGACATTTGGTTTTGTTTATAGGATCAGTATCAATCCACTTTGTACTATTGATAGAATTAACAACTAGTTGTCAAAATAAAATGATACGTATGAAAATACACACCAGTAACTGTGACTATGATCTGAGACAGAGGGGCATCACTGTGTACATATAGAGTTGACGCTCTGTGTAGTGGCAACAGTTGTAGAGCATCACCTGTCACCTTCAAATCTGCAACATAATACAATATTTTGTATGATCGCCAAATTAAAGTATTAAAGTATTAATACAATAAAACATCAAACTCAATACACACCTGTCATATAAACTTTGCCCTTGTGAGACTTCAACCATAATACTGTAACTGTTACTTTATCATTTTTATTACAGAAAAGTATTATAGGACAAAAATAAAGTAGGGAAAAATAAAGAGGGAAACAAAACAAGTATTAGGAATTGGGCTGATGAGAGAATGGAGAAGGAACCCATTTTGGACCAGTTACTTCTCAGGTTTTTGACCTGAGTCACTATGTGACGCTGTGCTGCTCGAGTGCATTGGGTCGTCTGTGACAATTTTTTTAGTAATAAACCTTGATTCTCAATAACAGTAAAACAGTTTGATAATTCCTTTTGGTAAAAAGGTGAATATCACTAGCAATGACCGATTTTGAAAATTTGTTTGCTGTTGAAGAAGTCAACCACAACCACACAACTATATTGTAATGCTGCAGCAGACTGCATATTGGGATTCTATCCTGAATAAAACCACAGTGCACAAGTGGTTTTTAGACTTAAAAAATAGAAAAATAAGAAAATTCTGATAGTTGTGAGACTTGTGAGGACTTCAAACCTGATCAGCATTCTCCTCAATTGTAAGTAAAGCCGAATACGTACATGAACAAAATTAACACCCTTGTTAGTTAGTGAAGGAAGGTTCCTACTTGAATCATCCATCAGCTCTGTGAGATGATTGAAATATCATGGAGTTCAGTTCAAGGGATTTTATCTGAAGATTTTCATATGAAACGGGTTCCAGCAACATTTGTCTCTTGAGTTCTCATAAAGGAGCAATGAATGAAGAAATTCAGGATTTTTTTAGTTATATTAGCTTATCGCCTTAATGAGGACCATGATTTATTATAAGGTGATTACTGAAAATGAGTTATGGATTGAAGACAAAGTGGTAATCAAGCCACCAGAGACGCATGACTCTTCCAGTAAAAAAAGCCTCACCAAGTAAAATCAAACATAAAAAGATATATGTCATATGTTTCTTCTATTGAAGAAGTGCTGGTCACACAAAATTTATTTACCCAGGTCACAATGAAAACCAAAAGTTCTACTTGGAGGTATTGAAAAGACTGACAAGAGAATATCCAAGAAAAAAGAGCAGATCTTTGGCACACAGACAACGGTTAGATAAATAAATGACAAATTCCGGGACATTGCAGTGGCCACTCCTGAATTGGTTGAAATGTTATTACATTTATAATGACTTACCAACTTCATTGTGGTTGTTTTGTGTTTTGTTGAGGGCGTCCCATGAATCCCTGCGTTGTTGGTTCAAGCTTGACAACATAGCTGAGACTGAAAACAAAATAGTCAATTAGTACTATGGTCAGTTAGGGACACTAGTATATGAGGATTCATTTAACTCCGGCACTCCAGTAATCCGGCGTCTATTGACTGTTGTGGTCTTCCGTGACAGCGGCAAAATTCTGATTATCTCCCGCGGCCATCATCAACGTGTGTACACATCATCATCATCAACTCCCGCAGGCACGGAAACATCATTGTCGTCTTGCGCGATCGCGGCAAAATCATAAACAATTTGTATTTCTCGCAAATAATTAATTTTTAGTTGGCATACATCCTAGGAATTAATCACTGAATTTTAAGTTGACTTTGCTGCTTTTTGTATGAGCATTGAAATGAACAAAATTAGTTTTTCGTCATACTGCAGCAAAAACAGCCGTTTTTTTATGCATGAGTTGCGGGTCTAAAGTAGCATTTTTACACTCTAGGGAGTAAAAATCAGTTGTAAAAAAATTTACAGTTGTAAATTTCGATTGTGGCAATCGCATCGATCAAAATTATTTATCAATTGATTTATTAGATAAGCCTATTGTTGTCGATTGCTCGACATATCAATGGTATTAAATTGTCAATTATCAAAGTCAAAATAAGAATAGTCAATTTCAGTACAACATTTCAATAACTATTTGTTTACCATCATTAACAATATTAAAATATGTGATAATTAATCTTCACAAATAAATCATACAGCAGAAATATAAAGATTAATCAATGGTCATACATATATAATATGAAATTAGTCATTAACAGATGGTATAATAACACAACCGTAATATACAAAATAATTGAATCTTACTAAACAGCTGCTTATTTGTATTAGCAGAATTAAAAACAAGCTGGAAGTTGTTTTGAGAGGTTATCTTTACATAAAAATGATTTTGTTTTCTAGCTTTGTTTTTGTTAATTAATGATGCAATATGACGAAAAATATAGTTCACCACACAGGCAAAAAATTACTTTCTAACCCTCGATCGTAAAACTTGACCTCGGGTCAAAAAAGTCACTTTAGGCCCTAGTGATGAAATATACTATTTTCTTTGATTAAATTTAATTAAACTAGTTTGTTTTACATTACTTATTTAAGCTAAAATTTTTGTTTATAGGTTCCTAATAGGCATTTTCATTTCCAATGAATGAAATGGGATCGAAATACGGCCAAAAAGTATAGTACCATAACTAATTAACTATGGTACTGTAGTTAGTTTATCAAATCTAGAAAATACAGTAAAACATACTGTTTGAAATGTTCATCTTGCTGGATCTAGTATAAATCAGTTTATACTTTATATCTGTTATCTGATTACAGATAGAAAATTCATTACCCTGGGAACTGTAAGCCCAAATATACACCCAAAGCTGAACACAAGCAAATAAACAATTATTTAGCTAAGGATAAGATAAGAGAAAGGCTAACTTGTTTGATCAAATCATTGTTTTAAAGATAATAGACATGTTATTGGTACAAATTATGCAATACCATTTTACCCTTGCAAAGATGACTTTGTAGATAAAAATGTTTCATTCCAGAAAAAACATCATATAAAAATAAGAACGTTGAAAGTTTCTTTAAGGCGATTATTTTGTTAGTAAAACTACTATTTTACAATATTTAAAATATATCAAAATTGTATACCTAAACCATAAAGAGTGATTTGATTATCTCCATCAAGCTACAGCTTTAAAAAGTAGACTATTTACAATTCACTTACATAAACTTTTTCGTATTTTGTTTAAAATTTGACCGTGGATGAAAATTCAACCAAAGGCAATAAGCTACTTTTAAATTTAAATTAAAATTCACATGTAAAACCGTTTCAAAGTGACCTTAATCGTAGATTATTTTATTAAGACAGGTGATATAGGTATGTTTCAGATTATATAAATTTTGTATTTATAGTTAGTTTATAGATCAGTAGATTTGAAAAAGTTTTGTAAATTTAAATGCCCATAACTAACAACAGAGTGTCATTTTGTCATTGTGTTTTCAGCATTAGACAAAGGAATAGCCTACCACAACTAAATAAACTATTATCAACTTATTAGCTAATAAGTTTAGTATAATAACTATAATAAACAGATAACTATACCTCTAACATTGGAGGAGGTATCGACAGTGGTACTGTTGAACTGACT
The DNA here is from genome assembly GCF_028750875.1 of Macrosteles quadrilineatus. Classification (NCBI taxonomy): domain Eukaryota; kingdom Metazoa; phylum Arthropoda; class Insecta; order Hemiptera; family Cicadellidae; genus Macrosteles; species Macrosteles quadrilineatus. Next base: position 8,921,457 of record NW_026542597.1, read on the forward strand.
GGGACTATTCCTTGAACCTGGACTCCCCAAAGGGCTCGGAGAGTTCCGAAACCCCGGAGAGTGGAGTGGGGATCGTAATCCATTCACTGGCGAACTATTAATCCGAAATGTCGACGAGGTCTTTTCAATAGGTGAACTGTTCACTCTAAACCCTGGTGAAATCTTCTCTACAGGAGAACTATTTACTCTGAATGCAGATGAAGAAGTCTTCTCAAAGGATGATGTTGTAGTTCTGAAGTTTGGTGAGGACTTTTCAACCGGGGATCGAAGTGGGGAAGCTAACGGACTGGTGCCTCGAAACCCAAACGGACTTGAGCTGTGAGAGTTGACTGGTGAACTGACTTGGTGTATTGTGGACGAGTTGACTCTGTTGAATGCAGAGTACCTGCTGCTCTCTGTAAGAAGGGCAAAGGATATTAGAAGACCAAATAGAAGGCAAAGTTGGATCAGTGGTTAAAAAAACATTAGTGTTTAAAATCCTGCCTATCATGAAGTTAACCAATGGTTTCTATTATTTGGTAGCTATTATGCCTGGTGGTACAGAGCCCATCTTAAGGCTATTTGAAGCTTGAGCTCTCCACTGCCACCAATCCAGAAAACGATATAGGTCTCTAGATCGGGAACAATTTTTCCTGTATACCCTTTAAGAGCTGTGCCTTCACCTGTGATGTAAGTTTTCTTAGTCAAACCGTGTAAAATAAGATTCATTAAAGATAGTAGTAACAATCAGTTACTTAATTTTTGGTTGGTTTTCATTGTCTATTTTAAGCGATCAAACAAGAAATTGCAATTTCAGTAATTACGGGAATGAAACTTCTACATAACTTATTATTTTACAACTTACTTGCTTGAATCATGATTTATCATTAGAATTAAAATTTAATTACCATGATTTGAGGAGTTGTACGAGTTCTTTGACGCAGATGAATCTGAAACAAAAAGCAGTAGAGAGTTCAACTGTGAATTTATAAACCAGTTTACACAGTTTTGATTTCAAAGTATATGATTCAATTAAAGGTTAAATGGATTACAAATTAAAAAAAAATAAACGGCAATGCAACAACCGTGTTTAATTACGACACAGAAACATTGCTTTATTTTAGATACTGAAACAGCATATTAAGTCCTTTTAAATCATTTTAACAAGAAAGTGTAAGCTAAAATGCAAAAATTGTTTCCATCCAAATCATACTTGTGTAGTCTAGATAGAATAAAATGAAATGTAACTTGATCACTATTTGCAATGGTTTGTCTCTGATTGTATTTCAATGTGTTTAAAACCTTGTTTTTATGACTTACATCACCTAATGTCATCAATAATTTTGCATTAGGGTAAGATAACCTCAAAGTAAAATGTAAACTTACTGTAACGCTCCATCTTCATCTGTTCTCTAGTTCCAACCCTCAAGGCAAATGGACTGCCTGTAAACAGATAAGTCTTATCATTAGACAAAAGAGGGGTTCTGTTAACATTACAGTGCAAATGGTGTAAAGGTACAGGGATAACTGACGATGCAGATTAAAAGAATGATGATGGAGTACCTGATGACTCATACACATAATGATGAACACCATAGCCTTCATAATAACATGTGTTGTTTATACAAATACTATATTACATACACACTACAAATTAACAGCAGTTCTGGCAGCAAATTTTTTTACAAATAGAGCACTGCTGCTAAGAATAAAGTTTGTCGAAATTATTTATGAGTTTTGTGATTTCCCTAAATATTTTCAGATCAGTTTAAAGTTTAAAACATTTAAATTGAAGCTAACTCACAAAGTTCAAATTTCTCAGTGTTACAAATTAACTGGTACAAAGTTTCCTCCTCCATTTAAGAGCTGTTACTTGCATTCAAAATCAAACAAAAACAATGATAACACTGACCTATCTATTAACTGACTTACATTTACATTACATACATCTAGTTAACCACTACTCTTGTACAGTAAACATTCTGAAGATGAAAAAAAATCAACCATTATAGTAACTTACCCTTGACATGAGCTCCGTTGAAGTACACGTAGATTCGATATTTCCCTGGACGGGTGGTGTGAAGTGACACATTATACAGGTTTTCTCCAATGGGTTCTATTGTGTGCGGCAATGAGTGTCTCTCATTAACAATGTCAACAATAATCTTCCCCAAACCTCCAGTGGCTCTGGCGTCGAGAGTGAAGTCAAATATGCTCTCAGGAATAGCTGGTGTCTCTAGACCAATCAGCTGCAAGAAAATTTGACTTGTAAAATGTGGGAGGATATCAAATTCCTACAGCAGATACAAAATATGACATGATCTTGTAAAGACAAGACATCTTTATAAGTATTTTGGTGATACAGTAACTAAGCCATGTTAAAACTTGTTAGATATAACTTTTTGTAGTATTACATGTGTTGTGATATTGATATTAAAATGTTTGTCTAGGTTTGTAGATTTGCAAACTGATCTTACGTTTTTGAAAACATTCCTTGGGATCAGCCCCAGTTGCTTTTAAAGTTTCCATGTTTTCCTTATGAAGAACATATTTGTTTACATTATGATCAGCTGGATAATTTAATTGCTGTTAATATTTTAGTTGCAATTTAAGGAAACCTGTGCTACAAAAATTTACTGACTTGGTTGAAATGAAATATTTACTATTTAAATTTGGGTTGGCTTTAAATATTACAATGGAAAAAGCGAGAAAGCCTAGAAAATTTGATATACAATAAAGATACCTTAATTAACACTGTGTTGCATTTCTTGAGTAATCATTGAAAGAGCCAGTTTGCAAACTATGGAACTGGAAACATAGGAAAGTCATAGAACACCACATAGTAGAAGAAATAGAAAAAATGTTTTTTTTTTTTATTTATAATCGTTATTATGGACTACGAACGCGGCTATGAGTGGGAAACATTTGTAGAATACACCAAAAACCATGATCAGCTTTGGAAAAATTATAAGATATTTACAAGAAATGTTGATTATATTAAACTGTTATGTACACCGTGAGAATTTCCATAATCTTTGAGTAGACTCTTTTAAAGTCATTGAAAATTAAGGCTTTTATTTGTTTTAAAATAACGTCTGTAATACTTGGCAATTGCCGAGTAACAGGTACACTAGTAATGACTTATTTCTTCACCTGCAAAAACTTTCAACCTGATGACGACCATTCCATGAATGGGATAAGTCAATGCAACATTGACCTGAAGATGTGTTTATAAACACAAAACAGCTGTAGTCAAACAACTACAATCGAGGATCACTTGACGGATACAGGTAATTTAAACCTTTTGTTGTAAAATGGACGTAGTTGAAGTGAGTCACCAACAGATTGCGTTGATTCAAATTACTAATTTTTGGGAACATGCAGGCTCTTTAAACAAGTAAAGCTGATAGGACAACTTGCATCTTTTATGTAAGTAACTCAGTGACAAAAAAATAATGTCTCAAATATTTTAGACGCTAGCCCGATTTGTGACTGCATCACTAAACTATGTTCTATTTAAATAAAAAACTGGCGACGAGTAAAACACACAACCTGTTGTTGATTAAATCTAATCCACGACCATCTGGTTCTTCAGCCAGGATTGTTATCACAGGTGATGATTAAAGACAGCTAATTTTACTTTCAAAACACCCAAAAGCTGTTGTCTTTTCTCAAGATCGAACAGTTCACTCTCTATTACCACTTACCAAACCAAGCAGATATATTATCAAATGATTCAATGAATTTTTGACAAGATTTACTTTCATAAAAGTAAATAATGCCAATATTGAAACATTTACACTGCTCATTATTCTTAGCTAACTCGTGTTAGATGAACCTGATTGTTAGAAGGTACCTTGATGCCGTTAGGGTCATACACGTGGCAGGTGAAGGGTCCGCCTTGTATGAGCTCGCCACTATGACGCACTGCTATGCTCCACTCCCCCGCCTCGTCTGGCTGGAACGTCGCCGTGTACACTCCGTTGCGCTCGTTGACCGGACAGTCCAACCGACGACCAGTGGGTGACGTGGCAATCACCTCTATGTGGCCACTGCGTGCTCCGTTGGAGTTCACCTGTAAAAGCAATGTGTACCCTCTAAATGTAAATACATATACTATCCTTCAGTGCCTACACCATAAGGTAGCTTAACTTTGAGGTTGTGTTTTAAACTGAGCAGGATCGATTCTAGACCAATGCAATTTGCATTGAGATATCTATTAATAATGCCAATGATAGGTCTACATAAGATTGTAGATTGGCAATTAAACAAGTATCCTAATTCAAATTGTATAACTAATTTGAGATTTATCTGGCCTATGCCAAAATTATAAAAAAGTTCAGCCAAAACACAGAGTTACAAGTGTACTGAATCATTTAATATTGCATGGATAGTCAAGGTCTTCTAAAAATTCTAGGTAGGACTTTTACTGTCTATGCAAATGTAAATTTGAAAGGTATCACAAACGCCTTTAAGGGAAAGAAATCAAAGCCAATAAAACTTTAGTGGATATGCTGGGCATCGACCTATTCCCTTTTAAAATGAAATCTAAGACACAAACTTAGTCTATAGTAACACACACCCAATCCAAATTACACAAATCTAATGGCTGGATCATGATTAGTGTTGAAAGAACCACCAGCCCCTACAGGTTTTCCTTTGCTAGCAGCTTTGCAGCTTCATGGACACTTACCAGGACCTCGACGATGGAGCCGATGGCGCAAGGCTCCATACCAGAGCCCGAGTAGTGGATGTTGGTCAACTCAGGCATGGCTCGGATGTGGAAAGGACATCCCTTGACCACATCTCCTTCATTGTACACCACAATCTAAAACATCATTCACTATAATCGGTCATCAGTTTAGATGAAATATTATCTTTGTAACATACACAAAGGATCAGTATTTAAATGATTAAATAAGCTTTTCAAATATTAGATAGGCTACTTTGATACCCATATATCAGCAGGACACTAAACTACTCAATCGTGTGCCAGTGTGTGTGTAAATTAAGGTATATTTATAAGAAGAGGATGAGTGTTGAATGAATGCTTTGTTGCTGAATGTGAATCACCTGGCTCTTTCAAACTTCAACTCTTCAAACTAGCCAGTTTCAAACTTCAAAAAAGTGCTTGAAAAGTATTCTGCTGGCAATTTTCATTTTACAACAAAACCACTTAAAATAAATATGTAAAAACTTTTGTCAAAACTCATACCTGGTGCATGCCAACATGTGTTGGAATGAATGTTCCTTTGCCACTGATACTGTCGAATGACAATCGACAGTCAACTCTCTGTTGCTCAGGACCAACGACTTCGACAGTGATGTTGCGACTGTCAATTTCGTCACTCAGGAATTCTATCTTGAAGTGGGTCTGCAAGTTGAAATATTGTTATTATATTAATTAATAAATGAGAACCAAAGTTAAATAAACATTTTTGCATATCCTTTAAGGGTATGAATAACTGATTTTAGTTTTACTTTAATGTAATCAGAGCTGGCCTTAGGCATGTGCGAAAGGTGTGGCCGCTCAGGGTCCCTCACCTCAGGGGGCCCTGAGGTTTATTTTGCTTTGGGTGTAAAATAGAAAAAATTTGAAACATGTGAATTTCTTGTCAATTTTATTAAATAAACGGTATCAGCAATCTGACACATACTTTCTCCCATTAGCTTTCCAACAGCCCTTATCATGGGCAAGCAGTGGGAGAACGTATGTATTGTATTTTATGGGGTAAAATCACAAAAGTTGCAATAACTCTTTTAAACTGTAATTTTCACGACAATGGAGGTTGTAATATTCTGTTTACAATTATAAGAACCATAAAATACTAATTAATAATTTTTGAAAATATGAAATTGTGACGTCTAAGATTAAAAATTCTACTAAAGTTTACCGGTGTGTGTATCCTGGTAGTGTGAGTATCGCAGCCGGCCGCCACAGTGAGAGAGGGTGCCGTGCGAGGAGGGATCCACTGGAAGTGCGCCGCGTACGCCATCACACCGAGATGTTCAACGTTGCTGTCCACCATGTCCTTGGCCCGTAGCAGTGGCTCCACACCGAGCTTACGACCGGAGGTAATGCCTGTGGCACAGAGAATACATGTGTAATACATTAATCATGCTTTTTTCTTTTATGTAAGGATGTTTATTGAACTTTTTTTCTGATCAGGAATCATTTTTTTATTAATTTGAATTCTGAAAAAGTCCTATACTTGGGTGGAATATCTATGTTACATTTTGTGACCTGTTTGTGAATCCATATGACTTTAAACTCAATTTTTTTCTTAGATATAAGCTTGCTATAAACCTATTCCTTTTCTAAAGAAAACTCATTAATCATATCAGAATCAGAATCAGAATCATCATTTATTGTCTTTCAGCATTACATACATGCAATAGACAGTGTCATTTTACATGCAAAATAAATAAAAAATACATAACATACAATTTGTTATGTAGGATGTTTCTTCTATTTATTGCCTTTACAAAACTATAACCTTCTACAACATTACCTAAAATTCAAAAAAGGAGGTTAAAATAGTTAATAGTGTCACTTTATAGGCTAGCTTCAATATTGATATAAACTTATTTCACATTACTAAACGAGCCCTCCCTTTGATATTTCATTTCAAGACTCGTAAAAAAAATTTAGCTGTAAAATTATTTAGAAAATTGCTGGAATTTTAATTTTAAATTCAAAAGACCTATCTTGGTCCCCAAAGATAGTTTAAATGTTGAAATAATAACTTTATTTAGCCATTCCAGATACTTAATCAAGGTAAACCCTCGTAAAAATATTTTCAATTTTAATAATTATTGTGATTGATCAACTACTTAAGCCACATCTTCCTAAAATAACATTAATAATAAGCTCTTGAGAAAATCTTATTTAAACATAACGAAATACATAGCTTTATTTTCATAGGTAGTACGATATTTATACCCATTCTACTGAATTTAACATTGAGTTTATGTTTGGCAATGAGAAGATATTTACTGACCATTGTTCAAGTTGGACTCCCAGACGGTCGGGTCGTTGCTGTGCTGATATCTAGCCGGAGCTCCTAGGGAAGACACGAGGTCACACAGAACACTGCCGTCGTTCCAGTCCCTCTGTAGACAATACATTGTCATTGGCACGACACATGAATAAACATCACTTGACAGTTGACTCACACCTGTATGTCACCTATTGACTTATTGGAGGTTATGTTTGTCAATAGTAAAATGAGATTCAATCAATCATTTTTTCATTCAAAACGTACACATTAAATTGTACATGAATGCAACTACTTTGTTATAAGAGACAAAAAGAAGGCTTAATGTGTTAGGAAAATCTCAGTAACTATACAATATTTCCTTACAAAAAAAAACTTGTTGCAGTAAAAATCCACACTAACTCGACAGCTGGTTAACTGAACAGTCCTTGTAACAGTCAACAGCTGACAGGGCGCACATGTAGCTGGCTTTGTCTTACTGTTGTGTTCTACTTTCAAGTTTTAGTTGTTAATTATTCAACATTTCTTAGAAGATTGTTCACTTAATGTGTAAAAATACTCATGTAAGTAATAAATTTATATATGTAAAAATTAATCTGTTATGTATTCATTTATTAAAACTAATATCCATTAAAAATTTCAATGTTCTTGATAGTTTGACAACCTCCGAGTCCACAAATTGTCAAGTAAGTGAGGTTTTACTGCACAGGTTTTTGGATTAAGTTACGTGAGTAAGGCTAAATAGTTGGAACATCTATATATAAAATCCAATGAATGTTTGTTTGTATGTATGTATGTTTGTTTGTCCTTTAAGGACTCCGAAACCGATCAACAGATTGTAATGAAACTTTCAGGAATTATTAAGCATTAATCAAGGATGGTTTGTGTGAAGTTTGGTACAGATCCGTCAAAAGGGCTCCGCCCCAGTGGCTCTGGAGTTTCCCATGTTAACCTTATGAGTACTCATATTTAAATGGAATTAAAGAATCTTAACAGCTGGAACAACTAAGCAATTTGATTCTGCGATGTTCAATAGCATTAAAAAGTTAATAAGTTTACCAACAGGGTGCAGCACGATTATTATTTTTTTTTATGACAACAGCTAATTTGCAGCCAAAAGGTGAGTGAGCGTAGCGAACGAACTTCTACCAAGATCTTGAAAATGAACAAGCATTTGACATAAAACCACATTAGGACAGGACAATGTCTGTCGGGCCAGCTAGTTTTTTATAAAAAAAGATTCTGAATTAGGATAGATGACGTTGAAAATTATTTTTCAACCAAGAATAAAATTTACGGTTGTACAAAACTTAGTTATCTATGACGCAAAATATTTTGATCAATGGAAGTACAGTTCAAGCTGGTGGAGAAGAATAGCATTAAATAAACTTTAGGCCTAATGTTTGCCTCCAGCGATCTTGCTAAAAATATGCACCATATTAGCTCTGAAATGAGTAAAAAAAAGGATCATAATTGCATCCCTATAAAATATTTTGCAATAAATAAAGGTAAAACAGTATCACAGAGGATACTTAATTTCTACAATCACAAATAATCACACATCTTTCAACAGTAACCAAAAGTGAAGGTTAGCTCAACTTACAGTGAAGTTGGAGACATGTTTCTCCTTAAGTTGTGAGTTGACCCAGCGAAGAGTCGCTCGGAAGCCGGGACTGTTCTCCTTCATGAAGTACGACAGGTAGGTCATACCAGACAACTCGTCAAGGAAGGGCGACGCGAGGTACTCCGGTTCCAACACCATGGGAACTCCAAACTGAGCGCGGGCCAGCTCCATGGCTGTGCGGCAGTTACGAACGCTGCGGAGGAAACATGTTCAAGTAAAGAGGAATGCTTGAAATCATAAACACCGTAAATCTGATAGGATAGATGCTGCTGTTCATCAGGTATCTGAAGTTGCACTGGCTCAAAAGCATTCAATTGTGCGTGAAAAGCCCACACAACAGGGCTGTTGCACTTAGAAGCACAGTCCACCTTTAATTGTCCGATTTAGGACTGTGTATTGTAGTCAATCAAAACAGAGCAACTTGTAACAAATATCACAGAAATGTGAGATTAAGTGTTTACGTGGGTATGTTATAAACTACGTGATAAAAGGCCTGAAACACATAGTTTTTAAAAATACATCCCACTTAATCATCTTCCCCACGCAGAACGTCTTAATTTGTTCATTGTCAAACAGTGTTAAGTCCTTTTCTTAATTCCTTTAATCACGGCTTTCTAGAGACACTCGTTTGGGTTGAAATATGTCCCTATATCTCAATGATTGATATCAATTAAATAATTGATATTTTAATGCAACGTGTTACAAGCCATAACTGACTAACAGCTTAATGAAAAATGGAAGCTTGGCCCCAAAGTACAAATGGCAACTCACTTCAGTACTTATTACAAGAATGGTCAAATTCACCATTGCATTAAAAAATAACTTTTACTTTAACATTCATGTATCCTTTTTAAGGATTAACTATTAAAAAATAGAAGGTGTGTGACCGATAATGCAATCATACCGGCTTAATGGGAAATCCTACAAAATTAACATGTGAATTTCAAAACATATCCTTGAATACATACAACCGTAAAATATTCAACTTTCCCTAACCCATAAGCTAACCGTTACAGTATTATACAGTACGGTACATAAGTAAGCTAAGGTGGGACAGTGAAGAACAAACATTTGCTTGGCAAACCTGGAGTGCTCATTTTGTCTGCAACCTCCGGCAGAGGTCATGCGGAGATAAGCTGAATTGTTATACAGGTATAACATGCAACTACGTAAACTGTGTCAGAATTTATCACCACCGTTATTGTTTGTTATCACAGGGAAGTGGCTAACTACGACATACTTTCATTTATAGATAAGGCTTTTAACTGATTTGTAAAGAATTTTATGTAAGGGTTTGATGTACTTTGTGCAATACTTGTACTTCATGTAATTTTGTTGGAAATGTTACACATAATTCGTTTTTTTTTATAATTGTACTCTTCCTCAAACATTGTTCCAAGGCTAAAATATGTGTCTTTCTGTTATAGAATTGTATAGCTTACCTTTGAATTAATTTGTTTTTCACCATACTGCAGCAAAAATGTCTTGAGTAAAAAAAAAATCAGCTGTACTTTTTTATAACTTTAAAATTTGTCCACATAATTTGCAGAAAAATACAGTCACTGCAATCTAACCACTAGACCAGCTTCATCCCTTTTGCATCCAATGGATTGCCATTTGATTATGGTTATAAAATACTACTAATCTCTCTATGTGTAGCCTTACTAACAAGCAACACAAAGACAGTCAACATTATACCAACCTATCACTGGGGTCCAGATGTCTCCAGTGAGAAAACAAGCCAGGCTCGCAGTAATCCAACAGAGCACTCAGGAATATACCCGAGTTCCAGTCTGTGGTGAAGTTGGTAACTCTGCATTCTGGTAGCACAGCCTGCAAGATAAGTGAACGTATATTGTTTGTCGCATTGAAATTAGAGTACAAAACATTGTATATGTCTGTACTTGTACAGGTTGTTCCGTGTATGGCTTATATCCATAAGGGAAACATATGTCATTTGATTACTTACGGAGAAGCAAAAAGAATTTCACTCGATTTTAACTAAACTTTAGTTCTAAGATTGTACAATTAAAAGATCTTTAATTCTAACCACAGTGAAACTATTTTGGACGGAAAGTTCCTTGTAAGTAAGATCCTCACTAACCTTTCTCATTAGATGAGCATCTAACACAAAGTGAGATCAATCATAAAAATTATTTTTTCCCAATGAAACATGTTGAATTCAAGTTCATTGTGTACTAGTGTACCTGTTGCTCGAATTCGAGCAATTGCATTACAGGCAACTCAAAGATTATGGAAATACTCACAATCTACACAACAGTTAGATATAATCAAAATATTTTGTAAATATCTTATATTTTTTCAAAAAGCTGATCTTGTTTTTTTAGTGTTTTCCACAAATTTTTCCCTCTCATAGTCGCATTAGGTTGTCTATGATAACGATTATAAATTGTGTTCTATGACCTTTTCTATGTTTCCATTGTTTGCAATTCGGTTATTTCAATGATTGCTCAAGAAATGTAGAACAGTGTTAATTCAGTTTTATTTTTAGCCTATATCAAATTGTCCAGGATTTCTCACTCTTTTCCATTCTAATAATTACACCAACCCAAGTTTCGTCTACAGATGCAATATGCCAACGAATATCACCTACGTACAATCTCCAAGAAGTGGTAAAAAAGGCAGAAACCAACCCATACAATAGATATAAGATAACTCCAAAAGAAAAGAGTTACTGTGATAATAGGATTTTCTACTGATTTGGTAATAGAACATATTGCAAAACATGACACAATGCAGAAGAAAATCCATTTTAAAATCAGAAAAACCCATTGCAAATATACTGTACTTCATTTTTAACAAATTCAATAAATCACAATTTAAATATTAACAGCTGTTTCATTAAAAAGTAGTGTAGAATTATGCATATGGTCGTAATGTAAACAAATCTGGAGGCAACTTTAAAGGCTTCTGGGGCAGAGCCCCAAGGGAATTGACCTCGTTCCTCTTTTGATGGCTCATCTACAGACCAAGACCTTTCTTTAGAGACCCCTACCAAGTTTCTACGCTCAGCCGTTCTCTCAAATTAGCTGTGACAAAACCCTCGTTTTCCTCCATAAGAATAACATGGGATGGGAATTCAAAGGCCACTGGGGCAGAGCCCCAAGGGAATTCACAATGTTTCTCTTTTGATGGCTCATCTACAGACCAAGACCTTTCTTTAGACACCTCTACCCAGTTTCTACGCCCAGCCGTTCTCTCTAAATAGCTGTGACAAAGAAAATCAGTTTCAAATTAATATATAGATTAACATTGTAACATTGTAGTAAAAATGTTACAGATTTTGTAAAGACATATCTTTGAACTAAACCCATACCATGTATCTGTAATATTTGTGAACAATTTCAAAGATAGAAGCTTTTTTGTGAAAATAGTCAACTATACTTTTAGACACAATTAGGTATGAGGGTTTATTCAAATGGCAATGACTTGAGTCTAAGGTGAGGTCAGGGGTCAAACCAAGCCCAAACTCATGACATCACTCAGATGAAGGTCAACCTGGTCCAACTGGTGCTGACACATTCCTCGTGTACTACCTCATTCCTACCTACCAGATGTACAGTTATAGTCTACAGCTGTATATACCAAGAGGGAGTATACCTCAAGAATCTCTGGGATAACTAATAAACAAGCTTTATTTGTAGTGTACTTAAATTCTTATAAAATAGTCAAAACTCGAAACTGTTTCATTGTTATCTAGTTGCTTTTTATTGAATAACATTGAAAGTGCGTAGTGGCATTTAAATACTTTAAATATCATTGAGAGTGAGAGAGGGATGGAGAAAGAAGCATGAGTGAAGGTGGGAAGAGTACTTTCACTGGTGATGACCCCTGAAATGTCAACTGGCAGCTGTATGTTGACGTTACATCACCTGAGCGTCTGCCTCGCCATTGGCAAACATCAATACAATGTGTAATAATACCATTAAAACAGACATGATAGACAGAGCGTCTACCTCACCATTGGCAAACATCAATACAATTCTGAAATCTATACTTTAATTAATTAATTAATTAAAAGGCAAAGCCCTCACTGACTCACTGACACACTCATCGCTAATTCTCCCACTTCCCATTTACCTAGGAGGCTGAAATTTGGTACATTGATTCTTTAGGCATTAAATAGGAAAACTAAGTTGTTTTTATTCTGATCGGACTCTCGGGCTCCGCCCCAGTGGCTCTGGAGTTTCCCATGTTAGCCTTATGATTTTTCATATTTAAAAGGAATTAATGAATCTTAACAGCTGTTTCAATTAAACAAGTTGGTTCTGTTCTATGATGTTCAATTGCATTAAAGTTACAATGATTACCATCAGGGTGCAGCACTATTATTTATTTTAATTAATGACAACAGCTAATTTGCAACCAAAAGGTGAGTGAGCGTAGCGAACGAACTTCAACCTGGAGAAGAGTTAGCGTAGCGAACGAGCTAACCTGAAGGCAAGTGAGCGCAGCGAACGAGCTCCAACCTAAAGGTGAGTGAGCGTAGCGAACGAACTTCAACCAGGACGTGATTGAGCCATGCGAACGAGATCATCTTGAAAATTAAGAAGTTAAACGGGGCAAAGCCCGCGGGTACAGCTAGTTGTACTATAATACCATTAAAGCAGACATTATATACAGAGCGCCTGAATCAGGAGAAGATGTATTTCTTTAGACAAAAACTTAACGATAACACAGGGTATGGTCTTTGTTTAGGTTGAAACTAGAATTATGAAGACAGTGGGAGTCCATGCCATTTAAATTTTTGTCGCCATAGAACATCTGACTGTAGTATGAAATAAAAATTATCAGCAGGAAAATTAATTAGCAATGATTGATACTGTGTAGTAGGTACAAAGTTAATACCTAATATTTACAAAGGTCTTTTAACGTTTAAACAACCTTTATTATGCAATGTGTTTAAAATTTTATACTTAATTTCAAATTACTATGTCAGAATTATGTCTAATCTAAAATACAAACAAACTATGCGTCTTAAATCTTTGACTATTAGTACCCAATAGTCAATATTTAAACTCTAAGCCAACTTTTACTTAAATCTACAAACTCTGTAATGAAAGCTGATCAACTGCTTCGAAGAAAGTACTCTAGCTATAAAACTAGAAGTGGCACTTAGTACAAGTGACCTGTTTGTACGGTAACTCAGGACTACAACATAAAAACTGGTCAGTGGAAAAAGTGTGTTGCTCAACGCCTTTAACTGAACACCTAGCGTTTAATAGCAACATTTACTGCCACTAACTCTCAGCGAATCACCTTTCTAGCTTACTGACATACTTATGATGAATGAATATGAATAAATATTAGCTATAAGAATGTTGTAAAATGATTACAGTAACTTATTTTTCAGATAAGGATGTAACATTGAAGGCAAAAAGACATGTGTGACACATAATTAATACTTTTTAATAATTGTAAGTATGGAATGAACGGGGGATGAGAATTGAACAGAATGCTAGAGAAATTATATTTCTAAAAAACCGGGAATAGAATTAGGAATAAAGAGATTGGAAGAAAGTACATGAAGACATCCTAAGAGGGACAGTAGAATAACAAGACAAAGATGGTTTACATATGAGAAGAATGTGAGAAAAAAGAATCCCCAAAATAGTCTTAAGGTGATAGAGGAAGGAGTTGAAGAGGAAGATCTAGCTCCTTTCATTGGTGAGGTGAAGAGGGATGTGATAAAGAAATGAGAGACACAGTTAATGGTGGATAAAAAAGGAAAGTTGGATAGATGGAGAAGATAGGAGAGGCAAAGTCAATGCCTAGACCCATCAATTACAAGAAGAAATCACAGTAGTCAAAACAAATAGAGTCAACAATAAGAGTCTAGCTTTATTATACATACTTGTAAAAGTCAAATACCACTCACTCACTGATCACTATATCTCAAAAACTATAGCCATAAAACCAAAGCCAAAAAAAGTGAGGGATTGGCATGGAGGTTCCAATCAACATCTAGGTGTGCAATAAGAAGCGTTTTCAAGAAACTCCATTAGGGCTCTGCCCCAGTGGCTTTTAAAATTCCCATGTTATCCTTATGGGGAGATTTGTTTACATTTCAACACATGAATACTTTTGAATCTGCACTATTAATTAAGGGAACAGCTGGTTATATTTTATTACATGAAATGCAAATATTTACATTATTTTTGTGGCTTGAAATAGAAGAAATATGTCATTACTGTACATATATGAGACCATGTTTGAAGTGTGAGATTTATCGAGCACTTTAAATGGTCAAGAATATGTATAGACCTGTATAGACCCACTTTCACTCGTGTTTTGAAGGTTAATTTTGCTACACAAAGAATAATTATTTTCTAAATTACAAAACTCTTAGCATTTTTTAGGTTATGCCTTAAATTTAAAGTTAATATTTACTTTATTTGTTGTGTATTGAAACAGTTGATAAAACAATAACAAATATTTTTTGTTTGCATAGGCAAAATCTAAAAAAGATAGTAAACATTACTTTCGCATAATAACTTGAGGCACTAGATATACTGCGTGCGGCCTTGGGCTGCCTCAAGTTAGGGTGGCGAGGACTATAATGATAGATTTTCGCAGGTGATAAACATGCATCGAAAACAGGTCCTTTCACAGTAGTGTAGCGAAAAAGTGTTTTACTGCATAACACATTTTTAATAGTTAAATGAAATAAATCAAATTAAATAATAATAAATTAAATTAAATAAAAAACAAGAAGTCTAGAAATACTCAGGTTGAACGTAACATTTTAATTTTTAAATTTTTGTGAAGGAAGCTACGACGGGTTTGCTAGTCTTATTCATAAAATATACTTAACTTAAGTAAACATTCTGTTTAGTACTAACTAATGTAGAACAATATAGGTAGGATTCATACCTTAAGCCAAGCCAACATGAGTTTCCGTGGAGGGAACTTGGACCGTCCGATCTGGTAGCGGACAATGAGCGACCAGATCAATCCAAGGATCAGCTTCAGATTGCCGTTTACTATGTCCACGTTACCTAGAAACATACAATAATTTGAGTACTAGCTGACACACTTATCCTAGTATCATGTAGCAGACAATAAATTACAAATTTACTTATTGAAAGAAAAACATTTGGGCAAAATCATTGACGAATGAAAGAGTTTTCTAACAAAAAACAGATAGAGCAGTAAATCATTAAATAATACACCAAACTAAATATCAAATAGGAGGAGACATTAGTTGGTTTATTACCATCACTCTTTCTGAATTATTTATCCTACTGGTGTAATTTTATCTTAACTATGTTGTGTGGTTTAAATTGAAACCATAAGGTATGAGGGAATAGAAAAAAATTAATAACATATTTATCATTGATTTAAAACAGTTTTTATTTTTTAGAGAAAGATATTTTGTTACAATCTCATTGATAAACAAGATCTTTGACAAGACAAATTGTATCAAAATTGTAAATTTGTTACCAACAACCAGGCACCAGTTTGTATGCACTGGGAGAAGTATCAGTGGTCATACCATGGGCGTCTCATTTTAAAATTTCTAGTAGGTACTTTTATACTTTACATCCATTCAACCACGATTCATCATTCCATGGTATGAACAAAATTATGATAATTAACAATAATTAGAAAGTACAATAATTTAGATTTTCAGTCAGATAATAAATGATACAAACCACTTTTATAATCAGTCACGGGAATGTGCACCTTCATGGTCACTCTGATAGCTAATGGAACAAGCAAAATACAAGTCTGCTTCAAGGTTCAGTTTAGCAATAATTATCAGCTGTAACTGTGAGGAGGATTTGTGGAAGCACAATATTACTTGAGAATCCCAGGTGTTATTAATTGTATGACTATGAGTAGATTTGTCTCTTCTTTAAACACTTAAAATTGTCTGTGTTGAACACACTCCTACATTCAAAGTAAAATAACCGATAAAAATAGGAGAAGCATCATTTGAGGACCAACCAAAGCATCTTACAAACATTTCAGCCATCCTTCTATGTTTTCAGCATTTGATTTAGGTGGGCCCCTCCCACATCTCCGCCCGACAAATAAATGTTTTTTGTCAACAACCAGAGGTAGGAAAATGGACTCTGGTTAATATTTATTGATGCCAAACATCCCATATAGCCAGAATCCATGAGTTAAATATTTTTTTATAATTTACAAGTCAAAGAAGTAATATGTTTTCAGAATTTATTTATTAATTATTGATTTCTTCTCAAGAACCCCAACAAGGACTCTAGGAACATTCAGAATTGCATTGCTAAATACAAAACCATTATATCATTGGTAATTTCCCTCACTATGACCTTGAAAGTGTCTGGGAGTTGTAGCTACTGCCATGGAAGAGTTCACACTATTATATTAATCACTCAATATCACTTTCTTTAAATACCCCCACCATAGCCTGACTTTCTATACATTTGCATAGACATTGCCTCACTCCGAGCATTTAGGCTACTTCAGATTACACTGTATATTGTCTGCAGATAAATAAACGGTTTAACTTTCCCTGTAAACATAATTAATTCAATTTGGCAGTAGAAATTTAATACTTTGTTTACAGCTTATTGTTAATTGGCAAAACTGAGGTTTCGTAAAGTGTTTGTCTTCATTGTTCGGATTAACCTTGGAGAGGATTAAAATTACACAACTGAAAGTGATTTCCCAAGTGAATTTCAACATTAAAAAGGTAAATTGGTTAACTTTTTGAAGGGGGTTGAATAAATGGATGGTAGAAATGGAAAGATAAGGGGTTGTTTAAATTGAATGCAAATTGGACAATAAAACATTGCCTGTTTTCCATGAAGGCTAGCTCCCATGGAGCTTCTGAATCCTAGCTCCCATTAGGGAAAACTAGTACTGACTAGTATCTAGGGTGACAATTGTTCAAAAAGATGTGGAAAGTGTCAATTAATTCTACATCTCATTGAGTTTTAATTGTCTGGTTAGTTGAATGGTTTGCCTTCAAAGCTGAAGGTTGCTGGTTCACTTCCAAGCAAGATTGATTCTTTACCTTGATGCCTTTTGGCATAGGGCTATTGGTGCTTCAGGATTTAACAAAAGTTCTACATTAGATAGTCACAAGACCATAGCGAGAGATTATAATCAAAGGTGGAACCAGTTGTAGGCCCAAAAAATCAATGACCCAACTACAGGACTAACAACATTTTACGAAAATGGAAAGAAAATCGTACAAGATTTGGGATTGCCAAAAAAGGTAGTAAGGTCACACAATTATAGTTTCCATAAGGAAGTTTCATTTTGGCTACCTGCATATATAATTCGTATTAATCAGTCAGCCTACTGTTTCCTTGATAAATTGACCATCTGTTTACCCACCGGACATCATCCATTAACCAGTTTTCTAAATCGCTTCGACTTTGACATATCAAGGAGTTTTCTCTATCGTGTTTGGAGTGATCGGGCGTCAACATCGCCGTATTCGTCCGTCACAGTGACACGGTTCCGGCGGAAGTGTCTTCTGATGGTCAGCTGTTTATTCAGCGCAGCTGGTCAGTTGCTGTCTTCAAGGTCACATGACCATCGCGCGTGACCGGCGTCCATTGTTTTCTTTCTGTTTCTCGGTTCCCAGGCCAATTGTGTTCTTCACTGACATTTTCCGTTTCCAGATTAGTTGAGCGGTTTACAAGAAACGTTGCCTAGACTTAAAAACTTAAGTCTATAATAATAAAACAAGAGAACTAACCAAAATCGGGGGTTTTATTAACCGACTTCCCCACTACCAACAAAAGGAGGAGGTTCTCAATTTGTTTGTGGCGATGTTTTTTTTATTCTATGTATGTTCACCAATTTCTCTGTGATTCTTTTACCGATCAGTGTGGTTCCACCACCAAAATAACCAGGAGAGTTTCTATTAGGTACCTTATATATTATGTTTAAGTATAATATTTGTTTCGGTGAAAAATTCTGAAAACCTTAAATATTCAACATTTATTTTGTTTACATTTGTGCAGAGAAGGCAATAAATAATAACATTCCTACAGCTGTTAGTTGTTATTCCATTTAAATGAAGCTACAGACAATTCTTCATGAAACAGTTGCTTCATATTGATCAATAAACTATTCCTTGCCATGGAGCCTAAATGAATTACATTGAGAAAAATGCATTTTGTTTTGGTTACTATAAAAAATTTATTTTAACGTTTGACCTGATTTGTGTATACAGTAATTCTGTTTTTAGTATGGAATATTCTGACTTACAAAAACATATATGTTTCAGTTAATAGCTGTATTATATTGGCAAATAAAGGTGTATTGTGAAAACCAAAGCATTCGTAAAACAGGTCTAAATATAAATTAAATGCAATTATTCCTTACACGACCTAAGAAGTGTGACAGTGCATAATCGTCAATTGTCTTAAAAGTGTTAAATATTTTAATTACTAAACATGCATTTGCAGATGTGGAATGATTATTGATATTCTCTACCCAGTTACAATATCATATCAATACTATTATGCCTGCTTCGGAAAGTCCTAGAGGAAGATGATTTGCAATTTCCACTAGGCTATATCTTGATCAAACAAAACCACCTACATGGCTCTTGCACCACTTTTAGCTGAACCAATCTTTCATATACATATTTCATTTGCAGATGTGGAATCTATCTATATATTAATAGGCAAGCATGTTTCTTTAAAACCTTTTTTCTCAGCTCGTGTGCATCGTAGGGAAAATCTACGCATACCGTTAGAAAGCTATTTTCCTGTAGGTGTGCAGAATCCCTTTATCTATCTATATATTAATAGGCAAGCATGTTTCTTTAAAACCTTTTTTCTCAGCTCGTGTGCATCGTAGGGAAAATCTACGCATACCGTTAGAAAGCTATTTTCCTGTAGGTGTGCAGAATCCCTTTATCTATCTATATATTAATAGGCAAGCATGTTTCTTTAAAACCTTTTTTCTCAGCTCGTGTGCATCGTAGGGAAAATCTACGCATACCGTTAGAAAGCTATTTTCCTGTAGGTGTGCAGAATCCCTTTATAAATTTAAATAGGCTCAAAGATAAGCGCAAAAAATGAGTTTAAAGATTTGAAAAAATTTACATGGATCTTATGCGTTGCCATGCTGGTGACAAAATAACAACGAAATATAAACAGAAAATCAAAACAAATGGAAGAAACTCCAATCACATGTTTTATTTACAGTGTGGGGTGAAAATAGAGAAGTGAGTACATTACATTTTTGGTCGAGTTTCGACCACTGGGCGACCTCTCGTGTTTATTAATATTCTCTACCCAGTTACTATAACCATAGACAAAAAGAATTAAATATAGACCGTCAGCTGTGCTGCGGTTACCATAGCTTCTGGCGCACACCGCTTGGAGCGCTATGTATTTACGGCGTACGCGCTACGTAAACTACAGCGGTGTGCGCAGGAACCTATGGTAACCATGGTAACCGCAGCACGGCTGACGGTCTATATTTAATTCTTTTTGTCTATGCTATAACATATAAATACTATTATGCCTGCTTCGGCAAGTCCTAGAAGAAGATGATTTGCAATTTCGACTAGGCTATATCTTGAGCAAACAAAACCCCCTACATGACTTACACCACTTTTAGCTGAACCAATCTTTCATATAATATTTTCCAAAGGTACTATACGTGTTAACGACCAATTTTCCACTTTTGAGAGATTTTTTTGTGCTGGTAGCTGAGGAATAACTTTCATATTGTTCCAAAAGGCTTGAGACGTTACTGTATTTCTTTATATAATGTAGAAGTACACCGATTGCAGGAAACGATGATGTCTGACATATCAATGTATCTAGAAAAGACAATTAGTTTTTCATTAGGCATAAGGGAATGGACATTTCTTTCTTTCTTAAGGAATATCTAAAAATGTTTATTTTCATACCCATTGATTATGTAACCTGAACAGGTGACTCAAGCAGTATTAAAATAATGATTGTTCTGTGGAACTTTTGATTGTGTCAAACAGTTTTGCTTATCAAAAATCCTCAAGTAATTAATATACAGTATAAAAAATTATACAGTCACTAAAAATCATGAATTAATTTATTTTTGTAAAAAATACAACCGACTTCAAATGCTCTAAAAAGAATGAAATAATTTCAATAAAGTAAACTTTTGTATTAGGCAAGCTGACGTATTTCAAGTCGGCGCGGCTCAAACTGCAAATATGATTGAAATTAAATATTGTGTGTGTATTTTGAAAATGAATAAATTGTACTGAACTGTTTTGTTTATATATTAAAGGAAATATTTTCTTGTATTTTATGTTTACTTCAGAATAAATGCATTATGAAAATAACACACACAAATGTTCTATATGAATAGGAAAATAATTTAGTTTGATTTTATGATAGGGAAAAGAAGCTAGTTTAGTATTAAAACGTTACTTTTCTAAGTTAGAAACATTTAAATGCGTTATAATCTTTTTAAAGATACTCGTTAATACCACTATAATGCCGATCTCTGATTACGGTAATAAAATAACACTTAACGCATAACTATTAAAAAGACATGCAGATTAACACCTCTAGTTATAGATAGTCACCTGCAATATGGACACCCTCTTTCAATTTTGTTTCAAAAATCATCATAGAGTCGCGCCGACTTAAAATACGTGAGCTTGCCTAATACAAAAGTTTACATTATTGAAATTATTTCATTCTTTTTAGAGCATTTGAAGTCGGTTGTATTTTTTTACAAAAATAAATTATAGTAAAACAATTCACTTTTTGAATTGCATAAATAGACGCTGTTTTCAAAAAAATGTAAAAACGAACGTTGGAAGAAAGCTCCTACTTCCACCACGGACAAAAAATCTTTTTCACTACCGGTAGTTGAGATCATACTTCCGACAATAACGACCAAAATAGCTGTACATTTGGTGTTCATACTCTAGTTCTTCTGATCAGCTGAAAAACGAGGGATCAAGCGTTTATTCCAGCAAGGCCATCAACATTTTATTGATGTTATCTCATGCTTTAATTAAATTAGTTCATTATGATAATATTTAACTATTATATTTATATTTATTTTATGTATATTTAACTATTGTTGATTTGCTATACATTGTTATACTTTGTTATTCGTCCACTTTGTTATCCTGCTCTTTGTTACATTGCATTTTGTCGTCTCGTTACTAGTCTTTTTACTTATTTTATTATATTATTATATTAATTTTATTTATTTACTAATCATCGTTGTTACTCATTGTTAGGCTACTTGTTAACTTTGTTATTTTAACCGTAACGATACTTGTGTCTGCCATCTCATATATAGGCGCAGCGTCATACTTAATTTGTGAAATTTTGTAAAATAATATATATTTTGTATATGTTATTGTAAAAAGGTGTTGTCCGTTGGAATGAATTCATGCTTTCCTTTACCATTTGAAGTAAAAAGTTAACTTGCAGAACAGTTGTCATATCAAAATATCACAATGTATACTTGTCTATACACGTTTACGTGAAAAAAATTACTTATCAATAACTAATATTTAATAGTTCATGGTGCAGTGTTTGCAAAACACATTAATGATGAAAAAATTCCCAAGTGCAGATTGATATAACTATATTAGCTGAAATAATTAACAGCTAGGGTTTTTTTTAGCGAATTTCCCTATAGGGAAGTAGCTATTACCGTAGGTCTCATGGTAAGACTTAGGCCCGGGACCGATTTACTTTTTCATTTTGATGTCCCCAGAGGCCAAAAACACCACTCGTTCAAAATTTTATATATGTGTATATATATATATATGTGTGTCCGTGAACACGATAACTTGAGCAATTTTTATCCGATTTTGATAAAATTTGGTTTGAAGGTGTAAGGCGGGATAAACTTGAATGAGTTCGCGATCCATCATGATCGGACCATGGGAACAGGGTTTTATGGGGTAAAAATTGGTTTTTCTCACTTTTGACCCTCAAAACACAAAATTTCCCAATTTTTCTCTAAACCTTCTTAAAGAGCTTAAAAAAACAAACAATTCAGTATATCAAAGTGTTTTTGTACGGTTATTGGTTACGGAGAAGACTAAAAAAATGGTAAATTTAAAATTCCCATGTTATTCTTATGGAGAATATTGTAAAATTTTGTAGTTTGCTTGTTTATGGATATCTTTTGATCTAACTTGGCAAATATATTCATTTTATACTAAGCAATAATTATTTTACTTAAAATACACACTTTATTAGTTTCCTTGTAGCAGCAAACCTAGGTACTCGTTAAACCTAATGTTATTTAAATAGATCAATTGAAAATCAATTCAGCCAAATGGAAATTCGCATAGGCGTCAGGTTTGCTGCGGCGGGGGTATTTTATTTCCGATTAGGATGTTTTAATTGTTTAGCCTACAAATGCGTACAAACCAGTATATCTCTTAGTACACATTTGTTTACCTTCATCTACAAACTAGGCCTAAAAGGTACTACAGTAGGTCGTGCAAGGACACTCGGCCCACCTCTACCGCGCCTCATTGTTGTCATCTAGATCTACACAGTAACTGGTTACCACACGGCTCATCGATTACACATGCAAACTCCACCTAACCTACATACACATACGTTGAGTACCATCTCTCAGTAGCGTCTATATTCAATGATACTGCATACTCGAAGAATACAACTAGATAGTTAAGTATAAAGTGGGTATAGTGTAGTGCTCAACTAAACTAGTACGTTGTCGGTTCGATCAAGAGAAAGATTAGTTTCATGACAAAAAACGGATAATCATTCAGTAATGAAGCTATTATCTCATCCATTCCACTTATATTTCACTCATATCCGACTTAAATGTGTTTTCTGGTGTATAGGTGTTGTGTTATATCATATAGTCTTGCATTTAAATAAAAAATATCAATAGGTTTTTGGTGGATGGTGTTTACATTACAGAGAAAGTTCCCCATAAGAGATGAGTGGCATTTTTTCAGTTTCGTACAGTTACGAAAACTGGTCCAAATGTTGGTTGAGATAGTTTCAAACCACTTATGTGAATAAAGAATGTGGAAGATGCGAAATAAAATACTTTAATCTACTTAAAAACGCATTACTTCTCATCACGTTTAAACACCGACAATGTATAACCACTACAATGAACAACCCGTTCAAAATAAAAATCCAAAGTTAAATTTTTGTATTTCTTCGACTGTCAACCAAACACAATCCGTAGATACAAAGATGAAAAGAAGCGCGTTCGGTCCGACCGCGCGTTTAAGTCTACAGCGGAGGCGACTGTATAACACAAAGCATTAGCACCTAATGAAGGGTCGGTCAGCCCTCAATGCCAATGTGATGGTTTATTATGGCAGAGTGTTAATCATTCCCACTCCCATCCCACACTCACACGCGCGGGCACACGCACACACAAACCCACAAGCTCCGGCAGTATGAGTACCGTAGAATGGGGTGAATAGAAACACTTTTTGACTTTTAAGCTTCTGTAAAACCGATATTTTTAATTTTTTAATTTTCAACACTAGCTCATATTTTCGGTCTTGAACTCCTCTACTCAAACCAGTTATCAATTTTTTTTTCTTTTTAATCATTAAGCAGAAAAAAAATAAAATATGGCTGTTTCTATTCACCCCGCACTTTGGGGTGAATAGAAACACTGTGTTAAATTGATGATTGTTGCTTTTCCTCACTTACCAGGGGCAATAGAAACATGAAATTTATGCTTGTTAGCTTAGGTTGTTGTAAATAAAAATATTTAAAGTTAATTAACACATTTATTTATAAGTACGAAGTATAAAAACGTCGTTTTCATAAACCCTTATCCAAACAAATCGAAGAACATAAATGACAATGGGTGAAATCAGAGTAACAAAATCTTACATAGAAACCAACTAAATGAAGAGTAAAATCAGACAAATCTTCCTCAAAATACAATACTCCCTTAAATCTACAAGTTGTACACGGCTTGGGAGTTGGAAGCCGATCGTATTACGTCATCGACTTTGAAGAGGGCCTCTTAATCTGTCTCTCAGAACTTGTTGGTTTGCGCAATTTTCTTGATGAATCTTCCTATTTATCCTTCCTCGTCAAATTCAATAACTTTTGCAACATATAAACGATAGCAAGTTTTGTTTTTCCCCATTACTTTGACAATTACATGATCATGAAGGGACAATTTTGAAGACTCACTGATGTCTTGAGCTAGGTATGCTCGTTCTTCTTCATCAAATTGTTCGTCTTTGTCACTTTCTTCCAGTGTGACTGATGTAGAATCATCTTCATCTCTGGTATATTTTTTTTCTTTTTTGGGGGGTTTTCTGGGCACCACTGGTAAAAAAAAAGTGTTTCTATTCACCCTGGTTTTGCAAAATCATGACATAACCTAAATTAAAAATAAAGTAAAAAAATATAGTTTATTCTAAGGCTAATCTATTAACACACTTGGTTTTAAGATACCTAAGACAATATAAAAAATGGTTATTAACATAAATACATGTAATAGGATCATACTTAGAGAGAAAGTTTTGAAAAGAATGTTTTTCGCCAAAATTTTCAAATGGTGTTTCGCATCATCCAACATCCAAAGCAGTGATACCAATATGCTAAACTAATTTTTCCCATGTAGATAGGATATGGTTATAATGGGGGAAAATAATTCCCTTATATAAAGTCAATGTATAACAAAGTTATAAAAATGTGAATC
Organism: Macrosteles quadrilineatus; assembly: GCF_028750875.1. NCBI lineage: Eukaryota > Metazoa > Arthropoda > Insecta > Hemiptera > Cicadellidae > Macrosteles > Macrosteles quadrilineatus. Next base: position 8,946,720 of record NW_026542597.1, read on the forward strand.
ATTCATTGAAGTTTTGTTTCTATTCACCCTGTTGTTTCTATTCACCCCATTTTACGGTACAGTATTACCGAGCCTAATAAATGCACATAATACACGCGCATTGTTTTATTGTTTTAGGAAACATAGTTTTACTTAGAAAGTTTACAGGTAAAATATAACAGAGGTGGAAGTAATAATACAGTTAAACGAAAACATTGTTCAGATAATGGAAATTCCCAATTCTACTTAGAATAAAGGTTCGTTGGCCCTTTGAGAAAGATCTATTGGGACAATGAATTATTTCGCTATAACTGAGAATATTTATATGCTTTTGAAAGTGTTCTTAACAAGTAAGTTTAATCGAATTAGTGTAAAAGAGAAGATGTTTCAAAACCAAATACGTTCAGATGCTTACGTTCCTTATTACGACATATAATAGCCTATATTTAAGTAGATTAACACTATCATTGTATCTCCCTAATCAGGTAAAGGGGGCCAACACTCTTAATTCATTCAAAATGAAAACCTTGGCATGTAAATGCATTTAAGTTATATGAAGACAAGTGTAAAGATACAAAATGTGAAAAAGTTTGAAAAGAATTGCTAATAACAAGATCAAAGCCAACTTGCATCGTTCATATTCCCCGTTGATAGACAGACAATATTGTCTAGTGAAACTTTTCAATTCGAGTACGCATATGCAAAATAAACTCAATCATAGACTAACCAGCACAAGTAGATTTCTCATCCTAATGGAACAGCTGAAGACAATTTTATTGTTAGTTCTGTACGGTTTATGTTGAGGTCGTGTTTTGTTTACAATTTGTTTCCCGTTAATACAGTCATTTAAAACCTCGTTTAACCAAATAATACGATCTAATCATAAACAATAAATTGTCCCCTAGTTATTTAAGCAAACAGTAAAGCACAAATCAAGAAATTAACCCTAAAATAATATAAACAAAATTTCGTCGACACTAGCGCCCAGTGTGGCGTACATGAACTAGACATGAAAAACGAGCTTCAAAATTCACAATGGGATGAGAAGTCTACTTGTGTTGGTTAGTCTATGACTCAATTAAGTAATAATGAAACAAAACATAAATGTAAACTTTCGCGTGGGTGTACAAAATCTAAGAACGAAAAATACACTAAGAACACAATTTTGGTCCTTCGTGCCGGATGGCTTTATAACGCAGTAACGGTCCGAATACAATATACACTACCTGATAAGTCAACGAATTAAATACCGGAAACACTAACGATTGGGAATGTGAGTTAGTTAGTCAGGTGTAGCAGTGTAGGAGGGAGCGAGGCCTATCATTGACAACTCCAAGAATGGAGCGATCCGTGGTCCCCGTGGGCGCTGCATAACTCCGCCAGACGGAATACCCATCTGTGTATATTTTGGTAAATTGGGTTTAAAGTCAGTTTAAGGATAAAATCATTGTTTCAAATGAAACCCACAAAAAAAATCTGTTAAGTAAAACATTTACAATCTGATTTTTGATGTTGCAGAAAACTATAAGGCATTAATTTCTGATTCTCATAGAAATGAGTGAGAAATATATAGTGAGTTAGATAAAAGGAAATTTTAGAATGTACAGCGAAAATTAACCACACATTTGCTATCTTTCACCTTAAGAAATAGATCATAGATAATATTTTACTTTACTTTATTATTGTTATAAACAAAAACCAGTAACGATATACAACTCCCCACAGAAACAGAAGTGTCGTACCCGAAACTATGAAGAAAAGTTGACGTAAAACAATATTATGTATAATATATTGTATGGACTAAAAATATTCGTTTTAATATAATATGTGGTGTGAATGTCTTAGTTAAGGCGTCAAAATGGCAAAATTAAGCATAACCTTCGACCATGGATTGAACTGTACGTCCCATTCCCATGCTAACGTTGTCACTAGTTTTAGAAAGAAAATTGCTTTCTATGAAATATATAATTCCACTAATTGTTTCTAAGTTTTTATGTATATTCTTTTTATTTTGTGCAATGGTAATTCACTGAACTGTATGTTAGTGTTTTACACTGTACACTTGTACGGAAATAAAGTTTATTTTGATTTGGATTTGATTAAATTATGTAACTTTAGCAACCAACAGAGCGCGCTGTTGGTCCAAACTTAAGGATCGTTTACTAAGGCATATTTTTCGTCACAACATCACAGTAACAAAAACTAAAAGATAATAGAATCTTGACTCTGGAACACTCTTTGAGGGTATCGGTATTCAACTACTATTTTCGATTTGGATAAGAATTTTGAGCTGGTCCACAAAAGGGATGTCTAATTCAATATTCCAAAGTCATTGGACCTAAATCTACTCTTTCATTACAAACCTAGTCGCTCGTCAGAATTTACCAAACGTCAACCTGCACAACAGATTGCACAACAAAGGCCCACTGAAGTAGCAAAGAGACGGATGTGGGGAAGGGTGGTGAATACCTGTGAGGACATGGGACGAAAAGTGAATTAGTGCAATCAGCTGACAATCGGAACTAATCAGCTGACTCAGGACTTCCGGTGAGGCAACAATTAAACGCCCACTTTCCCCACTTCCGTTATCAGTCTCTGTTCATCTCCCTTGGCATTGGCAGAACCATCGATGTATCGATTATATGTAGAGTATTATACATTGATGGGCAGAATACACATTTTGTACACTGCATTTTGCGGCTGTGCTCTCTAACAAACCGAAGACCATTGATTATGAACGCTCAGTTATTTTATAGCATTAGTAATGTTTAGAGTCGAAATATTAATCGATGAACAAGTATCCGCCATAGTTGGGATTTTCTGAACAACCAATAAAGTAAACCACCTGTTAGTGTACCAGGGGTGGTGACACACTTTTTGAGCTTATCATTCACATATAATAATACACAGAATATATAATCAACTTCTTTATTCTGTGTTACGAGTAAAACTACTGCACCTCGCATCCTAGGCCGGGGCCACACTCATCTTATCTCGCTGAATTTTTTCCACGGGCGTTACCCGTGGGTTTGAGAGATACATTACGGTATATGGGGCAGGCCACACTAGAGTAAAAACGTCCGTGAACGCGTTTGTCAGTCTCACTGGTTTTACCAGCGAGACTGACAAACGGAATTGCACGTGTATTCTCTACTAACATCCCACGGGCGTTGCACGTAAAACTAGTCGCGGGGCATTGCGGCTTATGGGAGTGAACACACTCATCTTAATCTCGCTGAACTTTTTCCACGGACGTTTCTAGTTTTAACCTGTACAGAGAGCGTGGAAGGGGGGGGAGTGCGTATCACGGACACGGACGATTTTTATTGCCAGTGTGGCGTGCTCTATCAGTCTCGCTGGTTTGCCCGAAAAACCTATCTCGTTGACGAGTGTGGCCACGGGCAAACTGTTTCACGTGCGTCGCACGTGAAAACGGAAAAAACAGTCTCGCTGGTTGAAAATTACAAGTGTGGCCCCGGCCTAAAACGACTGATCCTAACACCGCCAGTGTCTAAAAGGATATACAAGAGTCGGATATGTGTATATTTTTTTATCTATTTTTAATTATCAAAATGATACAATAAAAACATCTTTAAAATTTTCAAACTTTTATTTTTGAGTCCGTGTAGCAATTCAATTGTAAATAATCTTCTTTGAGATACTTTAATTAATTATAGATTATTAATTATATTAAGTATAAATGGTAATTACCAATTTTGTGACTCCGAGTATGAGAGGTTTTTCAACGTTTGTACGAACTCAACAAAGTGTTTACGTTACTTAGGGATAATTATTTGAGACATTAAAGTAAAATATACTCAACTATATTATTTATAAATCGTAGCCTTAAAACGTCTCAAAATGATAATGAATTCTGTTATATTTGATTAAAAAATTACCAATTAATATCAAAGTAGAACCATTGTCTGTACGTCACATATTATTTAATTCTAGAAACAAAGGAAAACATGACTAAACCAACGTATATAACTTGGAAAATGTGTAACTTTTTACCTTGTAATCAGCAACATTAAACGCAAGTAGGTTTCTGAACACATTTTCACAACTAATATTTAAAAAAATGTTACATTTTGGTCTGGCAGTGAAGTATATGCGTAACCTCCACGCTTCATATCTCGCGAAAATTATCATGAATTCATGAGCCGTAGCTTGTTATTCGAAACTCTTAATTTCTAACTGATGCAAGATCACGAGGTTAGTTATAAAATGAATAAACAACATATTACTTATTGCGATTTCCTGATATTGCATCAACTTGCTAAGAAAATTATCACTGATACTTCGGCTTCGGACCCTACGTAAACATTTAAGTTGCTAAAACCGCTGCATAGTCACATTAAAATCCGACTGGTCTAACAGGCAAAATGTTTTTTTTTTGCAGAAACTAATTACTCTTTTACAACTGCAAGTTTCTACAAAGAGCAACTTCCTGAACAGTAGACAGTTGGTTAGTTGCAGAATTGTAAATAACTTTCTACACTTTTAACTTGTAAAGCCGACAGACCAAAGCACTACACTCTACTATACAGGTCGGCGTGGAAGCTCGATGAAGGTGAAAGTGACTTAAATTAGCTCCTTTCTGAGTCTGAGGCCGTTGACTTTTAAGTTGTCCACATCAACCAGCTGTTGAGAGAAAACTGGTGCTTGAAAATTTGTTGAAACAAATTAAATTGATATTTTAATAATGTTTCCTACGGTAAAGATTCCAAAATACATAAGTAATGACAATTTTCCTTTTACAGCACGGATGTCAAATTCAGTACAGTTTATTTTATCATTTTCGTTATTCACAAAAGTAGAAATAGGTAACCTACTCACTGACAAAAAGAAAACTAGACGAAAACAGAGGTATCTACCTCAACTCAGTACGACAAGGCGGCCATTTAAAAATACTGTACATTTATTTGGGTTCTCTCAGTTTGATAAAAATTAAAAACTACCACCATTTTGTACTTGCCATGATAGAGACTTCTTTTTTAAATGATTTTATTCTTTAATGAGATGCCAGCTTACTTAAAATTTTTGAGCCCATTTTTGGGTCCCGGGAAAAACTGCCATGCCGACAAAAAGTACACTTTCGTGCTATGTAAATGTGTGATGAGTTTAATTGTCCTAGTGTAACCGATTGAAAAGTTAAGACGTGGTATCTACAGTACTAATTTGAAATGTCTGAGAGAATTCACGTAAATCTATATTTGGTGCGTTGTGAATTCATCGCCACTTCGTGAATTGAGATAGAGACCTTTTCACTGACCTAAAAATGAGTTGTCACTAAATGGGGCTGTACATTACAAAATCTGAAGCTGACCAAAAATATCCAATTAATTGGAGTTACGGGAAAAATTGTCGTACCAAAAATTCCCTTTTTGTGCAGAGTTTTCCTGGTGTAACCCATCGAAAAGTTAAGAGGGAGTATCCAGAGCCTAAACCTATATAAATGGGAACTTACCTATACCCACGAAACTGTTATTTTAAATTGACCCCGATGAATGGTTTCAATGTTGAAGTCAACTGAAGTACGTCGGTATTCCGAGTACAGTACGTATCAGAAGCAATGTCAAGCGGTAGACAAGGCAAGTAGATACTGGGCCAAGGTCTGATACTGTACAATGCACATAACAAAGCCAGCTGACACATGGTAGCCTATAGTTCTTCAAAAAAACCTTAATCTACAAAATGAATGTCAGACCTTTTTCTATAACCCTATGGTTTTCACTGCCTTCATATCCTAGGCTGCTATAGGGAGTAGTTGTACACATAGCTTTGCTTCTGGCGGTCGCAGCATCATAACATGACTAACAGCCGTTGTCGATTGGTAGGATTTGAACCGGGATCTCGGAGAGCGAAGTTCTGCACTCTACCACTAGATAAGATCGCTCCAAATATATGGTAGCATATAACATCTAAAGGCCAATGGTAACCAACAAATGTACAATTCTACCTGTCGTGTTTATTAAAGAATAAATTATATTAACTTGTTGAACTCATTTTGTCCACGACTGGGAAATCTCCTTATAGCCTCATGTTATGGAGGAATATAAGAACTGACCTAGATCTATTGGTAGAAATCCCGATTTTGAAAGAGACAGAGATGTGACAAAGAGTCACTTTAATGGGGGAAAGGGTGCTAGTGATGGACTACTCTACCTCAAATAACAAATGGACGGTTGGAAAAATTTAAAAAACAAATGGGAAATGTTATCTACCTTTAGAAACCATTAGAACCGAAGACGGAAGCAAGAAGAAAACAAATTCGAAGAAAACAAATTATTCAATCAGCTGTTATGTTTTGAAACTCCTGATTGACGTATAACATATGATTGTAAAGAGATTTGGGCAATGTAAAAGGAGTAGGTAGTAGGTGGAGAAAAGTGGTCATGCATTACGAAAAGAACATATTTCTCTGTTATTGTTTATCCATTATTAACAAATAAGGTATCATTGAAAACTATATAAAATTTACTAACTTTTTTTCTCTTAATTTTTTTTGTTAAGTTAAGTGGCAACCATTTAAAAACGGTTGAGGATTTTTTAGTATAATTTTAAAAGAAAATAGGTCTTAATAAGATAAAAGTTTTTGCAAAAAAATCTCAACGCTGTATCTCAACCCGTTTAGGACGGAAACTAGGCACCACGGACCCATGTTCATATGGTGAAATCTGAAATGTGTCTGTCTTGACCTAAGCAATAACGCTGTATACATGTGTCCAGAGAGTATAGCGGAATATCCTGTATATAAAGAAAACTAAAGTGGGAGGATTGCTATACCAGCTGATCAGCTGGTATAGCACTACCAATCTAAGGTACTGTAGCATCTAGCTCTAACCCTACGTTGTGTGAGCACACGGCTCATCAGTATTGTATATTAAGCATTGAAACTGGCAAGCAACGCACCTTGTCATTCATTCCATGAGCTAGAGGACACGTCATAAGTAGCCTGACCTTGAATTACCGCAAAGACCTACTATAGGTGAGAACATATCAACTGAATCAGCTCTAAATTGGTCGAAGGCTGACCCACGAAGGAATCGTTCCTTATAAGAACATGATCTTTTATAGACTAATTTTCCAATGTTATTGGATTTGGAATCCCGATTTGGAAACGTTTCTAAGCAGACATACGTACAATAGATGTATTTAATTTTAATAACAAAAGGACGTACTATGCCTATATATTTGTTGAACTATTTTGATTAATCCATGTCTTAATCCTGTCCCAAACTACCGGGATACGATATTATGACAAAATACACTAGATAATTGGCAGGACCAGAACATCCATGTCCAAGTGTTGTCGTAGGTTCGATTCTCAGAAAGTTCGGAAACTTTTTTTAGGTAAATTGGACCAAGCCGTCTTTGATCATTGGAATTTTGATACATAGTTCTGGCTAAAAGTGTAATTCGGTCTTTATCAGTCAGTACTCGTGTGTCGGAGACGGAATCCTACAAATATAATGTCTAATATCCTCATTCTAAGGTTATCTATTAAGTAAAGCTGTATCTAGTACCACATAATATAGAACCTAAAGAATATAAACGCAATCAAACGCCCGAAATATGTGTGTTGTTTTAGGTTAACGTCTCGGACTTCGATGCAAGAGGTACTGGTGCGATGACACAAAAAACTAACTAGTTTGGACTACTATCTTTTAAAAGTGTTGGTGTCGCTGCATCTTCTTTCAAAATGCCACTGAGCACTAATTAACGTACGTAAATGGTATTGGACTCTTTTCTTAGGGTCGATAGTTGAACAAGTCAGCTGTACGCCTCGTAAACCAACAATTGGACGACGCGGCGACGCAGGTTGGAGGGTGAGCGGTGAACTGTGACCCAGGCGGGGAGGATGTCACGGGCTGAAGACCAAAACATCACAAACAGTGTTGGCGTCATCCGAACAATCAGTTGTCATCGATTATCACGGTGTTCTAGCAATTGGTACCACCTACTTGGCGCGTGGACCATTTGATCTGGGACGGCGATTGAGAGTGAGGGATTACGTAAGATTTGTCACTAACTACTTACTTCCGATGTCTTCGTCGTAAATTTTCTTCAACTTTATGGATCTTGAAAAACATAAACGTGTGTCATATGTTATATTCAGTTGTAGTGTAAAGTCTAAAATGTCTTGCTTTAGGTTAAACGCCATCAGGTGTAAGTGGATAAACACTCATAGGGAAATTAACCATATCTTTAAGACTTGTACATTAGAAAATGTATAAGCGTCATTGCATTTGTACCCGTACCCGACACAGTTACTACTGGTCTAGTTTTACAGTATACATACGTTAATTCATCGTGGTGAAAAGTATTCATTTTATGTTACAAAGACTAAACATTATCTGTTTAGCAAAAAGTCGAGACCAAGATCGGCCTTGGATGCTGAATGTAGGCCTTTTTGGATGGTTGTAGTTTATTTATTACGTCCGAAGCTTTGAAATTGTGTGTTATACAACTTTTATACGGGCTAAGCATAATGACAAAGTACCAAAATGCTATTGTTCATTTTGGTACACGTTTATAAACTATTATTACTGGAGTTTACGGCTTTACTACTTCTAGCAATTCATCACCAAAAGACCTGTCAGCCGCGGCTCCGCCCGTTTGTACTTCATAGTGTTGCACCTGTTGCAATGGTAAACAACACCTTACATAATACCTAATACTGTGATAGAGATAGAGTAATTACAGCGTAACAACTGGTCGTTGCCTTTTTGGGATGTATCCGCTATTCGAAAGGCACTGCTCCAAAGGAATGACAGTCATAACTAACTACGTATCATATTTCACTGGAAGTCAATAATCCTAAAAACTTTCAGAGCAGTACTGGCATTTCGCTATACATACCGTGAAAAAAAACTGGTTAGCAATAAAAAAGTGTAGATGTTGCAGAGTGTACGACAGACTTGTACCAATAACTCCGAGACAATGTAACTACATTTAGATATCAAACTTCACCAAACGACCGCGAGAAAACCTAGAAATCGTAAAGTTCTTCTCTCTTTGGTAGGATTTTTCTCGTAAACGAGTGAAAGACCCTTCGAACGACGAGAGTTCATCTTAAAAGGACACAAGAGAAGAAGGCGTGGTGAAGGAGGCATACCAATTTAACTCTTATAGGGACAATAGGAATTAAATCAGTTTCGCATGGTTTGGAAATAGTAATTTCGCTACAGATGGATGGAGAAAGCTGATCAATTATGTCATTGAGACGCAAATTGATGGAATATGCTACACTTGAGGACTTTCTACTAAAGCTAATCACGAAATGATAGTTTAAGAAGCAAAATCATGCAGCAATCAGTGAAATACTGAGTAACACAATAAGCATGACTCACAATAGAATATTTCCATTATACTAAGCTGGGTAAACCAGTAAAGAAGAAAACAAGGTTGACACGAGGTGTCCAAGGGCGTGAAGAACTTCTTCAACCTCTTTCCAGTTCCAATGTCCTTCTGAGGTCAGCCAGTTCAGTAGCCCCAGCCTCCATGTACGTGGAAGGCATTGTGACGAGAGAGAAGCTGACTCATCTGACATCCATCAAACTTTACGAGATAGGCTTCACTTCAGTATTAAACTGTACTTACGTATCTAGTGGGTTGTATCACCATTGTTGGCACATATTTTAAAGAGAATGAAAAATTAGAATTGTATTACAGTGTATTTTATGTAGACTCCAAAGTGAGGTCTTGTTCCTACCCAAAGGAAACTTACTTTAATGAGACCATAGAGTAAGCTATTATGAAAGTATCTTTTATTTTCGTACTATGGTGGTTTACGGTGACAAAAAAGACGAAAGTGAGTATTTTATAGCAGCACACTAGTGGCACAATTGAGCTAGGTTCCGTTTTAGAATAAAAGTAGCAATAACTGAAATCGTGCTGAACGAAATTGAGGTTATGTGCACGATCAGCTGTTGGAGAAATGACGTCAATCTCGTTCACTTTCACCACTGCCTGCTGGATACAGCTGGCGCTACCAGTCATATGGGCGACAGTATGAACTTTGTCCTTTATCCTAGCTAGGGTGTAACATGTTGCGAAACTACACGCACTGGTATTTTATCACAGGTGGTTTGAGTTTAAGGCACAGCTTACAGGCTAATGAGCAGAGGGAAACATACTAACGCACTTTATGAACTGAACTGTTGTTAGAATCGAAATAGTGAACTTTGTATTTGAATAGCACTAAAATATTCCCAATTGTACTTAACTAGCCTGATAATCTATTTCGAAAAAACCTACCTTTTAACAGGCTAAGCAGAACAGACATTAATTAATATGTAAGGGTTTGCTATTTAAGAGAAATACCACTTTAAACAAGTAAGCTAAAAGGCCACATTTGCTTTGAAATACTCTAATAATGTGTACATTTTTATATTCTGCCCACACAGGCCTATAACTACGGGCTAGTGTGATTGTCCTGGAATTCATGAGAAACTTAAGTTGATAGTTGTGTCCACTAGAGACGTGACCATACATGACACAAGCATTCCATGGAACAAATAAATATACAAGCATGCTACTATAATTCTCTTAACATTATAAACATTACATACAAGGTGACATAATGATAGGTAAAAATTTAATTAAATAACCTCATACATCACGATATAACGTCATATGAGAGTCTATAATCTGATTACATTTTCAACTAATGTATAATCACTGCATACTAGTGTTTGGTGTGTATATTTTTTTTATCAGAACAATACATCTTTTTTTAATTGAACTATCAATACTATAGTCGATTCCTCTGGGCTCTGGACAGACTATAGTATGCCACAGAGAAGATTCTCTGTGAGTAGTCGTACAACCACAACAGTGCAGAATGGGTAGCATTACACGCATTCAGTCACCGACACACAACGCACAACGATTAGTCTAAAACAGAGAGGAAGGCGTAAACCTGCCTCATAAACTAAGCAATCGCATCTTCCACAAGGGTAATGTCCTACCTGCTGTATCTACTGTGCTTTGATCACGTTGGTCCGTTTAGGAAATATAACTTAACTTGCCGACGTTGCATCGCCGAATAATGCTCAAAGAAAATTATAAAGTATATATAATATCAAATAAATAATCTTACAATGGATTATTACTATACAAGCTGAGATGGAAACACGGCCTGGCGTATCTTTGTCCGAATATTAGAGAAGGATAAATGTAGAACAGACTGAAATGCCTATTGTAGCTTTTGTAATGACTTAAAGGACCACTCAGTTGTTTCTTAATCCCGGATCATTCATTAAAAGCCCAACGATAAAAGACAACAGGATCCAGTTTAGAATCACCAGAAAGCTGACTTTTTTCCAGATCGAGCAGCCAAACTTTTGATTATATGGTTCTGAATAATTATTTACTATCATAGAATCCTACACGTGCACTGTTAACTGACTGTTAGATTAAGAAGTTTCCACACTGAACTATATTTATTTTACTTATAAGTAGGCTACCCAGCTCTTGAGGCCACCAATCAGAGAGCAGCATTTCATCCCCACCCCTCCCTCTAAGCCACGCCCCCTAGCCAATCAGAGAGCACCCCTCCTCCTAGGCCACGCCCCAGCTAATTAGAGAGTACCCCTCCTCCTACGCCCAAGCTAATTACAGAGCACCCCTCCCCCTAGGCAGCCATTCCCCTGGTCTCCTATGTTGTCTAAACTTATTTTCGTGCCAAGTTGCATAACCTCACGTATTGCGTAGGTTCCCGCCAACTTAAAAAACCTCTGTAATGATCAACTCTTGCTAAATGAAATAACCTCCACTGAGTTATGTGCTCTGGATAATTACAAACATTGTTTGATTTAAAATATGTTTTAATGCTACTACATCTACGATTTATATTTACATACTTTTAAAAATATTTACAAATACTATAAATCTTCTTCTTCTTCTTCTTCATCATGGCTCTGTAACAAAACAAGAAAGTGTTAACGACGTGTGTCCTGGCTGCTGATTGGTTGTAATAAGCTTGTACCTGAATGGTCATAAATAGGTGATATGTTGTGTGATTGGTCAATATTTCTATTTAAACTTTCAGTACTTATTTTCTTTCACTTTGCTTTTGGCAATTGAATGTGTTGGACGTGTGCTCTTGTGTTTGATGTTTTGAGGTTATGTTTGCAAGTTATTTCTAGTGTTAATGTTAGTCTGATTATTTATGACACATCAGTGGTAAGTGAACTTTGTTTCTTTTGTGTAACGTATTGTGCAAGCGGTGTGCTATATTCAGCTTTGTGTGCGCGCAGCTGTGTCCCCACCACATCTTGTGTCTCGGTGTTGTAGTGCGCATCGGTGAGCTATATTTAGCCGTGTGCGCGCGCAGACTGTGGCCCCACTAGATCTTGTGTCTCCGCGTCCCTTTTACTTTGCTCTAGGCGTTTGACGACGATGGATGTTAGTATGGCTGATAACGTATCTGATGAAATAGTTGAACCCGTTAAAGTAGTCGAGCCTGTTACTTTAATAAGTACCGATCAAACTTATGTAAATAAATTTAGATTGTATGGAAGTAAAACAGTATTTAAATTCACTAATCCGCCTCCGGAGACTAATGAGATTGATTGGTTGAGACAAGGGTTTGCACAAATTGTAAATAGTATGAAAGAACAAGCTTTTGAAAATGATCAACTTGGATTTACTTTGGAGAGTCTCAACTTGAAATCAAAAGCACCCGGCTATGTAAATTTTCGGCCTTCTTCTGAAATTGATGAAAACGTTTTGTGGCAAATCTTTGGTGGTATTGTGCAATCAAACTCTGAATCCATAAAATCAACCGACACTTTTAAAGTGGAATGCACTAGAATTAACCTTCCTGTAGGCTCTGGAAGGGTAAGACCAGGGTTTTACAATACGTTTGATGAGGAATGCAAGGCAAGACGGGGAATTGTTGTTATAAATAATAAAGATAAATTGTGTCTTCCCCGTGCAATTGTAGTTGCTATGGCCTATGTAAGTAAAGATCCTGACTATAATGCAGTTAGAAAGGATAGGGCAAATAGGCAAACAATCAGGGCTCAGGAACTTGTGCGTCGAGCTAGGGTTGAAATGCCAGAGGGTGGAGCTGGGATCCCGGAACTTGAAAAATTTCAGGGGTTTTTGAGGGACTACAAAATTGTCGTGTACAACTATGACAGGAAAGGACGTGATGTCTACTTTGAGGGAAATGTAGAGAACCCTAAGTTCTAAATTAACTTGTTGTTTCACAATGGACACTACAATGTGATTAATTGTTTGACTGCTGCTTTTGTTTGTAATTATTTCTGTGAAGCCTGTCATGTACCCTACGATCATAAAAGAGAGCATCGTTGCTCAAACATTTGCCCACAGTGTCAAACTATCTCACCTCCCTGTGTAGTGGAGAGTGGTGGTGTTCTGTGCCCTAAATGTAACATGACTTATAAAAATCAGAGATGTTTTATCGCGCATCAAGCTGATAGATGTAAAAATGTAAAGAAATGTCTAGACTGTGGGAAATTGGTTTGGATTAGAGATCGATCTAAGCCTCATAAATGTGGTGAAGTATATTGCAAACCTTGCAGTTCATTTGAAGAACCTAACCACAAATGCTATATGAAACCTGACACAAGAAAGCCTAAATCTAAAGAGTTTTTGTTTATTTTCTTTGACTTGGAAACCCGTCAAGATGAGTCTCTGCCCTCAGATCCTGAGTCTAAATTGCATCAAGTGAACTTGTGTGTGTCACAACAGTTTTGTTATCAGTGTATTGAGGCTAAATTTTGTATGGCTTGTAAAAATCGTACACGAGTGTTTAGTTCTGAACCAGTCACTAAAGATGTATGTGTTATTGCACACAATGGGCAGGGTTTTGATTTCCAGTTTTTGCTCAAATATGTGTTGGAGGATACAAAGTTTACTCCGAAACTTGTAATGCGGGGAACTAAGGTCATTTTGATGGAGATTGACAATGTGAGGTTTGTTGATTCACTTAGTTATTTCCCTATGCCTCTTGCTGCACTGCCCAAAGCCTTTGACTTGCCCCCGGAAAAGAAGAAAGGCTATTTCCCCCACCTCTTTAACACTCTTAAGAATCAAAATTATGTGGGCTCTATGCCGCCAAAGGAGTTTTACTGCCCAGAATCTATGTTTGAAAAATCATATAAAGATTTTGAAAACTGGTATAATGATCAAGTTGCAAACCAAGTTATATTTGACTTTAAGAAAGAAATCCTCGAGTATTGTATGTCGGACGTTGATATCTTGGCCCAAGCTTGCTTAAAGTTCCGTTCAATTTTTCTGCAAGAGTGTAATGTTGACCCGTTTCTTGAAGCTGTAACCATCGCTAGTGCATGCAATTTGGCCTTCCGTCGGAACTTTTTGAAGAAAAATACCATTGGCATCGTTCCTAAAAACGGGTATAGGCTTGCAGACGCTCAGTCGGCTATTGCTTTACAGTGGCTATCGTGGGAAGAGGAGAAACGTGGAGTTAGAATTGAACACGCTGGTCGTGGAAAAGAAGTTAAGATCAATAAACTGAAAGTAGATGGGTTTGACGGTCAGAATATTTACGAATTTCAAGGCTGCTACTGGCACGGCTGTCCCAAATGCTTTCTCTACGACCGTGAACTTGCTTTGAAAGAGGATCCCTCTGACTCACTTCACTTGCGATATGAACGGACTAAAACTAAAATAGCAAAGTTGGGCGATAACGTCGTACAAATGTGGGAATGTGAATTTAGAAAGTTAAAAAAGACGGAAAACCTAAAACATCTAGACAAGCTGCCGATCCTCAACAATTTACCTCTGAATCCGAGGCAAGCATTTTTTGGGGGCCGAACCGGGAATGCCAAAACCTATCACAAATGCGCCGAAGGGGAAACCGTTGAATACGTGGATGTATGCTCTCTCTATCCCTGGGTATGTAAATACGGCAAGTACCCTGTAGGGCATCCGACAATCTATGTAGGAGACAAAGAGTGTAGACAGAGAGGTCTCAATGTTGAGGGTCTATTAAAGTGTAAAGTACTTCCACCTCGTGAGCTCTATCACCCCGTTCTCCCAGCCAAAATGAATGACAAGTTAATGTTTGTTTTGTGCGCGACTTGTGGAGATGGTCAGATTCAAAGTGATTGCGACCACGAAAGTGGTGACAGAGCACTTATTGGGACCTGGACCATGGACGAAGTTCGTAAAGCTGTAGAAAAGGGCTATGTTGTACTCGACATGTATGAACTTTGGGAGTATAAGGTAGCCACATATGAAAACGGTGGGTTGTTTACTGACTTTATAAATAAATTTTTAAAAATGAAACAGGAAGCATCTGGGTTCCCGGGCTGGTGTGAAACAGACGAGGACAAAAACAAGTACATCGACGACTATTTTAAGAAAGAGGGTGTCCAACTAGAAAAAGACAAAATTGTAAAAAATGGTGGATTAAGGTCGTTAGCTAAGCTTATGTTGAACTCGTTTTGGGGAAAATTTGGACAGCGTGAAAATCAGACAAAAGCTACGATTGTCAGGGACCCAAAAACACTTTTCAAAATGTTAACTAGCTCTGAAATTGATGTAAATAGAGTACAGATTGTCAATGATGAGGTTCTTGTTGTTAGCTGGGAGTACATTGAGGAGGTTGGGGAGCCATTGCAAAATGTAAATGTTGTGTTGGCAGCTTACAATACTGCCCAAGCGAGATTGAAGCTCTATGAGCATCTAGATGCTTTGGGTGGTCAAGTGTTGTATTATGATACTGATTCTGTATTGTATGTATACAAGGGTGGTTTGTATAGAGTTCCCACGGGAGATTATCTAGGGGAAATGACCGATGAGTTGGCCGAGTATGGACCAGGTTCATACATAACAGAGTTTGTATCCGGAGGGCCAAAAACCTATGCATACCTCGTGTGGTCAACAAACAAACAAAAATTGATTCCCGTTTGTAAAGTAAAAGGGCTTACATTAAATATGAAAACTTCTAAAAAGATTGGATTTGACAGTTTGAAAGAGATGGTCCTTGGTGATGCTGCACAAACAATGGACATTGAGGAAAATAGAATCAGACGAACAAAGGATAGGAATATAGTTACAATCAGTGAGGTCAAACAGTTTAAAATTACGGGGCCAAAAAGGAAACATGGTAGCAATTATGATACACTTCCATATGGGTTTAAAATTCAAAAAACTCACCAAGATCTCAACTCCTGAATCACTATCACTATCACTGTCACTCAGCTCCTCCTAGTCCCCAATATCTACCTCGTTCCACCCGTTCCACCCTCCCGGGCCCCAATTGACCCCAAATTCCGAATCTGTGTCTGAATCGTTGTCTTCTTCACTCAAATTCAAAAATTCACATACTCTGCGATATAAATAATGTTGAACAAAATCACTAACGACCAGCATCAGAGAGATCATGTTGGACACTGAACACATGTTGCACATGTGTTGCGCTCCCCTCTCCACTATCACTACATACCTTTATGGTGGCATATTCTGTGTTTCTTGGTGGTAACGGTGGTGGCCTGAGATCCAAGGGTCGAAGTTCTTCGTAGATTGGCTCCACCGGTCTAAGAAATACCACCCTAGTCTTGACGATAAATGGCGACGGCTCGTCGCGCTTGATGGAGAATATCCAGCCGAAACACGATGCGAAACACATGGTGGCTAGGATCCAACTGGAGTGGGGCTATTTTTGAATGTGTTTGTACATTGAGGCGCTCAAATCTGGAGGGACTTGAGCTACTCCTTGTGCATGTGTGAATGCTGGTCACTGGCGCGGCTGACTAAAAAGCCCGTAAACCATATGTGAAGGTCACTGGCACGGCTGACTAAAAAGCCTGTAAACCATGTATGAAGGTCACTGGCGCGGCTGAAAGGCCCGTAAACCATGTGTGGAGGGGTGAGTGTCATTCCACTTGGAACCTTCTCGCCACCATGTTGTCCCTACTTGAGCTCTCAGCTAGAACAATTACTGATAACATGTTTCTTTTGAGTGCTGTAAAGCAAGCAGCAATCCCACCTGTGATTAAAGATTACATATTCAATTACCACTATGAAAACTGTGGCTATGTCTACTACCATATTTGTTTTCTTGACAATGAAGAGTTTTGTAAGGATTGTGGAGAGGCAGCGAATATTTCTTTTCGGCGGTTTGGAACAGTTGTATGTGTACCAAAATTTAAGACTCCAAGAGATAGATGCACCATCTGTGCAGCACGTCTATACAATTGGACCAGATTGAGAAGATGTTCCTGTCTACAATCTTTGATCCCATCCTTGAGAAGGTGGTAAGAGAAATTTTGGGGGATCGGAGGTGGCAACTAGTTTGTTTTTGGAGGCCATCACGAGCTGCGGCGGTGGAGGGGCCGCAGCTTTTCTGGGGGGAAAATAAAAAGACCATTCTATTTGGAACCTTCTTGCCATCATGTTGTCCCTGTCTGAGCTTTCAATTAGGGAGATTTGCACAAACGTTATCCTTTTCCCTTATGTAAAAGAAAGTGTTGATCTTCCATCAACGCTAAGGCAGGACGTTTTGAGCTATCATAGAGAAAACTGCGGTTATGTAACCCTAAACTACTATGAGTCTTTTAGAGGCTCCAGTAGGTTATGTATTGACTGTGGAAGAATGGTTGATCTGCCTTCTTGTTTAAAGCGAAGAGGTAACTACATGTATCCAAAGTTTAAAGTCCCAAAAGAAACATGCTGCATTTGCATGGCTCCTTTATTTATCTTCCGTAAAGTCACTTGTAAATATTGTAAAAACTAAATACTTGTAAAACAACAAAAAATAAACGGAGGTGGCAACTAGTTTGTTTTTGGAGGCCATCACTAGCTGCGGCGGTGGAGGGGCCGCAGCATTTCTAAAAAACTTAATAAATTATCAATACACTGTCAAGTTGTATCATTTTAACAATGGATGTCAGACGTGCTATAGCTGAAGAGCTACACAAACCTGCTAGAAAAAATTACACTAGACGGAAAGTGACTCTTAAAGGGTTGAATGATTTGTACCAGGCCGATCTCGTAGAGATGCAGCCTTATGCAAAGTTCAATAAAGGTAATCGATACATCATGACTATGATCAATTGTTTTTCAAAACTCGGTTTTGCAGTCCCATTAAAAGATAAGACAGGTCCGGCAGTTGCCAAGGCACTTGAACCTATTTTGATAAAACATAAGATGAAACACTTTCAAACCGATCAGGGGACCGAATGGTTTAATAAACATATTGGTGCTCTCATGAAAAAGTATAAAATTAACCATTATTCTACGTTTTCTGATTTAAAAGCTAGTATCGTGGAAAGATATAACAGAACTTTGAAACAGTGGATGTGGAAAGAGTTTACCGCAAAGGGTACATATGAATGGTTGTCATTACTTCCTGATATTCTCAAACGATATAATAACTCGGTACATAAAACAATTGGTATGAAACCAAAAGATGTGAAACAAAAGAATGTAAAGGAAATATTAAAAAGGATAAACAAGAAGGGAAAAAGGCTGGCACCAAAATTTAAACTGGGGGATAGTGTTAGGATTAGTAAGTATAAAAGAGTTTTTACTAAAGGCTATCTGCCAAACTGGACAAACGAGGTTTTCACCATTTACGCCATCAAACCAACAAAACCACCTACATATGTACTCAAAGACCATAACGGTGAAATACTAAAGGGAGGGTTTTATGAACAGGAGCTAAATAAATCAAAGACCGGAGATGTATATTTAGTTGAAAGAGTGTAAAGGAAAGTAAAGGAAAGGAAAGGAGTGTACAGCGGAAAGGAGATAAAATAAAAGTCAGATGGCTTGGCTTTGACAAAAAAAGCGACACTTGGCTTAGTAAAAGCGACATTCTTATTTAGAGCATCCGGTGACGGCTCTGTGTAGATCAAGCAGCTGCATCCGGACGTATTTATAAACAATAGGGTGAGTGTGCTACATCAGTTGAACACGATGCGTGTGGCACAACAGAGTCCCCCTTTGACGGTAAAAAACTATGACGAGTATCTCGGCGAGGGTCTGGCATCTAAAAATAAACATGGCCATCTGCTACCAGACTCAATTCGCGGGATCCTTTCAGGCCCCAGCAACTCGGGTAAAACAAATGTTGTGTTTAATTTATTATTCGATCCAAATGGTCTTGTTTTTGAAAATATCTACATTTTCTGTAAATCTCTGAATCAGCCCAAATACCAGTTTTTACCATTGGCTCTACCTAAGGAAATTGGTTACTTTGCATATGGTGACAACAACTTGGTAGTTCATCCAAATAAAGCTAAACCACATTCAATAATGATATTTGACGATATATCCTGTGAGAAACACAACAACATTACAAACTATTTCACTATGGGTAGGCATAACAATATTGACACCTTTTATTTGGGGCAGACGTATAGTGCTATACCAAAGCAGCTTATCAGAGACAACGCAAACCTTTTAATACTATTTAAACAGGATGATATGAATTTACGACACATATATTGCGACCATGTCACTACCGACATGCCATTTGATAGATTCAAACAGATGTGTGCACTGGCGTGGAAAGACAATCATGGGTTCTTAGTTATCGACAAGACTCGGGACACTAATAAAGGTAGATACCGTATAGGATTTGACAGTTTCATTGAGGAGTTATAATGGTTAACATCTACACCTACAACGACCTTAGAGGTTACGATACCAAACTTCATAATGTTAAATCTAATCTTTGCACATATTACTATTCCGATAGGAAAAAGTTTTGTGGAAACTATTGTAGTAGAAAAGGACGTCATGGTCACAAGTACAATAGGCGGTGTTGGAGACATAAAGTGCCAAAACAGAGCGCTGTACTACCTCCGGTTATCTTGTTAATGATATCTGCGAGTGAACGTACATACAACCGTGAAATCTGGATTAGATTTTTGGAAAAATGCGAAGAAAAGAAAGTTCCTCTTGAACTGGTGGTCTATCACGAAGATATGAACAACTGCACAGTTAGAGAGTCCCATAATATAATTTCAAGATTTAGACCGTTTCCGGATATTTTTGGTAAGGTTTTACCATTGCGCAACCTTCATGGTAGCATAAACTTTACCCAGATTTACCTCCGAATGCTCGAATACGGTTGCAATATTCCCCACGCAGCAAGATGTATAGTATTGACTGAACGGACTCTACCAATAAGATCACCTCTGACGATTTATAAAACTGCGATGGCTTCGAAATGCCATATCGATGTGAGTTATAATGTAGCATATGGTCCGGTACCTCCGGGATTACCGAGATCTCGTGGTAAACCTTATGCCGGGGTAAACAACTTGTGCCAAGGACTGTTTACAACAGAATTTCTAAGACTGCGTTGCCAACATTACAACAATATAGCGAACGTTTTGGAATAAGTTTCAATAATGGTGTGTATACGATAACTGATCGTCAACTGTTTGACCAGTGGCGTGAGTTCACTGGAGCGAATCCAAGTGAATTTTGGTTATTGAACTCGTTTCTGTTACACCACAATGAGATGAAGCGTCCAATGTCTTTTTTGCAGAGGTATATGGAAAAAAGTGACGTTAGTGAGCGGTATACCGTAGCGGAAATACCACAATGGAGAGATAATTGGAAAAGAACGTTTGTTTTTCGGAATTGGTCAAAAAGGTACACTATTCCGCAATTTGATCTAGTGACAAAGAGATACTACCGAGATATAGATATTACCTCGGGCATATCTTTGAAAGAAGTAGTGCACTACCTACGTAAACATAAGAAACGTGCACTATTTTTTCGGCAGATTGAATTGCCTTAAGAGGCTAGCTGTGGTGTTTTAGGCTCATTATCAAAGATGACACGGAAGAATAAACATCTCACTCTGCAAATAGCAGAGTTAAAAGAAGCAGTTAGGCGTAAATTTAGACAGTTTAAAGATGGCAGTGTGGAGAGTGAAAAATTGCTGGAACAGCAATACAAACCATTAATTAGAGAACTGAAAAAAGGCGAACCGAAAACAGATGTTAAAATTGAACAGCTTTCTAAAGAAGAGCCAATGGACTATGAGAGTGATGACGATGATTACATTGGTCAACCGTTTAAACCAGAAGCCATATCAACACCTAGAGCTGAAACTAGTCAATTGGAAGAGGTTGTTTCGTCTCCATTAGGCTTCCAAACAGCATCCAAGTACATTGAAGAGCAGTTTGAGAACCCATTAACTAGAAAATATATGACCCAGTTTATACGAGACGCCGGTGGAAAACATAGAACTATTGACCACGACTATGGTCCAAGGTTTGATGAAAGAGGAAACACTTTAATGATTGGAAACAAAGTGATGGAATTTGACACTGACGGTACCATTATTGTTAACAACACGAGATACCCACCTTCCGAGGGGCTCTATGAGCTTATATTTAAAAGACTGCCAAACAGCGATGTGTATACAGAGGACGATCTAAATGCTTACAAAAGTATATTGATTGCCTCAAATGCTCACAAAAAGGGTTATAATTTTGACAATCAAATCAGACGTGATAGTAGTTTGAAATACAGACACGTGATCAAAGATCTGTTTCCCGTCAGACAGGGTAGAGGAATGTCGTGGAAAAGTACAAAGTCTCGCGATATAGTGCATTGGGATAATCCCAACGAGTTGGTCGATAGACTAAAACTGTTGGTAGCATCAGCTGAAACGGGAAATACTTCACACAGCAACGAGATTGTAAACATTGTAGAGGAACTGCACGAAGCAGGATACATAAAAGGTAGCGGAAACAGTCGATACAAATCAGTCTCACGATGGGCATAGACAAGTTTGGACGTTATACTAAGAAGGAGAAGGGTCTTGTTGGACCCAAAGGCGAAGGCTTTGCATTATCACAGGATGGTAGCTACGATATGCAAGGTAAACGTCTGTGCAATGTCGACGATCCAAAAGACAATCTTGATGCGATGAATTTTAGATCGCATGCGAATTCACTTTTAAACTGTATGACACTGCAAAGTGGTCATTTTGATGCTCAAAACACACGTGTATGTAATATAGCTGATCCAGTTGATGTTAAAGATGCGGTAACAAAACAATATATGGATCTTCATACCCCGCTAAAGTTCTCTGACGCCACCGCATACTCGATACACCATTACCGGCTGCAAGATGTTGCTCCACCAAAGGCGGATGGAGATGCCGTTAACCTATCATTTCTCAAGGAAAACACTATAACACGAGGTGCGGGGTCTTTTGATGCAAAACAGTTGGTCATACAGAATGTTGCCTCCCCAGTTGCCAACAAAGACGCTGTAAATCTCGAGTATTTCAATAAAAACACATTGCAAAAAAATAAAAATGGAGCTTTTGATGTTAAAAATACAGCTATTCAGAATGTGGCACCCCCCAGTAAAGGGGGAGATGCCGTAAATAAACAATACTTGGACAATCACACACCTTTACAAGGTGGACTAGCATGGAATTTCAAGAATAAACGGTTAGGACAGGTGTCCGATCCTGCCCACATTCACGATGCGGTTACCTTGCAATATCTACAAAATAATTCAATTTTACCCGATAAAGATAAACATTGGGACGTTAAAAGTAAACGGCTGACAAATGTAGGTAAACCACGGTGGTTAAACGATGCTGTAAACAAAGAATATCTCAAGGAAGTGATGGCAGATCTGGCCTATACACTGTACAAACAGATAAACAGGGGGAGGGCTAGTTTCCCTAGTTTTGAAGATTGGAATACACAGGTTGTCCGAGAGCAGTCTACATGGGATGACCTTTTTAAAACATTGTAGTATCTGTTAGTCATCAGTTATAAAATGGCAGGCAAGAGGAAAACATCGGTTAGACGCAGACGAGCAGTCACAGGAAGAGGTATTATATCCTCCGTTGTAAACAAGGCTGTAGATTTATTACCTTTTGAAGCTCACTTACCTGGTTATAATTACTGTGGGCCAGGTACAAAATTAGCCAAAAGATTAGCTAGAGGTGACAAGGGAATCAACGGATTAGACGAAGCTTGCAAACAGCACGACATTGCGTACTCGCAATACAAAGATTCCGAGAACAGACGGCAGGCCGACGCTGAGTTGGCCGAGCGCGCGTGGCGACGATTTAAATCCTCAGACGCATCTTTGGCTGAAAAAGCAGCTGCTTGGGCTGTTACTACAGCTATGAAGACTAAAACAAAGTTAGGGGGTGGTAAAAAGAAGAAGAAAAGCCCCGTTAAGCGTAAATCTCCCACCAAGGGAAACGGGTTGTACCTAAGACCGTACCCAAAGGGTAAAGGTTTGTACCTAAGACCTTACCCAAAACAAGGGGCCGGTAAGAAAAAGACAAAGAAAAGAGTTGGTAAAAAAAAAGCTCGATCCCGATAAGGCCTTTGACAAATTATGATTTATTACACTATGCAAAAGAACTACGTATACCACACTTTAGAGGAGTTTATATGAGAGACACTCTCCCTAGCGCACCAAAAGAAAATGAATCGGCTATTGTAAACTTAGATTCTAGTTTCGGCAACGGTACTCACTGGGTGTGTTATAAAAAGGTAAAAGATATCGTGTACTATTTCGATAGTTTTGGTAATCTCAAGCCACCACGTGAACTTTTACAGTATTTTGGTAACTGCGACATTTACTATAACTACGAGCGGAAGCAAAATTTCAATTCAGTTGTATGCGGACACTTGTGCTTACAGTTTCTCGACAATGTTTAGCTTGAGTGGAAGGGGTTCCTATGTTTCAAAAGATTACTTCCCATCTGTTGACGTTAGTGAAGGAGAATGGGAGATTGGTCTTATAGACTTGATGACGTTTCACTCGATCCCAAATATTGAAGCGGGTAAAAATAACAAATTTTATTACGGCGATGGTAGAATGATTGAAATAGCTGAAGGGGCATATGAGATTGAAGATTTAGAAACTGCTCTAAAAGAAAAAGTAGGGAAGGATGTGGAATTGGAATTGAAAGCAAATAACAATACGCTAAAATCGGAAATAAAGTGTAGCCAAGCTATTGATTTTACACAAAGTAACACGCTTGCTCCTCTACTGGGTTTTGATAGTAAAACTTTGAAAGCAGGTGAAAAACACACCTCCGACAGAACAGTAAGCATCATTAATGTAAACGTAATACGCGTAGAGTGTAATATAGTTCGAGGTTCGTATGACAATGGAGCTGAGGGCCATGTTATACACGAGTTCTACCCAAACGTGGGTCCAGGCTATAAAATAGTGGAGGTACCCAACACAATCATTTATTTGCCTGTGAACGTCAAGAGGATAAACAACGTTACAATCACTCTCAAAGATCAAAACGGTGAGAGAATCAACTTGAGAAACGAAAATATATCCATCAGACTGCATATAAGGAGGAAAAATGGGTTTGGTATTTAGGGAGGTTACAAAATCTTTACCCATCAGTAAGCGTCAAGACACTGTACGGTTAACATCAACCAATACAAAGTTTTTGCGTTCATTAGGATTTAAAGTTCAAGATGTTGGACATAGAAAATAAAGCAGAGTACAGTGATGTAATCACAGGTATTGAGTTTCACACTCATAAACCGTACGCTTCATCGACCTTTAAGAATAACGATGAAATACGTATACCAATCAGTCAACAGGATATAATAACTGCACCGTTTGACAGTACTCTCCATATCGTGGGCAGGGTTAGCGGAAAGAAACAGGATGGAACTGCTGCAGAAGTTCATCTTGTCAATAATGCTGTAGCGTTTCTTTTTGACGATATTAGATATGAAATCGGGGGTGTCGAGGTCGATCGAATAAAAAATGTAGGTATAACAACAACCATTAAAAACCTATTATCGGTACAACAGGGTGAACTAGAAAGTTTAAAAAACGCTTGTTGGTTAGGTTCTGGGAAAACAGAGAAAATTACAGAGTTTTCATTCTGTGTTCCTTTGCACATGTTGCTAGGTTTTGCCGAGGACTATAAGCGTGTAATTGCTAATGTCAGACAAGAATTGATTCTTTTGCGGTCATCGACCGATTTAAACGCAGTACACAGTACAAATGCTGCTGAAGTAGTTTTGGAAATTACAGGGGTATACTGGAGGGTACCACACGTTACCGTGTCTGATCCTTACCGTTTGAAACTACTAAAGATGATTGAAAAAGATACAAAAGTACATTTACCGTTTAGATCGTGGGAACTACACGAGTATCCATCAGTACCACAGACCACTTTACAATCGTGGACTGTAAAGACCTCCAGTCAGCTTGAAAAACCCCGTTACGTAATCGTAGGATTTCAGACTAGTCGCAAGAATGACATAAAAAAGGACATGTCATGTTTTGATGCTTGCGATCTAAAAAATATTAAAGTTTATTTAAATTCGCAGTACTATCCATATGATAACATTCACGGTGATTGGTCTATCTTCTATGAAATGTTTTTCCGTTTCCATTCTTCGTATTACGGGAAACAAAGCTATCCAGCAGTGGACAAAGAAAAATACAAAGACAAAGCACCCCTGTACGTTATTGACTGTTCAAAGCAAAATGATTCTATAAAATCAGGCCCTATTGATGTGCGAGTAGAGTTTGAATCCGGTACAGCCTTTACAGCAAATACGTCCGCGTACTGTTTACTTTTACATGATACTCACATGACATATTCATTACTGACAGGTACTGTTAATAAGGTAACCGTTTAAAGAAAATTTAGTGTGAGCGATGACGTCGCAGGGAATGGATGTAAGTATAGAGCCGATGCTCATTCCCAAGAGCAAAGAACCTATAAATTTACTAACCGGGGTTTTCTTGAAATCAGACTATCATTTGGATAATGACCTAACAAAATGTGTTGTGACGGGGGTTTTTTTAAATAGAGGGCTCGGAATATTATTTAAAGGTAGAAAAGGTTGTGTTTATTGGTCGTACGATGCATTTTGTCAGCTTGCAACTCACTTTAATGACGTCACCCTAGCACTCGAGGGTAAGAACCAATACTCGTTCAAAGGAGATACGGGGGAGGATATTAGGGTAAACATGGTCTTTGGTCATCAGTATGCTTACGTCTCTGACGGAGAGCACTCTATAACTCTCAACCAGAATGAATGGTGCATGTTTATTAATAACCTCCCTCTAATTTACATTTCACTTAGAGAGCTTTTTTACCGGGACGATTTAATCAAAGAGTGTATCAATCAAGTCCTTTCCGGTGTGAACGAGTGTACAGATCAGTTGCCTACTTTAATAGCCGAACGTTTGTTTAACGAGATATCACTGTACAAAAGGTGGCCAAATGGCGTTTGCAGTAGTTGAGTTTCAAGCCTTCACAGATAACGATAACAAATTTATAATTAAAGAGTTGGCCGTTGTCGGCGGCTCTTTAAACTGCCAAATTATTTTCAAACCACCTTATAGTATTACAAATTTAAATGATAAAATGCAAAGAACCGCTCGCTGGTTAACTCGGCATCATGGTATCCGTTGGAATGAAGGGTCTGTACCATACAATGAAGGTTTAATTACAGCACTTTGCATTCCTTTTAAAATTATTTACACAAAAGGCAGAGAAAAAGCAGAGTTTTTGCGAGGGTTTCATCCCAACGTACGGGAAATCTCTGGCCCGTCCATTTACAATTTCTGCCTACCGGGAATAAGCTGTGTCACCGGTGACCATAAAAGGTGCGCTTTCAGCGCAGCCTACACTCTACAGTACTATTTAAACCTTTCACTCTATGAAACCGGTCAGTATGAGCTTGGAGATGGAGAACGCCTGGTCACTGTTGTCTCAGGAGAGCAAAGAGCCCCACGGGGTTCTAACAGACAAATTTGTCATGAAATTTAGTAGATTTTTAGATTGGGAAATTTTATCGTCCCATTATGATTTTTCCATTGATATGCTCAGAATATACTTTCACAGAGTGAACTGGGCTCCAATTTTAAAGCGCCAGAAATTCCCCGAATACTTTCTTCGGGAAATGGCTGTAAACTTTGACGGGTGCTGGAGTATTGTATGTAAATATCAAAGGTTGTCGGAATCTTTTATCCACGACTTTGCAAATAAAGTAGATTGGGATAATGTAGTCTTATATCAAGATGTAAGTAGTAATTTTGTAGATAATCATTTAATGTACATGGATAGAGATGTTCCTTATTAAAAAACGGATTATAGTTCGAGGTGTTTCCTTGTGTGTATGTGAGTATGTGTACTCGCCCAACAGGCAGGCTTAAAATCCATAAGTCCAGGGGCTGGTACGGAGGTTGGCCTAAAAATCGTAAAACATTGCGTTATCCTCCCTATGTGTGAGTGTGTGTGTGTGTGAGTATGTGTACTCGCCCAACAGGCAGGCTTAAAACCCATAAGTCCAGGGGCTGGTACGGAGGTTGACCTAAAAATCGTAAAACATTGCGTTATCCTCCATGTCACCTAATTTCCCTCTCACCTCGGACTATAATCTGACAAAAAATAACAAAAAATTATAAAATCTCTGTCATTCTTAGTAAATAAAATGTCGTAGGCTAAAATGAACGGTTCGCCTAGTAAATGGCCTGATGACTTTTAAAATGAACGGGTTGACAGAGACAAAAAAAACATATAAAAGTAAAATATCCTTTGTCAGTGGCAAAAAGGGTTAATTGAAAGGCTTCACCGAGTAAATAACCCTTTACATTTGTCAAAGGACCAAAAAGAATGGGAGGTGGCAAATCTGTTATGGAGTGGCCATCACCGTAGGCTGCGATGGTTAGGGCAGCCTACCCCAGAGGTTAGGACTCTTGGTGAAGCTCTGGGTTAACAAAAAGAACGCGCTGGGACCCTACGGCCTAGCCTAACAGCTTACCGTGGTGTGGAAACTGGGTCACTTGTCTAAACTCCAAAGAACGGGTAGAATCTCTCCACAAACAAAACATTTGAGTTTGTCAAAGTCCAAATCACAGATATTTGTAACAAACCAACCACATTCTTCATCAGCACCATCAATCAAAAAAGAATTACACACTCTACAGCAAATGAATCTATTAAATATCGGATAGTACCAGAATTTCACTAAACACTGTCCGTACTCCATAGTCCACGCGGCGGAAGTACCTGGAGGGTTCTCTCCCTCCTGTCAAAAGTACCTAAAGGGGGATCTCCCCTTGTGATTTTATATTTAGAACAAGGGTGCCTATTTAAGCACAAAACACATGCGAGCTTCTCAAAGCCATGGCTCGTCTCAACGTGTGTGTTTTCCTACTGATGCTAGTGTCCACTTATGACGCTGCTCCAGAAAAACGTCCAAGAGTAAGTACTAGTAACATAAATTACTAAACAAAACACACATTAAAATGTAAACTGATTTGAATTTCTTTTCAGGAAGAAACCCCTCCTAGGACAAGAGACAGAAATTATATTTTAACAAGTACAACATTTTTAAGTGACGAGCGAGCTACATCCGTTATCCAAGCGGTGGGTTTATTTGTATGATTTTTGTTAAACTTTTATCCACCATTTAAGCTGCATTTACAACATGTCCATGTTTTTATTTAGATGGCTGAAGACCGTACATCTCCGATTGACAGAGCTCTTGTGGAAGCCGAGGATGCGGCTAATAATTCACGCGTGAGCTTGGACCAGCCTCCACCAGTCTACACTACATTGACCCCTGTACAAAGATCTCAAGAACCCCAACCATCAACATCTTTAGGGGTGCCAAGAGTCCTTCCACAATGGATGCGAGCTCACCCTGAACCATCAACCTCAACAGGAAGAACTAGGGTAAGGAGATCGGGACTGGGGAAAATACATATAAGTATACATTTAGGCATACAATAAACACTTACCTATGTTTCCAGATGCGACGGTCTGCTGCTCGGTGTGTATCGTGCCAAGTTGAAGCCGACCGTCAACAAATTCGAGAGTTTAGGCTGGCCGACTTTTTACAAAGATGGAGTGGTAGCCGACCGGAAGGTTACGATCTAATTGATATCTTGACAGTAGTTCAGACTGTCAGAGTGGAATTGCAGGACACACTATGGCTAACTAACCACTTTATGGAGGATACAAATGTTCCAGAAATGATCCGTACAGCACCCGCAATTTGGGAAGACATCCGAGACTCGTTGGAAGCAATACTAGTTTCCACTGGAGAGCGAATAAACAGAACCAGAGATATCGATAGCGATACCAGTTCTAATGAAGAATTACCCTCTGCAGGAACAATCAGTTGCCGTATTTGTTTTGAAAATTTACCGACTATAGTATTAATGACTTGCTGGCACACTCTTTGTAAAAATTGTGCTAATCGTATTGTTAGGTGTCCATTCTGTAGAAAGGCCGTCCTCGGCAGGAAAGAATTATTTTTCTAAGCCCCGCCCTAGGGCGCTCCCCACTACCCCGGTATAAAACCAGAGGCATCTGCCGAGGGGTAGCCACTCTCCGCATCCCCTACAACAAGGTAAATATCGCTGCTGTAGTTTACTAATATAGCTTGTAGTATAAAAATAACAGCATGGGTCCTCTTTGCTATCATAGTTCCCATAGTTTTTAGAGATCGACTAGGGATCGAACCAGCAACGTCCAGATTTGAAGGCAAACACTATAACCACTCGGCTATCCAGACAATATTATTAGGACAATATTATATGCTTTTAGATGGATCTTTCTGCAAAGCTGTCGTCTTGCGAGGTGCTCTCGTCCCCTTTGAAGGTCCCCATCAAAGATCTGGCCGAGCCGGCAAAAATTCAGTCTGCTAGACGAATCAACACGAGATTCGGAACCATGGTGATCGTACTACACATCACCACATCTACCGGCGAGGAGAGGGTGACATTTTTACCCTCTAGGTTCACCAGCCTCCTCACAGACGAGGATCTAGAATTTTTCACAAACTCTAAATTGTATAGTGTTAAATGTACGGGGATGGTGGGGAATTCCCCAAATGTGCTTATCTATAAACACTAGTTTTTAGCATATAGTTCAGTAGTTGTAGTGGTCAGTAGTTTTAACTCTTCACTCAATTCTTTATAAATTAGTAATGTGTAGAATAAATATTTGTAACATTATAGCTGCGTTTTCAATTCCATGTGCACCCTCAAAATAAGGGAGGGGGGTATTATATGGTATAATACTAAGCCAGTTCCTCTGGATATAAGTACAATACTATATAATACCTGAACCTGGGGGTGTCCTTCAGACACTCGGACAGTCCCAAACCCTGTCCTAAAGGGTGCACAACAAGTTTTCTATATACTATTTGTTAGGAACATGGAGGGAAGTTTTTTCGTTTGGCGAGAAGGTGAGGTTTTTTTGTTTGGCGCAAAAGTGAGGTTATGTTACTTAACGGGAATTGGTGCGAAAGTGAGGTTATGTTACTTGGCGGGAAGGTGATTTTTTTCGTTTAACGCGAAAGTGAGGTTAGATGTTTGGCACGAAAGTGAGGTTAGATCACGTGGGACACCAGAGGGCGTGGCCTATGAGGAGGGGTGCTCTCTGATTGGCTAGGGGGCGTGGCTTAGAGGGAGGGGTGGGGATGAAATGCTGCTCTCTGATTGGTGGCCTCAAGAGCTGGGTAGCCTACTCTTATAGATAGTTTGGGTAATCACAAAACACAGTTTTCTAATACTAATAATGACACCTTAGCAACTACTGAACAATAAGTCTTATCATTATAAAAGATTTTCAAGCTAAAAACTACTTTTCTAATTCAGATGAAATTTAGTAGACACGTCTACTCTCTTAATCCGTCTAATACTGCAGTTACTTTTAAGGCATGCATGTCTGTAGCAAGTTTATTCACATTCTTTTTATTTAAGTTTGTGTTCAATAATAAAACGTATCACCGTATAATTGAGTAAATGAACACGTGTTTTACTACAAATAACACGAGAAAGCAGATTTTAGCTAATTTGTCAAACAATATGGATTACTAAATAACAGTATTTACGTGGTAGTATTGTTTGGTTATTATATTACTATTTAGTCATCACTGACAAATCACAATGTTCTCAAAACACAGCCTTGTGGCTCGCCGCAAGCCCCTATCTGTCAACTCAGTGCGGGCAATTACCATCGTCTTCCCGTTACCGGCGACGTGCCGTGGTCTCTACAGGCTGCAGGCATTGTTTGAAAACATTCGGTAAACATAGGCATAGGCCTTGAGTGACCAAAATAATTCATTTTTATCAAACGTATGAGTTTGTTAGACATAGGTCTATTATTATTATCTACAAAAACTATGAATGAACGCGGGAAATTGTTATGGCTACTCTTTGTTTACAGTTGATTGTTTTTATGGTGATTTTAAGTTATCTAAAAGAACAACTAGGATATTTTTAATCACGATTAGTTGGAAAAAGTTTGTCATGTTATTCTTTACTAATCATGATGAAGAATAAATTATCATTAGGATAACGTTATTGTTATATTTATTCCTCTACAAACATAACAAATATAAGATTTTGTACATTTTTATTTACATCGATCTGTTAATTATAGTTAACCCCTGTTATAATTCAAATATTTAATGTAAAACAATTGAAAAATGCTATTTATTTATTAAAGTATCCCATAGTACACTGTAAACCTTGGATCCGTCACTATCTACTTTTAACATTCCACGATTACTATATATATTCCAGTTTGATAAGATCAATCGCATTGCATGTGATTGATAATCGTGTTCGATCTAATACAGTACTCAAAAAGATGTCACGGTTCGAAAATGAGCCAAGCCGACCCTGATCATAGTCTTAGTGCTTGCATGGTCTTTGCTAAAGAAACCGAGGATCTCGGTAACAAAGCTACAAGTCATGTCACTCCATTCCACATCACCAATCAATCAATTCAATCAATTATTTAAGATGGGGACGCCACTATGTGCGTATTTTAACCCAAATATGAGTGAAGAATGAGTGTAGGATGAGTGGCGCGATTTTGTAGTCTTGTTAGTGACTAAGGCCGACATGTTCCTTAGACACAGCTGTTAATTAATAGCCCATACAGCTAATGGCAACTAAGGGACTTACAGTTTATAGTGGAATCCGAACCACATTTTTCCTTGTAATTTACGAATTGGTCTAATTATCAGGATAGTACTGCGGATAGTCGTATTACTCACTAGTGCGGACGTTTATCCACACCAGGGAGCATCGCATCCACAGTGCATCCCTATAAATATCCACAATTCGTGACCTCCTAGTAGCTGGATTACAGACGACCCTGAAATCCTGCATCCATATTCAGCTTCAATTACGAACAATCAGTGTATCATTGTCTAAGAGAATTGAATCAAGACTAAACAACTCCATAATCGCAGAAAAGTTTGTTATTCTCATCCATGGGACGAGATCATTCTCTAATACAATTTATACAACAATATTACAACTAATACAATTTATAAGGTAAGACCTATGACCATATAAGTGTTATGCGACACGATTTACAAGTTACAAAAAATCACCTTGGATGGGGCAGCAGTTACGACAGTTTTTCCTCCCCGCTCCCACATTCCTCCGAGGATGAAAGAACCAAATCGCCTCAGTATCTTGGAATCTGCACGGTCCACCACGTCTCAATACGTCTATTATACTGGCAAAAACATCGGCATTTGCTCTATTCAACCTGTCCCATCACGTTGACCCTGTACAAGTAGTTTGTTCTGAGAAGATTGGCGTAGAGAATATAGACTGTACTGAGTCTTCGGTTTGAAGATATGTGGCACCGTGAAAAATACCGTATACAAGCCATGAAACATGACTTCCACACCGAGCATGTGCCTAGTTCAAGGCGAGTGTTTCGAGATATATCGATGAGAGATGATAGACTAAGTGAAGCGTTAGTTAAAGACTCAATTAAATTATTGGTTATAGTACTCACCTAGTTAGTTATCACCTAGTAATTAAATGGTCGTCTGTTCGATCCTAAACATCTTTTCGGTGGTTTAAAACTTGGCTCAGTTGTCTACGATCATTGCTGGTTTTTAAAAATCATCTTGGCTAAGAAACAGCAAATCTTAGTCAGTAACAAACTACACAACCAGTAAGGAGTAACCATTCTATACGCATCTTGCATTCGCATTCAGCTCAAAATGTTCTCAAGTGTGCGTCGCTTTAAAGAATGTAGTTAACTATTCGGCTCAGTGATTTGATTTGTTCTACATCTTCAAAATTTACAGTTTGCAATATTTATGTAATTAATTTACAAAACAACAAAACAGAGCATGCAATAAATCGCCCAGCAAAAAGGTTGTTTCAAAATCGTTGGTGGGGGGGGGGGGGGGGTGTAGTTCTCTGCTACGTAAATGTAGAAGCGTTTGGGTGTGGAGTTAATCATGGGGTTGGGACGACTACAAAACGGTTTTAACCTTGAAGAATATCCGACAAAAACACCTGCGCCCTTCCATCCATCCACCGGCGCGCCCTGCAGGAGACGGAAACATGTAATACACGAGCCAACTGTCATACACACTTCATTACACAATGTACTTGTTCTGAGGACACTCAGAGGCCAAAAGGCTGATAGCTTTGGATACATTGGCAAACGCCTGAGAAGAAATATTTTGGGTTATTTGTGTGGGAATTTAAAAACGTACGTATTAAATGAAAATATTCTACAGTAGGAAGTCAAACTGCGTGATAATGAAATGAAAATCGAACTCTTTGAAATGTCTTTTAAGAAAGTAAGAACCCGACAGATATTTACTATAGGCTACATTATTTTGTAACAGTAATATACTTGGGCAATACAACTGGGTAGCTGAATAGTCATAGTTCTCGCATAGATCCAAACTGAGATCAGCTGTCCTTGTTGATTGGGCTTTAAATAATCGGCCTTTATGAACGTCAGTAACAAAGCTGCAATGGATATCCATCATAAACTCATCTTTCATTCACATTTCGGTGAAAATACGGTTAGTTGCATTCCCATCTCAGTTGGTAGGAGTAATTAGTAATACTGTTCGGTAATAATTCTCCAATTCAGCCACTATTCAAGACATTCCCATTGGCTAAAGACATTTTTTTATCTAATACAATATTTAAACTTAAGGGCCGAAGTGTGACTGTGTGTGTGGTGTAGCCCACGACGTGACGTCACGACCTTGGCACCTACAGTGTGCGCCGCCTTGCCTTGCATTGCCTTATCTGCCGAGACTTCGCAATCAGCTGCCTGCCACAGAGCAAGGAAACTACAGGGAAATGTCGCTCCTGCATTGTATGACGATAGCTCTGACTGCCACAGAGCAAGGAAACTACAGGGAAATGTCGCTCCTGCATTGTATGACGATAGCTCTGACTGCCACAGAGCAAGGAAACTACAGGGAAATGTCACTCCTGCATTGTATGACGATAGCTCTAAAGCGTTATCTTCGTGTCCGTGAACACAATGCCAGTTTTTATGTATTTTTTTTCATATCCTTGAACCTCTAGGATGTATTTCTTTTTTGAAGGCTCTAGACCTGAACCGTTTTACACATCATTTTGAACTAGGAATGATCATCGCTAGGTCAACCATAACATAACAACATTGTTGCAATAAAAACTATTTTTTTGGGACCAAGTCCAAAACATCGATGTTTTTCGGAGGTTTTTTTTCAGGTTTTCGTCTGATTTTTTTACCCTTCAGTAATGGAAAACATCGATATACAATACTTGGCAAAAAACATAGATTTTTGACGAAAACGTCGATGTAACAAAAACATCGGTAACCTACCATCGATGTAAAAACATCGATAGAAAAATATCACAGTTTCGAAAACATCGACTATCGATGCTCATCCCTACTTTGAATAAGCAGATGGCCACAACATTATAGGACATAGCTAACTACAGCACATTGGTGATGTCTGCACATAGCAGGGGTTCTTTAAATCGTATGCATCGGAGTTACTAAATCAAACAGTTACCAAGCAAAACATATAGCTAGTCTATATACATTTAAAAAATAACATTATCAACTTAGGCCTAACGATGACTCAGAATAGACCGAACTCAGCATCAAACCAACCTGATTGGAAGGTGAGTACTGTGGCGACCCTGTGTTAGATATTTTATTTTGTATTTTAAAACCAAATTAGTAATGTGATATAGAATACACCATGTCGAAATGTGTCAAAATATGATTTGGGATATGCATAAGACCAAGAAGTTGTTCATTACCGTAGTTCAAAGTATATTGTAGTTCAAGTATATTTTGGAGAGCTAAAAAGAAGAAGTTCTTGACACAAAGTACAGCAATTCAAATTAGATTTTTATTAAGATATTTACGACCCCGACAGACCACCGTATTTATTTGCTATACTGCTGGACAAATGAGATGAAAGCTCAGGACTAATATCAGCAGGTTTCTTATCCAGGGCCATTATTTATTGAAAGCTCAAGAATATAAACAGATTCTCGGACCAAAAACTGAACTGATTTTCTAATGAGAGGCATTTCAAGATTTACGTGCATTACAAAATGTCATGTTACTTATTTACTCATGTTAAATCAATGGTAAATGTTTTAAAAACGATGTAATTTAAATTGACGAAGAAATAGTCAACTTAGTTTGTTTGTCCAACGATGTTAAAAATTGGGCATTGACCAAGGTATCGGGGATTGCGAGGAACATGAACTTGAGGGACACTTGAATAAATGAAACCTCACACCAGAACCAGACCAATGTTGCGGTATCGACTGTCGAGGCCATGACATGTATAGGTGGTTGGCCGGAGTAAGGATTGGGTTTCGACAATAGTACTTTACAAGTGGATTTGTATTTAGAAACAACCAACACGACTATACAATTGTCACTTGCGGCATCACGTAACTACGAGTATATTTGAAAAATATACTTCATATTGCATTTCCTACGCTATACTACGATGAGGCAACAATTACCTGAATCGTCCAAAATGTCTTTAAGATGTACAAAAAAGGTTATCATAGTTGTTCATACAATTTATCTAAAAATACAGATTTACGTAAACAATCCATATCGTAACATAAATTTGGCAATCGTGTAGGTAATTACCCAATTCTACTTTTACGACTATCCTTTCACAGAAATTCACTGCGCTGTAACCAGGGCTTATCAAATACAATTTAGCAGAAAGAGTAGATCCAACTAACATTGCTTCAGGGCTTTATCAATACTTCACTGATTTTAATTTAATTTTGTTAAATGAAACTGCGTAATATAGAACTGTATACAAAAGAATAAGACACAAGACAAAACAGCGCCACTCTATAAAATTATAATATTGTAGTTAAGAATTGATTGATTCTGACAGCGCTCGTGTATCTATACAGCATCAAGTTACCTTCGTTCACTCCTATTTAGACAGCAAAAACTATGTACCTCAAATACAATACAATCACCATTCAATCACTCATATTCACCAGAATTGAAATGCGTGTGTATATGTATAAAAAAACGTCGTCCTTTACCGTCGCATAAGCATCAAAACTGAAGACTCCGCCAAGTCTCCCAACATTTTATTATATTAGCATTACAAACTAATTGTTCCTACATAACCGATTGGATACAGAGGTTAGTCCCTAAAAAATCGACCTTAGTCAAGCAAGACTACAAGATCGCACCACTCATCTCCATTCATACCTGGCTTCAAATACCCACTTTGTATGGTCGCCATTTTATTGAAAAGTATTAAAGCTACTGGTTTGGTTCTTAACGAGATAGATTGTAGACCGAGATGCTATGTGGTGTTTGGCTATCAATTAAATGATGTCTGACAAAAGAGCGATAGACGGTACAGCAATAAGACCAGGAGGTGGAACATTCTCTAAAAAAATGGAGAAAATGCCAATCGTATAAATATACAAAAGTAGCCCCCAAATTCAACCAAATGAGATTGGATCGCAATTGGACATGTAGTTAAACTCAAATCTCAGTGAACTACCTAAGCCACGGGTACAAGATAAGTGTGAATATACAGAGTGAGATGTTTTGTGTATGTTTGTCACGGGCCAAGATCCGTTACATATTCACCCAAGCCCATAAAAAACTGCCCCTCGTCTCAAAAAAATATTCATCACCCTTTTAATAAAAATGTATATAATCTCACAAAAGTGTAAAAACGAACAAATTATAACTAAGTTGAACGGATCAGTAGTCTTCTACGATAACGACGGGGTCGTCGTCGTAGTAGTAGTCACCATAGTCCAGTTCTCGGGCCCAGCTGTACATGACGAAGGCGGAGAACAAGAGGAACAGCAGGTTGAGGATGAACAGAAGGATGGCGCCGATCATGGCCGCTCCGAACACATACCTGTAGTTAGACATGTTGTTGGTGATGGACAGATTAGGTTAAAGAAACATAGTCGGCATTTCCCACCAGGTGCCAAATTAAATAAAAATCCAATTTAAAAATTCGAGAATTATTTGTCTCAAGAATTTCAAAGAGCTTAGTTCCTCTTCCTTCTCCCACCACACCCCTATTTGGGCATATTTCTGTGAGATAACCTTTCCTAAACTAAATCAAACAAGTTTGAACACATTTCTAAATTAATATTTCACGTTGACTTCAGCAAAAAAATTAAATAAATAAAATACAACTGGCAAAAAATTTTGGGTCGTCCGAGATCCAATTTTGTGGAGTGCTTCAATAATGAGAAGAAACATTTGCAACTTGTTTAGATCTCCCTGCCCGCTTTATCTGGAACGGCGAATCTGTTGTTTTGTGGTATTCCGAAGTACGCCTACGTGTGTTTTAACAACTTAAGTAAAAAATCGGTACATCAATAATTTGTACGATCTTTGATAATTTGCAACTAAAATAGAAAACACTTTGAAAAATTTGTTATTGATGGAACAAGTTAATACATTGATCATACTTCTCCATAGCTTCCTATAACAAGGTTGGTATTATAGTTCAGCTATCTGGTAGAGTAGTAACACTCAGCTCCGCTGGCCTAGCTCACTTATACCACAGAAAACATACTAAACATAAATACTACTAAACCCATAATAGTAGTAATAGGTAGTATGTAATAGTAGTATGTTTTCTGTGCTAATAAGCCCAGATTACTAAAGAATGAATGGTGATAAGACAACTAGATACTAAGATACTGTATACAAGGTTGCCGCGCATTCTGTACTACACTGGCATTTAACAACTGTGATATTGTAGTTCAAGTAGGCTATATTTAGGAGACCTAAAAAGAAGAAGTTCTTATCATTAATCAAGCTAAAATTAAAATTAAATGTCACTATCAAGCTCCTGATCAACTTGTAGGCATCAACAAATTCTATTTCTAAGGACCATAACTTATAACGCGTGGATCGCCTTACTATAATCACCGCTATAATGTATTTACCTGGTAATATAGTTGTAACATTATCTTAAAAACCGTTCCAAAATAATTTTTTTCATCACTTAGTTTAAAAAAATCATATAAAATACGACATATGGGTATTTCTTATTTGTGGAAGATATTTATCTAATTATTTAAAGTATTTTTTTTTATATTTTAATGTTGATATTGAATTGTTTATATATATATTTTTTAATTAACAATGTTGTAAACATTTTTGTAAAT
The DNA here is from genome assembly GCF_028750875.1 of Macrosteles quadrilineatus. Classification (NCBI taxonomy): domain Eukaryota; kingdom Metazoa; phylum Arthropoda; class Insecta; order Hemiptera; family Cicadellidae; genus Macrosteles; species Macrosteles quadrilineatus. The sequence continues at coordinate 8,985,144 of NW_026542597.1, forward strand.
GACTAACATGATGTAATTTGTAAATAGTTTGGCGGAATAAATGCTATTTTGATTTTGATTTTGTAGTAATAGGCCTATTACGTTAAATAAAACATGCCAAACTCGTTAAATACGTTTGAAATGACACTCTTCAACGTTGCGTATTAATTTGAGTTGAATTTACAATTTGTCGTTACGAGTTCAATGCAAATCTAGGTGACGGGTATTTATTTTCAACCAGTACCGGTAACTAAAGGCCTTATACCGCCGTGTACACTGTTTTGCCTAACTATGGATTTGTTGATAGTGATGTAGGGCTGTATATGGAAAACGCCGACAATAATCACACCTACCTGGACGCTCCTTCATCTTCTTCATCAGGCTGGGCCACGTACTTCGGCAAACTTGTGGTATTTCTTTGTCTATGGTAGTAGCGACCGCGACGAGGACCATGCGCCACGGACCCTGGTGTCGTAAAGGGGTCATCTGGTGTTGTAAGTGGCAATGTGTCCTCTGCGACAACTTTAACATATCGATCTTTCTTATCTTCTTCCCCTATAGGTATATAATCGATTCTTTTGCCTTTTGTTTCCGGCCCAATTAGGTTGAGTTCGTTTGCATTTTCTTCCCATTCATCAACTTCACTTGCAGGACCTTGAAATGCCTGATCTTCTCTTCGTTTTCTGTTTAAGTTCTCAAAATGAGCATCCCTCCTTCTTCTAATAGGCTCGTAGGGCTCTTTGTCATTAACGTGGTATCTTCTATAGCGTAAATTCCCTATCCAAAAGGACTCAGGGCATCTCTTGTCTATACAAACGTCATTGACTTGATCTTTATCGCTGAAGAAGGAGAAACAGCAGAGAATAATCCAATAACAAATCAAGATTATGATCACAATCAACGCCATCAACGCCGACGACCTGTTCTCACTGTAAGAGGAAGCGAACATGAGGATACCGGCGATGATCAAACCGATCACAAAGATCAACATCAACACGAGTGAGAACGGGAACCAACCGTCGACACTACTGTGATAGTCGAACACATTGGCGGCGAGGATCACACCCGCCAGAGTGAAGAACACGGCAGCCAAGATAGCGGCGCCCACTTGTAGAGTCAACAATCCGCAAAACGATATCAAAGCCATCACGAATCTTCCACGTCAAACACACGGCAAGTCTGGCGTAGATACAATCAATCTTTCAGGGAATAAACGACATCTTGAATAACGTCATACTGAAAGTATGGTTATGTTTTAGAATTCTACAGATAAATAAACTTTAGCCAACCATTTAAAATATCAAAGTCAACATATTCAATTTGAAACAGCTGTTAGAATGGACCATACACACATAACAATTAGTAAATAGGCTATTTCAAGTTTTTTAGAAAAAACGCCGACACTGTAAAAAAAGTGACCTAAAAGGCTAGACCTACATTGGTAATAAAAATCGTTTGTATCGATAAAAATTAATAATAATTAATAATTATTTACACGATTGTAGTAAATTATCAAGACAAATTACCCCCGAACATAGATCGCTGTAACGTATCCAAACGGCAACTATTTTCACCAATTCAAAGACGCGGCGATCTCCCACGTCTAGGATTTAACAATATTTTATATCGCCCAACATCTTGTCAATTACGGTTATCGGTATCTACCTGTTGACTCGCCGAAGCCTCACTCATAAAACGGATATTACGCGATTATGCTACTGTAAAGTTAATTAGATTCGTTGGGAGAACTAAGCAAATTCTTTGATTGAGACTGTATTTCACCTACCGCTTACATCATAAATATTACGGTTTGACATAAAATCTGATAGCCTATCTGATCTTTTGATCTTAACCAAAACCAATCTTGCGGAAACGTTGGGTTTCTAATGATGCTTATAAAACGGCGCATATTTATCTTCAATAACTCTTTAGACTTGTTTGATATCGAACACATTTTTAAGTCATATTATACAACACAAGCAAATATTATATCTAATGAAAATGTAAACTATTCCACTAGGCATCACGTGTTGTCGCATTTTTAGTTAAATGCAACTTAATAATTCGTTGTTACAAATCAAATACCTAATCTAGTCCTAAACGACGACAGATATTTTTATAGTTAGCAACTAAGCCCCTTATAGTAGTTAAAACTTGTTTAACTAATCTCGGTGGAAAATGCCGACAACAGTTCTAAAAGCAATCACACCTACCTAGACGCTCCTCCCTCTTCTCCATCAAGATGGTCCACATACTCCGGTCGGCGTGTGCGGTAGCGACGACTGCCATGCTCCTCTACAATGATGGGCTCTTCTGTTGTTAAGTTGGTTGGCATTCTAAACTCCTCAGTGTTAATATCCCTTTTTCTTCTCGCAGGCTCTTCTTCTGTGTCATTAAAGTGGTATCTTCTGTAGCGTAAATTCCCTATCCAAAAGGACTCGGGGCACCTTGTGTCTATACAAACACCATTGACTTGATCTTTATGGCTGAAGAAGGAGAAACAGCATAGAATAATCCAATAGCAAATCAAGATTATGATCACAATCAACGCCATCAACGCTGACGACCTGTTCTCACTGTAAGAGGAAGCGAACATGAGGATACCGGCGATGATCAAACCGATCACAAAGATCAACATCAACACGAGCGAGAACGGGAACCAACCGTCGACACTACTGTGATAGTCGAACAGATTGGCGGCGAGGATCACACCCGCCAGAGTGAAGAACACGGCAGCCAAGACAGCGGCGCCCACTTGTAGAGTCAACAATCCGCAAAACGTTATCAAACCCATCACGAATCTTCCACGTCAAACACACGGCAAGTCTGGCGTAGATACAATCAATCTTTCGGTGGCCTTTTGAGTATCCTCATTTCGTGTAACTAATAGTTTTGTTTTTTAAGTCTAAATATAATTAAACAATAACCAAACATTCATAACAGAGATAACGTCGGCTTGTATGATATTAATCTGAACCAGCTGTTAAGTAACTTTTTCCAGTAATAATCTACTAGATTGTGATAAATGAATAATTTGTACATGCCATGCAACCCCTGAACAATCTAACACTTAAGTGTATGTATAAGTGTGTGAGGACACGAGCAGCTTACTAACTGTTTTAAAAACCATAATTTGGTTGTGTCACAGCGTAGAAGCTAATATAGATTGATACGCTCAATCATTTTTATTGCCTAATATCTCTACAATTTCAAAAATGGGTACCTTTCCCTTTGCAAAGGGTCGGCGAATCTTCAAGAATCTTTTTTCTGTGGTCGTTGGTCGAGATTAATACTGAAAATAATATGATTATTTGTCTGCATTAGATAACAAAACTAATTGGGATTGGGACAATAGGTACTTGACCGGCCGCTATCAGCAACAAATACGCGGTTTACATGTTAACATTTAGCTTTGCTTTGATATAACCTAGTGGTATCGATTTATCCTGGATTGGTTATTTGAACAATATACTAACCAACACTATGATTTATCATTGTTCTTTGTTTGAACTTAAATAATTCCGATCTCACAAGGACGATGGGTTTTAACACGAATACTAGACAAAACAAATCCGAAAGAAAACATTATTTAACATTGCTTAAATGGAACCGTCTATGCCATTATGTTGAAGCTATTAGCATAGATAAAACATAAAAGGGAGTATCTATGCTACTGCATTAGTATAGGACTCGGACCAGCAACGTTGTTTGTTTGAGTTTAATGATCCATATACCGGTTCTGTTCAAGTGTTCGTGGACCGTGGTTCTAATGAGTATGGCAAAAAAACTGTGTGTACCTTATAAAATTGTTTACTTTAAAATACTTGTTTACTCAAGGCTACATAGCCTTCACGAATGTAGCCTTGTTGTTTACCATCGTACGGGACTTTGTGCATATGACTTTAACACAAATAATGGTTCTTCTTTTGACAATTAAAACAAATACAAACACATACGGTATTCAAAAGTAAACATGTTTTGTGCTAGCCTTATTTTAAGGTTTCCACGAAGAGTTTAAATTGCAATAATTGTATTTAAGTTTTTTTTTTCTTATATATAACCAAACAGAAATATAACAGAGATTAACTAGAGACTTTTAAATGGGTTTCACAACATGCTGTGGACTTTTAACATTACAAGTTGGTGTGACCGTCTTGGCTTCTGTTTTTCTTACTTTGGGGGCTGTTGTATTTGTAGCCAATTTATTTGAGTCATCCCTGTTTCAAACAGTCTTCGGTGGAGGTGGAGGTTCCTTTGGTTACAGCATCATATTTGTTCTGGCTTTTGTGGCTGGATTGCTCGTCATTGGAGCTTCAGCATTCAGTTCTGCCTACTGTGAAAGCAGAGGTTGCGCGTTTATAGCTTTGTTACTTTTAATTCTATTCACCGCATTTTGGATTGTGCTCAGTGTTTTGTCTTTTGTGGGCGAATCATCAGCGAAAAAGACGGTTTGTCATAAGGGGAAATGTCCAGCATCTTTGTGGCTCGCAAGGATACAAAAGGTCGGTGGAGGAGAAGCCAACAACACAGCCAAGCACACAAACAGAACGAGAAGGCAAATAGATTCATTTTATGATTTGGGAGCTGAAGAGGAAGTGATAGGATCATTAAATTTTGTAGACGAATACAACAAAGTTCTTAATGAATTTCCAAATCAAAGCTGCTTCTTAAAATATTTCAATGAGTGTTCTTTGAAAAACAAAAGCAAAGGAAACTTTAGCTGTTGTAATTCAACAGAATCAAGTACTGAGCAAAAAACTGTAAATAATCACTTGGATTTGTCTAAACAGTCAAAGTTTAATTCATTTGAAAACCATTCTAGAAATTCATCCTTAGATGCACAAGAAAAGAGATTTACTAAAATGTTAAAGCTCTTAGGCTTGAGTGACATTGTGAAACGTCAAGCTGGTGAAGAGGAAAAGGAAGAAGATGAAAAGTCGCCTCTCAAAAAACCTAAGCCGAAACCTTCTAAACCTAAAGCTACAGCAGCACCAACTGATGGATCTGACGCTAGTGATGATGATGATGATGATGAAGGTGATGGTGGTGGTGGAGGAGGCATGGACTCTGGGGTGGCTTCCATTATTGGTATGGTACTATTTGTCTTAAACCTATTGTTCTTTCTATTTTCTGCAATAATTTTTTGGAGTTGGGCTCAAGATCTGAGCAGTAGCTGTGAGTGGGATTACTACTACTACTAATACATGTAATAACAGAACTGTACTAAGTTAAATATCATTATTTAAAACCACTGTGAATTAAAACATTCGTAAAAGTGCCAGTTGAAATGTTTAATGTCAATTAACTAAAATTAATGGTTGTGGCGTTTCCATGTTAGGCCTAGCCAGCTTTTCCACCCTGGCATAAGTGCAGTACATTAGGCTTCTTATACAAAATCAAAACATTCAACAGCCAGTATCCTTGCAATCAATGTTCAACTGAAAGCCTGGACAAAGATAATAAAATACATTCAATTCATTGAATAGTGACCTCATCTACCCGAGTAAAATTTATTAACATAAAAGTGAACAGTACCAATCTTGGGTAGACCTACACAACTTACCAAGGCTACACATAAGTTAAGAGGGTGTTCAATGTTTTGGTCCAAAGCTAAGCACCTACTGTAATTCAGTGTGTGAGTTTTTTACTACTCCTAGACTAGTGTTAGTAACCAGACAGATGTCAGTTTGATTTTGAGACTGTTCAGAAGCCTTTTGGAGTGAAAATTTTGAAACGTGTACGTTTTCAGGAAAAGCTCTTTAAAAATTTTTTGTTCCAATTTTTAAACTTTTATTTTTTTTTTTTCATTAACAATTGAAGTTTCATAAAATGTCAACACAATATCTTTGGTGATTTTTTATTAATAGAGCATCTTTGATGGAAAAACACAAAATTTTGTCACGACCATCACAGACATAAAACTGAATATTAAAAATAGTTAGGCCTAATATTATTTTTATAACTAGCCTATGTTTTGCTATAAATTAGTTTACTTTTAGGGCCATTATACAATAAACAGCTCACTAAGCTTTTGGTTATTTGGTCTTTCTAGAAAAAAAAACTCAAAACATAAAAAAAAAACCAATAAAATCTTTTTAAGTTTGTATAACTCCGAAAAAACTTACCTGAGACCCGAAAAATCTTTATGTTTTTATAGAGGTGTGCTTCTTTTGTGTATAAAACATTGAAATATGATGATATTTTAATTTTTTAAATTTACCATTTAAACAAGATGGTCAGGGACAAGCGGTACGGTCGTGAATTGTCTGGAATAATCTAAATCTTTCTAAACAATCCTTCATATATACTGTTAGTTATAATAAAAATATGTGTTTCAATTGGACTAAATGATTCAATTTACAATGATATTTAAGTTATTGTCACGACCAAACACAGTATAATCAATATGGCTGGATTGGTCGTGAAAAAAACGCGCGATGGTTGTGAAACTTTGGTCGTGACATTACGTGTTATTTGGCTCTGTTCTGGCGGCAGCCCTGCACCTCATGTTCGAGAATACAAAGTGGACTTCAAGGTTAATCTAGCAATTGAAATATCTTATAATCATACATTTTCTTAAATTAGTTTAAGCAGCACATTCAATTTCTGGAAATAACATATAGGCGTAACTGTAAAAATTTGTTCTATGTTAAAAAAGGAATGTAGGCTATGCCTAGCAAATGATAAAAAAAACTGTATGCTTATCAATGACCCATTGCAAATTGTTTTGTTTTCTATAAGTTTCCATTATTTTCTGTGTGCCTGTAAAAACAGGTGCCTGAAAGGGAACACCAAGTTAAGGGGATTAATCAATGAATGGATTAATTAACAATGCATTATAAAGCGGCCTACACACTACACGTGCATTGCACGCCGTGCAAGCACGTCGTGCCAAAAACTGACGAAACGTGCAAGTGTGTGGTGAACACCGTGCAAGCACGGCGTGCATTGGCATGGCACGGTGGAAATCAAGACGAGTTTGATTTTTGGCGTGCCGTGCCAAAGCACGCCGTTCTGACGTGCTAGTGTGTAGGCGGTCCCCGTGCCACGTGCTGGTAGTTCAACCACTTTTGACAGAGTTTGACCCTATAATAGTACTTTCTTATTAGTGAATCAACGGTATTTTGTATTGGCCATTTGCAACACAGATTAAATACGCATATAGTGGCGTCCCCCCCTTAAATAATTGATAATTGATCATTGATAATTGGCACGACCATCGAGATTACAATGGATCGCGCGCTGTATGTGATGCGTGACCCGAGACGCAGTCATAGATCTCTATATAATATATCATAGAGCAAGAGCATACATCCTCCACAGTATTGTGAACCAAGTGCCCTACCGGCGTATATCTGTACGGCAGCGAGGTGCAAGGTCTGGACTAACCTAGGCACTAAGGTGGCTTTGTGCTGCTGCCTTGTGTCTATTTTTAATGATTAATCAATTAATCATGTCCAATATTCTTAAAACATGTGTGTGTTCTGCATTTCATTTGTACGAACAGTCGATGTAATTTAGCACGTTGCAGGCTACACTGAAGATCAAGTGTGTGGGCAAAATGTGCCGTGCAAAGCACGTCGTGCCAATATAAAAAATGGCACGGCGTGCAATGCACGTGTAGTGTGTAGGCCGCTTAACAGCTGAATAGTCTAACAGAACACATTCTCGATTATCGAAACCCCCGTTTCATATTTTTGTTGCTGTTTTTATTGTTACAGGTCTTTTTAAGTTACTTTACAATCACTATTAAATATCCTTTGGGGACGAATCTTTGAATTACTGTGTGTTTTAAATCGGCCCACTCTCTGCTTGGACTACGAACTACCAAGTGTATCAAAATGCATGGTAAAACTTCAAAATATTAAGAGATTCTCTACGGACTGAGCTTTTATTTTGAATTACCGAAATTTTTGATTAATCTCGTGTTTGAATAACCAAGAGTGAACTGTATCTTAATTACCGGAAGTAGGGGGCTAGGACCTTGTCAAGGGGGGCTACCGGAGGCCGGGGGATGTCCCACACCACCTAAGAAAAGAGGAGGTTTCTCCCCTGGAAAATTTGGTCTTTTTAACCTTCCATCGGGCGCATCACGGAAGTTACCTCTGGGTCACTACTTTTTTCGTCATAAAAACAATAGCATGTATTGGCAGGGCTGTCGCCTGATTTACCTTACACACCTCTTTTGCGGAATCGGCTTTGTCCACTCTTACCCCCTTCCAAGTTCTCAGTCGACCTTGGGGAGTGGTTCGCGTCACTAAGTTACTGGAAGTAACATCTGTGTGTGCCCTGTGATGTAACAGGTTTTTGCCGGAGCCTAGTTCCTAGTGTGCCCTTGTGTTTGACCTTATTTAGTGATATTATAAAATGGATGAAGAAGAACAAATTGCGAGATTGTTGGCCTGCTCTCTTCATGGCTGCGCTCTCTCCCGCACTCCCCCCTCTCTCCGCGCCATCCCCTCTTCAGCGCACCCCCTACCTCCTACGCTCCCCCATCAACGTTTCGCGTTCAACACTACATTGCCTTTATTCATTGTTTACATATTTTTCTTTATTTATTGCCTAACGTTGTCATGGTCTATATCTTCAAAGACGGGTGGCGGATATATCCCCTGCTTTTCTACTCATCCGTGGACGTGTGGCGGATATATTGGTACCTATAGTTAAAAACGAGTAGCCTACCTATAAATTTAAGTTATTTTGACAGTGTGAAGTGTTCCATTGTGTTTATTTTATTTTATTTTATTTTATTTTTTATTTTATTTTGCTTCCAACGGTCCAAACAAACCAATTTACAATTATGTATACTTGTATAACAAAACACAAATAAGGAACATTAATTTTTATTTTTTCCTATAATTTTTTTACCGTTCTACGTCACGATTTCGCCCGTCCGGGAAGGGTAAAAAAAAATAGGGCTTAGTTTATACATAGGCTTCAAAGTAATCTAACCTGACCTCCTTAGAAATGGTATGACAACATAAATTGTCTTACAAAGCATACACTAGCCCAAAAGATGAAAATTGTTAACAAAAGTAAACAAACGCACTTACCAATGTTGACAAGTTTTATCCCGTCCTCTCCAACAGCTGTGAGTGCTGCCGTCACATTTTCCAGGTACTGATGTTGGTTTGCCGGCTTTTTTATCCAACTTGGACGTAATTTTCGTTTCTGAAGCACCTCAACTAGAGCACAAAGCCGAGTACCATCACAAAAATCGCTGGCTAAATCGCGCACTTCCATACCGACACTTCGCAAGTGTTCATTTACCCAATTGCGAAAAGTGTTTGCTTGTATTTCAACCCAGAGGTCTTCGTGTCCTTTTATAGCCATACCTTTAGCTGCATGTCCCTCTGGGCTACGGGCGACAAGCCCGATTTGCGAAATTCTCATCTGCTCGCCGGTCACAGCCATTTCTGTTTTCAAACTGCACAAACTAAACACATCGTCTCCGCTGTCCGCTCACTACTCACTACTCTACTCTCCGTTGTTATGATTACCTGACGCTTCTGCTAGAGTGAAGAGAAGAAGAATGAAGTTTCCTGTGTTGTAGTTGTAGTTAAAGCTGACGCCACCGTGACGAGAGCGCAGCACTGTACAGAGATTGTTGCAAGATGACGACATTGCAACAATCAACTTCCTATTCATTCAATCAAATCAATGATGCGAAATATTGGTGTCCTTCGTGGTAGGTATACGCGTGTGATTCATGCCATAATAGAATCAATGCATTATTAAAATGGAAATTTAACATTTCATTTTACAGGGACTTGCTTCCATGATTTTACAGTCTAGGTATTATGATCATTGTCGATTTTGTACTATGGTATACTATTTTCCTACAGTTACCTAACAATGTACATGTTCTCTCACTGATTTGAGAAAGCAAAGTGGCCAATTCGCTCATCAATGAGACAATGTTAACATTGCCTCACTCTAATTACTTTGTCTCACTCCAGATTTGCAACGTGAGTGCACGAAATAGTGAGCAACGACGTGCAGGCAACGTCGTATGCGCGCGAAATACGTTGGCAGCACTGGCTGTAAATCAGCTGGTCAGCTGTTGTACTGTACTGTTGTATTTGTCACTTCACATTAAATGTTACATTAAGAGTTCACTTCTGTGTAAAAATAGGTTATGTTTCTTCACCAATTTATTTGTTTTATGGTAACTGTAGGAAAAGTATAATGTGCAACTCGAGTTCAAAGTACAATTGCCTCACTCGAGAAACCATTCCTCACTCGCCTACGGCTCATGAGTAAGGATTTCTCTCAAGTGAGTCAATTGCTCACTTTTCTCACTAGTTGCACAAATAACTATTACCTTGAACCTTTCCCTAACTTGGTGGTTTATTTGTCCATAAATAATATGCCAACCTTTTAGCAAATTTCCCTTGAGCTATTAGCTGTAGGTCTCGATAAGACACCAAGCTCATGACTGATTTACCCAATTTCTCTCTGTTCGCATAGAGATTGAAAAAATACTAAGTTTATTCATAGTTTATTGAAGTGTTTTGTAAGGTTAATATGGTTATGGAGAAAATCTCAAACAAACAAATTTAATATTCCTGTGTAATTTTTATGGATAATGAGTAAACCGTTGTAGTTTGCTGGTTTATGGATACATTTTGATCAAACTTGGCAAATTAATTTAGTTTATACTGTACTAAGCCATTAATATTTTACTAAAAAATACAAGTTACCTTTAATCAAATCCAAAGGGAAATTACAAATTAGCTTAGTCCACGGGTTTGCTGCAGTGGGGGTGGTTTTATTTGGCCTTACTATTTCATGCTGAGATGTAAATTTTAGAAACTGCATTTTATTGTGAATATAATACTGCATCACAATATTAGGACACAATATGTCTGATATGTTGTTTTTCAAGATTTTGGTCGTCTTACATGACTGATGTTGCCTATTTTAAATTACAGAAGACAACCTATTTTTAGCATCGATCTCTATTATTTTTAGACAGTAAAAAATCAATTGGAGTTTGTCACAAGGCTGGGAAAAATCCAGTTTCCGTCCTACAGCCCTTGAAAGTGCCCATGTTATCGTGAATACCTCTTTATAGCTGAAGTTAACAAAAACAGCTGATACAGATTATTTTTACTGTCATCATTTTGATTTACGCCTATGCCCTAAACAAAAATAACTGTATGTATTGGTTAGTTTGTACTAAACGTTTTAAATAATAGTTAAGTTACACTCAGTTTGATTTACATAAATATTACTATTAAATGTTTTCATGGTTAATTTACAAGATTAAGATTGAAACGCAGAAGACCTCCGAAGGGAATATTAATAATCCAAAAGGGAGACAACCAGCTCATACGTATCTCACCAAATGTCACCTCCTCGTCTACAACCAGCTCATACGCATCTCACCAAATGTCACCTCCTCGTCTACAACCAGCTCATACGCATCTCACCAAATGTCACCTCCTCGTCTACAACCAGCTCATACGTATCTCACCAAATGTCACCTCCTCGTCTACAACCAGCTCATACGCATCTCACCAAATGTCACCTCCTCGTCTACAACCAGCTCATACGCATCTCACCAAATGTCACCTCCTCGTCTACAACCAGCTCATACGTATCTCACCAAATGTCTCAAAACCTCAGGAAACAAATGTCACCTCCTCGTCTACAACCAGCTCATACGTATCTCACCAAATGTCTCAAAACCTCAGGAAACAAATGTCACCTCGTCTACAACCAGCTCATACGCATCTCACCAAATGTCACCTCCTCGTCTACAACCAGCTCATACGCATCTCACCAAATGTCACCTCCTTGTCTACAACCAGCTCATACGCATCTCACCAAATGTCACCTCCTCGTCTACAACCAGCTCATACGTATCTCACCAAATGTCTCAAAACCTCAGGAAACAAATGTCACCTCCTCGTCTACAACCAGCTCATACGTATCTCACAAAATGTCTCAAAACCTCAGGAAACAAATGTCACCTCGTCTACAACCAGCTCATACGTATCTCACCAAATGTCACCTCCTCGTCTACAACCAGCTCATACGCATCTCACCAAATGTCACCTCCTTGTCTACAACCAGCTCATACGCATCTCACCAAATGTCACCTCCTCGTCTACAACCAGCTCATACGTATCTCACCAAATGTCTCAAAACCTCAGGAAACAAATGTCTCCTCGTCTACAACCAGCTCATATGTATCTCACCAAATGTCTCAAAACCTCAGGAAACAAATGTCACCTCGTCTACAACCAGCTCATACGTATCTCACCAAATGTCTCAAAACCTCAGGAAACAAATGTCACCTCCTCGTCTACAACCAGCTCATACGCATCTCACCAAATGTCACCTCCTCGTCTACAACCAGCTCATACGTATCTCACCAAATGTCTCAAAACCTCAGGAAACAAATGTCACCTCGTCTACAACCAGCTCATACGTATCTCACCAAATGTCTCAAAACCTCAGGAAACAAATGTCACCTCCTCGTCTACAACCAGCTCATATGTATCTCACCAAATGTCTCAAAACCTCAGGAAACAAATGTCACCTCCTCGTCTACAACCAGCTCATACGTATCTCACCAAATGTCTCAAAACCTCAGGAAACAAATGTCACCTCGTCTACAACCAGCTCATACGTATCTCACCAAATGTCACCTCCTCGTCTACAACCAGCTCATACGCATCTCACCAAATGTCACCTCCTTGTCTACAACCAGCTCATACGCATCTCACCAAATGTCACCTCCTCGTCTACAACCAGCTCATACATATCTCACCAAATGTCTCAAAACCTCAGGAAACAAATGTCACCTCGTCTACAACCAGCTCATACGTATCTCACCAAATGTCTCAAAACCTCAGGAAAAAAATGTCACCTCCTCGTCTACAACCAGCTCATACGTATCTCACCAAATGTCTCAAAACCTCAGGAAACAAATGTCACCTCCTCGTCTACAACCAGCTCATACGTATCTCACCAAATGTCTCAAAACCTCGGCCATGTCGTGCATCAAAGATTAAAAGAGAGAAATAATTTGAGATCTTTTGGCTGTGCAAAATAATGAACAACAGGCCGATCATCTTGAGCAGGAGTGTCGACGAATCGCTGCTTTGAGCGGATTTTGGATATTCACGATTGGAACCGTTTGACTTGTCATGAATGCTCACAAAGTGTGACGAACTGATACGCGGTCAGAGGGTTGATCTTTAACATCCAAACTGATCCAGAAATCTGGCAGGTAGAAAATGGCGTCGCTTGAAACATCCAGTTTGATCCGCGAGGCACGGGTGATGACCTCTACTCCCCGTAGCCTTTAAAACACACTATCGTACGTAGCATTTCATTATTATTGCCCATTATAAATTCAAAACGAAAAAAAAGTATGAGCTTTTAGTTTAGTTTATATAAGTGTACAGTTATGTCAGTGGTTAATATTAAAACAAAATGTTATTAGGTACTTAAGTCTAAGGTACCTACTGCAAATAATCTAAATGCTATGATCTATGAAATGGGTGTAATATTAGACACACATTACACAGTTTATATTATTTCAGCGATTATATGTTTTTGGTTAACAATAAAACTATTTTTGTAAATAATCAAATGCGTCTGATCATGATATTATTTTAACTGTTAAGCCCAATTAACCACAACCGAGCAAGTCTCGGTCCCCCGGTACAATATCCATAAACAAGCAAACTACAACTCCAACTACAACTACAAGTTTATTTATTCTCCATAAGAATAACATGGGGATTTTAAATTAATTTTTTTTATATCTCTGTGTTTCTTAGGCAATCAACAACGCTTCAATAGGCTATATAAAATTTATTTCTTTATTATGCTCTAAAAAATAGTTTGGAAAGAATTGGAGAATTTTTGAAATGTTTTTAGAGTTAAAAACTCGGAAAATAAATTTTTACATCATAACCTCCCATGAACCACTGTTCCCATAGTCCTGATCGATCATACTGGTTCGCAAACTCGCTCGAATAAACGTAGGCTTTGACGTTAATACCAATAATACCAAATTTCATCAAAATTTAATAATTTATTTTTTGCTTGAATTATTGCGCTAACGGACATATATACTGCATATGAATATATGTATATGTGTATATGAATTTGAACGGAGGGTGTTTATGGCCTCTGGGGACGAAAAAGTAAATCTGTCCCGGGTCTAGGTCTTACCATGAGACCTACGGTAATAGCTTTTCCCTATATGGGGAGCAAGCTGGTCTAGTGGTTAGAGTGCGGGACTTCGGCCCCGGGTTCAAATCCCGCCAAATCACCAATAGATTTGATGTAAGGGATATTGCTGCAACTTTTGAATTTGACCCTGAAAATTCCAAACAAAATGAAAAGGACCTAAGCTTTGTGGATCTTACTGAGTTAACAAATCAATTGTGCTTTGAAAAGAAAAAGGCAGAAGACTCATTAATTCTGCTTGAAAGTGAAGCAGAAGAAATCTATAAAAAACTACAGAATGAAATTGATGAGCTTAAATTAACAAACAAGAAATTAAATGATGATCTGAAACTGAAATCAAGGATCCATGATGAAGATTCACAATCTGTAATTAAATCCTGTACTCCAGAAAACCTACCCAAATCGTCATCCCAAATTAGTGAATTAGAGAAGATTATATCTAATTTAAAAGATGATCTCAACTTGATTAAGCATGAAAACCTGATGCTTAAAAATCTAGCTATTAATAATCAACCCTTAACTGATAAATTCATGTCATCCTCTGATACAATAAAAAATAAAAAATTACTGACAGTAAACCAAAACAACAGTCTTAAAACATCTAAGGAGCTGCTTAGCGAAGAATTTCTCACGGATGTAACAATTCAGACGTATTTTCAGATGTTAAATGATAGATTCCTACATGATAAAGCATGCATAATAATTAATCCTCTCATTGTGCATGCAGTGAAGAACACAAATGATTTCACCGACTTACTGGATCCACTCAAGATCAATGGTATGAATGTTGTCATATTGCCGATAAATGACTCTGTAAATCTCTCATCATACGACAGTGGTTCTCATTGGAGTACTCTCATACTTTTGAGGGAAGAGAATAAATATTATTACTTTGATTCTCTGGGAAATTACAACGAGAGTTCGGCGCGGCAGGTTGCTGACAAACTATCTCATTACCTTGGTACTACAAATAAAGCTGACTTTTTTGCTCTTGATGGCCCACAGCAACCAAATAGCCATGACTGTGGGGTGTTCATGTGCTGGACAGTGGAATCAATCGTGCATGACCTCATGACTTCTGGGGAAATAAATACAGAGTTTCTCGCGAAGTGCAAGTTAACATCAGCTCAGATAATCAGTAAACGCTCATTACTTTGTTATGTTTTAATTAACAAGGAAGCAATGAATAATGAAACTATCTTTTCAATTATGATTTGCAAGTCTGATAAACATCTGGTACTTAATCTGACATCGGACACTTTCAGCAATTTGATGACTGCACCAAAAACATCCCCAATACCTAATGCACATCACCACAGTGATAACAAAAACAATATCCAGGAAGAGGCTACTACTTGTACTACTACCAAAACTACATTACAGGCTATTGACACAGTAGGTACATCCGGTATGAACACAAATAACTTCAGGTTTCAAAAAAAATCATCTAGACCAATAAATGTTGAAAGTTTCCACCCCACCATAACTAACAGGTTTTCATCTCTGACCAACTACGAACCTGAAGAAGCAGCCTTGAGTGTTCCTACATTAGATCAAGAAACATCTTCACAAACAATTGGATCTTCCTACAAGCAGACAACTCATGATAAAACTAAACATGCAACTAAACCTAGCATTTCAAGCAATAGAAAACATTTATTAAATCAAAATAAAGTGCACTTAACTAATGAAACTGGATGCCGAACTTCACAGACAAGAGTGCATGTCTTTGCAGACAGCCATGGCAAAGGCTTGGGAAATTTATTGGAATCATTACTGCCTCGATCCTTTGATACCTTTGTTTCAGCAACTTCTGGAGGCAAACTTGACCACATTTTGGAAAAAACAGCCCACATGATAAGAGATTTTAAGGAATATGACACTGCTGTTATCATTGCGGGAACCAATAATGTTGGATATGAGGCATTGCATAGGGGAGTTGATAACATTCCAGCTTCATTTAAAAAGTTTGCTGAAGACAACAGTCATACAAATATTGTTTATGTGTCACTGCCCTACCGTTTTGACTTGAAACTTGACGACCCTATTAACAAAGGTATTAATACAATCAATAGTGAATTAAGAAAAATGAGGCATCTCAAGGTATTACACATTAGCGACTTTCAACGAAGATTTTTCACAGTTCACGGGCTGCACATGAATAAGTTTGGAAAGCAGGTATTAAGCAGGAGAATTGCGAACATTGTATTGAACTTAAAACTTTCAAAGCAATTGACTGAAATTGAATCAAAAATATCTTTGAAAGTAATTGAGGATGGTATGGATTCCTACATAGACAAATATTGCAGCAATTCCAACGTTTCATTTGCCCACTGCATATCAGCAGATTTCGAAAATCAAACAAAACATATGAGTCAGGGAGTTGCTACGGTATTCAGGGACAAGTTGGGAAGACCAAAGAAGGATGACTACTGTTCCAGCAACTTAACATACCAAAAAACTGACAACGGCGCCGGTGTTTACAGCCTTGTTACAAAACCCAAATATTTTCTAAATGCTAACAATTTGCCTGAGTATAAAAATAACTATGATTTGGCCTTTTCCCAACTAACTGAAGATTTCAAAACTCGTAACCACCAAACTCTGATATGCTCAACTATGGGATGTAATCGTGATCGAGTCTCACCTGTCCATTTCATTACTAATCTAATGAGGTTTCAAAACTCAACAGGAGCATCTGTATTTATCATAACGGGTAAAAATGAATCACAAAAATATCTAAAAAATGGACTGAAGCAAACAACTTTCGTAAAATACCTAAAGCAAATCATAGTTGGTCAATACTTGGAGGGCTGTGATAGGCAAAACCAACAAATTCATAACTCCAATAGTGAATTTACTTTGGGAGTAAAAACAAATACAACTGCTTTTAACACTGATAGAGGATTACAACAAGAACATCAGAGAAGAAATATGAAACACAATCAACCAACACTTCCGCCAGTACTCGACATCCACCCTGCAACTGAGTCAACGGATCTACCTTCTCTAACTGAATCCTCCGAAAGTAAACAAGAATCTGAGTTGACTGTTCAATCATCTGGGGAAGAAAAAAGTGTTAATCAAAGTGATATGGGCAATATTGTGTTTTGTGAAGTGTCCCCTTACCCCACATTAAATATAAGTTCTAAAAATGTAACTAGTGCAATTAGCTTAGAAAATAGTGATATTGATTTTGAAAATGTTAACAATCAGACCTTTGCAAGCAATGTTTTAAACTCCCAAGTATGGCCAGGGTTACCTGTGAAGTAATTGAGCCTAATTCTAAAGCAACTAAGACTGTTTTAACAAACATAAATAAGCGGTCTAGCATAACTGTCTTCCACCAAAACATACAATGTTTAGCTACTAGAATTGATTCATTAATTATTACTATTGAAGAACTAAAGCCGCAAATCATTATTTTAACGGAACATAAATTAAACCAAAATGAAATTATGACACTCAAAATACCTGGGTTTCAAGTGGCTACCTGGTTTGCTAGAACTGATTTTAGAGGAGGGGGCGTTTTAATACTGGTATCAACAAATATCAATTTCAAAAATGTATCATTTAATTCTTTGACATCACTTAATCAAGATAAAATATTTGAATCTTGTATAACTGAAATTAAAATTGGGAAAGAAAAATTTTTAGTTGTGGGTCTTTACAGAACCCCATCTGATAATGCTGAAATCTATCTAGACAAATTAAATGAACTGTTGCGAATTTTAAATAAAATTAACCGTAACATTCTACTGGGGGGCGATTTTAATATTGATGTTTTGAAGGAAGACAAAAAGAAAAAAAGTTTTGTGAATATAATACAAATGCATGGTTTTCAATATACTATTAAAATACCAACTAGAGTTACTGAACATAATGAATCAGCTATTGATAATTTTATCACCAACATAGATGACAAATGTTTTAAAGTTGAAAGTTTAATCACAGCTTTGTCAGACCATGATGGACAACTCTTCAAAATTTTAAATTTAAAAAGTAAAAACAATATAAATTCTAAAATACATAAATTTGAAAGAAGATTTAAACCTGAAAACATTAAACTCTTCATTCATGATCTCTCCAAGGAGGATTGGACAAAGCTTTATAACTGTAATGTTGAAGACAAATTTACTTACTTCTATAACACACTTAAATATTATTTTGATTTACATTTTCCAAAAACTAAAATAGTCACGAGTAATGTAAATAACAGCTGGATCGATGATGAAATTATCAATGAGCACCGTCAATTAATTGCAGAGCACCAATTGTACAGGAATGATAGAAGTAACATTAAGTTAAAGAATTGTATTAAAGAACGTAAAAAAGATATAAAAAAATTATAAAGCTTAAGAAAAAAAATCATTTTAACAATAAAATTAGGAACTCGACCAATGTTAACAAAACTGTTTGGCAGATTGTGAACTCTGAAACTAAAAGTAAAAAAGATAAGGTGCATAATAATGTTATACTAATGCAGAATGGTGCCGAAATAGAGGACCCATATGCTGTTTCAAATATATTAAACAATAATTTTGCTGATATGGTGGAACATAATGTTTTACCAAATCTGAATAAAACCCAAACTAGTTCTGAAAATTTTGCTTCAAACACTAAGTTTAAGTGCAAAACAATTGATGAACCAATTTTAATATCCATAATAGACCAATTAAAACCTAAATGGTCATCAGGTTATGATGAAATTCCGATTAGAATAATAAAAGAATCTAAATCTGTTTTATTAAAGCCACTTTTACACGTCATTAATACTTCACTTATAACAGGTGTTTATCCTGATAAGCTGAAAATTTCAAAAATTATCCCGGTATATAAAAAAGGAGACAAAAAAGATCCAAATAACTATCGACCATTGGCAATTCAACCAGCTCTTTCAAAATTATTTGAAAAATGCTTTCTTTTTCAGCTAGTGGATTATTTTGAAATTAATAACTTATTAGATAAAGAGCAGCATGGTTATAGAAAAAACAAATCCACCACTACAGCACTTATATCTTATATTGAAAATGTGTTGGAAAAGTTGGATGAGGACAACAAAGTAATTGGTGCCTTTTTGGATATGTCCAAGGCATTTGACAGCGTGCACCATTTAAAGTTACTAAATAAACTTAAAATGTATGGAATTGGTGGCAAAGAGTTAAGCTGGATTGAATCTTATCTGGAGGGACGCCAACAGTTTGTTAACATTGTTCATTTAAGTGGGAATAAAATGTACCATATTAAATCTGAGGTTAGGACAGTAAAATACTCAGTGCCACAAGGATCAGTGTTGGGCCCATTCTTGTTCTTGTGCTACTTGGGAGGGATGCCAAAACATTTATTTGAACATGTAGAAAATAATACTCTGTGCTTGTATGCAGATGACATAAGTATGTCGATTTATGATAAGAATATGGAGCTTCTTATAAATAAAACTCATGATTCACTCACAATAATTAAAGATTACTTGAATGAAAAAAATCTTTTACTAAATGAAAATAAAACAACGTTCATTGCGTTTGAATCTAAAAAATCTAGAAAAGAACTGTTTAACAATTTTGTTTATGAAACTAAATTTTTAGGCCTCACCTTAAATAGCACACTTAATTGGACCTCACATGTTGACAACTTATGTAATAAAATCAGCTCAAGTATTTTTGCTATTAGACGCTTATATCCATTATGCAACAGAGAAATCTTAAGAAAGGTTTACTTTGCTACTATTCACTCACATATTTCTTACGGTATAGAAATTTATGGAGGAACAAGTAAATTCAATTTAAACAAAATTTTACATTTACAAAAAGAAGCCATTAGGTGTATCCTTAATCTCGATATAAACGAATCCTGTAAAAATCATTTTAAAGAATTAGAGTTCTTTACCGTTTTCAGTCTCTATATTTATAAGACGATAATGTATGTTAAAAATCATGAATCAGAACTTCAAAGACAGAAAGACGTACATAATTATAACACTAGAAACAAACTAAACTTCATAACTAAAAAACATAAAAAAGAAAAATTTAAGGAAAGTCCTAATTATATTGGAATCAAATTCATGCATTCCCTCCCCAGTAGTATTAGAAACGAAAGTAGCGTAAATAAATTCAAAAATAAACTTAAGGGGTTTTTAATTTATAGCGAATTTTATAGTTTAGAAAGTTTTGAACACTGTAACAAAAAAAAACTGTATGACTAAGCAAGTTGGGAAGTAGGTGAAATCATGTGAAGTAGTTTTAGGTTGATGACACATTCATGTACACTTGTTGTATGTATTGAATAAAGATTTATTGATTGATTGATTGATTGATTGAACCCCTAGGTCTAGCCTGAAAGTAATGTGAAAAACAATCCCAGGCTCGTGCCTAGCGTCCTAGGACAAAAAATAAATAACTTTTCCCTATAAAGAAAATTTATGTAGTAATAAGAGAATAAAAAAGATAATCAATATCCTTCCTCTACCCTAGAGATTAAAAAGAAACAAAACAGGTGCTATGTGCAATTCCTATTAAACTCACTTATGAGGTCAACCCCCCCCCCCTCCCCCCCCCCCCCCGATTTTAGTTAGGCTCTCCTTTCGGCTAAGCCACACATTAGTAAGCCTAATATGGATTGCACATGCACAGGTTTCAAACCCCGTGCATGTAAAAATACCTCAGCCCTATTTGATACACGGCATACACATTTACATTGTACCGTATATACAGAAATAACAGACATGACGGAGTTACGCAAGTGTTTTTATTCGAATGTCAGCAGTATATGTTGTACTTAATACTATTCTATAACTACAAGAAATCTAGAGAAAAACTTGAACTTCCTCGTAATATCCGCTAATGAGAAGTAGACAATTGAAGACGGACGTTTTGGCTTAATGAATGCAACAATCGAAAGAAACATTTTGATTTTACAAACCTCTCGTTAAGTAATCAAAGCAATCGATAAGCGGAACATCTCAAGAAGGAACATTTAGATTGTTTACACATCTCCCAACCGCGCATCACTGGCCAGAACAAGTTAGTGCTACGATAAAGACAAGTGACACTGGCACTCGCTGGTAAGATTCAAGCCACTTTTTGAGCCAGTGGGTTAGCACTTAGCAGTATGGCTACCTCATTGCAAAGAGCATCACTTGTCTTAAAGGGTCTATCTTCAGTTATGAACGTTTCAATAGGATGCCTAGCCTACTTCTACTATGGTACCTACCCATACTGTCACAAGCAAAATTTGTCTCAATTGCAAAATAAAACTAAATCTTCCCTTCTCAAAACCTAGCCATTGAAGCCCATGTTTGCTTGTACGGAATGTTTTTAAAAAGACAACCCAAATTACAAGTTGTGTAAAGAGACGATGTTTAGGGGAAAACAAAATCATAAGTTGGCAGCCCTGCTTTTGTTACTTCATAAGCAAACAGCCGATGCGTTGTCAACTATCCTTGTGTGAGTGAAGATCCAAACAAACAAATAGATGCACGGTAGCTAAAGAGGCTAGTGTACAGCATGGCATAACAGCTGTCAGGCTTAATTTGTTGAGCACGTTTTCCTAGCACCAGGGTTGGATATGAAAAACCATCACCTAAACCCCCTGCGGGAAAAAGTGCTCACCATTCATTTATGAAATGTTCGTAAACTAAACTTGCTTCTGTAAACATGCGCAAGCTGGTTATTCACTTGTGCAACACACTGTACACAGTTCAGTGTTATAGGGAGTTTACTGCAAAAAATGACTCGAGATGGTGTTGGTAATTTTTTTTAAGGAAAAAAATCCTGTGCTACTCGTATGAAACCCATCAGGGACAGTGATTTCTTGGCAACAATTTTGCACAAATGTGAAGTCCATCGGTTCTTCTGGTGGCTTAATGCTTTAGCAAAATATGTTGACTAGGATCATTGAGTATACACACACTAGAGTAGAAAGTTACTTGAACAGCGCTGTAGCAGTGACCCAAACAACGCCACCTCATTGGTGAGTCAGTTTAATTGTTTTTTAATATTACACTTATTGTAAGTTGTAAAATGTTGTTTTTTTTTTAATTTGTTTGTTGGATCGAAATTTTGTTATTTTATAATGTGATTTTGTTTTTAATATAAAATGATTCAAAGAAGCTCAGCCCAGAGATGTTCTGCACTACCGACCTACAACTTTGATTCAAGCGTTACAGGCCCAAGCTACGTCGCCAAAATCAGCAACAACTATTAGCATTATCTGTCCCCTCTTATACATGTATACTCAATGCTAGGATCTAAAAATAATCAAAAATAAATATTTAAACAATTACTTTATTTAGAAAAAAATACTGTATATAGAATAAGAAATAAAAATAACAATCAAATGTAAAATAAAGCCTTAAACACATATTTACAAAAAGTATACTGATATCAGGTAGCACTTGAGTATAATTTAAGTTCTCTACCTATTTAAATGGTATTTTAACTTTAACACACATTTGTAATCATATATTTAAAAAATACCAACTAAAGACAATAACAATATTAACCAACTACATTTGTTTATCATAAAAAAGTTGTTTGTAATTAAAAATTAAAGTAATTTAACTTTTTATAAGATTGGTTTAGCATATAATATCAAACTTTGAATATCAATGTGAATGTATCTGTTTTTCACTCATTTTTTTTTTTAATAAAAAAACAAACAATTAAGTAACTAATGTAACACTTACACTAATCCCTGAACATATCACAAGAGACATTACTCGTATTGTAAAACAACAATTCTCCTTGAATACAATTAACAATTTGTTCATCGAGTTCAATATGCAAACAATAACATGATCATCATTTTACGTTTTTTCCTTAATTTTCCTTGGACTTTTGACAGGTTGTTTTCCGAATGGACACAAATCCTTGTTCAGGCAACTGCCACATTGGGGACCCACAGGTCGACAGATTGTTTGTCCAAACCCAACCTGTAAAATAAAAAATAAATGTCTGACACACAGCCTATAGAAAATATAGGTTAAATTAAGATAAAATAAAATAAAACTGACAAAAGACCTGCAGGTGTAGGCTATTATCTATTATCAACATGCTGATTCCTGATTCTGACATTTAAATTACTTTTAAATCACTACTGTGAAATGTCCTGTTTTCTTTGCATGTTTATCACCTGCGAATATCCATAATTACATTCTTTACTACGGAAAAAGAATGTTTACTATCTTTTTTGGATGTTGCCGACAAAAACAAACAAATATTTGTTAATGTTTTATCAACTGTTTCAATGTTCAAAACTAAAGTAAATATTTTAACTTTAAATTGAAAACATAACCTAAAAAACGCTACGAGTTTTGTAATGAAGAAAATAATTCTTCTTAGTAGTGTAGCGAAAAGTAACGTTCAAAAAAAGAGTGAAAGTGGGTCTATACATATTCTCGACCATTCAAACATGGCCTCAAATATTTAATGACTCACTTTCTACTCCGGGCCAAAAAACCCGGATACGCAATAAAAAAAATATAAATGGCGTCAAGCACAATTTAGAGGTTAGGTTCCATCCACAATGTTACACTACAGTAATAATTATCGTTAATCTATTAAATTTCACTAAATCCAAGTCAAAATCCCACACTACACTAAATTTGGAACAGTCCCCACCAGCAAATGAAATTGTCAGATCTGAAACCAAATTATAACGGATTGAAGTATAAAACTGGCACAACTAGCGGCAAGTGACACAACGTTCCCTTGCGAGGCAGAGCTCAAACTGAAGCAATACCTCAGAGTTAGGAATGCTACGTAGTCCGCTGTGTGCGCCAGTCCCGCACTACTTTTAATAACTTAGGCCGCACTCAAAGTGTTAACATTATTTTTGGTATTTGCCTTTGCTTGAAGGCTCTTTAAATTTTTCTGTTCCCCGAATTCTGCAGTATTGATGCAGAGGGACTATTAACAAATTGTTTGACAAATAAAAAAAAAATCTTCCATCAAAATTATAAAATGAAATAGTCATAAAAGTGTTAAAAAGATCATGTAAAATCAACCAAAATCATTTATATGGATGGACGACATTAATCTAAGTTACTTATTATTTATATCATAAATTTAAGTTTATTGTTACTGTGTCTAATAGACAAAGTTTATTATAATAAACTCAGGTTTCAAAATTAAAATAATAGAAGTTTTACTGTGGTTTATCTCCTTAATACATTGAAAGACGACAACATTTATCTCAATATTACGTACGGTACTGTTATGCTACATGGAAATAGCACATGATTTCACGACACTTGATTGTCCAAAGGTTGTCTGATAACGATAAAACAGAACGTCAAATAACCGATACTCTACTTATGTAAACCAGACTCAGATAATTTTTTCTTCTTAAGTTGATAGTAAAACCACTAACCAAAAGATGGTTGACTTCACTCCACAGCTCTTGAGGCAGCCAGTCCTCCAGTTCTTTTCTGGTTTTCTCTGGTGTTTTGGTGTTGCGGACCCAACCAAGCCGGTTAGATATGCGATGCACATGAGTGTCCACACCTGTACAGAACACTAAGCTATTATTATCGACAACATTTAAGTGATAAATTATTTTAACTCAACTGTGTTTATAAATACTAGTAAAGGCCCAGCTCTGACAGTTTGTAATGGGCTCCGCAGCAGCTAACTGGTGGCTCTGGGTGTAAAAAAATCTATGAAAAATTATTAAAAATTTAACTTTTACCTCCGGATATTTAATTCATTCAAGTACTGTATGCGAATGAGAGGTATGAGGCTTACAGTTTTCTCTAATTTGTTATTACTTTTATTAACTTTATACATAGTGAAAGAAAAATGTAAAGAATTCACAACAGGGTTGCCACCAAAGTTAGATAAAAAAATTCATGCATAATTCAAGGTTTTCATTGGTAGTTTTGAAAAATTCATGGGGTATATGCTCGCACAATTTCACCATAAAAGAGTGTTGCCTAGTTCAGAATTGTACATTAATTTATCGACAATATATAGTTTTGTGTGCTACTATCAAATAAAACACATTTAATGCGTTTATTTTAGAGTTAAAAATAAGAATTTAATATAATTTATCCAGTCTAAAAAAGTAAAATCACAGATGAAAAAGGATTAATAAAAATCTTGTGTGTGATAATAAGATGTAATTATTAAAAAAAAATTGAAACATCTGATTTAACAACATCATAGGCCTAATGATAAATTCAAACGTTAGACGAAATAGTAAATTAAAAAATTAGTCGGATTGGTAGTTAGGTTTGGCCTAACCTAAAAAACATTGCATCCAAACATAAAAGGTTTAACTTAGTTAATCCAGCAATGGCCTAGAACTTTACTGTCTAAACATCAAATTAAGATAATAGGCTACTATAAAAACAAATGTTAAGAACATGATCAAGAAGACGGTTAACTTGGTAATGAATGGGCCATATCTAGGCCTACTAAAACGCACATGCAATTTATTACTTTATACTGTAACACAGTAGGCTAGACTACATTGTAATCCAAAACTGAATCTTGGCTAAGTTAGGCCTGAACCAACTTCTATTTATTGAGAAGATTAAAGGTTACCGACTGACTGATAAAAACACTCTAAAAAGGTAAGATTATGTAAATAAATATTTAGTTAATGCTAAGAACGAAACAAAAGTAATGGAATGTATGTAAGTTTAGACATAGGCTAACTTACATTAAGTAATAAAAAAAAAAATTAATTACATTACAGAAAAGGTTAAAATAAACTTAGTTAGGAGGATGTTTCTTCAGATTGGATCAGTTTATATATTATTATTTGCCTACACAGGTTTAAATCACAGTTAAAACAATTATTTAATTAAATTTACAACTCATTAAAAACTTAGTTAGATTCGTATTGACTGAAAACACCTAGTTATATGCTTCAACAAAACATTTACATTTACCTTCCTCAGAACGAAATCACCATTTTTCAGCACAACATTGACTTCTTGCAACTTAGGCCTAAATAAATAAACTTAATCTCACGTTGTAACACATTTACTCAACACTGACAGTAGTTTGAAATGACGACATATTTGACCAAAACAAACACAGAAGACGATTAAGTTCCAGCCGGCGCAAGCCATTTTGACCTTTATGGCAAGGCAAGGTACTTCTTATTTTAACGTTGTAAAGTATCGGAAGTATAATATATCAGTAATAAAAAATATTTAATCTGAACACTTGTTCCACTGAGTGTTGGGTAATCAATTATAAGAAGCACAAAACTGAATCACGAGTGCAACAAGTGATCTTACTGTCCAGTGTCCACCACTACTTCAAACTTCAAACGTTTGACTCGTTTCTAAGTTTCAGATCAGTTTAAAACTTTTAGGTTATGGTTACTCTGTATTTCCTTCCACACGAACACTAGAGACACTAGAGTAGTGATGGGAGAATCGAATACAGAATCGAATAGTATTCGAATACAGCCCGAGTATTCGTAGATTCGAATACTTCAGATTCGTACGAATACTTTTTTGTGAATACTCTTGAGTCTTGACCTCAGATTTTGCAGGATTTCTTGAATCTAGAAAGCGAATTCGGTGGATTCAAAAATGTATTCAACACGTTTTCAACTACTGAATTCCCTTTTGAATATCTTACGAATCCGTAGCATTCCTAAGAGTATTTAATGTTTTTACTGCAGCATTTGTTTTCATCTATTCGTTATAATTTTACCATTAGCCCTATAATTTACATATTAATCGTTAACATTTAGAATATATTGGTTATTTAAAATATTAGGTTACTACTGGTAGAGGGCAATTAAATAGAATTTATTATAACTACAACCGATTTATATAGTTACATGGCAAAATAACATGCATATCTGATGTAAATTATCCATACAAATGAATAAGACATATTATAAAAGATATTAATTAGTTAATATAATAGAAAATAATACACTAATAAGACTGTAACTGACCATGAAATAATTATAAGTCAAAATAAATGTACCTTTTAAAAATCATATAATTTAAAATTACATTGAATAAATTATATTAATGAATTAATTACTGTAAAACGAAATAACAGTGGCCAAAAGAACGGTTGCATTATGAAAAAAGAATTACACACTCATTTTCCATGCTTTGCATACTCAAAGGTGTTCGAATACAAGTATTCGTAAAAGTATTCGAATACAGGGGAGGCTACGAATTCACTGTATTCGATTCTTTAAAGTATTCGATTCTCCCATCACTACACTAGAGTAGCAGTAGAGAGTAGAGAATGAGAGCGAGCATCAATTCCGATTGTCGATGTTTTCGAAACATCGATGTCTTTTCTATCGATGTTCGAAGTTATTTGTTTACATCGATGGTAGATTACCGAACCGATGATTTGGTTTGTTACATCGGTCTTTTAGGCCAACAAAAGTAATGAAATATGAAATATTGATGTTTTCCGTAACTGAATTGTATTGGTTTTAGGTTAATTGGCTGTTACAGTGCAGAGAACAGACAACAGACGAGAAACTCGGAACAAACATCGATGTGATCGATGTTTTAGCTCCGAAAGCATCGATTTTATCGGTAGATCGGTACTCGCACAGACAATAACTCGGTGGTAGAGATGGGCGTTATAACATAACAGGAATAACAGGACGAATAACAGTGTTGCGGCCACGGCAACGTTATCGCGGCAACACGTTGCAGAGAACTCCCTGTTATTATAATAACGTATCTATCTACACAATGTTGCAGGAAAGCCGCGCGACAACGAAAACGAAAACATGCATTGCCATTAGTGCCGTTGCCGCAACGCTACCAGACCAGAGCAACGATAACTTCTGAAACGAACTAGAATAACGCATCCTGTCTGGACAACGCGGCAACGCCCGACTCCCGATTACAACTGAAAACTGAACTGATCAACCGACAATGATAACTGAACGCCGCAACAGCAACACCGACCGGCGGACAACGGTTTATAGCGGCAACGAGCTGGCAATCGTTATTGAAATAACAGGTTGCCGCAATACGTTATTGGGCAGCTGCGTTATCGTTATAACCGTTGCCGGAAAACAACGATAATTCCCATCTCTAGACTACTCGGCTGACGTCGGTTGCGATCGGATTTGACCTTGAATAAACTACGCAATCGTTTCTGTTCGTGCCATGGCAACAAAACTTTTTATCTCGACACTCCCACTTTGACGTTTTATCTCGGTGTTCATTTCGAGAATGGTTTTAATACGGAGTATTTGATTCAGCACATTTAGGGGTTTTGGCTGAATTGTTAATAATGATTTTGAGAATTCATGGTCCAATGACGAAATTCACGCATAATTCACGCACTTTTTCATGGTCACCTAAATTCACGCATAATTCACGCTTTTCAAGGTTTTCATGGCTGGTGGCAACCCTGCACAAAGAAAAATTACTTCCATTTTCCAGATGGGCCTATTGTTGCATTGGGACTTCTTTAGAGCATTGGTATATTCAAATAGTTATTTGATTTTACTTTTATATGTTCAAGAAGTGGCAGTGTCATAATGAGAGAACTTTTCGATAAGTATTAGCTGTGACTAGGCATAGAGCTTAACATTCTCTTCCAATGTTAGAGATGTACCGGTAGCTGGTTTAGAATTAGAATGACCTCAGTTGAGCTGAGCCACAGAGTGTGCTGATGTAAATTATGTGTACTGATTTTAAACAAATAAGGAATATTCATTATAATATAAGATGTAAATTTTAGAATTCATAACAACTTAAACTGATTCACCCACCTATGCCAGAGACAATGCCCCACCCTACATTCATACACAGATGTGCCATCTTGGGGCCGACGCCTGGCAGTTTGCACAGCTTCTCCACAGTGTCCGGAATATCTCCTTTGTATTCTTCCTTTAGGATTTGTGCAGTCGCTTTAATATACTTCACTTTACTCTAAAACAAAGCAAAAACATAGGCTATCAGTTTTTTATTGCAAAAGGCATTCCATTTTAGAAAAATCGTTTTAAGCGGAAATTTATCTTGAACTTGAAACATACAAAGTGTTGTCTCTTCCTTTTATCTTTGCTTTAATTTCAGATTTTGTTTTTAAATTGAGCACTTTATGCCAGTTTGGAAAAATAATTAGGGCTTAGGCCGTTTGTAACATGTTTTTTTGTCAAGTTACACAATTAGTTTGATTTTAAACGTTTTTATATTATTACTGAATTTGATAAATATTCGAACCCTCATCTATTTAAATTGTTTATTTAAATTTATTATTTATTTGTAATATTGCAAATTTTTAATGAAAGTGCAAAGTAACACATACAGGATATAGCTAACTAAATTCATTTTCATAACAGAAATCCTTGTTTACATAACGGAAACTAGTTCCTCCCTCTAAAGAATTTGATCTCAAATTTCAAAATTTGACTTGACCCCTGGAATTCGTCTTACTTAAGGATAAAATTCCCACACAACCAGATTTATTATTTTGGCCCTCAACCTAAATATTCTAACCTAATACCCGAAAATGGGTTACAAAATAGCTTGGATAGTTTGTAGACGTTGTAGTAATTAGTATTGTTGTATCGTCCTAAATATGGGATGTAAATTCACTAGGATAATCCTACATCCTACAATGAAATAAAGTTGAATTGGTCATAATATTTTTTTGTTACCATCGTCTTACAAATCTAACATCATTTTTGAAACTCACTAACCTTCCAGAAGCCCACAGGGTAAATGAGTTTGCCGAGTGTGTCGTCGTCAGTGTCGAGTATGTGATCGACAGTGAGACCATGGGCTCGTAGACGTTGCATTGCTGCATGTGTTACTCCGTCCTTTGTCTGACTGGACAGCATCAGGGATACCAACACGTGGAACCGTCGCACCTGCGACGTATTTATTACAGGATTAAGTACAGAAGATTCAAATATATTTATCTATGATAATACAAGAGCTTGGCCTCAGCGCCAAGTTTACAAAACTTGTCGGCGAGGTCCAATTTACAAAAAATAACAAACAAAATTTAAATTTTTTTTTCTTTTTTACAAAAAATTTTCTAGCGCTACTAATTCTATTATGGAGGCTATTTAGTATTTTGCAAATAATCCAAAGACACAGTTAAATAACAAAAAGAAGCAGTCAAATAGAAAATTGTCAAAGTTTGATTGACACATGTAGATGATTTTTTGTTTTGTTTCTGCAAACGAAGGAGGGTAGCCTCTTTTAACCTGGATTTTGCCAGTTGTCAGTCCAGATAGAGTTCAAAGGCCTGTGCAAAGAATATTACAATTAATTGTTTTCAATTCACACATATAGCACAAAAGTCAATGTGCTAAATAATCTATGCAAATATGTTAGTACAAGAAATAATTAGTGCACATCCATGCCCAAACTACACTCAAACTATTTAAAAAAAAAAAAACTGTATGCCGATATTTGATAGTGAAGGTAGGGTATTTAATATAAAAAATACCTCTGGAGAAGCCTCGTCGTCCTGACATTGGTCACAGCCCATGTCATCTACTGGGGCTCTAACTCCTCTTCTCATTTCTCGAATGTTCTCCAGAACCACTGTCCAGTAAGGAGGCTCCCATTTGAGTTTTTTTAAATCTACAATTTCATTGGCTTCACCCTCAGTTTTTTCACATTTCACAACATCAATACCAGGTTCTTTTTTAATTTCGACACCTTCTATTGCACTCTTTTGTTGCTCGGTTCCAATATTACCGTGACAAACAGTGTTGATGTCTATTTCTTGTTTGATTGTCAAATTTGTATCATTGGTGTTTACTTTAGATTTCCTGACTACTCTTTTATTTTCTATTTTCTCATTAAGTGAGTCTTTTTGTATTTTTTTTCTGCCTCTAAAAGAATAATTTGACTTTATTTCTTGGGATGACATCACTCTAGGCCTAATATTTTCGTTAATAATTGTTTGTAGAATTCTTTGAAGAAGTGATATCATTCACATGGTATAACTCAATGTTGCATATAAAAAGGGATTCCAAATCCAAAGACCTAAAACAATAACGTTTAAAGTAGTAAAAATAGGTTGGTAGTTCACAATTAACCAATTTTTGTTTTAATTAACTTCCCATTGACGTAATTTTATATGACAATACATACATCCGTAGATAAAACACACTCCCTTTAGTAGATTTCTCATCCTTATGGAAGAGCTGAAGCCAAGTTTTCTTGTTAGTTCTGTCCGGTGCACTGTAGAGGTCGTGTTTTTTTTACAATTTATTTCTTGTTATTTCAGTCATTTAAAACCTCGTTTAACCAAATAAAACTATATAATCATGAACAATAACTCGTACCCACTCGAACAAACAGTAAAGCACAAATCATTAAATTAACCCTAAAATAATAAAAAAAACAATAAAATTTAGTCGACACTAACGCCCAGTTACACCAGACATGAAATAGACACGAAAAATTAGCTTCAAAATTCACAATGGGACATCATAAATTTACAACTTTTATCATAAATCCAAAAAATATAAAAATAAATAACAGAACTGGTAATGTTCTAAGTTATTGTATTTTAACTAATGTACGGTACTTAAACATTTTGTAAATAAAGCCAAGTCAGTAGCCTATTACAATATACACTGCCCCGGGCAGCGAGTTTGGGGGGGCGGCAAAATCGTTAATATTTCTTACTATATAGAAAAGTTTATTTTGCATAAGTTGTCTAGTTATCTTACTTAAGTTATCTAACCAATACAATGAAAGGGCTTTTAAGAAAATATTTATGTGATCGTGGTTTATATGACGGGGTCAGGGATGGGAGCGGCAAACATGACTGCTTAAGGTCAAAGAAGTTTTTGTATTTATAGGCTTGTATACAGTGGAGAGCCGCCACACGCGCCATCCTACCCCTGATGCCCTCTCTGATTTTTGCTGACACCTATATATTTTTTAAATGTATATTTTTCTTAAATTGCTTTTATTTCTATCAGAAATTGTCAACGTTAATAAACGATCATTATTAGCAGAGAGATTCGTTGAGTAAGGGGCGCACTTACATTTTTACTTTTTCCATAAATCAACAAATTAGTGATTTAAAACATTTATATGGGTTCAAAATAGCCCTATTTTTAAGGTTGGGTGTCAGTTCACTGATTTTTTATTTACAAAACCACATTAAAGATTGTTAAAAAATGTCGGTTTTTGTTTATTGGTTAACATTTGGTAAACGAGGCCGTGAGAGAAGTTACTCATATTTACTCATTATCGCAGGAGATGTTCAGGAATCACGATTCAGCGGCGGTCGCATGTGGGGATAATCATGTCCCAATGATAGCAGGAGATGTTCACAAATCTCGATTCAGCGGCGATTGCGAGTGGGGTTAATCATGTCCCAATGATAGCAGGAGATGTTCACAAATCTCGATTCAGCGGTGATCGCGAGTGGGGATAATCATGTCCCAATGATAGCAGGAGATGTTCACAAATCTCGATTCAGCGGTGATCGCGAGTGGGGATAATCATGTCCCAATGATAGCAGGAGATGTTCACAAATCACGATTCAGCGGTGATTGCGAGTGGGGATAATCATGTCCCAATGATAGCAGGAGATGTTCACAAATCTCGATTCAGCGGTGATCGCGAGTGGGGATAATCATGTCCCAATGATAGCAGGAGATGTTCACAAATCTCGATTCAGCGGTGATCGCGAGTGGGGATAATTATGTCCCAATGATAGCAGGAGATGTTCACAAATCTCGATTCAGTGGTGATCGCGAGTGGGGATAATCATGTCCCAATGATAGCAGGAGATGTTCACAAATCTCGATTCAGCGGCGATCGCGAGTGGGGATAATCATGTCCCCGTGATAGCAGGAGATGTTCACAAATCTCGATTCAGCGGTGATCGCGAGTGGGGATAATCATGTCTCCGTGATAGCAGGAGATGTTCACGAATCTCGATTCAGCGGTGATCGCGAGTGGGGATAATCATGTCTCCGTGATAGCAGGAGATGTTCACAAATCTCGATTCAGCGGCGATCGCGAGTGGGGATAATCATGTCCCAATGATAGCAGGAGATGTTCACAAATCTCGATTCAGCGGTGATCGCGAGTGGGGATAATCATGTCCCAATGATAGCAGGAGATGTTCACAATTCTCGATTCAGCGGCGATCGCGAGTGGGGATAATCATGTCCCCGTGATAGCAGGAGATGTTCACAAATCTCGATTCAGCGGCGATCGCGAGTGGGGTTAATCATGTCCCAATGATAGCAGGAGATGTTCACAATTCTCGATTCAGCGGTGATCGCGAGTGGGGATAATCATGTCCCCGTGATAGCAGGAGATGTTCAGGAATCACGATTCAGCGGCGATCGCGAGTGGGGATAATCATGTCCCAATGATAGCAGGAGATGTTCACAATTCTCGATTCAGCGGTGATCGCGAGTGGGGATAATCATGTCCCCGTGATAGCAGGAGATGTTCAGAAATCACGATTCAGCGGCGATCGCGAGTGGGGTTAATCATGTCCCAATGATAGCAGGAGATGTTCACAATTCTTGATTCAGCGGTGATCGCGAGTGGGGATAATCATGTCCCCGTGATAGCAGGAGATGTTCAGGAATCACGATTCAGCGGTGATCGCGACTGGGGATAATCATGTCCCCGTGATAGCAGGAGATGTTCAGGAATCACGATTCAGCGGTGATCGCGAGTGGGGATAATCATGTCCCCGTGATAGCAGGAGATGTTCAGGAATCACGATTCAGCGGTGATCGCGAGTGGGGATAATCATGTCCCAATGATAGCAGGAGATGTTCACAATTCTCGATTCAGCGGTGATCGCGAGTGGGGATAATCATGTCTCCGTGATAGCAGATGTTCACAAATCTCGATTCAGCGGTGATCGTGAGTGGGGATAATCATGTCCCCGTGATAGCAGGAGATGTTCACGAATCACGATTCAGCGGTGATCGTGAGTGGGGATAATCATGTCTCCGTGATAGCAGGAGATGTTCACGAATCACGATTCAGCGGCGATCGTGAGTGGGGATAATCATGTCTCCGTGATAGCAGGAGATGTTCACGAATCACGATTCAGCGGCGATCGCGAGTGTGGATAATCATGTCTCCGTGATAGCAGGAGATGTTCACGAATCACGATTCAGCGGTGATCGTGAGTGGGGATAATCATGTCTCCGTGATAGCAGGAGATGTTCACGAATCACGATTCAGCGGCGATCGCGAGTGTGGATAATCATGTCTCCGTGATAGCAGGAGATGTTCACGAATCACGATTCAGCGGTGATCGTGAGTGGGGATAATCATGTCTCCGTGATAGCAGGAGATGTTCACGAATCACGATTCAGCGGCAGTCGCATGTGGGGATAATCATGTCTCCGTGATAGCAGGAGATGTTCACGAATCACGATTCAGCGGTGATCGTGAGTGGGGATAATCATGTCTCCGTGATAGCAGGAGATGTTCACGAATCTCGATTCAGCGGCGGTTGCGAGTGGGGATAATCATGTCTCCGTGATAGCAGGAGATGTTCACGAATCTCGATTCAGCGGCGGTTGCGAGTGGGGATAATCATGTCTCCGTGATAGCAGGAGATGTTCACGAATCTCGATTCAGCGGTGATCGCGAGTGGGGATAATCATGTCTCCGTGATAGCAGGAGATGTTCACGAATCTCGATTCAGCGGTGATCGCGAGTGGGGATAATCATGTCTCCGTGATAGCAGGAGATGTTCACGAATCTCGATTCAGCGGTGATCGCGAGTGGGGATAATCATGTCTCCGTGATAGCAGGAGATGTTCACGAATCTCGATTCAGCGGTGATCGCGAGTGGGGATAATCATGTCTCCGTGATAGCAGGAGATGTTCACGAATCTCGATTCAGCGGTGATCGCGAGTGGGGATAATCATGTCTCCGTGATAGCAGGAGATGTTCACGAATCTCGATTCAGCGGTGATCGCGAGTGGGGATAATCATGTCTCCGTGATAGCAGGAGATGTTCACGAATCTCGATTCAGCGGTGATCGCGAGTGGGGATAATCATGTCTCCGTGATAGCAGGAGATGTTCACGAATCTCGATTCAGCGGCGGTTGCGAGTGGGGATAATCATGTCTCCGTGATAGCAGGAGATGTTCACGAATCTCGATTCAGCGGTGATCGTGAGTGGGGATAATCATGTCTCCGTGATAGCAGGAGATGTTCACGAATCACGATTCAGCGGCGATCGCCAGTGGGGATAATCATGTCTCCGTGATAGCAGGAGATGTTCATGAATCACGATTTTGCCAAGATCGCGGTTGTGGTCAATAATGTCCCCGTGATGAATGTTAAA
Organism: Macrosteles quadrilineatus; assembly: GCF_028750875.1. Lineage (NCBI taxonomy): Eukaryota > Metazoa > Arthropoda > Insecta > Hemiptera > Cicadellidae > Macrosteles > Macrosteles quadrilineatus. The sequence goes on from NW_026542597.1 coordinate 9,020,605, forward strand.
CAAAACAAAAAATACAGAATTTCAAAATAAATCTTTGTAATAGGCTAGCTAGCCTACATTTAACTTTGTAAGCAATAAGGTTTTTTTGTTTTAAGATTTAACCTCACATATTACATAACAAAATGTTTGTGTATGTGTGTAGATATTCAAACTGACCTTACATTTTTGAAAAATTCCCTTGGGCTCTGCCCCAGTGGCTTTTAAAGTTCCCATGTTATCCTTGTGAAGGAAGAAAACAAAGAACATAGGCTATTTGTTTACATTATGATCAGCTGGATAATTTAATATCTGTTAATATTTTAGTTGCAATTAAAGGTCGATTCACACACATCAGTTACGGCACGTCACAGTAAAGTCACTTCAGGCACGTCACAGTTAACAAAAATAGGTATTCTTTGATGGATTTTCTATTGCGCTATCTACACTCATCCGTTGCAGTCTCGTCAGTCACTCTGCTGGCATCCGTCAGTCAATTTCAGATTTCTTTCCAACGATACTTTTTGATTGTTCGGACGCCTGACGGAACTGTTTGAGGTTAGAAAATAGTGTTATTGTT